>NC_079192.1:58208180-59408180 GCF_029499605.1 Hyla sarda | reverse complement strand
AGCACAGCACCAGGACCCGACTCTATCTCGGGCCTGGGAAAATGTGTTAATTTTAGAAGGTGCACCGCAACAACCGGGTGCCCAGACTGTATACCCCTGTTTTGTCCCCCAAGGAATGCTTTACCGGGTAAACCAGGTACGGGGTGAGAGTGTGGAACAATTGGTGGTGCCTAAAGCATATCGGAGGCTTGTGTTAGAATTAGCCCAACAACATGATCTGGGGGGGCACCTTGGCCAGCAGAAGACGCAGGACCCAATTTTTCAGTGTCTTTACTAGCCCAGCGTGTATAAGGAGGTCAAAAGGTATTGTAAATCTTGCCCAACATGCCAAATAACTAGCCCCCAGCCACATTACTGTAGTCACCTGGTCCCCCCTGATTATCGAAGTCCCATTTGAACGGATCGCTATGGACTTTGTAGGCTCGTTGCCGAAATCCGCTAAGGGGCACCACACATCCTGGCAGTCCTGGACTATGCAACTCGGTATCCCGAGGCGCTACCACTGCGACATACCTCGGCCAAACTCATAGCTAAGGAGCTAATGGAGATGTTTTCCTGAGTCGGCTTACCTAACGAGGTGTTGACTGACCAGGGCACCCCGTTTATGCAAAGGTAATGAAAGAGCTCAGTAAGTTACTGCAGGTAAAACAGCTAACGACCTCTGTGTACCACACGACCCGACAGACGGCCTGGTAGAAAGGTTTAATCAAACATTAAAACATATGTTAAAGCATGTGGTGTTTATAGATGGGAAGAATTGGGATCTTTTGCTGCCCTATCTCATGTTAGCAGTGCGAAAAGTGCCCCAGGCCTCTACTGGGTTCTCACCCTTTGAACTGCTGTGTGGCAGACATCCACATGGTCTGTTAGACATAGCCAAAGAGGCACAAAAGTGTGGTTGAGTGTCACTCAGTTGCAAGAGCGGGTGGAAACAGTGTTGCCCTTAGTTAGGGAACATATGGAGGCAGCTCAGCGAGCCCAGAGTAGAGTCTATAATCGCCAGGCTCTGGTTCGGAATTTTAACCCGGGGATCGGGCTTTAGTTCTGGTGCCAACGGTCGACAGTAAGTTTCTGGCTAAGTGGCAAGGTCCCTACGAAATGATCGAAAAGATAGGGGAGGTGAAACCTTGGAAAGATAGGGAGACTAGTGTGAATAAGAGCCCCTGGCCAGGTTTGTTAGGGGTGGAGTTTCCTGTCCCTCAGTCTGGTGCAGGGGAAGCGGTTGCTACAGTAAAAATAGCTAACAGCCTTTCCTCAGCACAGACTCAGGAGGCAGGGGAGTTCGTCAGTAGGAACACCGATGTGTTCTCAGACCTTCCTGGATGTACTTCTGTCTTCTGCCTTGACATTGTCACTGAGCCCCAGGTAAAAATACGATTGAAACCATACCGGGTACCTGAGTCAGGGTGACAAGCCATCTCGGAAGAAGTACAAAAGATGTTAAAATTGTTGTACAAAAATAGCCCAAACCTCAAGGATAGTGAAATACAAGTTTTTTTCAAAACCGAATATATTTACAAGACCGTGCTTCAATTTAATTTTCTATTTAGATAAGAAATCTTTAGGTTGCATAGATTCCTCGCACAAGGCCCTTGTGTGAGGAAAAATGAATAACAAATATAACATGTAAACAATGCAATAATAAAATCTATGTATAAAATCAACCATATATAGCATACAGTGAGTTGCTAATTCAGCTACTGGAGGTCCGGATATAATACAGTCTATTAGTGGTGAGATGGTATTGGTAACAAGGTCCCAAATAGTTATTGCAATAGTGATTTAATATTACCCGTTCCTGGTGATGGTAACTTGCTGTGGTATAGGTGTCCATATAGTACTCTCGCTGGTTAGTAGGCACTGGCAGGCGCTGAGTGCGACTGGTCCAGATTGTTTTGCCACACAATAGCACTCCTCGTGGTGTCTGAGGGAGAGGATCGTGGTGAGTGGATCTCAAGAGATGGATTGCAGGATCACTATTAGCAACAGAGAGACAGGACGACTCGGAGGATCTGGACGGCACGGGAGCTCTCACGGCAAGCGGATCTCCAGGTAGATGAATTGCAGGAATGGTAGATGATAATGGTAATGGATAATGGTAATGGATAACATATATATTCCTTAGTAGCTGTGAGGAAGGGGTCAAGAGTTATTTGCCTGAGCACCCGAAAACGCGTTGCCGTGAGATCTCCCGTGCCGTTCAGATCCTCCGTGCCATTCTGTCTCTCTGTTGCTAATGGTGATCCTGCAATCCATCTCTTGAGATCCACTCATCACGATCATCTCCCTGGCTGACGTCAGACGCTGCCACCACGAGGAGCGCTATTGTGTTACAAAACAATCTGGACCAGCCGCACTCAGCGCCTGCCAGCACCTACTAACCAGCAAGAGTACTATACGGACAGCTATACCACAGCACGTTACCATCACCAGGAACGGGTAATATTAAATCACTATTGCAATAACTATTTTGGACATTTTTACCAATACCATCTCACCACAAATAGGCTGTAAAGTATCCGGACCTCCAGTAGCTGAATTAGCAACTCACTGTATGCTATATATAGTTGATTTTATACATTGATTTTATCATTGCATTTTTTATTTGTTATATTTGTTATTCATTTTTCCTCCCACAAGGGCCCAGTGCAAGGAATCTATGCAACCTAAAAATTTCTTATCTAAATAAAAAATTTCATTGAAGCACGGTCTTGTAAATATATTTGGTTTTGAAAAAAACTTGTATTCCACTATCCTTGAGGTTTGGGCTATTTTTGTACAATACTTATAGACAACTTTTTCACTTGGGGTATAAGTGATCGCCCGTATACCTCGGATAGTAGTTAATTGTGAGCTGCACCAAACTTTTTCTCTATTCTAGATGTTAAAATTGGATGTCATCGAGGAGGCGAAGAGTGAGTGTGCCAGTCCGATAGTCTTAATACCCAAGCCAGACGGTACGTTGCAGTTCTGTAACAATTTCCGTAAACTTAATGAGGTTTCTAAGTTTGATGCATATTCCATGCCCCGAGTTGATGAGCTTATTGAGAAGCTGGGACAGGCTCGGTATTTCTCTGTTTTGGACCTCACAAAAGGGTACTGGTAGGTACCCTTGACGGAGGCTGCCAAAGAGAAAACAGCCTTCGTCACACCAGAAGGTTTATTCCAGTACAAGGTGTTACCCTTTGGTCTATGTGGCGCTCCCGCTACGTTTCAAAGGCTAATGGATATTGTACTCCTGCCACATCATCCGTATACCTCAACCTATCTGGACAACATCATCATTCACATTACAGACTGGGAAAGTCACCTTCCAAAAGTGCAGGCAGTGGTAGACTCCCTTAGGAAGGCCGGGTTAACTGCTAACCCCAAAAAATGTGCCACAGGGTTAGAAGAGACCAAGGGCGGGTCGGTTTCTAGGCAACACCGATGCCCTATCCTGAGTCCACTGTTGCACACGTGTTCACCCCCTCAGGGTTGAACAAAGGGGGGGTATGCGAGAAGGAGAAGGGAATTGTGGTTGATGGTTGGCATGTGTCACCAAGGCTCCTGGCCTTGGTGAATTAAGAGCCGATAATTGTACAGTGTCTGTGCTGCGATGCAAAGATAAGTGAAAAAAGGTGCGCACCTAATGAAGTCCTGTGGGTGGAGAGGTTCAGATGTGCAATTAATTGCACCTTACTGTGTTGTGTTGTACTAAGAGTACAACACCTTGAAATGCATGTAGACTCGCTGATGTAGCAGTGATTGATGGTCGGCATGTGTCACCAAGGCTCCTGGCCTTGGTGAATTAAGAACCGATAATTGTACAGTGTCTGTGCTGCAGACTGACACTGTTGCTGTGGTATGGCTGGAAGGCCAATTCCGAGACGACTCTTACTGGGAATGGGACCCAAGTGTTGGGTGGGGGCCATTCCCCACAATCCAGGCCGCCTTTTGTTGGCCTTAAAGGCAGGCTGCTACACCAGCTGAGGGGGATTTGCATGTTGCAGCTCACACTGCCAGAGGGCTGAGTTTTGAGATCTTCTTTGTGGAGCGTGGAAGCTGGTGAGCAGAGTGCCTGGAGGCTTGGGAAAGACTTGCTTGATGCCGCATGACATGTACTCAGGCGTGAACAAACACCTAAGGAACGCAGGTGGACTTTTGTTACTTTTTCTTTGATCTGCATTTAAGACTGTTTGCTGTTTGCCAAGTGTGAATAAAACACTGAGCTTTGATTTGAAAAGTCCTGTTTCTGTTCCTCTATTCTGCAACTGCACCTGTCTGCAAAAAGGAGTCATCACATTGTATGTATTTTCTTGCGCAATGATATTTTTTGCGTTCTTTTTGTGCGTCTTTTTTGGTGGAACTTTTTCTAAAGATGTCACCCTTCGGGTGTACCGTAGAGCCATTTTTCCTGTTGACATCGATATGCTAACTGCGTTTTTTCTCTTTGGACGCACAAAAAGTCTTGTTTTTTTGCGCAAATATACACCACCTCGGAGGACACGTACCAAAGTGTCTATTTTCACACAGTAAGAACTGCAACTCCCATCATGGACAGACTCTGCACATGATGGGAGTTATGGTCCAGGGGTTGAGGTGCAGATCGCAGCAGGTCACTATCCAGAGACCCGCTGCAATCTGCATTTATTAACTGTAAAAGCCGGCGGTACATGCGGCTACACTGCGCTGCCACCAGCTTCTATATACACAGTCATAATTCATAATCACCGCCGCCGGAACACGGGAGCTCTGATAGGTCAATAGCTATTAACCAATCAGAGCTCCCGTGTTCCAGCAGGAATTATAAGAACTGTACATAGGAGCGTGCAACGCAGTGTAGCTGCATGTACCGGCGGCTTGTATAGTTAATAAATGCGGATCGCAGGAGAGTGAACTGCAGTGATCTGCCCTTGGACTACTACTCCTATCATGGGACAGAGTCTGTCCCATGATGGGAGAAGTTGTAGTACCGCAGCGCTGCTGAGGGATGGCACTAGCACATCCCCCGGCTGCCGGACTATTAGGACTACTACTCTCATCATGGGCAGACTCTGCCCATGATGGAAGTAATAGTCATGGGGCTGAGGTGCAGATTGCACCAGGTCATTCTGCAGAGACCCGCTGCGATCCGCATTTATTAAGATAACAAGCTGGCGGTACATGCGTCTACAATGCACTGCCCGCCGACTTGTATATACACTGTCATAATTCATAATCCCCACTGCCGGTCAATAACCACCGGTCAAAAACTATTCTCCAATCAGAGCTCCCGTGTTCCAGCGGAGATTTTGAATTATGTCAGTGTATATAGGAGTGCAGTGTAGCTGCATGTACCGCCGGCTTTTTAACTTAAATGCAGATCGCATCAGATCATTCTCTGGAGATCTGTTGCAATCCGCATTTATTAACTAAATTAACGGCCTTACATGTGTCTACATCAGGCTCCCCGACGGCTCCTATATACAGCTGTCATAATTCATAATCCCCGCCTGGAGACGGGAGCTCAGATACCAACCAAGCAGCAACAGCCTGACGTTACCAGGGTGGGCAAGGACCATTGTTACTGGCCCTCCCCAGCCTAAATAACGCTAGCCTGTTACCGCCTAGGCTCAGGAGCGCCATTTTGACGCTCCGGCCCTGTCGCAATCCACAAAATCTGACATAGTCCTCCACATTCACGTATCTAAATTTCGAAGAGAAAAAAAAAGTTTAGTACATTTTTTGGGTTCCACACACCAGCAAAAATGCAAGAAAAAAAAACACTGACAAAATGCAGGAAAAAGCTAGGACAGTTTTTCTGGCGTTTTTTATGATGGACAAAAAACCACAATGGAATCATCGCCTCAAAGCAATAGAACAAAATCCCTACGTCCACTTTTCCTGTGCAGTAGAGAAGGAGTGTACGGTAGAGCGTGGGGGGGGGGGGCATCTTTATATTTGCACAAGATTTCTCAAAGGACATGCACAGCCTTAGTTACTTCTGAGCAAGAGTGTACAATAGACAAGAAGTGTAAAGGGGTAAAACTGTGTCTACAATAGACACATATTGATGAATCCCCCCCCCCCTATGACCATATGCACTATAAATGATTACTTTGACCTTATGTACTGTAACTAAATAATTACTAAATACCGTATATACTCGAGTATAAACCGAGTTTTTCAGCACGATTTTTCATGCTGAAAACACCCCCCTCGGCTTATACTCGAGTGAACTCTCCGCCCTCAGTGGTCTTCAACCTGCGGACCTCCAAATGTTTCAAAACTACAACTCCCAGCAAGACCGGACAACTTAACTCACCCACGTCGGCCACACGCTGGGGACGGGAACGCCGGACAGCCGTCAGCCTATCATCGGCCAGAGCGATGCGCCGCCATGGCCAGTGATAGGCTGAGCCCACTGTCATGTATGAAGCCAGCTTTTTACATGACAGTGGGCTCAGTCTATCACTGGCAGGGGCGGGGCATCGCTCTGGCCGGTGATAGGCTGACGGCTGTCCGGCGTTCCCGTCCCCAGCGTGCGGCCGACGTGGGTGAGTTAAAAGTTTATTTTCTGTATCTTTTGCAGCCCGGGCATAGGTATACAGCGTACAGCAGTGGTCTCAAACCTGCGGACCTCCAGCTGTTGCAAAACTACAACTCCCAGCATGCCCGGACAGCCAACGAGACCACTGGCGTACAGTGAGATCCATCGCCGGTGGCCGCCAACAAAGAGGAGGAGGCCAGTGCTTGACATACATGAGTAGTACCCCGCTGGGCTGATCATTAATTGGGGGGAGCAGAACAGTGCTGGCGGGTCACATGATTTTGGGGGGGGGGACCGAATGATAGGGGCGGGGGGGAGGGGGTCAGAACAGCGCTGGCGGGTCACATGATTTGGGGGGGGGGGGGGAAAGAAATATGTGAACAAGTTCCTCTAAAGAAGGCGCTGGTACCCGGAGATGAAAGTAAACTTCTTTCGATCCCGAACCGGGATCTTCGTCAGGCATACATTTCAATAGAATACGATTACATTTATAGTAGATTACAATTTATAGAAAATTGATGACCACTTCCGGAGAACCGGAAAACAACGTGTCACTAAAATCAAGATGACACTAATATAAAGTATTTGTGCAATAAATGCAATAGGTTTATAAGCTAAACATACATGTATTAATAAAATTTACAATATTTATAATTAAAAAAACCTCTTGTGTAAAAACCTAGAAAATGAATGAAAAACAGTACCTAAAAATGACCATTTCATTTGACGTTACACCGGGAAGTTCCTCGTGGCAGAGCACCCCCCCCTCCCCTATAGGTAAATGCAGAGCACCCCCTCTCCCCTATAGGTAAATGCAGAGAACCCCCCTCTCCCCCCCTTCCCTATAGGTAAATGCTGAGCACCCCCCTCTCCCCCCTTCTCTATAGGTAAATGCAGAGCACCCCCCTCCCTCTCCCCCCTTCCCTATAGGTAAATGCAGAGCACCCCCTCCCCCCTTCCCTATAGGTAAATGCAGAACACCACCCCTCCCTCCCCCCCTTCCCTATAGGTAAATGCAGAGCACCCCCCCTCTCTCTCCCCCCCTTCCCTGTAGGTATATGCAGAGCAAAAAAAAAAAAAAAGATGCTCACCTGATGTCCCACGCAGTGATCTCCTCAGCTGCTGGGCCTGCGTCTTCTCCCCTCCACAGTACAGGCACCGGATGAGTGACGTCACCGGCGCCTGTACTGCGTGCTGCGTGGGGGCGGAGGTCACGTCTGCTCTGTGTAGCTGCATATGCGGCTCACACAGTGGGGACACCTTCTCCTGTATGTGCGTGTATCGCGCATACAGGAGAATGTAGCGCTGTCTGCTGGGGATCTGGGACGAGTGTCCCGGACCTCAGCAGCGGCGGCGGGTCAGTCCGCCCCTGGCACCCCCCTTGAGAGTGGCACCCGGGGCAGGCCCCCCCCCCCCGCCCCCCCCCCCCCCCTTGGTATGCCACTGTTCCTGGGTTTTTGGGGTGAAATTAGGGGCCTCGGCTTATTTTCGGGTCGGCTTATACTCGAGTACAGTAAGTACTAAAACAAAACTGTGACCATATGCCCTTAACACAAATACTAACCAAATGTGCTTTGTGCACTGTGACTGTGAATAACTGCATACATGCCATGCACGGCCTACAAAACCAAATGCACAGTATGCTGCTAAAACAGTATTATATTGACATCTTTTTTTTTTTTTACACACAAAGCCCCGATTTCTCATTGGGTTCAGGTTGTTAATCTAGCAGAGCCAGCCGAACTCTGCCCTGAAATTCAACCCATACAGTACCCAGAAGAAAGATCTCAATACCTGAGTCACTTTGTGCAGGCCTAATTTGTAGCAGACAAACAACTGGAACACTCTGCTAGCATACAACCCACTCTCGGGAACCAGCTACAAACTCCTTACCAGCTACATTGCTGACCGCATCCGTACAGGTGGCCGGTCACATCCCGCCCTGAGACAGCTGTCAGGGCTGCGCAAGACACTGAGGCCACGCCACCTCCAGGACTTGCCAATAATAGTAGTTGGATGACCTAATCTGCCAGTGACTGCCCATGCTGACACACTACAGAGTCCAGCTGAGCATAGCAGCGCTGGCACTGACACCCGCCCCCGTCTTTCATGGTAGATCAACAGCTGAGACACATTGCCAGCATGCAATACCCCCTGATACATTGCCCTGCCAAAACATCCCCAAACCTCTGAAAACCCCGTGCACCGGCCACAAACTCAATGCCGGAGACAAGGACGAACTGTAGCACTGAGGGTGACGGACTTCCAGCATTCTGCCAAGAGGTACCCGGCGGTGCTGCTCAAGATGCGGAAGCTGAGGCCCAGATGCCGATACCGCTACAAGCAGAAACAGCTCACAGCAGAAGCATGCCCTTTATACATTACCCTGGAGGCAGCAGGCGAAAAGCATCACGACGTGAGGCAGGTGATGCTGCGTCTGCACAACCTGCAACAGGTTCCTGACCAACGAGGGTCCGGCAAAGCGAGCAGCAGAAGAGCACCAGAGAATTTGGCGGGAGATTGGAAATGCCGGCCGCTTACACAATCCACAAAACGCCACATAATCTGCAAAAAACGTCACATACACCCCACCAGTAAGAGCAGGGGGTGTTATATACACCTATCCCCACCCACAACCCCTATGTTCCCCGCCTAGTAGTTTAGGAGCAGAAATACTCTAGCCCCTCGCACAAATACAGCCTGATAGGCTTATGACATGTCACCCTATGTCCAAAGAATAAATGAAATGATCTTGCTGATAGCACCATTCAGTCAAAGTTTTACATCAAATTGCTATTGCCACCAAAGACCACATTGTTTTATGTCGAGCAAGCATTTATATAGTTAAAGTAGAACTTAAAGGGGTTATCCACCATAAGGTGATTTTAGTACATACTTGGCAGACAGTAATGGACATGTTTAGGAAGGATCTGCGCTTGTCTTGGTGCTAAATGGCTATATTGTGAGATTACCATAATACTGTGGCTAGCTTTTTGTGAACTGCTATTTCCTGTTTGAGTTTTCTTCTTTGCCTTTTCCAATTCCATTTTCCTCCCTCCCACACATTAGGCCCCCCTACCCATTGAAACATAAATGAGCTGCATCCATTCAAAAGACCTGTGGTTTTCAATCAGGGTGACTACAGCTGTTGCATTAGTTGCAGATTGATCTCTCTCCCACCAAGCAATTGCTCCACCTGTTGAAGCAGACAGGCTCCCTGTCATCAGCTGACTAGTGAGTCAGGTCTCGGCCTCATTGCAAACTGACAACAATCATTTTCTAAGCTGTTAAAAATAAATATTGGGGTGAAAATCACATAAGAATTATGAGAAAACCATCACACACAGGTGCAGACACTATATTATGAACTACACTAACTTTACATCCCCTTTAGCATAGTTAAATAAAAAAAAAAAATCCTGGAATACCCCTTTAAATATAAATGTTTCTGTATTCTATATGCCCAGGCTGCCAAAATAAAATTAATAAACTTTAACTTACCTTTAGCTGATCCCCGAGTGCCGCTGGAATTGGTCTCCCGTCCTCTGGCCTGGCCTTCCTCCGCATTTTGGTGTCTGATGCTGTGCTCAGCTATTCACTGGCAGCATCGATCTCCCACCTCGACCGGTAAAAGGCTGAGCCGCAGTATCACGTAAGTATGGGTACCAGAAAAAAAGCTGGCCCAGATACATGTCACTGCCGCTCAGCCTTTCACCAGCCGAGGTAAGACATCGCTGCAGCTGGCCATTTGCTGAGTGCAGTGTGACATGCCATAAAGAAGATGGCCAGCCAGAAATATGTTAAAGTTTATTATTTTGATTCTGGCAGCATGGGCATTAACCTTCATCCAAGAGACAATTTAAATCCTGGTGCTGATCGCAATGTGTAGTAATTTTTTTTAGTTATGTCCAAGTAACAATTTAAATTCTATTGCTGTTATCATTTTGTAGTCAGTATTCTCCATCAAAATTTTAGTGCCACCAAAAATGGGTATTGTTCTGTGTCAACCAAAAGTTTATACAGTGGTGCTATACTATAGCCTGTGTCCAAGTGACAATTTAAATCCTGTTACTGAAAGCAACTTGCAATCTGTGTTTTGCATCTAATTGCCTATGTCACAAAAATGGTATTGTTCTAAGACATCTATACAGCACTCTTTAACTTCTGCTTGTGTACAAGTTACGTTTCTTCATCTTGTAATAAAATTAAAATAATTTTGGAATTAATTTCCAAAGGGCTGCCAACACAACGTTCCTCTTTCTACCCATCGAAGAGGAACAGAAGCAGAACAGCTGCAGTGGTTAGGTAACTTTGGTGGGGACTATACAGGGAGCTGCTACTACCTAGAGGGGGGCTGCTCTTAACTAAAGGGGGTGCTAAAATATACAGTGGAGCTGCTAGTACCCACGTTGGGCTGTTACTACCTACAATTGGGCTGCCATAACCTACAGGGGGACTGCTACTACAGGGGGCTGCTACTACCTAAAGAGGGTGCTACTAAAAGTGGCTTCTATCGTCAAACAAGAGCTGTTACTACCTACATGGGGTCTGGTACTATGGGAGGCTGCTCCTACCTACAATAGGCTGTAAAAACCTACAGGAGGCTTCTACAACCTATAGGGGGCTACTTCAACTTACATGGGGATGCTACTTCAGAGGGCTGCTACTACCTACACGGGACTACTACATCATACTGGGGGTCTGCTACTACTTACAGGTGGGCTGATTTAGCATACAAGGGGGCTTATACTTCCTAAAGGGGCTGCTATTTCTTACAGGTGGGCTGCTACTATACAGATAAGTTTGCAAGTACTTCCTAAGAAGGTTTGTTGGGAGGAGCTTGGCTGCTGCTACTAAAGAGGGGCTGCTACAAGTATGGTATGTATGTATATTTCTATATTAACTAATAATAACAGCATTTATTTTATTATTAATATGCAGTTGTATTCTACATATGAATAAATACTAACACCTATATGTATGTAGTTGTATGCCTCACAGCTGAAGATTTAGGAATCTGGCTCTCATGTTGAGAAAGTTTGGCTACCCCTTGTATATATGTTGCCATCACTTTGACATTCCTACCCAAGAACGTGAAAAAGGTTTAATACAGTCCCAGAAGACCAGAGTGGGTCATACAATTCAAACGATTGTCTCATGTCTACTTTTGACCTATTGTTTGTATAGATAATATTTTACCTTGGGTTAACCTGTTTAAGTGTTTGTATTGTGAAAAAGTATTTATTTAGTTTGTGTTGCTTATAAAGTGCAAACATATGCTCTAGTACTGTACTGAGGTTTTTTTTAGGAAGTCAATTAACATTTTAGGGGCTTTAGAAAACCAACGTAGTCAGAGAAAATTCACACTAATGTGGAGAATTTTACTATTTATTGTATTTGCTGGTTGTTGATCACTTCTGTTTGCAAAGAGAGGTCAGGAATCCCTCAAACAGATATGAAGTTGATGCTAAACTGCAAATGCAACACAGTAGACCTGTGCAATTCGGTTCGGCACGAATGTCCAATTTACAGAATTTGACCGTTTTCGGGCATTCGGACCGATCCGAATGCACGAAAACATATTTTGAACATTCCCGAATAGCCACGATAATACGAATAGCAAAGTAACGAATGCATTCGTTATTTCCCGAATACATGCTGTAAATAATGAATGCATTCGTTATCCGTAAACGAACATAAAGAAATCATTCTGATAACAAAGATAATAAAAAGGATACAGATACAGTTTGATTTTTCGGATACATTCGGTATTCGGGTACATTCGGTAAATCTTTTTCTTCTTTTTTGGACTTTAGCGATCCTAAAAAGTTATGGAGATACCTTTTTTATTAAAATTTCGTAGGGTACCATAACAAAATCATAATAAAAAAGATACAGTAGTGATGGAAAAAATTGTATCTAACGAAATGTATCATTTTTATTATGAAATGTTTATTCATTTTTAAACAGGGATCAATTTATGTGAGAGGGTAAAGCACTGAAAATGTAGCCGACAATAATAAAAATGTATTGTGTGCGTGTTTTTCACTTTTTATTTTTTAGGTAGTACTACTACTCCCAGCATGGAACACACTCTTCCATGATGGAACCTGTACTAATTGTACCTGTACTAATTGACAGATCGCAGGGGTCCCTTGCGATCCTCTTGTATAATGTATAGATGCGGCGGCCGCTCTTCTATGGTCCCCTGCACTCACGTATATATACACATATTCATATTTCCCGCAGAGCTGTGATTGGCCAGATGGTTCCAGCCAATCACAGCTCTCTGTGAGAAATAGGAATATGTGTATATATACGGCCGTGCAGGGGACCATAGGAGAGCGGCCGCTGCATCCATACATTATACAAGAGGATCACAGCGGGTGTTAGGAGTAATACCCGCAGTGATCTTTCCGTTACTAAAAGTACTACTACTCCCAACATGGAGTACACTCTGCTCCATGCTGGGAGCTGTAGTACCTGCATTAATAGACAGATCGCAGCGGGTGTCAGAAGTTACACGCGCTGCCATATGTCTATTAATGCAGGTACTACAGCTCCCAGCATGGAGCAGAGTGTGCTCCATGTTGGGAGTATTAGTACCTGCAGTAAGGGACAGATCCCAGGGATGTCGCTTCTCCTGACACCCGCTGCGATTGTCCTTATGTGAATGTCAGGATCAGCTGTTCTCAGGGCTACAGAGGCGGAAGAACAGCTGACGCTGAGCCGTAGGTAGGTATACATCGTATATCTACTGCCCAGCAAGAACTTACAGTGAGCCTGCAATGTGTATACAGTATACACATTGCTGGCCCACTTAACTCCTTGCTGAGCTGTGCACAATGCGCAAGCCCAGCAAGGAAAGAGTTAACTTACACTGCTGGACAGTGTATGTTAACCCTTTGGGCGGTATACACTATATACATCTATCTATAGATAGCTGTATACAGTGTATACAGAAGACGAAGTCCGCTTACTTCCCTCGAGTCCCGGGCAGGTCCGGGTAGCTCCGCCCCTAGTGATTACGTCATTAGGGGCGGGGCTACAAAGGGGAACAGGGCTAGTTAATCTGAAGCTCTGTTCACATTGTCCATTTTGTATAATGTGAGCAGACCCTTCTGCCAGTGTCTACCCAGACAGGGAGACTCCAGCTGTTGCTAAACTACAACTCCCAGCATGCCCAGACAGCCAAAGGCTGTCTAGGCATGCTCGGAGTTGTAGTTTTGCACCAATTGGTGGCTCCCTGTTTGGGTAGACATTGCATCATGGGTGCTCTCCCCAGCGGACAGCGCCAAAAATGTCATAACCATTTTTTTGTGTTTTTTTTTCTTCTCGTTTCAGATCCATGTATGCAGAGGATTACTGCGGATTCGATGGATTACGGCGGATTATTATTTTTTTTTCTTTTAATAAAATGGTTAATGAGGGCTGTGGGGGAGTGTTTTTTTTAATAAAATAATTTTTCCAATGTGTTGTGTTTTTTTTTTTTAATTTAATTCAGGCTTAGTAGTGGAAGCTGTCTTATTGATGGAATCCATTACTAGGCCAGGGCTTATTGCTAGCCCCAAAAACAGCTAGCGCTAACCCCCAATTATTACCCCGGTACCCACCGCCACAGGGGTGCCGGGAAGAGCCGGTACCAACAGGCCCAGAGCGTCAAAAATGGCGCTCCTGGACCTAGGCGGTAACAGGTTGGCATTATTTAGGCTGTGAAGGGCCAGTAACAATGGTCCTCCCCCACCCTGGTAACGTCAGGCTGTTGCTGTTTGGTTGGTATTGTGCTGAGAATGAAAATACGGGGAACCCTATGCGTTTTAAAATTTTTTTTTTTATTTATATAAAAATAAAGAAACGCATGGGTTCAACGTATTTTCATTCTCAGCCAGATACCAACAAAACAGTAACAGCCTGACGTTACCAGAGTGGGTGAGGACCATTGTTACTGGCCCTCCCCAGCCTAAATAACGCCAGCCTGTTACCGCATAGGCCCAGGAGCGCCATTTTTGACGCTCCGGGTCTGTTGGTACGGCTCTTCCAGGCACCCCTGTGGCGGTGGGTACCGGGGTAATAATTGGGGGGTTAGCGCTAGCTGTTTTTTGGGGCTAGCACTAAGCCCTGGCTTAGTAATGGATTCAGTCAATAAGACCAGCTTCCACTCCTAACCCTGAAAATTCAATAAAAAAAAACACAACACATTGGAAAAATTATTTTATTTAAAAAAAACACTCCCCCACAGCCCTTGTTAACCATTTTATTAAAAGAAAAAAAAATCCGCCGTAATCCTCTGCATACACGGATCTGAAACGAGAAGAAAAAAAACACAAAAAATTGGTTATGACATTTTTGGCGCTGTCCGCTGGGGAGAGCACCCATGATGCAATGTCTACCCAAACAGGGAGCCACCAATTGGTGCAAAACTACAACTCCCAGCATGCCCAGACAGCCTTTGGCTGTCTGGGCATGCTGGGAGTTGTAGTTTAGCAACAGCTGGAGTCTCCCTGTCTGGGTAGACACTGCCAGAAGGGTCTGTTCACATTATACAAAACGGACAATGTGAACAGAGCTTTAGATTAACTAGCCTTGTTCCCTTCTGTAGCTCCGCCCCCTAATGACGTCATCACTAGGGGCCGGAGCTACCCGGACCTGCCCGGGACTCGAGGGAAGTAAGCTGGACTTCGTCTTCTGTATACAGCTATCTATAGATAGCTGTGTATAGTGTATACCGCCCAAAGGGTTAACCTACACTGTCTAGCAGTGTAAGTTAACCCTTTCCTTGCTGGGCTTGCGCATAGCGCACAGCTCAGCAACGGGTTAAGTGAGCCAGCAATGTGTATACTGTATACACATTGCAGGCTCATTGTAAGTTCTTGCTGGGCAGTAGATATACGATGTATACCTACGGCTCAGCGTCAGCTGTTCTTCCGGCTCTGTAGCCCTGAGAACAGCTGATCCCGACATTCACATAAGGACAATCGCAGCGGGTGTCAGGAGAAGTGACATCCCTGGGATCTGTCCCTTACTGCAGGTACTAATACTCCCAACATGGAGCACACTCTGCTCCATGCTGGGAGCTGTAGTACCTGCATTAATAGACATATGGCAGCGAGTGTAACTTATGACACCCGCTGCGATCTGTCTATTAATGCAGGTACTACAGCTCCCAGCATGGAGCAGAGTGTACTCCATGTTGGGAGTAGTAGTACTTGTAGTAAAGGAAAGATCACTGCGGGTATCACTCCTGACACCTGTGATGCTCCTGTATAATGTATGGATGCGGCGGCCGCTCTCCTATGGTCCCCTGCACGGCCGTATATATACACATATTCCTATGTCTCACAGAGAGCTGTTATTGGCTGGAACCATCTGGCCAATCACAGCTCTGTGGGAAATATAAATATGTGTATATATACGTGAGTGCAGGGGACCATAGAAGAGCGGCCGCCTCATCTATACATTATACAAGAGGATCGCAAGGGACCCCTGCGATCTGTCAATTAGTACAGGTAACTACTACTCCCATCATGGAAGAGTGTGTTCCATGCTGGGAGTAGTAGTACTACCTAAAAAATGTTTTTAAAAAAAGTGAAAAACACGCACACAATACATTTTTATTGTTGTCGGCTACATTTTTAGTGCTTTACCCTCTCACATAAATTGATCCCTGTTTAAAAATGAATAAACATTTCATAATAAAAAAAGATAAATTTTTTTAGATACAATTTTTTCCATCACTACTGTATCTTTTTTATTATGATTTTTTTATGGTACCCTACGAAATTTTAATAAAAAAGGTATCTCCATAATTTTTTAGGATCGCTAAAGTCAAAAAAATAAAACATTTACCGAATGTACCCGAATACCGAATGTATCCGAAAAAAATCAACCCCCCAGAACACCCGAATACCAAATGTATCCGAAAAATCTAAACCGAAAATATTGCCGAACCGAAAAATTTTTCCAAAACGAAAAAACGAAACTAAATGAAACGAAAATGTTTCTAGTGCACAAGTCTATAACACAGTGAGTCACATTTGGCCTAACTCACTATCATGAGCTCTGTTGCTGCATTCTGTATAGGGATTGGGGTTTAATGCATATAAAAATGAAAGAGGAACACTCAAATTGAAACTAAGGAAGAAAGTCCCCCTTTGCATACAAATCATGCATGAAAGAGAACTGGCACCACTGGCCATGCACATATGGCTGAAATCAGCTTCCTCAGCCAGCCGGCTCCGAAGTACCTCGACAATCCTGTATGCTTGAATATGATGCTGCTCACGCTAATAGCAGTCAAAGAAAAGGAAGAACGGAGCACATACCGTGTAAGTGCATGCAAATGTAGCTTTATTCCTCAAACAGGAGCACGGTTACAGTACGGCAACTTAACCCATTGTTTACCATACTACAGACGGGTGCATCGGGGGAAAATTTGGGCTACGGTCCATGTGACGCTTGTCTGGGCTACATCAGGCCCTACGTGGACACGTCTTGAGGGAGTGTTTTAAACACCAATGTAGGATGCACGGTGCTTCCATGGCCAGCACTCCACTCCACCCATTCGGCCCAGGCATTTTTAATCAGCAGGAGACTGCATATGGTTTCCTCCTAGCATTCTCCCAGCCCTCTGGCAGGGAGCACATGGTAGGTGTTCACACTGGTGTGATGCTCTGTGGCAGCCATTGTTTCTGTGATTCTTTGTCGGTGGGGTGGTATGACCCAGAGCCAGGGGCTTGGTCGGGCAGCAGTGGGGCTGCCTGGCCACTGGGTCGTTCCCCCTGTTGGTTTGGTGTTGCGGAGGCAGTGGTCGCTGCCCAGCACTACGCTAGTGATAAGTTAGGGACCCACTCTGACTAGGTGGCCTTGACGTGGTGAATGGGATTGTACTTTTTGATCAAAATGTATACTATCAACATGTTAGTTTTTGAAATTATCCTGAGAAGCAAGTAGATCAAAAATAAAAATGGTGGATGTGCGGCTATGCTTCTCTATTTTTGTTTTAACATACAAATAACAACTGGATCAGGATCAATACAATACATACAAACATCAATAAAGGTGATTAACCCCTTAAGGACCTGGGGTTTTTCCGTATTTGCATTCTAGTTTTTTCCTCCTTACGTTTAAAAAATCATAACTCTTTCAATTTTGCACCTAAAAATCCAAATGATGGCTTCTTTTTTTCGCCACCAATTCTATTTTGTAATGACATCAGTCATTCTACCCAAAAATCTACGACGAAACGAAAAAAAAAATCATTGTGAGATTCTGTAGGGCCATACAATTAAAATGATACCCTACTTATGTAGGTTTGATTTTGTCGTACTTCTGAAAAAAATCATAACTACATGCAGGAAAATGTATATGTTTAAAATTGTCATCTTCTGACCCCTATAACTTTTTTATTTTTCCACATATTGGGCGGTATTAGGGCTTATTTATTTCGCCGTGATCTGAAGTTTTTAGCGGTACCATTTTTGTAATGATTGGACTTATTGATCACTTTTTATAAATTTTTTCATGATATAAAAAGTGACCAAAAATACGCTATTTTGGACTTTGGAATTTTCTTGCGCCTATTGACCGTGCGGTTTAATTAACGAAATATTTTTATAATTCGGACATTTCCACACACGGCGATACCATATATGTTTATTTTTATTTACACAGTTTTTTGTTTTTTTTTGAAAAGAGGGGTGATTCAAACGTTTATTAGGGAAGGGGTTAAATGATCTTTATTAATTTCCTTTTTACCTTTTTTATTGCAATTTTATAGTCCCTATAAGGGGCTATAACACTGCACACACTGATCTTTTACATTGATCAAAGGTTTCTCATAGGAAACCATTGATCGATGATTCTGCCACTTGACTGCTCATGCCTGGATCTCAGGCACTGAGCAGTCATTCGGCAATCGGACACCAAGAGGTAGGTAAGGGAACCCTCCTGCTGTCTTACAGCTTTTTGGGACACTGCAATTTCTCTGCGGCTGTCCCGAACAGCCTGCTGATCTAGCCGGGGGTAGTTTACTTTCACTTTAGATGCGGCGGTCAACTTTGAATGCAACATCTAAGGGTTAATAGCGTGGGGCACTGCTATCAATGCTGCTCGCTATTAGCCACGGGTCCCGGCCGTTGTTAGAGGCCAGGCCCGACCCGCTATGAAGCAGGGCCACACCGTAGCCCTGCGTTATACAACGTGAGCAGACTAAGGACGTACAGGTATGCCCTTGGTCCTTAAGAGGTTAAAAACAATACATCAAGAATGTGAGTCAATAGGTACAAGGCAATTACTAGTATAGGAATACTCCCATTTCAGTTCCCCTTTGTGTTACATGCTCTTTAAGTATAGTTTTACTTTTGCCATTGCATTCAATACATCTTTATTTCTTAGACTGTACACCAAGGGGTTTAACATTGGAACCACAGCCACATATATAAAGGAGAGCAGCTTGTCGTCTTCTCTAGTACGGGTTGACTGTGGTTTCATGTACAAGAAGATAATAGGTCCATAGAATAATATTACTGTTGTAAGGTGGGAAGTACAGCTGGAGAAAGCTTTACGACGACCCTTAGAGGATTTGATCTTCAGTATGGTAGAAATGATGTAGACATAGGATACTACAATGCAGGAACAAGGTAGGCATCCAATCATTGCACTTTCGATAGAGATTAAAATATCTCGGCTCATGGAGTCACTGGCAGAGAGCTTGTTTAGTGTCTTCAGATCACAAAAAAAATGGTCAATTTCATTGGAGGAGCAGAAAGAGAGAAAAGAGGCAAGTAAGGCATGCAATAAAGCGTTAAAGGTACCGATGAGCCAGGAAGCCACAGCCATTGTAAGTCTCACCTTTTTTCTCATGATCATTGTGTACTGCAGAGGCTTACAGACTGCCACATACCGGTCATAAGCCATACATGTCAGGATGAACATATCCGCCTGTCCGCACAATAATAAAAAATACAGCTGAGTTATGCAGCCTTGGAATGAGATCCTTTGATCTTTGGTTACAATGATAGAAAGTAACTTCGGAAGAGTTACGGACACAAAGGCGATATCTGCACTGGAGAGATTACAAAGGAAGAAATACATAGGAGTGTGCAGCTGGGAGACCAAACATACAAGGGCGATAATGATCACATTCCCAATGACTGTCACCAAATACATAAACAACACACCAATAAACAATGCAATCTGTCCAGTCGCAGTGGTGTTAAAAGCTAAAATATTAAATTCCTTTACTTTACTGTTTGTGCAGTTATTTATCTTGACTCCCTGAAGAAAGATGTACTAAGTTATTGAAACAGAAAAATATGTCCTTATTCATGTGCACACAGATCTTGTCAAGGAAAGATGGGGAGTTCAAAGACATACTATACATATGTTTACATAAATTTCACATAGATGTATGTGCCTTTACATAAAAAAACATCTATAACAAACCCATGTGGTACATTTAAATAAAGGGAAAATCCTATCCTGGCTGCCATGTTCTTGGGCAGAGGGTCACATTCTGCTTCAGGGACACAGTTTTCTTTATTACACTGGCATAGAAAAAAAAAGACCTCCCTTGGCCAGTAATTGGCTAAGCAGCAGTATGATGTATTAGTCCCCAGCACCAGGAAGAGGACCACACTGGAAGAAGGGGCAGCAACTGGAAGCACTGTGGGAGCTGCTGGAGTTTTGTCCAGGTTTTTTCTATGCTGGCAGTCTCGACAGGATTTAAAAAAATAATCACTTCAAATTTGAAGAAAAAAAATCCCATTGTCAAAAATAGAATTTCTCTAATGTTAACACCGTCATGACACAGGGTGTACATGTACACCTGGTTTCTAATGCTTGCTATCAGCAGCCAACATCGACGTGATAAGTTATGTCTAGCAAAAACCCTTCAGAGGAAGCTATCAAGACCTCCCTTTAGTATGTCAAGTCCAAGTCTGAACAGATGTAACAAGGCAGAGGCTGCAGCACTCCACTGAGCACAGAAGGCCCTTCATACAGCTGAGACGAGGATGTCAATTTATAATTTATAAGAACATTTTATTTTGTTTTTCTACTAATCATGGCTTATGAAAAACAACATTTTGGGTCTCCATGCTATCCAGAACATAATCCTGTTCAGCTGCAGCATATTTTTTGTCCAAGCTGAAGCACAGGCTGGAACAAAGTCCAATAAGGGAGGGCGGGACTAAAACTCCTCTGTGCTCACTCCTGTCCTATCAGACTGCAGCATGAGAACAGAGAGGATGGGGTTAAAGAGCAGCCTGCTGTGATTTGATGAAGAGACCCAGCACACCACAGCAGACTCAGGGAGGAAGATAAGACATGAGGAGTGAGGACACACCCGCTCAAGGGCACAGGATGACAAACCAAGTAAGCAACAAAAAGAAGGTAGAAATATAGGTGCTAGAAACATGATTAGGTACTGATTTAGTGGGATATGACAGGTACTCTTCAGCCATAAGTGCTGTGTGCACATCTCAGCAGGGAGTATCCGAGGGCTAAATTAGTATTGTTAAAATGCCATGCAAAGGTCTTCCATGACCTTCTGTGTTGCACAATAGGTAATCTAAAACAACATATGTGAAGTGAGAAAAAAGTAAAATGGCCCAACCCCTTCTTCTGGCAATATATATATATATATACATGTACATGGCAACCTGTACCATGTAGACCGCAACTTTTTTGTACCATACACGTGTTTTAGGCATGGCCATGTATGGCTTGAGGACTTGATCTGAGAGATCAACTCCCCCCATATACTGATTGTAGTCCAGAATACAATCAGGCTTGAGGACCGTTGTTGTGGTACCTCGCACAGGGACAGGTGAGCTGCCGTTACCATGAATAGTGGTCAGCATAAGGACATCCCTCTTATCCTTATACTTGACCAGCAACAGGTTTTCATAGGTAAGGGCACGGGACTCACCCTTGGGAATAGGTGTCTGGATCACCACTCCTGGTGTAACGGAGCTTCAGAAGGCCATTAAGCCGTGTCTGGCACGGGACTCACCCTTGGGAAAAGGTGTCTGGAGGCCACCACTCCTGGTGTAACGGAGCTTCAGAAGGCCATTAAGCACTCCGCGGGCATTCTGGGTAGGGGAATATGCAAAGCAGCTCATTACATACCTTTTCAGGTAATGTTCCCTGGTATCAGCTTAGCTCCTGTTAAGGAATATAAAAAGCTTTTTATATTCCTTAACAGGAGCTAAGCTGATCCCAGGGAACATTACCTGAAAAGGTGATGTAATGAGCTGCTTTGCATATTCCCCTACCCAGAATGCCCGCGGAGTGCTTAATGGCCTTCTGAAGCTCCGTTACACCAGGAGTGGTGGCCTCGCCCTGAGGTAAATACTCATCCCCTTTTTATGTATATATATATATATATATATATATTTACATACATACATACATACACACACATACACACACAAACACACACACATATATACAGTGATGACTCCCTCTTGCTGACAGGTGCAGTTGCAGTATAGAGGCACGGAAACAGGACTTTTCAAATCAAAGCTCACTGTTTTATTCACACTTGGCAAACAGCAAACAGTCTTAAATGTAGATCAAAGAAAAAGTAACAAAAGTCCACCTGCGTTCCTTAGGTGTTTGTTCACACCTGAGTCCATGCCATGTGGCATCAAGCAAGTCTTTTCCAAGCCTCCAGGCACTCTGCTCACCAGCTTCCCCACTCCACAAGGAAGATCTCCAAACTCAGCTCTCTGGCAGTGTGTGCTGCAACATGCAAATCCCCCTCATCTGGTGGAACAGCCTGCCTTTAAGGCCAACAAAAGGCGGCCTTGATTGTGGAGAATGGCCCCCACCCAACACTTGACCATTTGCAGTAAGAGCCGTCCCGGATTGGCTTTCCAGCCATACTACAGCAACAGTGTCAGTCTGCATTGTAACACAGACACTGTAAAATTATCGGCTCTTGCTTCACCAAGGCCAGGAGCCTTGGTGACACATACAGACCATTAACCACAATGCCTTTCAACTTCTCACATACCCCCCCCCCCTTTGTTCAACCCTGAGGGAATGAGCACTTGTGCAACAGTGAACTCGGGATAGGGCATCGGCGTTGCCTAGCAACCGACCTGCCCTGTGTTCAACCCCAAACTTGGAATTCTGCAAAGACAAAAAAACCCTGGTGACCCTGGCATTGGCACATCCACTTCAGGGGGGAATGATCCGTCACGAGACGAAACTTCCTCCCCAACAGATAACCACTTAATGGCCAGGCACTCTCTCTCCACTATACTATACCTGTCTTGGCCAGGGTCAGTTTGCGGCTGAGAAAGACTACGGGATGCTGTTCCCCGTTGACTTCCTGTGAGAGTACAGCACCGAGACCTACCTCAGAGGCATCGGTCTGTACCACAAATTCCCTTTTGAAGTCGGGTGTCACCAACACCGGAGACCCACATAGGGCCGACAGGCCGAAGTGGAAAACACCTGCTCTGCCTGTTCGTTCCAACGCACCATTATGGACTTGCGTCCTTTCAGGAGGTCTGTTAGGGGTGCAGCCACCGTAGCAAAATGGGGGAGGAATCTCATATAGTAACCCACCATTCCCAGAAATGACTTCACCTGTCGGGTAGTGACAGGTCGTGGCCACTTCCGAATGGCCTCTATTTTGTTTACCTGGGGTTTGACAACTCCACACTCAATGACATACCCCAGGTATTTTGGCTCTTCTAACCCTATGGCACATTTTTTGAGGTTAGCAGTTAACCCAGTCTTCCTAAGGGAGTCTACCACTGCCTGCACTTTATGAAGGTGACTTTCCCAGTCTGTACTGTGAATGATGATCTCGTCCAGATAGGCTGAGGCATACCGACGATGTGGCCGGAGTACAAAACGTATCGGGAGCACCATGTAGACCAAAGGCTAACACCTTGTACTGGAATAAACCTTCTGGTGTGACAAAGGCTGTTTTCTCTTTGGCAGCCTCCATCAAGGTACCCTTTTGTGAGGTCCAAAACAGAAAAATACTGAGCCTGTCCTAGCTTCTCAATAAACTCATTAACTCGGGGCATGGGATATGCATCAAACTTGGAAACCTCATTAAGTTTGCGGAAATCATTACAGAACCGCAACGTACTGTCTGGCTTGGGTATTAACCCGTACAGGACCTTGGGCGTATGCATACGCCTTCTGTACCTGGGTCTTAAGGACCCAGGGCGTACAGGTACGCCCGTGGGAATTCCGGTCCCTGCCGGGCAGGGATCGGACTGGGGTGACTGCTGATATCAATCAGCAGGCACCCCGCGCAAATGCCAAGGGGGGTCATCAGACCATCCCATGTCGGTGATCGGCGCAAATCGCAAGTGAAATCGCACTTGCGATTTGCGCAATTCCGGGTCTTACGGGTCACGTGTGACCCGATGACCCGGAGATACAAGGTGATCGGGGGGTGTAGAATACACCCCCTATCACCTACTGTATCTATGGGGAGGTGGCGATTTCGCCACCCCCCCAGGAGAGCTGCTATTGGTTGCCAATAGCAGCCGGCAGGGGAGGGGTTAAACGGCATCCTCTGCAGCGCTGACCGTTAGCTGGGTTCAGTCAGCGGTCAGAGCTGCAAGAGGAGCCAGGGACCCCCCCTCTGCCCCCCATCAGATCGCGTCAGGAGACCCGAAGATTCCCTAGATCAGGGACACAATCAACCAGAGGGAAAAGTAGGGAAATCCATGTAATAAAGTAAAAAAAAAAAAGTAAAAAAAAAAAAAATCCCCCCCCCTGACCCCCTAATAGGGCTCGAGAGTACGCCTCATCTTTTTTTAGCGTGACCCGGGCCCTATTAGGGGTTCAGGGCACTGCGATCTGCCCCCCCCCCTTTTTTTTGGCCGCAGCCGTTTTTTTTTTTTTTGCTCACATAACGGTGTGTGATTACTAATCACACACCGTTATACATAGTTACACCAAGCACTTACTACACCCCCCCCCCTCCACTGTAGATAAAAGGCGATGGCTCGCTGGGCATTTTCGGCGGCGGAGGCATACGCTTTTCTTGCCTCCGAATCCGAATCTGCCAGTGAGGACGAGGAAGATCCAACATTCCTGTGTTCCTTGTCCTCCTCATCATCTAGTAGTGATGATGAGCCCCCCAGAAGGCGGCGGTGACGCCGCCAGGCGAGGCCACGCACCGCCCATGAAAGTGCCCCAGTGGCTGGCACTAGTGCGAGTGGTGATGCCGCTCGTACTAGGAGTCCGACCCCCCAGGCGAATTTACCGGAGCTCCCTTCCGGTGAACCTGTCTGGAGACTCCCAGAGGGTTATCAGCCACGGGTTCCGGAGTTTGTTGGCGACTCCGGAATCCGGATGGACACGGCTGGGTTCACTGAATTTTACTATTTCAGTTATTTTTTTCAGTGACAGCCTGGTCAATCTAATGGTGGAGCAGACGAATCTGTACGCCAGGCAGTTCATCGCCCACCACCCAGATTATTTTCTGGCCAGGTCCAATGAATGGTACGCCGTCAGTGCAGCAGAAATGAGGACATTTTGGGGCCTCTTGCTGCATATGGGCCTGGTCAAAAAGCCCAGTGTCAGGCAGTACTGGAGTGGGGACACCTTCTACCAGACCCCGCTGTACAGTATGGCCATGACACGTAAGCGGTTAAAGGCTATTTGGAAATGCCTTCATTATGCAGATAATGAGGCATTTCCACCATGAGGTGATCCCGCCCATGACCGGCTTTACACTTCACTTTGGGTCCAAATTTTTGGAGGCCTACATACCGCTTAGGTAGCTCTCGGTTGATGAGTCTCTTATCAGTTTTAAGGGAAGACTCATCTTCCGCCAGTATATTCCCTCGAAGCGGGCGCGGTATGGCGTGAAGCTCTATAAACTTTGTGAGAGTACCTCCGGGTACACTCTCAAGTTTAGAGTGTATGACGGACGAGATTCCCGTATTGAACCCCCAGATTGTTCCACCACTCTGGGTGTTAGCGGGAAAATCGTTTGGGATCTTATGTACCCATTGCTGAATAAGGGTTACCACGTGTACGTGGACAACTTTTATACCAGCATCCTTCTCTTCACATCCCTTGCCGCCAGATCCACGTCCGCTTGTGGGACCGTGCAGAGAAACGAGAGAGGCCTCCCTCTAAATTTGATCCAGACACCTATTCCCAAGGGTGAGTCCCGTGCCCTTACCTATGAAAACCTGTTGCTGGTCAAGTATAAGGATAAGAGGGATGTCCTTATGCTGACCACTATTCATGGTAACGGCAGCTCACCTGTCCCTGTGCGAGGTACCACAACAACGGTCCTCAAGCCTGATTGTATTCTGGACTACAATCAGTATATGGGGGGAGTTGATCTCTCAGATCAAGTCCTCAAGCCATACATGGCCATGCGGAAAACACGTGTATGGTACAAAAAAGTTGCGGTCTACATGGTACAGGTTGCCATGTACAACTCTTTTGTACTGTATCGGAACGCTGGCAACACAGGGACATACCTCCAGTTCCAAGAGGAAGTCCTAAAGGTCCTGATCTTTGCTGACTGGGAAAGAGCAGGCCGGACTTCCCAAAAAACTGGAGTTATAGGTGCCAGGATCGTCCCAGGCCAACACTTTCCAGGTGAGGTCCCCCACACTGGAAAGAAAGGACGATCCCAGAAAAAAATGCAGAGTGTATAACAGGAGGGGATACGGAAGGATACCACCACTCAATGTGACACTTGCCCCGACCATCCGGGCCTCTGCATTAAGGATTGCTTCAGGGAGTATCACACTTCCATGGAGTACTAAATTTTCCCTCTTCATTTAAATTTTCCATAATTTGACCCCAATGTACCAAGTCCAGAGTACATTCCAAATTTTAACCCCATAAAACCACAAAATTGCCCCAAAAAACTATTTCATAAAAAAAAAAAAAAAAAAATGGATAAGACCTCTGGGGGTATTTTTTCCAAAAATGGGTCATGGGTCACTGAGTCACTATCATCGGGGACTTTTTATGTTGCCTCAAATGCACAGCGCTCTCTCTCCACCTGAGCGGGTGCACATTTGAGGCCACAGGTTAGGGACGGCCACACACGTCACATTCCCAGAATGATGATTCAGAGCATAGGGTTTGGGGTGGGCATTTTTTTTTTGTTTTGGCTATGCTCTGGGTCATCAATCTGGGAACATTACCTGTTTTATAATTTTATGTCCCACTGTACCCCTTGTTAGTTATTAGTGTACCCCATATAATGCCCCTTGAGGGAGGGTCCCACTGTTCTGGCTCCATAGGCAGCTGTCTAGAAGCTCCAGGCCCCTGACTGCCCTCCTGTTCCTCAGTGACCAGTGAGCAGAGCCGAAATACGCTCAGATATGAGGTATGTCCTTACTCCAAAGAAATGTATTTACAAATTTTTTTTTTTTGCCGTTCTGGCACTAAATGTGACATGCCCCCCCATTTCAGAAAAATGTGACTCCTCTTCTGAGCATTGTAGTGCGCCAGCAGAGCCCTTGACATCCACACATGGGGTACTTCCATACTCAGAAGAGATGGGGTTACACATTTTGGGGGACATTTTCTCCTATTACACCTTGTAAAAATGTAAAATTTTAGGAAAAACAGCATTTTAGTTAAAAAAAAAAAATTCATTTACACATCCAAAGTCGTCAAACACCTGTGGGGTGTTAAGGCTCACTGTACCCCTTGTTACGTTCCTTGAGGGGTGTAGTTTCCAAAATAGTATGCCATGTGGTTTTTTTTTGCTGTCCTGGCACCATAGGGGCTTCCTAAATGGGACATGCCCCCCCAAAACCATTTCAGCAAAATTAGATTTTCAAAAGCCAAATATGACTCCTTCTCTTCTGAGCATTGTAGTGCACCAACAGAGCACTTGACATCCACATATGTGGTGTTTCCATACTCAGAAGAGATGGGGTTACAAATTTTGGTGGGCATTTTCTCCTATTACCCCTTGTAAAAATGTAAAATTTGGGGGGAAACTAGCATTTTAGTAAAAAAAATGAATCATTTACACATCCAACTTTAACGAAAAGTCGTGAAACACCTGTGGGGTGTTAAGGCTCACTGGACCCCTTGTTACGTTCCTTGAGGGGTGTAGTTTCCAAAATAGTATGCCATGTGTTTTTTTTTTTGCTGTCCTGGCACCATAGGGGCTTCCTAAATGGGACATGCCCCCCCAAAACCATTTCAGCAAAATTAGATTTGCAAAAGCCAAATATGACTCCTTCTCTTCTGAGCATTGTAGTGCGCCAACAGAGAGCTTGACATCCACATATGTGATGTTTCCATACTCAGAAGATATGGGGTTACAAATTTTGGTGGGCATTTTCTCCTATTACCCCTTGTTAAAATGTAAAATTTTGGGGGAAACTAGCATTTTAGTGAAAAAAAAATCATTTACACATCCAACTTTAACGAAAAGTCGTGAAACACCTGTGGGGTGTTAAGGCTCACTGTACCCCTTGTTACATTCCTTGAGGGGTGAAGTTTCCAAAATAGCATGCCATGTGTTTTTTTTTTTTGCTGTCCTGGCACCATAGGGGCTTCCTAAATGGAACATGCCCCCCCAAAACCATTTCAGCAAAATTAGATTTGCAAAAGCCAAATATGACTACTTCTCTTCTGAGCATTGTAGTGCGCCAACAGAGCACTTGACATCCACATATGTGGTGTTTCCATACTCAGAAGAGATGGGGTTACAAATTTTGGGGAGCATATTCTCCTATTACCCCTTGTAAAAATGTAAAATTTTGGGGGAAACTAGCATTTTAGTGGTAAAAAATAAAAAATAATTTACACATCCAACTTTAACGAAAAGTTGTTAAACACCTGTGGGGTGTTAAGGCTCACTGTACCCCTTGTTACGTTCCTTGAGGGGTGTAGTTCACAAAATAGTATGCCATGTTGTTTTTTTTTTTTTTGCTGTCCTGACACAATAGGGGCTTCCTAAATGCAACATGCCCCCAAAAAACATTTCAGAAAAACTCACTCTCCAAAATCCCTCTGTCGCTCCTTCCCTTCTGAGACCTCTAGTGCACCCGCCGAACACTTGACATACACATAAGAGGTATTTCCTTACTCAAGAGAAATTGGGTTCCACATTTTAGGAAGATTTCTCTCCTTTTACCCCTTGTAAAAATTAAAAAAATGGGTCTACAAGAACATGCGAGTGTAAAAAATTAAGATTTTGATTTTTCTCCCTCAATTTGCTGCTATTCCTATGAAACACCTAAAGGGTTAACAAACCTTTTGAATGTCATTTTGAATACTTTGAGGGGTGCAGTTTTTATAATGGGATCTTTTGTGGGGCATTTCTAATATAAAGGCCCTTCAAATCCACTTCAAAACAGAACTGGTCCCTGAAAATTTTCGATTTTGAAAATTTTGTGAAAAATTGAAAAATTGCTGCCATACTTTGAAGCCCTCTGATGTCTTCCAAAAGTAAAAACATAGAGAGAGGGAGGAAGGCGCCTCATGTGCGGGATCAGTAGATCTTGTTGGTGGGGGTAGGGGACGGTAATTCCCAAGCCGCTTACCAAAGTTGGTTGTGCGCCCACACACAACAAGGTAAAGTGCAGAAGAAGTAAAGAAGAAGGTCCACTGCAGCCCTCCTGGGTAAGAGTAAAATCAAAACCGAAAGACCAGGGAGTCAGGAGTTTGTCTGGCGCAGAGAGGAACCATCAGGCAGCCAAGTAAAATCAATGGATTTATTAGATGCAACGCGTTTTGCTGCGCATGCGCAGCTTCATCATGCGTGACAAGAGAAGGCTGGTAACAGATATATATACCTCCAGGAATTAACCATTAGAGTACTTTTTGAAAGAATTGTTACATAAAATTACAAATCCACATATGAATGTGAAAATGTATGGAAAATATATAAATAGATATAAATAAATATAAATAGACAAAGGTCGCAAAAATAATACTGAAACAATAATGTAAAAACACAATGGAATCATATAAACATATATATATATATATATATATATATATATATATATAATACAATTATCGCATGTGGTGTGAATATACCGCCACAAGGAACTCAAGCAATCACACCGCCTAGTCACTGGTGCGGCATTCAACAACGCAAGTTGGATATTATTTTAATATATATAATATAAGAGACCTATAAGGTGCTATATATGTTAGTTCAAAAAAGTAAAAAATGTATTTGTATATCACTGCATTATTAAATGAAAAATAAATAAACAGTGCGATAAAACAAATCGCAACTAACCAGAGGGTGATGTATGAACTAGAATAACTAGTGCGGTATTGAATACAGCACCCGGCGAAAACGTAGGGTGTGAATATTCGTAAAGATCCAAATTTACAAACCTTATAAAAATAAATAAAAAATGCTGTATGCAGAAAGGAAAACAAAAAGCAGAACATGGATAATAAAACATAAAGAATAATAGATACCCAATGGGGCGCTCCAGGGTGAACAGCACCGAAGGAACAACGAAAAAAACAATCAAGATATAATATTTTGGAGATTAATACATTGGAAGAAATGGAAAGTTTTTAAACCCTAATTTATCAGATTATTTAACTGTATCGATACATTCATTAAAACCTTGAGGGTGCAAAGTGTGTAGTTTGTGGATCCAGAAGGATTCACGATTATTTAATCTTTGTATTCTGTTAGGTAAATGAATGGTGATAGTTTCTAAAATAATTAATTTTAAAGTTTCAGTATTTTTTTGATGGTGAAGAGTGAAGTGTCGGGACAAACTATGCAACAAAAAACCATGTTTTATGTTCCATCTGTGCTTGTTCATCCTGGAGCGCACTGTTTGTGTGGTGCGGCCAACGTATTGGCGGTCGCAACCACAGGTTAATAGATAAATAGCAAAAGTAGTGTCGCAATTTAGTGAATCTTTTATTTTAAATATTTGATGTGTGAAAGAGGAAGAAAAAGTATCAGTTTGGATGATCCATTCGCAACAAAGGCAGCGACTTTTTTTTACAAGGGAAACAATACGGTTTAATGGAACAGGTGTTCTGTGGTGTACAATGTTCGGAAAATCTACTGGGGGCTAATAAATTGCTAAGATTTTTGGAAAGTCTGTAAGTGACATTAGGAACCGGGGGAATTATTTGGTTTAGAATTTTATCATTTTGAATAATGGGCCAGTTTTTAGTTAGTATTTTTCTGATATTAGATGCCTCAATATTGAAGTTCGTAACAAAGTTATATCTAAAGGGATTGTGAGGTTGATTGGAACTAGATTTTTTGGAAATAGGTGTAACCAGATCAGATTGTTTTTTATCCTTCACCTTCATGTATGCCTTAGTTAAGAGCGATTTAGGATAGCCCTTCTGTATGAAGCGTTGTTTTAAAACCTCAGCTTGAGAAATAAAATCTGAATCAGAAGTACAATTTCTACGAATTCGTAAATACTGTCCGAATGGCACCCCTCTTAGCCAGCTTGGATAATGTGCACTGTCGAACTGTAAAAAACTGTTAATATCTACAGATTTGAAAAAAGTCTTCGTGGAAATAGTGCCATCGCCTGTTTTATGGATGTCAAGGTCTAAAAATTGAATGGAGTTTTCTGCATAATGCATAGTAAATTTTATGCCCCATGTATTAGTATTCAGCTCATGTACAAAGAGGTCAGCTTCATGTCTGGTGCCTACCCAGATTAAGAAGAGGTCGTCAATATAACGACGAAAGAAAAAAACAAACTTAAAATATAGGGACTGTGCCATAACTAAGGACTCGAATCGCCCCATGAACAGATTTGCGTAACTGGGGGCGAATCGAGTCCCCATGGCACAGCCCCTGTTCTGCTGGTAAATGGTATGATTGAATTCAAAAACATTATTAAGAAGAATAAATCTAATGGACTCCAGTAAAAATTCTGACTGACTGGGGTTTAGTGAGGGATCCTCTTGTAAAAAATGTTTAATTGCAGGAACACCTAAATCGGTGGAGATGTTAGAATAGAGGGAGCACACATCCAGGGTAAGAAAACTATAATGGGGGGGTAAGGATAGGGCATGTAGTTCAGAAATGAGCTGAGCTGAATCTCTCAAATAGGATGGTAAATGTAAAACAAAAGGTTGGAGAAATAAATCTATAAAATGAGAAAGGTTTGCGGTAATTGAACCAATATCAGAAATAATAGGTCTACCAGGGGGATTGGTTAAACATTTATGTAATTTGGGTAAATAATAAAAAATAGGTAGATTATAATTTTTAATATTGAGAAATGTGTGCTCCCTCTTATCCAAAAATTGATTTTCTACAGCTCCACCTATAAGCACACAATATTGTGAAAAAATATGAGGAGAAGGGTCATTGGAAAGCGGGGTATAATATTCAAGATCTGATAGGATTCTGAGGGCTTTTCCGAACATTGTACACCACAGAACACCTGTTCCATTAAACCGTATTGTTTCCCTTGTAAAAAAAAGTTGCTGCCTTTGTTGCGAATGGATCATCCAAACTGATACTTTTTCTTCCTCTTTCACACATCAAATATTTAAAATAAAAGATTCACTAAATTGCGACACTACTTTTGCTATTTATCTATTAACCTGTGGTTGCGACCGCCAATACGTTGGCCGCACCACACAAACAGTGCGCTCCAGGATGAACAAGCACAGATGGAACATAAAACATGGTTTTTTGTTGCATAGTTTGTCCCGACATTTCACTCTTCACCATCAAAAAAATACTGAAACTTTAAAATTAATTATTTTAGAAACTATCCCCATTCATTTACCTAACAGAATACAAAGATTAAATAATCGTGAATCCTTCTGGATCCACAAACTACACACTTTGCACCCTCAAGGTTTTAATGAATGTATCGATACAGTTAAATAATCTGATAAATTAGGGTTTAAAAACTTTCCATTTCTTCCAATGTATTAATCTCCAAAATATTATATCTTGATTGTTTTTTTCGTTGTTCCTTCGGTGCTGTTCACCCTGGAGCGCCCCATTGGGTATCTATTATTCTTTATGTTTTATTATCCATGTTCTGCTTTTTGTTTTCCTTTCTGCATACAGCATTTTTTATTTATTTTTATAAGGTTTGTAAATTTGGATCTTTACGAATATTCACACCCTACGTTTTCGCCGGGTGCTGTATTCAATACCGCACTAGTTATTCTAGTTCATACATCACCCTCTGGTCAGTTGCGATTTGTTTTATCGCACTGTTTATTTATTTTTCATTTAATAATGCAGTGATATACAAATCAATTTTTTACTTTTTTGAACTAACATATATAGCACCTTATAGGTCTCTTATATTATATATATTAAAATAATATCCAACTTGCGTTGTTGAATGCCGCACCGGTGACTAGGCGGTGTGATTGCTTGAGTTCCTTGTGGTGGTATATTCACACCACATGCAATAATTGTATTATATATATATATATATGTTTATATGATTCCATTGTGTTTTTACATTATTGTTTCAGTATTATTTTTGCGACCTTTGTCTATTTATATTTATTTATATCTATTTATATATTTTCCATACATTTTCACATTCATATGTGGATTTGTAATTTTATGTAACAACTCTTTCAAAAAGTACTCTAATTGTTAATTCCTGGAGGTATATATATCTGTTACCAGCCTTCTCTTGTCATGCCTGATGAAGCTGCGCATGCGCAGCGAAACGCGTTGCATCTAATAAATCCATTGATTTTACTTGGCTGCCTGATGGTTCCTCTCTGCGCCAGACAAACTCCTGACTCCCTGGTGTTTCGGTTTTGAAAAGTAAAAACATGTCAACTTTATGATGCAATCATAAAGTAGACATGTTGTATATGTGAATCAATATATAATTTATTTGGAATATTCATTTTTCTTATAAGCAGAGAGCTTCAAAGTTAAAAAATGCCACATTTAAAAAATTTTCATCAAATTTTGGAATTGTTCACCAAGAAACGGTGCAAGTATCGACAAAATTTTACCACTAACATAAAGTAGAATATGTCACGAAAAAACAATCTCGGAAACAGAATGAAAGGTAAAAGCATCCCAGAGTTATTAAGGCTTAAAGTGAAAGTGGTCAGATGTTCAAAAAATGGCCGGGTCCTACAGTGAAAATTGGCTGGGTCCTTAAGGGGTTAAGGATTGGCCCACTCACTCTTCGACTCCTCGATTACATCACATTTTAACATCTGTTGTACTTCTTCCGAGATGGCTTGTCGCCGCAACTCAGGTACCCGGTATGGTTTCAACCGTATTTTTACCTGAGGTTCAGTGACAATGTCATGGAGGATGACAGAAGTACGTCCAGGAAGGTCTGAGAACATATCGGTGTTCCTACTGATGAACTCCCCTGCCTCCTGAGTCTGTGCAGAGGAAAGGCTGTCAGCAATTTTCACTGTGGCAACTGCATCCCTCGCACCAGACTGAGGGACAGGAAACTCCACCCCAAACAAAACTGTCCAGGGGCTGTCATCCACACTAGTCTACCTATCTTTCCAAGGTTTCAACAAGTGTACATGGTACACTTGTTCTTGCTTCCTCCGCCCGGGCTGGTGTACCCTGTACATCACCTCCCCTACCTTTTCGGTCACTTCGTAAGGACCTTGCCACCTAGCCAAAAACCTACTGTCGATCGTTGGTACCAGAACCAGAACCCGTTCTTCCAGGTTAAAATTCTGTACCAGAGCCTGGCGATTATAGACTCTATGCTGGGCTCGCTGAGCTGCCTCCATATGTTCTCTAAGGGCAAAACTGTTTCCATCTGCTCTTGTTCCAACACTTCTTTGGCTATGTCTAACAGACCATTCGAATGTCTGTTGTGCAGCAGTTCAAAGGGCGAGAACCCAGTAGAGGCCTGGGGAACTTCTCGCACTGCGAACATGAGATAGGGCAGCAAAATATCCCAATTCTTTCCATCTCAAGCCACCACCCGCTTTAACATATTTTTTTAATGTTTGATTAAACCTTTCTACCTTCTGTGGGTGGTACACGGTGGTCGTTAGCTGTTTTACTGCAGTAATTTACTGAGCTCCTTCATTACCTTTGACATAAATGGGGTGCCCTGGTCAGTCAACACCTCTTTTGGTAAGCCCACTCAGGAAAACATCTCCATTAGCTCCTTAACTATGAATTTAGCCGTGGTATGTCGCAGAGGTAATGCTTCGGGATACCGAGTCACATAGTCCAGGACTACCAGGATGTGTTGGTGCCCCCTAGCGGATTTCGGCAACGGGCCTACAAGGTCCGTAGCGATCCATTCAAATGGGACCTTGATAATCGGGAGGGGGACCAGGGAACAATAGTAATGTGGCTGCTGGGCAAGAGTCACAATACCTTTCAACCTCCTTATACACGCCGGGCCAGTAAAAACGCTGCAAAATTCAGTCCTTTGTCTTCTGCTGGACCAGGTTCCCCCCCCCCCCCCAGAACATGTTGGTGGGCTAATCCTAACACAAGCCTCTGATATGCTTTATGCACCACCAATTGTTCCACACTCCCACCCCGTACCTGGTTTATCCAGTACAGCATCCCTTGGTGGACCACAAAACTGGGGTATACAGTCTCTGCTCCCGGTTGTTGTGGTGCACCTTCTACAATTAATAAATTTTTCAACCACAATGCCCTTCACCTTCTCACTTTATTTATGTATATTTATGTATATGCAAAGTGGCATTTTTTTTCTTTTTTTATAGGCTTTTTTTGTGGAACTTCAAAATGTCTAATACAAATCCATATACAAGATGAACCTTAACCCCTTAAGGACTGAGCTCTTTTTCACCTTAAGGACCAGAGCATTTTTTGAACATCTGACCACTGTCACTTTAAACATTAATAACTCTGGAATGCTTTTACTTATCACTTTTCGTGACATATTCTACTTTAAAATAGTGGTAAAATTTTGTGGTAACTTGCATCCTTCCTTGGTGAAAAATCCCCAAATTTGATCAAAAAAATGAAAATTTTGCATTTTTCTAACTTTGAAGCTCTCTGCTTGTAAGGAAAATGAATATTCAAAATAATTTTTTTTTGGTTCACATATACAATATGTCTGTTTGCATCATAAAATTTATGAGTTTTTACTTTTGGAAGACACCAGAGGGTTTCAACGTTCAGCAGCAATTTTGACATTTTTCACAAAATTTTCAAACTCACTATTTTTCAGGGACCAGTTCAGTTTTGAAGTGGAATTGAAGGGTCTTCATATCAGAAATACCCCACAAATGACCCCATTATAAAAACTGCACCCCCCAAAGTATTCAAAATGACATTCAGTAAGTGTTTTAACCCTTTAGGTGTTTCACAGGAATAGCAGCAAAGTGAAGAAGATTCAAAATCTTCATTTTTTACACTCGCATGTTCTTGTAGACCCAATTTTAGAATTTTTGCAAGGGGTAAAAAGGAGAACATTACCCAATTTCTCTCGAGTAAGGACATACCTCATATGTCCATGTAAAGTGTTCGGCGGGCGCAGTAGAGGGCTCAGAAGGGAAGGAGCGACAAATGGTTTTTGGGGGGCATGTCACCTTTAGGAAGCCCCTATGGTGCCAGAACAGCAAAAAAAAAAAAAAACACATGGCATACCATTTTGGAAACTAGACCCCTCGGGGAACATAACAAGGGGTAAAGTGAACCTTAATACCCCACAGGTAATTCACGACTTTTGTATATGTAAAAAAAAAAAATGCTTGGTTTCCCAAAAATGTTACATTTTTAAAAAGGGTAATATCAGAAAATACCCCCCAAAATTTGAAGCCCAATTTCTCCCGATTCAGAAAACACCCCATCTGGGGGTGAAAAGTGCTCTGCTGGTGCACTACAGGTCTCAGAATAGAAGGAGTCACATTTGGCTTTTTGAAAGCAAATTTTGCTCTGGGGGCATGCCGCATTTAGGAAGCCCCTATGGTGCCAGAACAGCAAAAAAAAAAAACCACATGGCATACCATTTTGGAAACTAGACCCCTCGGGGAATGTAACAAGGGGTAATGTGAACCTTAATACCCCACAGGTGATTTAAGACTTTTGCATATGTAAAAAAAAAAAAAAAATTTTACTTTAAATGCTTGGTTTCTCAAAAATTTTACATTTTGAGAAAGGGTTATAGCAGAAAATACCCCCCAAAATTTGTAACACAATTTCTCCCGAGTACGGCGATACCCCATATGAGACCCTAAACTGTTGCCTTGAAATACGACAGGGCTCCAAAGTGAGAGCGCCATGCGCATTTGAGGCCTAAATTAGGGATTTGCATAGGGGTGGACATAGGGGTATTCTACACCAGTGATTCCCAAACAGGGTGCCTCCAGCTGTGGTAAAACTCCCAGCATGCCTGGACAGTCAGTGGCTATCTGGCAATACTGGGAGTAGTTGTTTTGCAACAGCTGGAGGCTCCGTTTTGGAAACAGTGGCGTACCAGACGTTGGTCATTTTTATTGGGGAGGGGAGGGGGGCTGTGTAGGGGTATGTGTATATGTAGTGTTTTTTACTTTTTATTTTATTTTGTGTTAGTGTATTGTTTTTAGGGTACAGTCGCACGGGCGGGGGTTCACAGTAGTTTCTCGCTGGCAGTTTGAGCTGCGGCAGAAAATTTGCCGCAGCTCAAACTTGCAGCCGGATACTTACTGTAAACCTCCGCCCATGTGAGTGTACCCTGTACTTTTACATTGGGGGGGGGGGGAATACCTCCAGCTGTTGCAAAACTACAACTCCCAGCATGTACGGTCTATCAGTGCATGCTGGGAGTTGTAGTTTTGCAACAGCTGGAGGCACACTGGTTGTGAAACACAGAGTTTGCTAACAAACTTATTGTTTTGCAACCAGTGTGCCTTCAGCTGTTGCAAAAGCTACAACCCCCAGCATGTACGGACAGCGGAAGGGCATGCTGGGACTTGTAGTTATGCAACAGCTGGAGGCATACTACTTTGGCTGGGGGTTGTATTTATGCAACAGCTGGAGACACACTGGTTTGCTACTTAATTCAGTGTTTCACAACCAGTGTGCCTCCAGCTGTTGCAAAACTACAACTCTCAGCAGTCACCAACAGCCAACGGGCATGCTGGGAGCTGTAGTTATGCAACAAGCAGATGCACCACTACAATTCCCAGCATGCACTTTAGCTGATTGTGCAAGCTGGGAATTGTAGTTATACAAAAGCTGAAGGTACACTTTTCCATAGAAAAATGTGCCTACAGCTGTTGCAAAACTATAAGTCCCAGCATGCCCATAAGGGAATGCTGGGAGTTGTGGTGGTCTGCCTCCTGCTGTTCCATAACTACAGCTCCCAGCATGCCCTTTTTGCATGTTTGGAGCTGTTGCTAAGCAACAGCAGGAGGCTGTCACTCACCTCCAACTGCTGCTCCACGCCGCCACGCAGGTCAGTCCCTCGTCGCCGCCGTCGCTCCTGGGGCCCTGATCCCAACAGGGACGTCGGGGATCGGGGTCCCCAGCTCCCGGGGTCTTCTTCCCGCAGCTGCTCACGTCCTCCGGAAGAGGGGCGGAGCGGGTTGCGGGAGTGACACCCGCAGCAGGCGCCCTGCTGGCTATGGCTGTTCGGGGCCGTCAGAGACTGAATTGTCCAGCGATCTGCGGCCATCGCCGACATGGGGGGACATAATGACCCCCCTGGGTGATATGCCGGAATGCCTGCTGAACGATTTCAGCAGGCATCCGGCACCGGCTCCCCTCCAGCTAGTGGCTGGGGCTGGAAATGCGCAGGGCGTATCCATACGCCATGTGTCCTTAAGGACTTGGAAACGGGGGCGTATGGATACGCCCTGTGTCCTTAAGGGGTTAATAAAATGCACCCCTTAAATGGGTACTCTGGTGGAAAACATTTTTTTTTAATCAACTGGTGCCAGAAAGTTAAACAGATTTGTAAATGACTTCTATTAAAAAATATTTACCCTTCCAGTACTTTTTAGCAGCTGTATCCTTTTTTGTCTTGTCCACAGTGCTCTCTGCTGACACCTGATGCCCGTATCAGGAACTTTTCAGAGCAGGAGAAAATCCCCATTGCAAACATATGCTGCTCTGGGCAGTTCCCGACACAGACAGATGTGTGAGCAGAGAGCACTGTGGACAAGGCAAAAAAGAAATTAAAAAATAAAAGAATTTCCTCTGTAGCAAACAGCTGCTAAAAAGTATTGTAAGGGTAAAGATTTTTTAAATAGAAGTAATTTACAAATCTGTTTAACTTTCTGGCACCAGTTGATTTAAAAAAAAAAAATGTTTTCCACCGGAGTACCCCTTTAAAAATATCTTTCCAACTCCGGTCCAAAACCAGTCTCTAAGCAGGGTAAGTTCTAGAGTCTTCAACTAACATAATTGTAACATTTGTGTAGATATTTCACATGATGGTTTTTATTTTGTAGAAACCATATTATAAATGTAAAGTTTTTCTTTTAGATTATTTTAAAATGTACTAGAATAAAATAAAAAAATATAAAAAATTATAAAACAACATTTGTACGTAAATTTTTTTTAAGGTTATGTAAAAACATTCAAGTTTTTAATTGCAATTATTGAATACAAAGCCAGAAATTGGTTTAATAGGTTTGGCACTAATTTGTCGATACAGACAGGAAGTGCAGGTGACACTGATGACAATCATACTTACCTGATCCCATTCCGTGCTGTGTTTCTTTGGCAATCCTCTTCGGTATCTTCCACTCTGGGCCCGACTTGGAGCATGGTCGGCTGTTCTCTGCGGGGTTCTGCTGCTAGCAAACAGTAGCTGTAACATCACTAAGCTCCGCCCATGCTATCAGCCTCCGAAACCCGTAGCTAGTGCCAGACATCACTGATTTCGTTGATGCACAGCATTAACCCTTTAGAGGCCATGATCAAAGTGAATCCCTGCATCTAAATTTAAAATAAACAATCCCGGCTGCTCAGTGGATTTGATCAAGATCACTGTGGTGAAACCGAGGTGTCCTGATCAGCTGAAAGGACAGAGGGAAGGCCCTTACCTGCCTCATTGCCGTCAGTTCGGTGCCTCGATGCTCCAGTCAGCCATGGCAGGCTGCAGCAATCGAGCACCAATAACACCCCCCCCCCTTTCCCATTATTTTTTTATATGTAAGCAAAAATAAAGATAACCTTATATTTATGAAAATATAAGGTTACTTTAACTGCACGGTCAATGGCATATACGTAAAAAAATATCAAAGTTCTAAATTGCGTATTTTTGGTCACTTTTTATACCATAAAAAAAGGAATAAAAAGTGATCAAAATGTCTGATCAAAACAAAAATGGTACCAAAAATGAGCCCTCATACCGCCCCGTACACGGAAAAATAAAAAGTTATAGGGGTCAGAATAGGACAATTTTATATGTATTAATTTTCATGTAGTTTTGCATGTAGTTATGATTTTTTCCAAAAGTACGACAAAATCAAACCTATATAAGTAGGGTATCAATTTAATCATATGGACCTACAGAATAAAGATAAAGTGTCATTTTTACCGAAAAATGTACTGCGTAGCAACGGAAGCCCCCAAAATTAACAAAATGGTGTTTTTTCTTTAATTTAGTTGCACAATGATTTTTCTTTCCGTTTCACCGTAGCTTTTTGGGTAACATGACTGATGTCATTACAAAGTAGAATTGGTGGCGCAAAAAATAAGCCCTCATATGGATTTTTAGGTGCAAAATTGAAAGGGTTATGATTTTTAAAAGGTAAGGAGGAAAAAACGAAAGTGCAAGAATGGAAAAACGCTTAGTCCTTAAGGGGTTAACCTTAATGACCTACAGAATAAAGATATAGTGTCATTTATACTGAAAAGTGCACTGCATAGAAGCAGAAGCTCCCAAATTTTACAGTATGAAGTTATTTATTTATTTTTTCAATTTTGCCCCACAAATAATTTTTTTTGTTTCATCATAGATTTTGAGCTGAAAAGATTTATGTCTTTACAAAGTACAATTGGTGGCACAAAAAACAAGCCCTCTTATGGGTCTGTAGGTGGAAAATTGAAAGTGTTATGATTTTTAGAGGGGGAGGAAGAAAAAACTAAGGTGCTAAAATGAAAAATGGTTCTCAAGGGGTCAAAAAGAGGGGAAGTCTCAACCTTTTCTGTATAGGTGTCTTCCAATGATGGTATGTTCCTGGCTTTGAATATAATAATTGCAATTAAAAATGTAAATGTGTGAAAAGAGCTTAAAGGGGTACTCCGGTGAAAACCTTTTTCTTTTAAATCAACTGGTGCCAGAAAGTTAAACATATTTGTAAATTACTTCTATTAAAAAATCTTAATCCTTCCAGTACTTATTAGCTGCTGAATGTTACAGAGGAAATTCCTTTCTTTTTGGAACACTGATGACATCACGAACACTGTGCTCTCTGCAGACATCTCTGTCCATTTAAGCAACCATGCATAGCAGATGTATGCTAAAGGCAGCATGGTGGCTCAGTGGTTAGCACTGCTGCCTTGCAGTGCTGGGGACTTGGGTTCAAATCATTATTATCATAATAATGTCAGCAGAGAGAACTGTGGTCGTGATGTCATCAGAGAGCATTCCAAAAAGAAAATAATTTCCTCTGTAGTATTCAACAGCTAATAAGTACAGGAAGGATTAAGATTTTTTAATAGAAGTAATTTACAAATATGTTTAACTTTCTGCCACCAGTTGATTTAAAAGAAAAAAGGTTTTCACCGGAGTACCCCTTTAAAATGAACACTTTCCATCAGCCGTTATTCTATATTACTCGCTGTGAGATATTTTGAATGAATCCATAAAAAAAAAAATGATTATTGCAGCATTATGGTATAACCTGGTTCATATGTACATTTACATTAGTACTGTTTACTTACCATCCTTTTTTCTAATTTGCTTTAAATGTGCAGTATCTTAATGTATTGTTTGTCTATATTCAGTTTCTACACATGTTGAAATGTGTCAAAAGTAAGAAGATTATGGATCCACCTGGATTGAGATTCAACAAAACGGAGGTGAAATGTTCAATGTGTTTCCTTTGTCTGGACTCAGAATGAGTTGTTGGCTCCTGTTATATAGGAAAGATTTCAGCACAGATCTTCTCTAGTGAATATATTAGTTATATTATGAAAATTATGAAATTATTACAAAAAGTCTCAAGACACTGAGCATTTAGTTCCCTAAAGGAGTTATTCAGGAATAGAAAAAAGGGAGCTAATTTCTGCAAAACACACCACACACACAGACATATTAAAATATAAACAAAATTCTTTTATGGACCACTTTTACATGATGTTTTCCTCCTGTGTTATGCTATGTTATGTCTGACCTTTGTTTTCTCAAAATTTTTCTTTCAGTTTAAAGATTTTCTTGTACGTAGTTTTAAAACATATGCTAGAAAAAAAAATGTAATAAATAAATTACAAAAATGAACATATATATATATATATATATATATATATATATATATATATATATTGTGGCAGTGTGGCAAGGAAAGGGTGTATTTCCCTTGCTATCTCTGCAGAATGCTCCACCTGTGGCCTGATTAATGAGGTATCAGGAAGGGAAAGTGTGTGTTTTAAAAGGAAAAGAGACAGAATAGTTGGGGCTCTTCCTAGGAGACAGCATGTGGGCTGTAGGGAAGAGACAGAGCCTGCTGAGGAGTACACAGCCCGAGCTATGAGGGGCTCAAAGAAAGTGATAAGAAATGTGAGTAGAAGGTTGCAGGGGACATATGTTTAACCGGCTGAGGGAAGCTCAGTGGTTGTTAGTCAGGACAAGCTAATCTGTTTAGTCAGTGACCAGACGGTCTAGGATTTTGTTTTGTTCCTGCTTTTTGTTTATTTCTTTCCCTGCAACCTGTCTAATAAAACTGGCAAGGTGCCAGATTTGCATTATAAGCATTTGTTTGCCGGTTTATTGAGAAGAAACGCATCCTGTGGCGTGGTCCAGGACGATCCCAGAGCTAATCCCCAAGACGGATCGTCACAATATATATATATATATATATATACAAAAGGAAAAATAGCCAGCACAACTACCTGATACACGGGTGCACACTGCTCTGGCACATACAAAGTATATAGACAAAGAAGATTGCAGCAGCACACATTTGTCAAAAAATGGAGGCTCTCAGCGCACCTTTTGATCAAAACGTGTCCCCCCATCCACCAGGTGGAGGTGGCCTCATTTAGGATGGGACCCTAACACAAATTCTGAGCCTAACGCTTGTATCAACTCACCTCTGCTAGGCATATGTGTGCTGCTGCAATCTTCTTTGTCTATATACTCTGTATGTGCCAGAGCAGTGTGCACCCGTGTATCAGGTAGTTGTGCTGGCTATTTTTCTTTTTGTGTTTTTGTACAACATAGGGGAATGGCACCCTCTGTAGCTGTGCACCCCTCCCCTTTTTCACAGGAGGTGTTTTAATTTGGATTCATAATAGATCCAGCATGTCACCCAGTCAGAGGCTATTTGCCCAGCAGAGGTGAGTGGATACGAGCGTTAGGCTCAGAATTTGTGTTAGGGTCCCATCCTAAATGAGGCCACCTCCACACGTTTTGATCAAAAGGTGCGCTGAGAGCCTCCATTTTTTGACCAATGTGTGCTGCTGCAATCTTCTTTGTCTATATACTCTCTCTCTCTCTCTCTCTCTATATATCTATATATATATATATATATATAATATTACACAAGTTTACATTTATGAATTCAAGTTTTTAATTGTATTTAGGGATGTTCGAATTGAATCCGAATTTGTTACAAATTTCAGGAAAAATTAGATTTGCAACGAATGCGAATATCGCCACGATTCGATCACTCAAATCGCTTTATTAAACTCCATTTAGTGCGGTCCAGGCTCCAGGGGTGGGGCATCTAAAATGGTGGATCCACATGTGAGGACATGGGGCAAGGAATCCTGGGAAGGCGGGAACAAGGGTCGGCAGGATGACCCTGAATCACATGCAGCATGCAGCCTATCAGCAGCCAGCTACCCCTGTGATGTCACAGCCCTATATAATTGGCAGCCATCTTGCGGCCAGTCACAATAGCGTTCTATTACAGAGAGAGGGGGACAGACAAAGTGTGTGTTGCACAGAAAAGCATTTTTACAGCAGCAATTCACCTCCCAGGCACATCAGCGTTCTATTGCAGAGAGAGAGAGGGACAGAGAGCAGTGTGTGTTGCACAGAAAAGCTTTTTTACAGCAGTGATTCACCTCAAGCCCAAATCCAGCCTAAAAGCACTGATAGGGAAGGGAGTGAGACTGAGAAAGAAAGTGCAATTTTGGGTGTAGTACACAGCGACTGTGTGCTGCAGCACTGGTGTGTACAACAACTGAAAAGCTAATAGTAGCTTGCCAATTAGGGTGAGCAGAGTACTAAAAGCGTATTGTCCTCTATTAAGTGTAACCTGTGGTGTAATATTTTGTTCCTGTTAAAGTCTTAAGGGCCTAGATTCTGTTAAAAGGCCAGCCAAAAGTACACACCTGCTTGTTACAGCCTGCGCTCCGGCCAGACACGCTGGCCGTGAGTGCATTACCCCTCTCACTTCCCCAGCTGGCGGGGCTTAGATTCGTATCATGGGATTTGCGTGCATGCAAATCCCAGCCCATCACTCACCTATGCCCTCTGCTACTTCTTTCTCTGTCTCTAAGCATTGTTCTACCCTCATATATGCACTAAGTATGTAAGGAAGAGAAGTGCCTGGACATGCACAGAGGATCAGGCAGCAGGAGGCAAAGGTCGCAGCAGACTAGGGGCGAATGGCAGAAGGAGTAGCAGCGAGAAGCCTGAGCTCCAGTTATCAGCTAGCGGTGGGTTCCTCAGACACAACTCTCAGTTGGCATGGCCCGGGAGCAGTCCATGTCCTCCTATTTCCTCTGTCCTATGCTGTTCCCTCTCCCACAGAAGTATCTTATGCTGTGGATTCAGCTCCACTATTTAGTGAGGACAATCTAGAGGAAAGTCAGCAGCTACTGCCCAGCCAAGAACTGGAAGAGACATCCGCCGCTTCCTCCGTTAGGCGGGCAAGTAGTGATGAGGAGAGTGACGTGGGAAGCAGTGTTGCCAGGGTTCAGGGTCCTGAAGCAGACACTGTTGATGATGATGAAGCCGATCGTAATTGGGAGCCGGGTGCAGAAGGGCCTTCATCCTCATCAGGAGAAGAGAGTTGCAGGTTGCCTGTGAGGCTGCAACTGAGCCAGCAAGGGGGTAGCATGGTTGTCAGTCAGCATCATGGCAGAAGTGGAAATTCTGCAGCCAAACGTGCCCGGGGTAGACCACCTGTTTCGTGGCAGCCTAGTTTCCCAGGAGGTATTGGAACAGGGGTTCCTGGAGTCTGCGGCAGTAGCAGTCAATCAGTGTGGACTGTTGGTGGGAAAATCAGCTACTCAGCAGTGTTGCAGTTTTTCATCAAGCATCCGGAGGATGTTAACCTGGCCACATACAAGATGTGGAACAGAAGGGGGGCCAGTCCTTGAGCCTGTCGGTGTTTACCAAAGCGCATGGCAGCGCTGACGTGTTGAGCTGTAACTATGGTCAGGGACAATACATGTCCTTTACGGCCCACTGGGTGAATGTGGTTCCTGCACAGCCACAACAGCAACTTGGACAGGTCACTGCTTCCGCCTCCATGCTCTCAGGCCGTTGGTCCTGTGACAGTGTGCAACTCCACTTCCTCATTCTCCACCGTGTCCTTAGCCTTCACTGCACGGACAAGGCTCAGTGCCACTCCAGCGTACCTTGTGTGCAGGGCACGGTGGTGTCACACTGTTGTCGGTGTTGTCACAGCGATGTCATGCCTTGGCGAGCGGAGTCACACAGGGGAGGAACAGCTGAAAGTCATTCATCAAAAAATCGAATCACAGCTTACTCCACTAAAACTGGAAATGGGAACCATGGTGACCGACAACAGGAAGAACATTTTGTCTGCGCTGCAACAAGGAAGCCTGAGCCAGGCGCCATGCATGGCACACGTGTTCAATCTGGTTGTCAAGTGGTTCCTGAAGTGTTCCCCCCATTTGCTAGCAGAAGTAATGGAAGAAAATACCAGGTAGGTATAGCGCAATCCACCAATTGGGAGACTCGGTCTTAAATAAAGTTAAATTTATTTGCCAAACATAATGCGTTGCGAGGGTTTAGACCCTCTTCATCAGATGTGCAGGCAGTATACACATAGAAGTCGTAGGGGGGTTTAAATAAAGAAAAAAGGGCAGCAAGGTGTCTTGGCTCCACCCCTTGGGGGCGTTATTGACCTAGAATAAACAACAGTCTTAAAAAATAGCGAAATTGAACATATGATTTTAAAAGAAAATAATACAATTCTATAGTGGATTATGGAAAAGAAGGAATAGTTTAAAAAAATGCCTAAATCTGGTGTGACCTGGGATCTTAGGGTATATATATATAAAAAAATATTAGTAGAATTTTATGATAAATGAGAAAGAAAAAACGTTTTAACGAATAATATCCATAGCTTCGTTCAAACCATTAGGTATCAGGGATTTCATTTTGAAGATCCAAAATGATTCCCTGCGCTGTAACCTCTCAAATCTGTTGGGTGTATTGATGATGATTGTTCGATGATTTTCAGAGAGAAAGCTTTGAAATCCTTATTATGATATTCTGTCGCATGTCGGGAGAAACTGTGTTTAGCAAATCCATTGGACACATTAGATCTGTGTTTGTTCATCCTAAGGCGTAATTGCTGAATGGTGCGGCCGACGTATTGTAGCTTGCAGCTACATTCCAGGAGGTAAATAACATGATCAGAGGAACAATCCAACCTAGATTTGATTATAAAAGATTCCCCTGAAACATTACATGTGAAATTGCGTGTGCCATTTGTGATGTTAGTACAGCATTTGCTGGTAGTTTTATAACATTTATAGTTCCCTGGTGCCAGGTCATGCATTCTTTGTAGAGATGTGTTGTTCTCTTCCTTCAAACGGCTTGGTGCCAGTACGTTTTTAAGGGTCTGGGCTCTTCTGTAGGTGATTTTCGGTTGCCTTGGGATGTCGTTCTTGAGAAAAGGATCTTGTAGTAAAATGTCCCAATGTTTCTGCAAAATGTCTCGGATTTTATTGTGGGATGCACAGTAGGTCGTAATGAAATTTTCAAAATCTGAATTTTTCAGGGACCAGTTCAGTTTTGAAGTGGATTTGAGGGACCTTCATATTAGAAATACCCCACAAATGACCCAATTATAAAAACTGCACCCCTCAAAGTATCCAAAATGACATTCAGTAAGTGTGTTAACCCTTTAGGTGTTTCACAGGAATAGCAGCAAAGTGAAGGAGAAAATGAAAAATCTTCATTTTTTACACTCGCATGTTCTTGTAGACCCAGTTTTTGAATTTTTACAAGTGGTAATAGGAGAAAAAGCCCCCCAAAATTTGCAACCCAATTTCTCTCGAGTAGGGAAATACCTCATATGTGTATGTCAAGTGTTCGTCGGGCGCACTAGAGGGCTCAGAAGGGAAGGAGCAACAATGGGATTTTGGAGAGTGAATTTTGCTGAAATGATTTTTGGGGGGCATGTCCCATTTAGAAAGCCCCTATGGTGCCAGAACAACAGAAAACCCCACATGGCATACCATTTTGGAAACTACACCCCTAAAGGCATGTAACAAGGGGTCCAGTTAGCCTTAACACCCCACAGCTGTTTGACGACTTTTCGTTAAAATTGGATGTGTAAATGAAAAAAAAATAAATTCACAAGTGCAGTTTTTTCCCCAAATATACCATTTATACAAAGGGTAATGGGAGAAAATGCCCCCCAAAAATTGTAACCCATCTCTTCTGAGTATGGAAATACCCCATGTTTGGACATAAAATGCTCTGCGGGCGAACAACAATGCTCAGAAGAGAAGGAGTCACATTTGGCTTTTTGAAAGCAAATTTTGCTGAAATGGTTTTTGGGGAGCATGTTGCATTTAGGAAGCCCCTGTGGTGCCAGAACAGCAAAAAATACCCACATGGCACACTATTTTGGAAACTACACCCCTTAAGGAATGTAACAAGCGGTACAGTGAACCTTAACTACCCACATGTGTTTGATGACTTTTTGTTAAAGTTGGATGTGCAAATGAAAAAAAAATTTGGGGGGGGCTAAAATGCATTTTTTTCCCTAAATTTTACATTTTTACAAGGGGTAATAGGAGAAAATGACCCCCAAAATTTGTAACCCTATTTCTTCTGAGTATGGAAATACCCCACGTGTGGATGTCAAGTGCTCTGCTGGCGAACTACAATGCTCAGAAGAAGAGGAGTGCCATTGAGTTTTTGGAAAGAGAATTCGTTTAAAATGGTAGTCAGGGGCCATGTGTGTTTACAAAGCCCCCCGTGGTGCCAGAACAGTGGACCCCCCACATTTGACCCCATTTTGGAAACTATAACCCTCACAGAATTTAATAAGGTGTGCAGTGAGTATTTACACCCCACTGGTGTTTGACAGATCTTTGGAACAGTGGGCTGTGCAAATGAAAAATTTAATTTTTCATTTTCACGGACCACTGTTCCAAAAATCTGTCAGACACCTGTGGGGCTTAAATGCTCAATGTACCCCTTATTACATTACATGAGGGGTGTAGTTTCCAAAATGGGGTCACATGTGGGGGGGGTCCATTGTTCTGGCATTATGGGGGCTTTGTAAACATACATGGCCTTCAATTCCGGACAAATTTTCTCTTCAAAATCCCAATGGCGCTCCTTCTCTTCTGAGCATTGTAGTTTGCCCGCAGAGCACTTTACATCCACATATGGGGTATTGTCTTACTCAGAAGAAATTGGGTTACAAATTTTGGGGGGCTTTTTTCCTATTTTCCCTTGTGAAAATGAAAAATTTAGGGTAACACCAGCATTTTTAGTGAATTTTTTTTTTCATTTTCCCATCCAACTTCGTGAAACACCTGTGGGGTGTTCAGGCGCACTATACCCCTTGTCACATTCCGTGAGGGGTGTAGTTTCCAAAATGGGGTCACATGTGGGTATTTTTATACTTTTTTTGCGTTTATGTCAGAACCGCTGTAAAATCAGCCACCCCTGTGCAAATCACCAATTTAAGCCTCAAATGTACATGGTGCGCTCTCACTCCTGAGCCATGTTGTGCGCCCGCAGAGCATTTTACGCCCACATTTGGGGTATTTCCGTACTCAGGAGAAATTGCGTCACAAATTTTGGGGGGTCTTTTTTTTCCTTTTACTACTTGGGAAAATAAAAAGTATGGGGCAACACCAGCATGTTAGTGTAAAATTTTTAATTTTTTTACACTAACAGGCTGGTGTAGCCCCAACTTTTCCTTTTCATAACGGGTAAAAGTATAAAAAGCCCCCAGAATTTGTAGTGCAATTTCTCCCAAGCACGGAAATACCCCATATGTGGCCCTAAACCATTTCCTTGAAATACGACAGGGCTCTGAAGTGAGAGAGCGCCATGCGCATTTGAGGAGTAAATTAGGGATTACATAGGGGTGGACATAGTGGTATTCCACGCCAGTGATTCCCAAACAGGGTGCCTCCAGCTGTTGCTAAACTCCCAGCATGCCTGGACAGTCAGTGGCTGTCCAGAAATGCTGGGAGTTGTTGTTTTGCAACAGCTGGAGGATCCGTTTTGGAAACACTGCCATACAATAAGTTTTTCATTTTTATTGGGGGGGACAGTGTAAGGGGGTGTATATGTAGTGTTTTACCCTTTATTATGTGTTAGTGTAGTGTAGTGTTTTTATGGTACATTCGTACTTGCGGGTTAGGGTGAGTTTCCCACTAGGAGTTTGCGCTGCGGCGAAAAATTTGCCGCAGCCCAAACTTGAAGCAGGAAACTTACTGTAAACCTGCCCGTGTGAATGTACCTTGTACATTCACATGGGGGGGGGGGGGGGGGGCAAACCTCCAGCTGTTTCAAAACTACAACTCCCTGCATGCACTGACAGACCGTGCATGCTGGGAGTTGTACTTTTACGACAGCTGGAGGCACACTGGTTGGAAAACCCTCAGTTAGGTTCTGTTACCTAACTCAGTATTTTCCAACCAGTGTACCTCCAGCTGTTGCAAAACTACAGCTCCCAGCATGTACTGATCACCGAAGGGCATGCTGGGAGATGTAGTTATACAACAGCTGGAGGAACGCAACTACAACTTCCAGTTGTAGTTTTGCAAGATCTGGAGGGATACAGTTTAGAGACCACTGTATAGAGGTCTCTAACTGTAGCCCTCCAGCTGTTGCAAAACGACATATTCCAGCATGCCCAAACAGCTGTCTGGGCATGCTGGGAGTTGTAGCTTTGCAACATTTAGAGGGCTACAATGTAGAGACCACGGTATAGTGGTCTCAGACTGTAGCCCTCCAGATGTTGCTAGGCAACTCACCGGCTTCCGTACGATCCAGGGAGCCGTCCTCTTCTGCCGCACGACATTGCCGCCCGCGCCGATCACCGTCGCCTGCTGCCTCCGGACGGGTAAGTGGATCTTCGGCGCCCGGTCCCCTTTGGCTCCCCGTTCTGCCCCGCCTATTGTGGGTGGGCAGGACGGGGAAAACAAAAGTTAACCCCCCGCCTCCGATCTGCTATTGGTCGTCGCTTCTGACGCCCAATAGCAGGGATAGGAGGGGTGGCACCCTGCCACCTCACTCCTATCCCTTCCGGGGGATCGTAGGTGTCTAAGTCAACCGCGATCACGCTTATATTCCGGGTCACCATAGACACGTATGACCCGGAATAGGCGCAAATCGCAAGTGTGAATTCACTTGCGATTTGCGCCGATCGCCGACATGGGGGGGTCTGATGACCACCCTGGGCATTTGCGCGGAGTGCCTGCTGATCGATATCAGCAGTCACCCCGGTCCCCTTCCAGTGCGCAGCAGGGACCGAAATTTCCACGGGCGTATGGATAGGTCCTGGGTCCTTAAGTACCAGAAAGCCAGGGCGTATCAATACGCCATAGGTCCTTAAGGGGTTAAAATACAGTCACTAGTGGAAACGGCAAGGAATCTATCTGCCTTATGTCCCTTAATCCTTACAAATTGAGGTAGACATATATGATCCCTCCCCCTTCTATCCGCAGATTACCTTCACAGGTGTGTGAGTCCTGACGGGTAGGGAGATGACAAAATGAAAGAAGGTGGGATTTAATCATTTTAAAGGTCATGCAACTCAAGCATACGGCCACCATCAGTGCTGTATCGACACCACGTTACAAAGGGAGCCTAAAGAAAATATTCTGAAACATCATGCACTGTATTCATACGTTCCTGATGATCGTCTACAGCGAGAAACGCGTTGAATCTGAATCCTTGATAATATCTGGGGACACAGCACTAGAATCGGAGGGTTGATAGCCTACGATGCAGCATCTTAATTGTTCACGATTGATGTGGAAGCGAACTCTGTCATCAGACATCAATCTGGCATGCTGAAGCAAGCACGGGACAACAGGTTCACTCGTTATTCAATTTTAATAACCTTTGGATATCGGAACTGTATTTCTAAAGTATACGGGATTTCCATCCCGGTGCAAATTATAAGAACTTAAAGCTCTGTACTTATATGCACTACAGCAATAAGAGTTACGGGACTGTTATCTTTACACTTTTAAGCTACATAAAAAAGTGACTGTTAAAAGTGGGTCCAATTGTATCCTAATATCAGGAACCGGATTCAAAGATGTTTTCAGTATGTTTAAATACCAGTGACAACTGAGTGCAATATTTGAATATGTCCCATCTATACCAAAATAGCGTATGCCAGCAAAGATATAAAGTCGCTCCACCAAGCTATAAAAACAATATTGGACTGTAACAGGCACAACCCTATAAGACATTTTGTCAAGTTTGTCTGGTCCCCAATTTTAGAATTTTTTGCACTTTCTGCAGTTGTTGCGCGTTTTTGTACACTGTATATACTGGCATTTAGCACTTTGAGTGGCGATCGTGGTCTTTCATGTAATGAATACATTTTGAAATAGTACCAAAATATGCCTCACAATCCTCAGTGATGTATATGCCACCATATGTTCTCCTAATGCTGATGCCAGCTCCAGGCTGTCTCATACTGCCACCATATGTTCTCTCCATGCTGTAGCCAGCTCCAGGCTGTCTCATACCTCCACCATATGTTCTCTCCATGCTGATGCCACCTCCAGGCTGTCTCATACCACCACCATATGTTCTCTTCATGCTGAGGCCACCTCCAGGCTGTCTCAGGCTGCCACCATATGTTCTCCTCATGCTGATGCCAGTTCCAGGCTGTCTCACACTGCCACCATTTGTTCTCCTCATGCTGATGCCCGCTCCAGGCTGTCTTATACTGCCACTATATGTTCTCCTCATGCTGATGCCAGCTCCAGGCCATCTCATTCTGCCACCATATGTTCTCCTCATGCTGCTGCCACCTCCAGACTATCTCATTCTGCCACTATATGGTCTCCTCATGCTTCCGCGACCTCCAGGCTGTGTCATTCAGCCACTATCTGATCTCCTCTTGCTGCCGGCAACTACAGGCTCTGTCATTCAGCCACTATATGGTCTCCTCATGCTGATGCCACCTCCAGGCTGTCTCATACCACCACCATATGTTCTCTTCATGCTGATGCCACCTCCAGGCTGTCTCAGGCTGCCACCATATGTTCTCCTCATGCTGATGCCAGTTCCAGGCTGTCTCACACTGCAACCATTTGTTCTCCTCATGCTGATGCCCGCTCCAGGCTGTCTCATACTGCCACCATATGTTCTCCTCATGCTGATGCCAGCTCCAGGCCATCTCATTCTGCCACCATATGTTCTCATGTTGCTGCCAACTCCAGGCTGTGTCATTTAGCCACTGTATGGTCTCCTCATGCTGCCAGGCTGTGTCATTCAGACAATATATGGTCTCCTCATGCTGATGTCAACTCCAGGCTGTGCCATTCAGCCACTATATGGTCTCCTCATGATTCCACCACCTCCAGGCTGTGCCATTCAGCCACTATATGGTCTCCTCATGCTGCCACCAACCCCAGGCTGTGTCATTCAGCCACTATATGGTCTCCTCATGCTGCTACCAACTCCAGGCTGTGCCATTAAGCCACTATATGGTCAACTCATGCCTCCACCACCTCAAAGGGTGTGTCATTCAGCCACTATATGGTCTCCTCTTGCTGCCGCAAACTCCAGGCTGTGTCATTCAGCCACTATATGGTCTCCTCATGCTTTTTCCACCTCCAGGCTGTGTCACTGTATCGCCATGTTGTCTCATGCTGCTGGCACAATAAATAAAACTTTTTAGGTTCATCTATTTAAAATCTTCAATTTAAATGTTAAAAAATATCTTTAATCTTTTATATTGTGAGGTCCTATGTTGTTGTCAGGCTGTTGCCACCTCCAGGCTGGATCATTCAGCCACTATATGGTCTCCTCATGCTGCCGTCACCTACATGCTGTGTCATTCAGCAGCTATATGGTCTCCTCATGCTGCCGCCTCCTCCATGCTTTGTCATTCCGCCACTATATGGTCTCCTCATGCTGCCGCCACCTCCATGTTGTGTCATTCAGCCACTATATGGTCTCCTCATGCTGCGAACACCTCCACGCTGTCATTCAGCCACTATATGGTCTCCTCATACTGATGCCACCTAAAGGCTCTGTCATTGTGCCGCTCTGCGACAGTGATTCTAATAGCGACACCTGTTACAGCAAGGCAAAGTGTTCTACACCCCTATTGAGGCTCTCTGTAGGCCAGAAATAGCCATTTTTAATTGAGATTCGCCACAAATAACTTTGGACCGAACCTATTTTTTCAGAAAATTCGATGAATCGTCTGAATTGAATTTTTCTAAAATTTGCTCATCTCTAGAGCTGGGCAATGCGCTCCCTCTCTATCTCTCTGCAAGATGGCTGTCGATTATATAAGGCTGGGACATCACAGAGGTGGCTTGCTGCTGTGTGGCTTGTTGCTGCATGTGATTCAGTGTTATCCCGCCTACCCACCTTCCTGCCTTCCCAGAGTTCTTTGCCCCATGTTCTCACATGTGGATCCGCCATTTTAGATGCCCTGGAGCCTGGACCGCACTAAATGAAGTTTAATGAAGCTATTCGTGCAATCGAATTGCAGCAATATTTGGATTCCTTGCAAAGCAAATTTTTCCTGAAATTCGTTACGAATTCGGATTTGTCAGATTCGATCTGCTCATCCCTACTCATTATATCCCCATAGTGGACTATTTATGGCAATCATTAGATTGCCTATACTGTTCAGTACTATGCATGGGAAATGAAAGTGCAAAAGTGAAAAACCCTTAAAGTCCTTAAGGGGTTAATTACTAGCAGATAATGTTTCTTTGGTGACTACAGAGGTTAAAATGCCTACAGCTGCTACCATTATCCTACACTATTCCAGCCATCGTCTTGCCATGTAATTAAAGCAATACCATGTGGACAATTTTTGCACCCCAAAAAGATAAACAGTAATGAGGAGAAATTTACAGATCATGCATTAGCGTTAAAACCACAGAGAGATTGTCCCTATAGGCTGATATTTATGAATTGATAAATGAGAAAAAGAAAAGCTCAAGTGATAGCTCATATTATTTGAGATAAAAATTATACAGAAAAAACAAGTACCGTATTTATCGGCGTATAACACGCACTTTTTAGGCTAAAATTTTTAGCCTAAAGTCTGTGTGCGTGTTATACGCCGATAAGCCGCTGCAGTTCAATGATTTAAAGCGGGCACTTTAAATCAATGAACTGCAGCGGCTTTGCAGGTGCAGAGACAGCCAGCGCTGCCGGCTTCTCTGCCCCTGCCTGCCCTGGGGTCTAAAGCCCTGCTGCCGGCCCTTCTCTCCCCCTGGCTATCTGTGCCGCTGCCCGTTCTCTCCCCCTGACTATCGGTGCCGGCGCCCCATTGCCGACGCCGATAGCCAGGGGGAGAGAAGCGGCGCCAGCAATGGGGCAGCGGCGCCGACAGCCAGGGGGAGAGAAGGGGCAGCGGCACCCATTGCCGGCGCCGCTGCCCCGTTGCCTCTCCCCATCCCCGGTTGCATAATTACATGTTGCCGGGGTCGGGTCCGCGCTGCTTCAGGCCTCCGACGTGCGTCCCCTGCGTCGTTGCTATGCGCTGCACGGCGCGGCGCATGACGTCAGTGTGCCGCGCCATGCAGTGCATAGCAACGACGCAGGGGACGCACGCCGTAGGCCTGAACCAGCGCAGACCCGACCCCGGCAACAGGTAATTATGCAACTGGGGGTGGGGGGGGGGGGGGGGCAGCGGCGCCGGCAATGGGTGCCGCTGCCCTTTCTCTCCCCCTAGCTGTCGGCGCCGCTTCTCTCCCCCTGGCTATCGGCGCCGGCAATGGGGCGCAGGCACCGATAGCCAGCGGGAGAGAAGCGGCGGCAGCAGGGCTCTAGACCCCAGGAAAGGCTGGGGGAGAGAAGCGGGCAGCGACGGCCTCTCTCCCCCTGCCTTTCCTGGGGGTGTATCTGGGTATACACGCGCACACACACGCACCCTCATTTTACCATGGATATTTGGGTAAAAAACTTTTTTTACCCAAATATCCCGTGGTAAAATGAGGGTGTGTGTTATAGGCCGGTGCGTGGTATACCCCGATAAATACGGTAAGTTAAATTTGTTTATGTGGATATTCATTTAATTATTTATTTATTTAAAGTATATATTTTGAACATTCATCATCCCCCCCATTAGGGGGATCAACCTTTGAAAAACATATTTTCCGATCTTTTCCCACCCTTACCCTCCGAGCTCCCTTTTGCTCCCTTCCGAGATTTTGAAAAAAAAAAAGGTGGGTGAATGTACCATTCAGGTAGAGATTACTTTATCCATGAACCTCAATCTATTATTTCCTCTTTCCAAAGTCCAGACTCATTTTTTACTCTCTCCCCCTTTTTGTCCCCTCTAATCATATTTGCTCATGCTACATCACTCTTCAGATTTCTAGGAGAAAACCACTTATTCCTTATAATATTAATGGGGTACCTGGGCCCCCAAAACATCTTATCCCCTATCCAAAAGAAAGGGGATAAGATGTCTTATCACGGGCGTCCCGCTGCTGGGGACCCCCGCAATCTCTCATGCAGCACCCACCTGTCTCAGCTACATGAAACAATAATCGCTCTGTGTCTGAAGACTCAAAACCCCAGGGTCGGAGTATCGTGACATCTCGACACTGCCCCATTGTAATGCCATGCCCCGCACCCCTCAATGCAAGCCTATGGGGGGCGTGATGGCCGTCATGTCCCCTCCCATAGACTTGCATTGAGGGGCGGGACATGATGTCACAAGGGGGCGGAGTGGTGACATCACAATACTCCAACCCTGTGGTCATGAGTCTTCAGACACGGAGCAATCATCGCTTCATGCAGCTGAGACAGCGGCGGGACCCAACCGATCAGACATCTTAGCCCCTATCCTTTGGTCTTAGGGCCGGAGTACCCCTTTAATGTTATTGCTCTCAGAGAAAGAAAGAACTTGCAGTCTTGCAGTTATGATACATTTTAATGGCTAACAAAAATAAATCACATGATGTTACATGGTGAGTTTTCGAACTTGCTTAAGGTCCTTCTTCTGGCATAATATGGCAAAATATTTGAAGAAACTCACATTTATATATATACAACCTATCAGAGCAGACATTACAAATATATAAGAACGTACTCAATTTGGAAAATAAATTCTTCCTGAGTTCACAGGTCAGCAAACATGAGAGGGAGGGCTCCACTTCACCCTATCAAACGCTTTATTGGCATCTAGTGACAGGATAAAGCCGAGCTCCCCTTGCCAACCTGTAGAATACCAAAGCTCCTAAACAAATATTTATAGGTATTTCTACCAGGAATGCAGCCATTCTTGTCTAGATTAACATTGGTTATACCGTTGGCTATTATTCGAGCTATAACCAACATTTTTCACATTTTGGAGGGTTTTGTTTTCACACTGTACACTTTACGGTAAAAATGACATGTGTTCTTTATTCTGTGGGTCAATACAATTAAAATGATACCCATGGCTAGATACTTTTATATTTTTGTACCGCTTAAAAAAATCTAAAACTTTTTGTACAAAATCAGTAATCTAAAATTGCTCTATTTTGACCACCTATAACTTTTTCATTTTTCCATATATAGGGCGGTATGAGGGCTCATTTTTTGCGCTGTCATCTGTAATTTTTTATATACCACATTTGCATATATAAAACTTTTAGATAATTTTTTATAAATTTTTTTTTTTTTATAAAATGTGACAAAAAAAAGCAGCATTTTTGGACTTTTTAAATTTTTTACGTTTACACTATTCAACGTATGGGATCATTAACATTATATTTTCATAGTTCGGACATTTGGGCAATACCAAATATGTTTATAAAAAAAAAATTACACTTTTTGGGGATAAAATGGGAAAAACGGACAATTTTCATTTTTATTGGGGAAGGGGATTTTTCCCTTTTTTATTTTTTTTTTACATTTTTCAACTTTTCTTTTACACTTTTTATGTCCCCATAGGGGACTATCTATAGCAATCGTTTGATTGCTAATACTGTGCAGTGCTATGCATAGGACACAGCACTGCTCAGTATTATCAGTGATCTTCTGCTCTAGTCTGCTCGATCGCCGGAGCTGGGTAAGGGTAAGGGGACCTCCGGCTGTCAAGCTGGATGATCGGATCCCCGCGGCAGCGCTGCGGGCGATCCGATCATCCAATCAAAGTGCCGCAATGCCGCAGATGCCGTGATCTGTATTGATCACGGCATAGGAGGGGTTAATGGCGGACATCCGCGCAATCGCGGATGTCGGCCCTTATCGGCGGGTCCCCGGCTGCTGCTAGCAGCCAGAACCTGCCGTGTATGACGTGAGCACCCTTCCGATGCTCGCGGTCATACACAGGACGTATATGTGCGTCCTCGTGCGGGAAGTCCCGCCAAACCAGGATGTACATTTACGTCCGTGGTCGTTAAGGGGTTAAGAGACTCTTACTGAATGTAAAGTAAGGGGAGATTTATCAAAACCACAGTGGTGCAGTTGCCCATAGCAACCAATAGCGGCCACTTAAAACTAAAAGAAGCGATCTGCATCTAGCTTTAGACAGGTTTTGAGAAATCTCCCCATACGTGCACACACCTGGCCCTAACTTTCTAATCATTTAAAGGCCACCACAAAATACAAAAAAAAAAGTTATAAATACAAAGTAATCATAGAATTTCTGAATAAGGGACAATATAAAAAGAATGTAGTATCGAAGAAACATGGATCGGCTTGTTGGCCTTGAAATATAAATAAGCAGCTCAGAGCTGGTGTATATTTCTGCACTGGGCACAACAGCACCACAGAACTGATGGATTTACTAGGGGGCTGTCACATATGTTTGGGAATCTGGCTAAGAACCAATGCCACAGTACACTGGCATGCCATAGTTGCCTTTGGTGCCCAGTTATTTCTGCAGACCAGATAGAGATCTTGGGAACAGAGATCCAACTCTCACATAGGAATGAGCGTGTGCCATTTCATTCACTCTCAATAGGAGCCTCCAGAGATGGCCAAGTACAGTGCTAGGCTATTTCGAGTGGTTCCCATAAAGAATGAATGGAGTAGCAGTACATAAACTCTGTTCTATGTGTGAGATTTATCAAAACCTGTGTAGAGGAAGAGTGGTTTGGATTGGGGATAAGTATTTCCCGCTGAAACACCCCTTTAGGTGGAGGAGGCTATGAGAGAAAGCTTTTAAATAGTGACATTTATCATAAGTTTATTTAAGGCTTGAGACAGCCAATGGGTCACAGTTTGTGTCTTTTTCTCTACATAACAAATACTTCCTGCAATTAAAGGGACACTCTGCTGCCCCAGCGTTCGAAACATTTTGTTCCAAATGCTTGGAGTGAGCGTCAGGGTTCGTGACATCACTGCCACGCCCCTCAATGCAAATGTATGGGCAGGGTGTTTCAGCTGCCATGCTCCCTCCCATAGACTTGCAATGAGGGGGCATGACTTTACTTCATTAGAGGTGTGGCCATGACGTCACGACCTTCACCGCATGGAGATCGGAGGGGTCCCAGTTGCGGGCCCCCCACGTTCAGACATCTTATCCCCTATCCTTTGGATAGGGGATAAGGTGTCTAGGGGCCGAGTACCGCTTTAAAGGAATGCTATACTATGCTGGTTTCTACATCACTTACATTATAAATAATTTTACATTTTTAACATTTTCCTTATTGCATCTTTTATATCTTTGTTTCTCAGACTGTATATCAGCGGATTCAGTGTGGGTGTTACCACTAAATAAAGCAGTGAAAATATTATGTCGGTTTTCTTTGAGTTTTCTGTCGCTGGCCGCATGTACACACAGGAAAGGGATCCATAGAATAAAAGAAGGACAATGAGGTGGGATGTACAGGTGGAGAAGGTTTTATATCTTTGCCCAGTAGAGTGTATTTTGATTATATTTAATATTATTTTTGAATAAGAAATGAGGATGAGTGAGAACGGACACAGTCCAAATACAAAGGTGTCCAAATAAACCATTATTTCAAACTTTATTTTGTTTCCACAGGAAAGCATGGTGAGAGCTTTCATGTCACACACTGTGTGTTTTATATCCCTGGATCCACAAATATTTAAAGTGGACGCAAACATTGTCACCATAAAAGCATTAGAACATCCAGTGATCCAGCAACTTGTCACAAGCTGGAGGCATTTTCTTCTTTGCATGAGGAGCACGTAATTTAATGGGTTACAAATTGCAACATATCGGTCATAAGACATTGTAGTGAGCAAGAAAACCTCTATAGCACCCAAGGAAAATAAGAAGTATAACTGAGATAAACAGGCAACATATGATATTCTGTTATCTCCTGTGAGGATGACATCCAGTAGTTTCGGAAGTGTAATTGTAGTGTAAAATATATCTACAAAGGACAGGTTGCGAAGGAAAAAATACATAGGGGTTTGTAAATGCTCATCCAGGAAAATCACTATAAATATGGTCATATTCCATGTGATACTTGTTATATAAAGCAGGAAAAACATTACAAAGTACAAAATATGCTCCTCAGTGTTTTTGGAAAATGTGATTAAACGAAAGTAAAATGTCTGGTTCGCCATCAATATTGTTTACACACAATAGGTATTTTAGAAAACTTTAATGTCCGTTGACAGTGATCTAAAAATAAATAGTCTACGTTACAACTTTTTATATTTACACTACAGTATTCTGTGCAGATTTGATGCGCACATTTTCTGCCACGGATTGCAATGTAAACTGAATGACTGAACACAGCTTTAAATCCAGAAAATTGTACATGTGAATAGACCCTGAATATGATTTTTTTCCACTGCCATATGTGTACCAAGTTTGCTACATGATTTTGTTTAAGAACATAAGACAGAACTTTAAAAGGAACCTGTTAGATCGATATCATGCTCAGAAGTGGGCAGACTATATTGGCCAATGATTCTCATCTGCCGACACATTCCATGTTTCTATATTTAAAGAGGCAGTGTTGGCCACAGCATGCATTCCTCCTCCCTCCCCTACTCCTCCATGTCTTGACTGATTAATGTGCAAGGTCCAGTGCTGGAAGAGGAGTCCTGTATGTCAATCAATCAAGACAAGGAGGGGTGGAGAAGGGAGGAGATGTGCATGCTGCAGCTTCCAAAGCCTTTTTGACACTTGAGCTCTATATATGATCTGGCACTGGCAAATTTCCCTTCAAATGTGCTTCAATATGATATAAAAGTCACAATGATTACAAAATACAAACAACAAAGGATAAGAAATGACATACAATAATAAAATGCAAAGCAGTTTGTTAAAACATAACAACTAAACCAGAAACCTAGCACTTGCTTATCTGGGTTTAATATATGGAACCTAGGTTGGCAGAAGCCTGGACAAATCCTCAATTGAGGTAACCCCCAAAATAGCTTTCTATACCCGTCTCTCCCTTCATCTAATGTGCAGAAACTGAAATGCCTGTGTCTAGGTTTAATGGAGGATCACTTTTCTTCAGGCTACAGCCAATGGTCACTACAGCTGAACTTCAAAGATCCTGTGGTCATATGGGAGAAACTTTCACAATGTCAACCATCATTGTGCCACTCAACCAATCTTGGCTTCATGGCAGAGGGTCCAAAATAAAGCCTCCCCACAGTGAAATACAATCAAAAACCCACCTGGAAGTACATACCTCAGACTGTGAAGAACAAAATTCTCTGATCTGAACCAAGGTTTCAGGTTTTGGCCTCAATTCTCAACTGGCCTCAAGTGTTCTTAAAAAAATATAAGCGGGTTTTCTCCCATCATTCTGCATTTAATATCCCATAATGACCCCCAAAGTGATAACAGAAAGTTAGAAATCTTATATAACTTATCGAAAAGGAAAAACTAAAATATTGCATTGGCATGTATTTCTACCATTTATTCAGGAGTTAAAGCCTCTTTGGCAGTGATTACAGCCTCCAGTCTTTTTGGAAAAGTTGCCAAAAGGCTTGTCCATGTAGATTTGGGTATAATGTGGATTTATTCTCTGCAGATACTCTAAAGCTCTGACAGGTTGGATACCATCTTTATGTTTCTCCAGAAATGTTCGACTGGGTTGAAGTAAGAGCTCTGGCTGGGCCACTCAAGGAGATTCACAGAGTTGTGCACCACAATGCTGGCACTATTTTACCCGCAAGGCCCTGGAAGGTGTAAAGTTCAAGCAAAAAATAACTGCCTTAAATAGCACTCCAGCATAGGTGGTGCTCATTTAACATCCACAGTAAGGGTGCGTTCACACGTGTACATTTTCTGCTGCAGATCTGCTGCAGATTTGCTATTAGCAGATTTTGCTGCCCATTGAAGTCATATAGATATCGCTGTACTTTGGTCCAATCAGATATTTCTCAACCCTGACCTGTATCCTTGTCCCAGCCGCTAAAAAGACACCCTCATAGCAGGATGGGATGCTGCCACCACTATGGCTCACTGGGGGGATGGTATAGGGCAGTTGATGAGCAGTGCCTGGTTTCCTTAATACATGATGCCATGAGTCCTTTAGGTTTTTGTGCAAACTCCATGTGGGTTTCTTTCTGGCAAGATAAAGCCCAGTTTGGTGGAGGCTGCAGTGATAGCTGACCTTCTGGAAGTTTCTCCCATCTGCACACAGGATCTTTGGAGCTCAGTTAAAGTGACCATTGGGTTTTTAGTTATTTCTCCTAGCAAGGTCCTTTTCCCCAATTATTTAGTTTTGTGGGGTGGTCAGCTCTTGGAAGAGTCTTGGTTGTTTCAAAGTATGGTCCCACCCAACTCTACTTGAAGCAGCCTTGCCCTTTTACTTAGGCTTAACCCATAAAGGATGCAGGGCATAAATTTACACCCTTGACATATGGGCTTTAGCCACCAGGGCATACATTTATGCCCTGCATATTTCCGTTTAACCACGCAGTGATTGGGCTACGATGGCTGCTGTTTTGACGTTTTGGAAATGGTGAGTAGCTGCCCTCTTTTCTACTTTTTGCTAATTTTGCACATGCTGTTACCTAACAGCGGCCATCCTGGCACATCACCTAGGGGGGTCCTGAGATCCCCCACGTTGTGACGATCACCATGATTGGCAGGTCAAGCTCTCAGACCTCCTAATCACTGCGCTTCTGGGCCAATCCGGCCTCCCTCCATCCTTAACTCCTTAAGGACAATGGACGTATTTTTACATCCATTGCCCACTCCCATTATGTGAATCTTGCTCAGGAGTTGAGTGCGCTTCATACCCGCAGATAATGCCAGACATCGCCGATTGGGATAATGTCCGGTATTAACCCTTTAGAGGCAGAGATCGTTGAGTGCCTGCTGCGGTGAAATAATGGCATCCCGAACCGCTAAGAGGATGGCGAGAGGGCCCTTACCTGCTTCCTTGCTGTCCGATCTGTCCCTCGATGCTCCAGTCAGGCATGCCTGGCTCGAGCAGTCGAACACAGGTAACACTAATCAGTTCTATGCTATGGCATAGCATTTTTCAGTGTATGTAATCTAAGGACTGCATGTAATAGTCCCCAACTACAAAATAGGGTAAAATACGTTAAAAAAAATATTAATAAATGTGATTTAACCCCTTCCCTAATAAAAAACCCTTTTCCGATGGAAAAAAAAAAAAAAATATATATATATATATATATATATATATATATATATATATAAAAACAAAAATAAACATAAACATATGTGGTACTGCCGCATGTGCAAATGTCCAAACTATGAAGATATACTGTTAATTAAACCGCACGGTCAATGGAGTAAACATTAAAAAAAATCCAAAGTCCAAAATTGCGTATTTTTGGTCACTTTACATACCCTAAAATAATGTATTAAAAGCAATCAAAAAAATCCCAACAAAGCAAAAAAATGAGCCCTCGCACATCCCCATATACAGAAAAATTAAAAAGTTATAGGGGGTCAGAAGAGGACAATTTGAAACATACTAATTTTGCTGCATGTAGTTATAATTTTTTTAAAAGTAGTAATAAAACCTACAAAAATTGGGTATTGTTGTGACTGTATGGACCTACAGAATAAAGATAAAGTGTCATTTTTACCAAAAATTGCACTGTGTAGAAACGGAAGCCCCCAAAATTACAAAACGGTATTTCTTTTTTCAATTTCACCCCACAAATATATATTTTTTTGTTTTGCACTGCATTTTGTTATTAAATGATTGATGTCATTACAAAGTACAATTGATGACGCAAAAAACAAGCCCTTATATGGGACTGTAGGTACAAAATTGAAAGCGTTTTTAGAAGGGGAGGAGGAAAAAATGAAAATTGGCCTGGTCCTTAAGATCAAAATAAGCTTTGTCCTTAAGGGGTTAAATATTTATTTATTTATCTATTTATTTACCTCAGTGTTTTCGAAACAGTGTGTCTCCAGCTGTTGTAAAACTATAATTTTTGCAGCAGTTGGAAACACTGATTTACCTTGTAGAGAATATCTGCATGCTGCAGAAAGTCTCTCTCTGTGAAGTGGTTAAGAAATTACACCCAGTGTATGCCCATGTTCTGCAATAAAAGTCTTCAACAAGCCAAAATGAAATGAATGTGTGTGTTACGCCTAGCGCTCCGGGTCCCCGCTCCTCCCCGGAGCGCTTACGGCGTCTCTCTCTCCGCAGCGCCCCGGTCGGTCCCGCTGACCGGGAGCGCTGCACTGTCATGGCCGTCGGGGATGCGATTCGCACAGCGGGACGCGCCCGCTCGCGAATCGCATCCCAGGTCACTTACCCGTTCCCGTCCCCTGCTGTCATGTGCTGGCGCGCGCGGCTCCGCTCTCTAGGGCGCGTGCGCGCCAGCTCCCTGAGACTTAAAGGGCCAGTGCACCAATGATTGGTGCCTGGCCCAATTAGCTTAATTGGCTTCCACCTGCTCCCAGACTATATCTGATCTCTGCCCCTGCACTCCCCTGCCGGATCTTGTTGCCTTAGAGCCTAGTGAAAGCGTTACTGTGTTTGTCCATACTGTGTACTTGACCTCCTGCTATTACCTTATTGACTACGATCCTTGCTGCCTGCCCCGACCTTCTGCTACGTCCGACCTTGCTTCTGTCTACTCCCTTGTACCGTGCCTATCTTCAGCAGTCAGAGAGGTTGAGCCGTTGCTAGTGGATACGACCTGGTCACTACCGCCGCAGCAAGACCATCCCGCTTTGCGGCGGGCTCTGGTGAACACCAGTAGTGACTTAGAACCGGTCCACTAGCACGGTCCACGCCAATCCCTCTCTGGCACAGAGGATCCACCTCCTGCCAGCCGGCATCGTGACAGTGTGGATATAAAAAATTGTGTTTTATTCAAGTAACCAATTCATTTTATTTTTATTTTTTCAGATATTAGGATTATGGAAAAATCATGAAATGTTGCAACTAATAAAATGGATGAATATACTACAAAACACTAAGTCAACATTCCATTGGCCACTATGTAATGATACTTGTCCATGTGAGATATTCCATAGAAATTAGTGAGAAAAAAGATACATGCTGCATCACATAGGTTCCTATGAATATCTATCTTTTCACATCAGTGCATTGTATGTTTACTTACCATTCTTTTTTTCCATTCCAGTGTAAATCGCATGTACAGTAGTATCTTAACGCACTGTATATATATGACTTTAAATTCTACACATGTCTATATGTGGTAAAGGCAATAATGTTATGGAACCTCCAGATTTATAAACGCAGTGATGAGATCTCCAGTTTATTTCCTTCAGTCGTAATAATTTGTTGCAAGCTCGTTATATATACTGAATATTTCAGCAGAAATCATCCCTAGGGGATATGTTATGTATGTCTCAATGCACTGAGCACTTTTTTACTATTATCAATCTATCCATGTTAAACTTTTTTTTTACTATATAAACCATGGGTGGCCAAAACATGCACATACTTAAAAATTAAGAAATACATTTAGGTAGTAGTATTTATCCCTATGTAGTCTGAAACTATATCTATATCTATATCTATATATAGATATATATATCTATATATATATATTTGTGGTTAGGCCAACTATCAGAACGAACCTGGAACCTACCTAACCTGAGCTAAGCAGTCTGAGTTGTGCCATAACTGCTGCGACAGATATGCCTAAAAAGAGGGCATACCCTGATAGTAGAATATGTGGTAAGGGTAGGGTGGGAGGGACGACCAACTGAGAGCGTCAGCTAGAAGTGAGTACGAGGGCTGTATTTATGGAGCCAAGCTGAACTTCCCACAAATACGGCTAATCATTAGCCTACCACTTGTGGTCAGGCCAACTATCAGAACGAACCTGGAACCTACCTAAATTGAGCTAAGCAGTCTGGGTTGTGCCATAACTGCTGCGACAAATATGCCTAAAAAGAGGGCAAAGACAACATTAGGTTAGGTGCAGTGAGTATTTATTGAAAAACAGCACGACTTACAAAACCAGCAGCTTAAATGCCAACATCATCTCAACATGCGGATTTGATATGTACCTAGAGTAACAGGCGGACTTCCACCGACCCATTCTTTTTATAATGTGCACCGGCGTATTATTTTTGGAGGCTGCTGATGCAGCTCCTATTCGGAAGGAGTGACCGGTGATGGATCTAGGGTCGACCCCTAAACTACTTAACAACACTCGAACATGGTTCATGAAACCCATGGTTGACATAGGGCTCCCCAAGATCGAGAATAATGGGGAGTCTGGAGCTTGCTTGTCAATGACTCCCAACCATTCTCGAATGACTAACACTGGGCACCATACATTGCCCGTAGGGAAGTATCTCACTAAATCTACCTGACCGGGAGAGAGTGTTTTGGAGGAGTGTAGTGAGAGGACATAGCAGTTATCACTCCAGGCAATCTGAGCCTTACGCAGGAAGGTGGCAGAGGAGTTAGCTCTACCAAACTCCCCTGGCCTAAGGAACCCGTAGTATGCCATGTATATCACAGTCTTAATCATCAAACTACGAACCCGCCCAAATGGCAAACCATCCAGCTACTGTGATATTGACCTGAAGAGCTGCACTGAGACCGGTTGCCGCTTGACCCCAGAGGCTGTATGGTGTTTGCTAATCCCTTTAAGGATAGCGCGGACTGGGTGAGCCGATAATACTGAGGGTCTATCTGGAAACTCTAGAGACCTGAAGTGCTGGATCCCTGACAGATACAGCTTGATGGTGTTATGAGATAGTCTGAGCTCTAAGTGGCAAAAGGCAACGAAGGCTAGTAGGTATTTGGTATCATCGAGTTCTCGCTGGGGATGTTGTAACTGGAATTTAGCGAACAATCTCCGAGCTGTGCTGTATATTCTGAGGGTGTTGACGGAGAGTGACTGTGCCACAAGGGTTTGAGCAGAGATTATGTGTCATGTTAGTCCATCATCAATGACCTGAGATGAGGCGCCGGGGTAGCTACAGTGTCGGCTTCCGGGCACACCTGGAAGAAACGAGTCGTGTTACCGCAAGACAACGCATCTGCTGCGACATTCCTGCGAACACTAATATGCTCACAAACAAACCTAAAGTGATGGATCAAGTATAACCAAATAAAGCACCTGACAAATGACATGATCTCTTTGGACTTAGATCTACCAATGTTTAAGATATCCGCTACTGCAGCGTTGTCTGTGAAGAAAATGACAGTGGAATTATCCCATTCTTTACCCCAAACTTGCGTGGCTGCCACCACTGGGTATATCTCAAATAGGGCAGAAACCTGCCCGAATCCTGTCAGGTTGTGCACCTCTTCTGGCCAGGTGTCGGACAACCAGTGATTGCGGTATGTGGCCGCGAAACCAGTGGAAGAAGCCGCGTCCGTGTACACGCATGGGGAATGACGAGAAGCTTTGGGTGTAAACAGGGAAATGCCATTCCATTGTGATAGAAACCTGTCCCACATTGCCAGGTCGGCTAGGGCTTCTCTGTCTAGTCGGACTGTACTGTCTTGCTCGGGCGCTGTAGGCAGTAGCTGTAGCAACCTGGAGACAAAGGACCTTCTCTGTGGTATAATTCTAACGGCAAAATTGAGCATGCCGAGAAGAGACTGTAGCTCTATCTTGGTGGTAACCTGCGACACTACCCCCTTGTGAATGACTGCCCTTATTCTCTGTAGTTTATCAGATGGGAGACTGGCCTGCATTTCCAGTGTGTCCAAGTGTAGCCCTAAGAAAGTGATGCGTGTACCAGGGCCCTCCACTTTGTTGGTTGCCAACGGGACATCTAAGTCGGAGAAGATCGTGCGTAGCGTGTCTATGTCCCGACGTGTAGAAGCTGGATGTTCGATCAACAGAAAGTCATCGAGGTAATGTATTATGTAATTACAATGAGCCTTTGCCTAGCTGGATGATGACCTCTATCGCCTCATCTATGGAGGAGTACCTCATGGAGAACTCTTCGGAAGGTATTAAAGAATTGATACTAGGTATTTGACAAGAATGAGGCGTTGAGAGGTCGTAAATTAGTCTGCTTTTATTGGAGAATTTCGCCCGAACCACACCCACTGGATTAATTCTCCAAGCGACGAATGGCGGAGAAGTCAGAGGGCCGATGAGAAACCCCTTCATCAACTCTGCCTGCAACAGGGTGGTGACTGTAGCTGGATCCCTGACGGCCGACATCAAGTTTTTACATTCAAAACAAGATTGGGGAAGTGACAGTAACCCTGTATGAAACCCCTCAATAAAGCCATTGACCAGATACTGGACCCAGGCTGGGTCCAGATGCCCCTGTAAATAATCATAGAGCAGCCCCGTGCGCACCCTTAGTCATACTGTAGCCCCTTTCTGGGGACAGGACACTTCGGGGTGTGCTCTAAAGCAATTTGAACATAGATGCAGGAGTCTGCATTGATTATAGTGACAGGATGTAAAATTAAAGTTATTACAGATCTGTAAGCGGCCTAAATACCTTATGGGACGTCCTAGTTTGTCTAATGCTGGTGCTGTCCTAGGGGTAGGTGTGGCTGCTGAGGTATAGCTGTGCCTCGGTTGTGTCCCCTGAGGAGCTAGGTTTGTCTCAACGCACCAGTCAGTGGTGTGAGTCATGACGTGGCATTGACTACAAACAGGGGCTCTGAGGCCTGCGAAGTGGCGGCAGAAAAGTTCTGTGTCTACCTCAGCCCAGTTGGTGATATGGTCGTATTGTACTAATGCTGCCGCCGCTTTTGCCGCATTTGACCGATGATATTCATAGAAGGCGGAGCCCCCATACTTGTAGCCAAGGTCCACAACCTTGTACATGTATAAATCGAGTTCTTCCCTCCGGTTAGGACTAGCGGAACATATAATGTTCCGGAACAGACTAAACACCAGGACAAACTCCGGAAGTGTAAGTTTGTGTTTCAACCTGGCGTCCCTGGATTTGAGTATGATGGACACTTCACCGCACGCTATTGTTTTGGAGGAGCTTCGTGTGGCGCGACCAGCAGAGACGCCAGGTTCACCAGCTTACCCTCCAGAATTTCTTTTCTGATATTACTGGGAACGAAGTGAGACGGAGCTACGTTCAGAAAGCACCCTAACCCACTCTGTATGTTAGTTTGAGCTGTGCTGGGAATGGGGATATCCTGAGTGGCTGGTGTGGTGAGGTTGCTACTCTCCACGGCTTCTAGCCTGGATTCTATCCTATTGATGGAAGCAGTCACCGTATTCAACATAACATGCAATTGTGCCAACGAAATCTGCACCGTGTCCGGAGGGGGTATCTCCTGGCTGGGACCTGCCCTGTCTGCCGCCAGGAGGCGGAAAAGTTCGGCCTTTCTTGCAGTCACGGGATAAGAAATGTGCCTCCTGTGGAGTTCCGCTGTTAGTTTCGGAATGGTCCACATCCTAAGGGATGGAATGCTATCGTGGTCAGACTGCTGATCCACATTGTCTGGTAGCGATGGAGTCTCTTCTAAATCCGATATATGAAACATACTGACTGTGGAAAGGAACATAAAGTGGAAATAATCATGATGGCGGAAGGCAAAGTTTTGCAGCCATAACCACGTGTTCCACACCCGTGTGGGAGAACTAATGGTGCCCGGTTATCAGTTAGCTTGTGAACGAGTCGTCGATCATGCCTGTGAAGTGTCCTTGGCGGACGTGAGTGACTGTGCTTCGCATGCGGTAGACCCTGGTGCCTACGTATGTGAAAGACTGAACGTGTTCCGGGAAGCAGCTATCTTAAAGAGGTTTACGTAACCCACGCTATGAGGTGATGACAGTGTTAACGTGTCCCCTGTGTCCGTGATGGGGACTGGATTTGATAACAAGCCAATATTGTAGCAGTGCGCATTTGCGTGGTGGTATTCCTGTAGTCGTGACAGGATTACTAATGTAAGTGACATGTAACGGTGGCAACTAAGTTGCATGTAGCCAGCGTGCCTGTAGTCGTGACAGGAACGAGCGAACCAACCTGCTAACGTAGCGTGAGTAACCATGGTCACTAGTAGAGAGAGACCTTGCGTGAGCAACGAAGGTGATGGTGATTGTAGCCACCGTGAGCCTGTGTTACTGTGATTGTACTAGCGCTGCCTACCCTGAGATAGTGCATTGACTAATTAGCAGCCCGTGTGCCTGCCAATGCGGACAGAATTCAGCGTTTATAATCGTACCTATGGACATGACAGGCCCGGCGTAACCAACGTGCCTATAGAAGTGATAGGACTTATGCGTAAGTAAGTGCCTATAGACGTGATAGGACTAAGCGTAACCAGCGTGCCTATAGACGTGATAGGACTAAGCGTAACCAACGTGCCTATAGAAGTGATAGGACTAAGCGTAACCAACGTGCCTATAGACGTGATAGGACTAAGCGTAACCAACGTGCCTATAGACGTGATAGGACTAAGCGCAACCAACGTGCCTATAGACGAGATAGGATAGGACTAGGTGTAACCATCAAACTTGTGTGCGTGAGACGGGTTAAAAAGTGAGCCACATGCTTATGCCGATATTGAAGCTAACCGATACGTGGCTGAACGGGCTCCTGTGTGGCGGAGTGCTCTTGTAACTGTGCCGCCCCCATGCTACCTGTGTCTACTGAGCCATGTGTTGACGCCTACTGAACCTCCTATGTGCCAACCTGAACCTACTAACCTGTTTATCAGAATTGACCTCTAGCACCCTGTGTGACGCGGATGTGCCCTGGTGTCGTGCATTCCTATCCGCCTCCCCCCTTTTTTTTTTTTTTTTTTCATGACCTACCCGATTTAAGCCGTAGTATGACAAAGAGCGTTGAGAGAAAGGAGTAGGCGCCCACTGAGTCCACCTAAATAAAGATTGTTAACATGAGTATTCGTCTGATATACTGTGTAAGATTCTACCCCTAATTATCAGTACACACCTAATTATGTAGCCTGGTGAAGAAAAAAGCCGAGAACCTGCGAGGAGCAACGAGGTAATGTGATATGGTGTCCAAATGAGCCTTGCAAATGCTTGGAGTAGGCTACCCTCTTCTTACTGTGCAAACTGTTAACCCGAGAGGTTAACTGATGAGGCAGCTTGCCACCGTATGAGCGTTGAGAGAGGGCGGAGCCAAATTGTGAACGTGAGGGTTAAGTATATTTAAAGTACCTGGGAATGACAACATGTATTATCAATTGCTGAGACGACAAATGGGGGTGAAAACTAAGTAACAATGGTCCTGTAGTAAAACCATACAGTTCTAAGCCTAATCACGTGACCTGCAGGTCCTGCTACGCTGAACAGGTAGGCAATTAAAGATATACATATTTATACTTATATTTATATGAATTTCTATACAGATATAGATTAACTGAGGGGTGACAAGGGGATAACTACAAAAGAGGGACCCCGACGTTCCTAGGGACTCTGACTATGGGGACCTCTACAAAGGTAGCATAGGAAATACGGTACCGGGACACCACAAACCCCCTTACTTAAAACAAGTCGACCCCAACGCCTGTCCCCTAAGGCAGAGGAACTAGGACTAGGACAGGATTATTTATACATGCTATACATCCTGACAAAATCTGAGTAAACATTAAACACCTTTGTACTTTCTTGTTACTCTGACTAGCATATTGACTAGACAATATTGAAGCTATCTAGACATTTTGAAGCTTTCTAGACATTCTGAAGCTTTCTTAGACAGTGATAAAGCTATCTAACCTTTAGTTTCTAGCTCCTTAGGCATTTTTTTAGCTCTCTATAACATTTATGAGGCTAACTAGACATTAGTACAGCTCTCTATACCTTTAGTTTCAAGCTGACTAAAATATTTTTGAAATCTCACCACATTTACTTTTGTTTTGCCACGATGAGTCACCTGTTAGTACACAGAAGGGTATATTGGTTTGCCCGAGGCTCTCTACCAATAAGGTTAGCTACTAGGGTCTATCGGCTACACACTACTTACCCCTAGAACACAACAGTATAACCTACCTAGGTTACCTTTAGAAATACATGTTTAATCTTTGCAAAAGAGGAAGAATGTCCAGCGCACACACGTATAAAACTGAGCTGCTTTATTGCATAGTTGCCATAGGAAACATCGGACACTCAGGTAACGTTACCTGAGTGTCCGATGTTTCCTATGGCAACTATGCAATAAAGCAGCTCAGTTTTATACGTGTGTGCGCTGGACATTCTTCCTCTTTTGCATATATCTGGACCCAGTCCTGGTCCTGTCCGTGCGCTGAAGCTTGGGGTGGAGCTGGTTCGACTTGTTTGTACCTTCTATGTTTAATCTTTAGCTCGCAAGAGCACCTACTGGCCAGGTAGAGCATCTCACACACGTAATAAAGAGAAAAGAGGAATAGAAGTGTACCTAACAGTGGCAGAAATTGGATATCAATAGGCTACAATTCCTAAGTGTTTCTTGAATGTGATATATATTTTTTATTTTTTGTATATGTGCTGAGAAGACTGAGATAGTACATTTAAGTTAGTAATTTAAGTACTATGTGTGCAACTACTGCTTACTAGTTAGTCTTGCTATCTTAAGGGTAGGTTATTTTAAGGGTAGGTTATTTTTAAGGGTAGGTTATTTTTGTTGAGACAGGTGCTAGCAAGTGGCGACTGGAATGCTACTCTCGGAGGAGCCGGGGGAGTCACCTGTTTAGCAACTGCTAAAACACCTTTTTAGAATTTTCATATATTTGTATGTACATGTATACAAGAATTATTTACGTTTTTTGTTTTTGGTGTACATGCGCATCTAGCGGACAATTTTCCGTGTACAACCTTTACTTACTTTTTATGTACACAGACAAAAAGCAATTTTTTCTGTGCACAGGAATCATATACATTTTTATTATACAAGCTTACACTGTAATGCGGTCTGCGAAACATGAATAAAGTCCGTTACTTTCTGGGGGGGGGGGGGGGGAAGTACACTTTCACTAGTGGCAAAAGCAGCAGGCACACACCCGAATCCTGTTCGTGTGACGCCAAAAAGGCTTTGTGGTGGCGTTGGGGGATAAAGCCTTGTGGGGTGTAGGGTAGTTAGGGTGTTGCTGTTCAGAATAGTAAAGGGCGCTGTTAACCCTTGTCACTCGTGATGCCAGGGTGCGGGTTAAATACTGTAATCTTGAAAGGCCTATTGCCACCCTTCCCAAGAGCAATAGGTGAATGTAGAATAAAGGATTGTCCACAACCACTGTTAACTGAAAACTTGCAGGAACTTTTACTGAAGAATTTCTGTACATGCAGCAATAGTAACAGTCCAGATAACAGAGTCTCTACAGATATAGCTGAGCAGTGATTGACAGTTGGTTGGGATCAGATAAGATCAATTTAGCTTCTCTGACTAGACTCTGACTAGAGCTGGCAGCAGCATGAGTACTCAAGAGGGCTTCACAACCCCTAAGATTAATTGCTGAATTTTGAAATTTAAATTAAAAATTTATAGTAGCCAGTACTACCATAAAATTTTTTAGGCCCAGGCCCAATAGCATCAGTAAACAATATATTGGCTGAATGACACAGCCTGGAGGTGTCTGAAACATGAGGATACCATATAGTGGCTGAATGACACAGAGTGGAGGTGCATGCAGCATGAGGAGACCCTATAGTTGCTGAATGACACAGCCTGCAGCTGGCAGCAGTATGAGTAGGCCCCAGGGCTTTACAATCTTTAAGAATAAAATATGAATTTTCTTAAGAATAAAAGATGAATTTGGAAATTTCAATTGAAGATTTATGGTAGCTAGTGCTACCAAAAAAATATTTAGGCCCAGGCCCAGCAGCATCAGTAAACCATATTTTGGCAGAATGACACAGCCTGGAGATGTCTGAAGCATGAGGAGAGACCATATAGTGGCTGAATGGCACAGCCCAGAGTTTGTGGCAGCATGAGGAGATCATATAGTATTTGAATGGCACAGCCTGGAGTTGGCAGAAGCATGAGGAGACCATTGAAATTTAAGATTTTGAAATATAAATATAAGATTTTGAAATTGAAATGTAGGATTTAGAAACAGAATTTTAACTCTTAAGTTATGGTGTCAGTGTCCCAGGCGTGCGGGTTCAAAGGACCAAATTTAACAAGGAGTCACATGTCACATGACAGCACAATGACAGAGTCTGGAGTTGGCTGAAGAATGAGGAGAGACCATTTAGTGGCTGAATGGCACAGCCTGGAGTTTGTGGCAGCATGAGGAGACCATATAGTGGCTGAAAGACACAGCGGGAGGTGCTGGCAGCATGAGGAGACCATATTGTGGCTGAATGGCACAGCCTAGAGTTGGCAGAAGCATGAAGAGACCATTGAAATTTAAGAATTAGAAATAGAAATTTAAGATTTTGAAATAGAAATTTAAGATTTTGAAATTGAAAGTACAACACCAGCCGGTGAGTAGTTTTGCCTGGACTTTCACAGTATGTAAGCCCTTTACAGATTAGCAGGTACAAAATAGTACACTACTTAGTTGTACGTATGTGGTGTGCACTTATGCGGGCAGAAAATATGTACAGTACACTGAAAAAAGCACGTATGTTAGCATCAGTAAACCATATTCTGGATGAATGACAAAGCCTGGAGGTGACTGAAACATGAGGATACCATATACTGGCTGAATGAGACAGCCTGGAGGTGGCAGCAGCAGAATCAGGAGTCCTGAAAGTGACCCTGAAACTGGGGACCAGCACCTTAGTTATGTTTTGCAGTATTCATAGCAGCACAATGAGAGAGCCTGGAGATGGTAGCATCAGCATGAGGACACCATAGAGCAGCACAGTTAGAGAGCCTGGAGGTGGCAGAATCAGCATGAAGAGACCATAGAGCAGCACAATTAGAGAGCCTGGAGGTGGCAGCATCAACATAAGGAGACCATATGGTGGCACAATGACAGTGCCTGGAGGTGGTAGCATCAGCATGAGGAGACCATATATTGGCACAATGAAAGAGTTTGGAGTTAGTAGCTTCAGCCTGAGGAGACCATATGGTGGCACAATGACAGAGCCTGGAGGGGGCAGCATCAGCATGAGAAGACCATATGGTGGCACAATGACAGAGCCTGGAGGTGGTAGCATTAGCATGAGGAGACCATAGAGCAGCACAATGACAGAGTCTTGAGGTGGCAGCAGCAGCATGAGGGCCATGCCAAGTGAGTGTTGAGCCTGAGGAACCCACGGACTGTTGACTGGGTGTGTCGGAATTCACTTGGGTTGCTGGTCAAGACACGACTGCTAGCTGACACCAGGAGCTCAGACCTTTCGCTGCGACTCCGGCTCCAACCTCTGTCTGATGAATTTAGGCCTCTGCCACTCCTCTGTGCAAATCCTGGCACTACTCTGCCTGACATTCTTTTTGCGTATATCAGGGGAGTACAATACGCTTCACTACGCTTTAAACAATATTTGTCTAGAACAGCAGCAGGTGTTTACTATTAGCTGTCCTTTGACAGTATGTAGGCCCTTGACAGATTAACAGTTACAAAATTGTACAATACTTAGATGTACATATGCGGTATGCACTTATGAGGGCAGAAAAATGCGCTACATTACGCCTTAAAAATTCTATATTTTTTTTAAAAACACCAGCCGGTGATTACTTTTGTCTGTCCTTTCACAGTATGTAGGCCCTTGACAGATTAACAGGTACAAAATAGTACACTACTTAGATGTAGGTATGTAGTATGCACTGATGAGGGCCGTAAAAAAAGCTCTACAGTACACTTATAAAAGTATCACCAACACCAGCCGGTGAGTACTTTTGCATGGACTTTCACAGTATGTAGTCCCTTGACAGATTAACAGGTAAAAAAAATAGTACAATACTTAAATGTACATATGTGGTATGCACTTATGAGGGCAGAAACATGCGCTACATTACGCCTTTAAAAAAAAAACACCAGCCGGTGATTACTTTTGTCTGTCCTTTCACAGTATGTAGGCTCTTGATAGATTAACAGGTACAAAATAGTACACTACTTAGATGTACATATGCTGTATGCACAGATGAGGGCAGAAAAATGCGCTACAGTATGCCTAAAAACTGTATTTTTGAAGAACACCAGCCGATGATTACTTTTGTCTGTCCTTTCACAGAATGTAGGCCCTTAACAGATTAACAGGTACAAATTAGGACACTACTTAGATGTACATATGCGGTATACACTGAGGAGGGCAGAAAAAATGCGCTACAGTACCCTTAAAAAATATATATTTTTATAAAACACCAGCAGTACACAACAGTGCTGCAGCCTTAAAAAGCTGCGTACTAAACACAAAATTGCACTATGTCATAGACTATTAGGAATGGACTGCTGGGTATTATACCGTCTACAGACTAGTATAACCAGTAGATGATTTTTTGAGGAACAAAGACACTTAATTACACTGAAAAATTATTCCTGCCTCCTCTGTTAAGGTTTATGAAGTTGAGGCAGCTTGTTGAAATGTATCAGGGAACACACAGCTTTGTGCCCCTCTCTGTAATACTATGCCGAAGAAAGTGACCGGGAGGTTAATGCCTGCAGCTGCAGTAAAAATCCTTTTCAGTGAAAAAAACAATGCTCTCCATCCACGAGAATGCTGATGTGACTAGGAGGATCTTAAACGCTGCTGGAATGTGCTTTTCTCTGCTGTAACACACACACACAGCGATGTTTGTCCTATCTCTATGCAGTGTAATGAATGCTATGACGAGCTGCAAAATGGCTGCCGATTATATGGGGCTGTGACATCACAGGGGTGACTGGCTGCTGATAGGTTGCATCCTGCATGTGATTCAGGGTCATCCTGCCTAATTCCCTTCCCGCCTTGCCTTCCCATCTTCCCAGCATTCCTTGCCCCATGCACTGGCATGTGGATCTGCCATTTTAGATGCCCTTGAGCCTGCACCGCAGTAAATGGAGTTTATTGATGCAATTTGTGCGACAGAATCGCAGGGATATTCACATTTGTTGCGAATCAAATATTTCCTGAAATTCGTAATGAATTTGGGTTTATCAGGTTCGATTCGCTCATCTCTAGAAGAAGAGAAGAGAAATCCATTTCCTCTGTAGTTCACAGCCCCTAAAAAGTGCTGGAAGGATTAAGATTTTTTAATAGAAGTAACTTACAAATATGTTTAACTTTCTGGCACCAGTTGATAAAAAAATTAAAAAATAAATAAATAAAAGTTTTCCCCGGGAGTACCCCTTTAATAAATTTGATACTCCTACACATTACCAGCACACAAAAAAAGGTGTAGAAAAATGCTTCACTTACACCTACAATGATACATGCCTATGTGTTCATTGATCAGTTCCATCCAGTTTTCTTTGATGTGCTGTTTCCATTTCCTTTTTGTCCCCACAGACCGTTGACTTTTTGGAGCTAAAACTCATCTCTTTAGCACCTGCAGGACAAACGCCTTTGAATCCCCATTTTTCAAGTGCTTTCCCCACCAATAAAATGTTTTACCTAAACTGTTATAATGCCACCCTTTGGTATCCCATACAGCAAAAGTGTAAAAGTGGGCAGGTTATTAAGTCCCCCAATAAGTAGGTATACCCCCCCCCCCCAGTCAGCAGGTAATTAAAGGTTCTACAGCAAGAAAAAAAGATAAAGAAAACTAAGCAATGTTCCCGGGTTGTATGATGATAATAATAATAACAAAAAACTTCTATTTGCTTCCCTCGCTCCCTTATAGACTCATGTATTGGAGCTCTGGTCTCTGCTGACACCTCTGTTCCCAGAGCTGCAGACATAATGTCCCATTGCAACTCTGCAGCGGTGTCCATCTCAGTCAGTGATTGGTGGAACAGTGATGTGACATCACATCTGCAGCTCCAGGAAGCGAAGTGTCAGTGAAGATCAGGGCACCGGTACCAGAGTCTATAGAAAAGTGAGGGAAGTAAATAGAAGCTTTTTTTTCCTTTCTCTTTTAATACAGCCAGGGCAAATTATTTAAAGGGGTACTCTGGCCCTAGACATCTGGGGACCCGGGGATCAGACATCTTATCCCCTATCCTTTGCATAGGGGATAAAATGTCTAGGGCTGAAGTACTCCCTTAAATCTTTTTAATATTTATTTTTTTTGCTGGATAACTCCATTAAGTAGGTATGTCCTACAGTAGCTAGTTCTCTTATTAGGTAGCACCCTCTCCCTGACATAGGCAGGTATGCCCTCAGGTAGGTAGTTTCCCCACGATAGGTAAATACATATGTAAGTAGATGGGTAGGTAGTTGGGTAAATTGGTAGGTGGGTATGTGTTTGGGTAGTGCAAAATTAATAAGTCATATGTGCCCTTTTGTACTCACTGTTTCTGACCACCGAGCAGTGGATTGCTGTGCACAGCAAGCCAGGCAGAGTGCTCTTAGTATGTAGTTACTGAGTCTAAGAGTTAAGCAGCCAACCACAGTCTGAGAGGCAGCCAGCTGGTAAATTCACATGAGAGAGAGGCAGTGGTGCACTTTCCTTGCTTCTTTCTGACAGGGTCCCAACGGCACATGACTGGGACGTGACGTTGGACTTCTTTCCCAGGCAGCCACTGCAGCGCTCTTGAAGGGCTGCAGTGATTCTGCATGATACAAAGAGAGGGACCTGGTGGTGAGCCACCTACCTAAGAGCCGCATGCGTGTGCCATGGTTTGGCCAGCCCTGCCATGAACCAATTAAAAAATAACTATAGATAGTTTCTTACAGATAGTTTTGAGAGACAGTACTAGGGGAGATTTTGTTTTACATGCTTACTTTCCTTTTTATTCTTTCCTTATATATATATATATATTGTTTTCTTTTTTTTCTTCTTTTATTTAACTATTCATTTTCTTTCATGTAATACTTAATAATGTTGATTGTATTGACATAACATTTTGCATACATGCTTTTCTTCTTTTTGTTAAAAAATTTGAAAAATTTTAAAAATAAACAAATATATATATATATATATATATATATATATATATATATATATATAAAACTGTCCAGAGGAAAAGGTGCTGAGTTCCCTGTAGCAACCAATCAGATCGCTTCTTTCATTTTTTATAGGCCTTTTCAGAAATGAAAGAAGCAATCTGATTGGCTGCTATGGGCAACTCAGCAACTTTTCCTCTGCACAGGTCTTGATAAATCTTTCCCAGTGTCCTCATGATCACTGAAGCCCAAAAAGGTGGAATCATGCACCACTCCTATATCACTGAAAAAAAGCCTCACTAGCTTTTAAAATAACTAAACTACTAGTTCCCACAGTATGATAAAGACAATCCCCAATAAAAAGAGCTGATGACATAGCAATAAGAGGTGCAAAAATAACAGTAATTCTTCAGTCTTACTACCTCCCTGCTACATAGGAAGACCAGTATTATAAATGGCACCTTCTGTATGGAATCCTCTTATAGATTTTGCCTTGGGAGCCAAGAGTTAATGCCACTGTAGAGAGGATATAGTAAAAGTGCATCATACTGATGTATCTTACACACCTATCATTCAGGAAGGGACAGCTACTAGTAGTGTACAATGATGGCTAACATTATGTTCATCATGCCCATAATAATAGGTCATGTGAGTGGCCTAGAATCTTCTCAGTACTGACACCCCATTCGCCTACAACATCTCATCACAATGCAAAAGAATTGACATGGGGCACTAGTTTTTAAGTTTTCAAAATCTGGAAATACACAACTGGGTGGATAGGTAAGGCAAGGAATTTGGAGAGTACTTGACAAGTAGGGGTTGGTGCACATAGATTGTAGCGGGAAACCCAGGGTTGTTAACATAGTAACATAGGTCATGAGTAGAGATGAGCGAATCGAAGTTGACGAACCCAAATTCGTTACGAATTTCATGAAAAATTTGATTTGCAACGAATAAGAATATCGCCGCGATTCTATCACACGAATCGCTTCATTAAACTCCATTTTACAGTGTTCCAGGCTATTGGAGAGCTAAGATGGTGGATCGATATGTGAGTACATGGGGCAGGGGATTATGGGAGGGCGGGAAACAGCGGCGGGAATGAAGGTAGGCGGGCTGACCCTGAACCACATGTGAGATGCAGCCTATCAGTGTTCACTGACCCCTGTGATGTCACAGCCCCTATATAATCGGCGGCCATCTTGCCTCTCTTCATTTCATCTATGCACTCAGATGGAGAGGACGGGACTGCGTGTGTGTGAATAGCTCATACCACAGCGTTACACTGCAACTGCTAGTCACATCAGCATTAGGGAAAGGCAGGAGTGCAGAGTGCTTTGCTGTTACACTGAGAAGGATCATTGATAGCTAAACCTCCTATTCACGTTATTGAGCATTGCAGCAGAGAGGGGCAGATAGCTGTCAGCTGCCTCATACAGATCTCCAAGCTGCCTGAACTTTCTGAAGCATCTTATCTCATCATTTTTCAGCCCAATTGAGTTTTTTTTTTTTTGCTCCACAAATCTTCTGCTTCTCAGAATTGTGTGACAGAGTGCAATTTAGGGTTTAATCCCTGTATTTTTTTTTTTGTGGTGCTGCACTGTTGGGTCCTGCTGCTGTTCAGAAATAAGTCATATTAGTGTGGACTTTAGTGCCTTTTTACCATTTTTCACCTGTTACTCTGTCTCTGTGCTAAATTCAGTGTTATACTACACGTTATACACTTGCCGGTGTATTAAAGAAAAAAAAGTTTTTCCTGAGTACAAATACGCTTTTTCAGTGGCCTTATCATTGCAAAGGGCCTACATACAAGCAAATAGCGTACCATATACTACCTTTTTTTCTGTCTCTGTGCTAAATTCAGTGTTATACCACATGTTATACACCTGCCGGTGTATTAAAGAAAATAAAGGTTTTCCTGCGTAAAATACGCTTAACAGTGGACTTATCATTGCAAAGGGCCTAAATTCAAGCAAATAGCGTACCATATAACACCTTTTTTTTCGGTCTCTGTGCTAAATTAAGTGTTATACCACACGTTATACACCTGACGGTGTATTAAAGAAAAAAAAGTTTGTCCTGAGTACAAATACGCTTTTCAGTGGCCTTATCATTGCAAAGGGCCTACATACAAGCAAATAGCGTACCATATACTACCTTTTTTTCTGTCTCTGTGCTAAATTCAGTGTTATACCACACATTATACACCTGCCGGTGTATGAAAGAAAACATTTTTTTCCTGAGTACAAATACGCTTAACAGTGGCCTTATCATTGCAAAGGGCCTAAATACAAGCAAATAGCGTACCATATACCCTCTTTTTTTCTGTCTCTGTGCTAAATTAAGTGTTATACCACATGTTATACACCTGCCGGTGTATTAAAGAAAAAAAAGGTTTTCCTGCGTAAAATACGCTTAACAGTGGACTTATCATTGCAAAGGGCCTAAATTCAAGCAAATAGCGTACCATATACTACCTTTTTTTCTGTCTCTGTGCTAAATTAAGTGTTATACCACACGTTATACACCTGACGGTGTATTAAAGAAAAAAAAGTTTGTCCTGAGTACAAATACGCTTTTCAGTGGCCTTATCATTGCAAAGGGCCTACATACAAGCAAATAGCGTACCATATGCTACCTTTTTTTCTGTCTCTGTGCAGTGGCGTCTCCAGCTTTCAAATTTTGGGGGGGCACACTGGGGGCCAGGACAAAAGTAGGGGGGGGCAATTATAACAACACCACATTTATACTTTGCACGTGCAAATTATATCCAAGCCAAGGGCAGCATCGGGAGACCATGAAGATCTCATTGACTTCAAAGGCAGCTTCAGCATGTGTCTACGTGGAGAAGAAGTGACATGTCACTTATTTTTTGGCCAGTTCCCTGTCAAACATTAACATAAGTAATATATGTGTAGATAGAAGCGTGCTGGCACTACCTGTATTGTGTGGTTCACAAAAAATACGTTTGTCCTATAATCCGGACTCTAAAGTATCAGACAGCACAGGCTTGTAATATGGTGGTGTTCATGATATATATGTAAAGACAGTTCATCCAATCGCAATGATGTAGAAAAATTACAGGCAACTCACCAATCTTTTGCAAGACTTCATGCTTTAATTCCAGGGTGTGCAGGAAAAGCGGCTCCATGCCGCACCGGTGAGCTAGACGCTAGTGCGAACAATGACCTGTATACTGAGACTAATATTACAAATAATATCAGTATACAAGGAGGAATATTATCACCATACATATTACCATCATACTGTAACTGACCAAATCCTGTATACTGAGACCAATATTACCAATAATACCAGCATACAGGGAGGAAATATTGTCATCATACATATTATATGTATACTGTTACTGACACCAATATTACTGATAATACCAGTACAAAAAAATAAAAATGGTCAGCACCTAAAGACAAAAGGTGCTTACTGTTAGTTGTGTGCGTTACTAGCAAGAAACAAATAATACTGCCACACCATGACCACGACTACCATTGTGACTGACTAATGACCGACTAACACCAATTGTTACTGTATAAAATTCATTTTACAAATACCAATACTCCCACATACACTAGCCTTATAGTGGTAGATACCAGCTGTACACATCACAGTGTGTATTATCCCTGTATTGTGACATCACTGTGTATTATCCCTGTTCTGTGACATCACTGTGTATTATCCCTGTACTGTGACATCACAGTGTGTATTATCCCTCTACTGTGACATCACTGTGTATTATCCCTGTACTGTGACATCACTGTGTATTAGCCCTGTACTGTGACATCACTGTGTATTATCCCTGTACTGTGACATCACTGTGTATTATCCATGTGCTGTGACATCACTGTGTGTATTATCCCTGTACTGTGACATCACTGTGTGTTTTATCCCTGTACTGTGACATCACTGTGTGTCTTATCCCTGTACTGTGACATCACTGTGTATTATCCATGTGCTGTGACATCACTGTGTATTATCCCTGTACTGTGACATCACTGTGTATTATTCATGTGCTGTGACATCACTGTGTATATTATCCCTGTACTGTGACATCACTGTGTATATTATCCCTGTACTGTGACATCACTGTGTATATTATCCCTGTACTGTGACATCACTGTATGTATTATCCCTGTACTGTGACATCACTGTGTATTATCCCTGTACTGTGACATCAGTGTATGTATTATCCCTGTACTGTGACATCACTGTGTGTATTATCTCTGTACTGTGACATCACTGTGTGTATTATCCCTGTACTGTGACATCACTGTGTATTATCCCTGTACTGTGACATCACTGTGTATTATCCCTGTACTGTGACATCACTGTGTATTATCCCTGTACTGTGACATCACTGTGTGTATTATCCCTGTACTGTGACATCACTGTGTATTATCCCTGTACTGTGACATCACTGTGTGTATTATCCCTGTACTGGGACATCACTATGTATTATCCATGTGCTGTGACATCACTGTGTATTATCCATGTGCTGTGACATCAGTGTATGTATTATCCCTGTACTGTGACATCACTGTGTGTATTATCTCTGTACTGTGACATCACTGTGTATTATCCCTGTACTGTGACATCACTGTGTATTATCTCTGTACTGTGACATCACTGTGTGTATTATCCCTGTACTGTGACATCACTGTGTGTATTATCCCTGTACTGTGACATCACTGTGTATTATCCCTGTACTGTGACATCACTGTGTATATTATCTCTGAACTATAACATCACTGTGTGTTATCTCTGTACTGTGACATCACTGTGTGTATTATCCCTGTACTGTGACATCACTGTGTATTATCCCTGTACTGTGACATCAGTGTATGTATTATCCCTGTACTGTGACATCACTGTGTGTATTATCTCTGTACTGTGACATCACTGTGTATTATCCCTGTACTGTGACATCACTGTGTATTATCTCTGTACTGTGACATCACTGTGTGTATTATCCCTGTACTGTGACATCACTGTGTGTATTATCCCTGTACTGTGACATCACTGTGTATTATCCCTGTACTGTGACATCACTGTGTATATTATCTCTGAACTATAACATCACTGTGTGTTATCTCTGTACTGTGACATCACTGTGTGTATTATCCCTGTACTGTGACATCACTGTGTATTATCCCTGTACTGTGACATCAGTGTATGTATTATCCCTGTACTGTGACATCACTGTGTGTATTATCTCTGTACTGTGACATCACTGTGTATTATCCCTGTATTGTGACATCACTGTGTATTATCCATGTACTGTGACATCACTGTGTATATTTTCTCTGAACTATAACATCACTGTGTATTATCTCTATACTGCAACATCACTGTTGATACTTACACTGCACTGTGACATCACTGTATATATTAAGCCTGTATACCCTAATGTCACTGTACATATTTACCTTGCACTGCGAGTGACAATACAGGGTAAAAAGGCACAGTGACATCACAGTTCAGAGTTAATATATACAGTGACATCACAGTTCAGAGTTAATATATACAGTGACATCACAGTTCAGAATTAATATATACAGTGACATCACAGTTCAGAGTTTATATATACAGTGACATCACAGTTCAGAGTTAATATATACAGTGACATCACAGTTCAGAGTTAATATAAACAGTAATGTCTCTGTACAGGGACAATAAACAGTTTTGCCACTACAGGGTTAATAAACGCAGTGTTGTCACAGTAGAGGGTAACTATACAGTGATGTCATTGTACCGGGATAATATACACAGTGAAGTCAGCATTCAAGAATAATAAACTGTGATGTCACTACAGGGTTGTTATACACAGTGACATCAAATTACAGGATGAAGCACAGTGATGTCACAGTTTATTATGAAGCACAGTGATTTCACAGTTTATTATGAAGCCCAGTGATGTCACAGTTTATTATGAAGCACAGTGATGTCACAGTTTATTATGAAGCACAGTGATGTCACAGAGACTACAGAATGTACAACTGTACGTATGATAAAGATGGCGGGATGCTATCGAAACGTCACACATACATGGGGGAATAAAACACTTAGATAATATAGATTAATATCTAGATATGAGATAGATAGATAGATATGAGATAGATATGAGATAGATGGATATTAGATAGATAGATATGAGATAGATAGATATGAGATAGATAGATAGATAGATAGATAGATAGATAGATCAGTGTATCCCAATCAGGGGGCCTCTAGCTATTCCAAAACGACAACTCCCAGCATGTCTTTGGCTTTATGAGCATACTGGGAGTTGTAGTTTTGCAACAGCTGGAGGCCCCCTGGTTGGGAAACAGTGATCTATCTATCTATCTATCAATCATCTATCTATCTATCTATCTATCCATCTATCTCCTATCTATCCATCCATCTATCTATATCCATCTATCTATTTATGTATCTATCTATATTTCTATTTATCTATCTATCTCATATCTATCTCAGATGAGAGATAGATAGATAGATAGATATATAGATAGATGAAATATAGATAGATAGATACATAAATAGATGGATATATAGATAGATATGAGATAGATGGATAGATAGAAAGATAGATAAATAGATACTATCTCTTTCTATCTATCTATCTAAAACAAATAAAAACGGCACAACCAAAATCCAGAGATTAGAGAGAAGTCTGGTTGCCCGCATACTTGGAACCTGGGTCCACTGGTTCCTTAATTCAGACAAAGAACAATATGATGCAGCACGCCACAAGTTTGCAGAAAATGGTGGTTTATTCCATCATGTGCATAGTCTATGCACATGATGGAATAAACCACCATTTTCTGCAAACTTGTGGCGTGCTGCATCATATTGTTCTTTATCTATCTATCTATCTTTCTATATCCTATCTATCTATATCATATGAATCTATCTATATCATATCCATCTATCTCCTATCTATCTATATCATATCTATCTATCATCTATCTATCTATCTATCATCTATTTATCTATCTTTCTATCTCATATCTATCTATATATCCATCTATTTATGTATCTATCTATCTATATATCATCTATCTATCTATCTATCTATCTCTCATATCTATCTATCTTTCATCTATCTCTCATCTATCTGAGATAGATATGAGATAGATAGATAGATAGATAGAAAAATAGATACATAAATAGATGGATAGATAGATATGAGATAGATAGATAGATATGAGATAGATAGATATGATATAGATAGATAGATATGAGATAGATATGAGATAGATAGATAGATAGATAGATAGATATGAGATAGATAGATATGAGATAGATAGATATGATATAGATAGATAGATATGAGATAGATATGAGATAGATAGATAGATAGATATGAGATAGATAGATAGAAGATAGTTGGATAGATAGATAGATAATAGATAGATGATTGATAGATAGATAGATCAGTGTTTCCCAACTAGGGGGGCCTCCAACTGTTGCAAAACTACAACTCCCAGTATGCTCATAAAGCCAAAGGAATGCTGGGAGTTGTAGTTTTCCAACAGCTGGAGGCCCCCTGGTTGGGAAACTGATCTATCTATCTTTCTCCTATCTATCTATATCACATAAATTTATCTATATCATATTCATCTATCTATATCATATCCATCTATCTCCTATCTATCTATGTATCTATCATCTATCTATCATCTATCTATCTGTCTATATCATATCTATATCATATCTATGGGGGAGATTTATCAAGACCTGTGCAGAGGAAAAGTTGCCCAGTTGCCCATAGCAACCAATCAGATCGCTTCTTTCACTTTGCAGAGGCCTTGTTAAATATGAAGGAAGCGATCTGATTGGTTGCTATGGGCAACTGGGCAACTTTTCCTCTGGACAGGTTTTAATAAATCTCCCCCATATATGTATCTATCATCTATCTATCGATCTGTCTATCTATCATCTATCTATCCATCTATTTATGTATCTTTCTATATATCATCTCTCTATCTATATATCATCTATTTATCTATCTTTCTATCTATCTATATCTATATATATGTATATATATATATATATATATATATATATATTTATGTATCTATCTATATATCATCTATCTACCTATCTATCTCTTATATCTATCTATCTTTCATCTATCTATATCTCATCTATCTATCTCTCATCTATTTGAGTTAGATAGATAGATAGATAGATAGATAGATATGAGATAGATAGATAGATAGATAGATATGAGATAGATAGATATGAGATAGATAGATAGATATGAGATAGATAGATATGAGATAGATAGATAGATATGAGATAGATAGATATGAGAAAGATAGATAGATAGACAGATAGATAGAAATATAGATGCATGGATGGATGGATAGATATGAGATAGATAGATGATAGATAGATAGATAGATAGATAGATAGATAATAGATAGATAGGAGATAGATAGGAGATAGATAGATAGATAGATAGGAGAAAGATATGAGATAGATAGATAGATAGATAGATAGATAGGAAATAGATAGATAGGAGATAGATAGATAGGAGATTGATAGATAGATAAATAGATCAGTGTTTCCCAACCTGGGGGCCTCCAGCTGTAGCAAAACTACAACTCCCAGTATGTTCATAAAGCCAAAGGAATGCTGGGAGTTGTAGTTTTGCAACAGCTGAAGGCCCCCTGGTTGGGAAACACTGAACTACCTCCCACTGTCTCCCGAACTACAACTTTCCCCCTCTCCCCCAAGCAAGTTACTTACTTTAAAAGGGCAGCATCATCAGTGGGCACTGGTGTCCGGGCCTGTATACACACAGCAGGCCTGCTCCACAAGGTCCAGCATACAGGGGAGTGAGAGAGGGGGAGGAGCTTCCTGTCTGCTCTTCCCAGTCTGCATAGCGCGGCCCCTGCGTGGTGACAGGGCTGCTGACTGAAGGTTTATTTTTAAAAAAGGATGCCGGAGTAGATGGCTCCGGGGGGCAGGGGGTGCAGCGGGGGCTCGGGCCCCTTACTGGTGAACTAGCTGTACCTCCCTGATGGCCATGAGAGCTGCTAGTGACCTACTGCTGCTAGGGGGGGCACAAGGGGGGACAGTGGCCTTATCATTGCAAAGAGCCTAAATTCAAGCAAATAGCGTACCATATACTACCTTTTTTTCTGTCTCTGTGCTAAATTAAGTGTTATACCACACGTTATACACCTGCTGGTGTATTAAAGAAAAAAAAGGTTTTCCTGCGTAAAAATATGCTTAACAGTGGCCTTATCATTGCAAAGAGCCTAAATTCAAGCAAATAGCGTACCATATACTACCTTTTTTTCTGTCTCTGTGCTAAATTAAGTGTTATACCACACGTTATACACCTGCTGGTGTATTAAAGAAAAAAAAGGTTTTCCTGCGTAAAAATATGCTTAACAGTGGCCTTATCATTGCAAAGGGCCTAAATTCAAGCAAATAGCGTATCATATACCACCTTTTTTCTGTCTCTGTGCTAAATTAAGTGTTATACCACACGTTGTACTCCTGCCGGTGTATTAACCCCTTAACGACGCAAAACGTATATTTACGTCCTGCGCCGGCTCCCGCGATATGAAGCGGGATCGCGCCGCGATCCCGCATCATATCGCGTCGGTCCCGGCGCTAATCAACGGCCGGGACCCGCGGCTAATACCACACATCGCCGATCGCGGCAATGTGCGGTATTAACCCTTTAGAAGCGGCGGTCAAAGCTGACCGCCGCTTCTAAAGTGAAACTGAAAGTATCCCGGCTGCTCAGTCGGGCTGTTCGGGACCGCCGCGGTGAAATCGCGGCGTCCCGAACAGCTGATCGGACACCAGGAGGGATCTTACCTGCCTCCTCGGTGTCCGATCGACGAATGACTGCTCCGTGCCTGAGATCCAGGCAGGAGCAGTCAAGCGCCGATAATGCTGATCACAGGCGTGTTAATACACGCCTGTAATCAGGATGAGAGATCAGTGTGTGCAGTGTTATAGGTCCCTATGGGACCTATAACACTGCAAAAAAAAAGTAAAAAAAAAGTGTTAATAAAGGTCATTTAACCCCTTCCCTAATAAAAGTTTGAATCACCCCCCTTTTCCCATAAAAAAAATAAAACAGTGTAAAAATAAAAATAAATAAACATATGTGGTATCGCCGAGTGCGTAAATGTCCGAACTATAAAAATATATCATTAATTAAGCTGTACGGTCAATTGCGTACGCGCAAAAAAATTCCAAAGTCCAAAAAAGCGTATTTTGGTCACTTTTTATAACATTAAAAAATTAATAAAAAGTGATCAAAAAGTCCGATCAAAACAAAAATCATACCGATAAAAACTTCAGATCACGGCGCAAAAAATGAGTCCTCATACCGCCCCGTACGTGGAAAAATTCAAAAGTTATAGGGGTCAGAAGATGACATTTTTAAACGTATAAATTTTCCTGCATGTAGTTATGATTTTTTCCAGAAGTGCGACAAAATTAAACCTATATAAGTAGGGTATCATTTTAATTGTATGGACCTACAGAATAATGATAAGGTGTAATTTTTACCGAAATATGCACTGCGTAGAAACGGAAGCCCCCAAAAGTTACAAAATGGCGGGTTTTTTTCGATTTTGTCGCACAATGATTTTTTTTTCCGTTTCGCCGTGCATTTTTGGGTAAAATGACTAATGTCACTGCAAAGTAGAATTGGCGACGCAAAAAATAAGCCATAATATGGATTTTTAGGTGGAAAATTGAAAGGGTTATGATTTTTAAAAGGTAAGGAGGAAAAAACGAAAGTGCAAAAACGGAAAAACCCTGAGTCCTTAAGGGGTTAAAGAAAGAAAGGTTTTCCTGCATAAAAATACGCTTAACAGTGGCTTTATCATTGCAAAGGGCCTAAATTAAAGCAAATAGCGTACCATATACCATCTTTTTTTCTGTCTCTGTGCTAAATTAAGTGTTATACCACACGTTATACACCTACCGGTGTATTAAAGAAAGAAAAGGTTTTCCTGAGTACAAATACGCTTTTTCAGTGGCCTTATCATTGCAAAGGGCCTACATACAAGCAAATAGCGTACCATATACTACCTTTTTTCTCTGTGCTAAATTAATTGTTATACCACACGTTATACACCTGCCGGTGTATTAAAGAAAAAAAAGGTTTTCCTCAGTACAAATACGCTTTTTCAGTGGCCTTATCATTGCAAAGGGCCTACATACAAGCAAATAGCGTACCATATACCACCTTTTTTTCTGTCTCTGTGCTAAATTAAGTGTTATACCACACGTTATACACATGCCAGTGTATTAAAGAAAAAAAAGGTTTTCCTGCATAAAAATACGCTAAACAGTGGCCTTATCATTGCAAAGGGCCTAAATTCAAGCAAATAGCGTACCATATACCACCTTTTTTTCTGTCTCTGTGCTAAATTAAGTGTTATACCACACGTTATACACCTGCCAGTGTATTAAAGAAAAAAAAGGTTTTCCTGCGTAAAAATACGCTTAACAGTGGCTTTATCATTGCAAAGGGCCTACATACAAGCAAATAGCGTACCATATACCACCTTTTTTTCTGTCTCTGTGCTAAATTAAGTGTTATACCACACGTTATACACCTGCCGGTGTATTAAAGAGAAAAAAGGTTTTCCTGCGTAAAAATACGCTTAACAGTGGCCTTATCATTGCAAAGGGCCTAAATTCAAGCAAATAGCGTACCATATACCACCTTTTTTCTGTCTCTGTGATAAATTAAGTGTTATACCACACGTTATACACCTGCCGATGTATTTAAGAAAAAAAAAGTTTTCCTGCGTAAAAATACGCTTAACAGTGGCCTTATCATTGCAAAGGGCCTAAATTCAAGCAAAAAGCGTACCATATACCACCTTTTTTTCTGTCTCTGTGCTAAATTAAGTGTTATACCACACGTTATACACCTGCCGGTGTATTTAAGAAAAAAAAAGTTTTCCTGTGTAAAAATACGCTTAACAGGAGCCTTATCATTGCATTGGGCCTAAATTCAAGCAAAGAGCGTACCATATACCACCTTTTTTTCTGTCTCTGTGCTAAATTAAGTGTTATACCACACGTTATACACCTGCCGGTGTATTAAAGAAAAAAAAAGTTTTTACTTCGTACAAATGCGCTAAACAGTGCGCTCATCATTGCAAAGGGCATACATACAACCAAGTAGTGTACTATTTAGTACCTGTATTTCTGTCTCGGTGCTAAATTCTGTGCTATTCCACACATTAGTATACACTGGCTGGTGTATACAACAAAAAAATAGTTTTTTTCTGCGTATAAATACGCTTAACAGTGTGCTCATCATTGCAAAGGGCATACATAGAACCAAGTAGTGTACTATTTACTATCTGTCATTCTGTCTCTGTGCTAAATTCAGTGCTATTCCACACATTAGTATACACCTGCTGGTGTATTTAAAAAAAAAAAGTGTTTTTTCTGCGTAGAAATACGCATACCAGTGAGCTCATCATTGCAAAGGGCATACATACAACAAAGGAATATACTATTTAGTAACTGTTATTCTGTCTAGGGCCTGTATACTTTGAAAGGACAGCCGTAAGTAATCGCCTGCTGCTGTTCTATACCCTCATAAATGCACTAAGTATGTCAGGCAGGGAAGTGCCAGAACGTGCACAGAGAAGGGGCAGAGACCTACATTCGTCAGGCAGAGTAGGCAGCAGACTTGGGGCGAGTCGCAGCAGGAGTCGCAGCAATAGGCCTGAGCTTCCGTTAACACCCAGCAGTCGTGTCGTCGACCCATCTCTCCTCGTCAATTGGTTTGCACACTCATCCCCATCATCACAAGCGACATCTGACAACCCCAGTCAAGAGTCGGTGGGTTCCTCAGACACAACCCTCAGTTGGCATGGCCCGGGAGCAGTCCTCGTAATCCCATTGGCTTTGTCCTATGCTGTTCCCTCTCCCAAAGAAGTATCTCATGCTTTGGGTTCAGCTCCACTATTTAGTGAGGACGATGTGATAGAGGACAGTCAGCATCTAATGGGCAGCCAAGAATGTGAGGAGACATGAGTCCCTTGCTCCGCAAGGCGGGCAAGTATTGATGTGGAGAGTGACGTGGGAGGCGGTGTTTCCATTGTTCAGGGTCCTGAGGCAGACACTGTTGTGGAACACGAGGAGGACATCAGTGACGTGCACACATCTTTTGATGATGATGAAGCCGATCGCAATTGGGAGCCGGGTGCAGAAGTCGGGGCTTCATCATCATCAGCAGAAGAGATTTGCTCTTTGTCTATGAGGCAGCAAGGCGGTAGCATGGGTGGCAATCAGCGTGGTGGTGGCAGTATTGGAAACTCAGGAGCCAAACATGCCAGGGGAGACCACCTGCTTCGTGGCAAGCTACCATTCAGGGAGGTAGTGGAACAGGGGTTCCTGGAGAAGGCACCAATAGCAGTGAAATAGTGCGAACTGCGGGTGGGAAAATCAGCTACTATGCGGTGTGGTTGTTCTTCATAAAGAATCCGGAGGACCATGCAAACTCTGTCGGCAGAAAGTGAAGTGTGGCCAGGGTCCCAATCTCATCACCACGGCCCTGCGTCAACACATGATTCGCCACCATAAAGCAGCCTGGGATAACCGTGGCTCCGAGGTAGTGGTCCAGCCTGCCGCATCACCCAGTGGCCATCCGCTCCCTCCGTCATCCAGCCAAGGCTCCAACGTCTAAGCCGAAGCATTGTGTCAAACCCTCCTTCTTGCGCTCCTGCTTCTTCCGCTCGCATTCAGCCATTCCGCCAACAATCGATCGGCAAAGCCATGTCCAAGAGACAACAGTATGCGCCCACTCATCCAACGGCGCAGAAGTTGAATGTGCTCCTGTCCAAGTTGCTGGTGTTACAGTCCCTCCCTTTCGAAACTGGTGGACTCTGCAGCTTTCAGGGAATTGATGGCTTGTGCCGAGCAGAGGTGGAGAGTCCCAAGCCGTTATTTCTTTGTGAAGAAGGCAGTACCAGCCCTGCATAAGTTTGTACAAGAGAAGATGGGCCAGTCCTTGAGCCTGTCGGTGTGTTCAAAAGTGCACGGCAGCACCGCCGTGTGGAGCTGTGACTACGGGCAGGGACAATACATGTCTTTTACGGCGCACTGGGTAAATGTTTTTCCTGCACAGCCACAACAGCAACTTGGACAGGTCACACTGCTTCCTCCTCCACGCTCTGGCTCCCAGGCAGTTGGTCCTTTTACAGTGTGCGCCTCCTCCTCCTCCTCCCCCGTGTCCTCGGCCTCCACTGCACGTCCTAATCTCGATGACCCTTCATCGTACCACGTGTGTAGGGCACAGCGGTGTTACACAGGGGAGGAACTGCTAAAGTTCATTAGGGAAGAAATCCGAGTATGGCTTACTCCACGAAATCTGGAAATGGGAACCATGGTGACCGACAATGGGAAGAACATTGTGGCCGCGCTGCGACAAGGACGTGTGAACCATTTGCCCTGCATGGCACACGTGTTGAATCTGGTTGTTAAGAAGTTCATCAAGTCTTCACCCCATTTGCAAGACGTCCTGACAATGGCAAGGAAACTGTCATGCACTTCAGCCACTCGTACACCGCCAAGCACACTTTGCTTGAGCTGCAGAGTCAGAACGGTATCCCACAACATAGTCTCATTTGTGACGTTGCCACACGTTGGAATTCCACCCTCCATATGTTGGACAGACTATACGAACAAAGAAAAGCCATCACAGATTTTTTGATGATACAAGCAGATAGGAGTACTCCCCTGTGTAACTGCAATGTAAACGAGTGGCAGCTCATACATGACACCTGCCATTTGCTGGGTCCCTTTGAGGAAGCCACATTTTTTGTTAGTCGCTCGAATTACGCCATGAACGACGTAATTCCACTCCTACATTTATTCAAAAAATAATTGAAAACATGGCTGGTCACGGCAATGGAAATGGTGCGCCTACATCAGAAGGCTATATTAGTCCTGTGGGGGGTGAACTGGAGGAGGATGATGAGGGGCAGAGCGGAGCACAGTTTACGGTGGATGAGATGGCCGGTGTTTCTGGTCATTGGACAGGAGAGGAGGAGCAGGAGCAGCCAGAAGAGCTGGAGGGTTATTACGAGGGAGGCGAGACAGAGGACCCAGACACACCGTGGCAGTATGCAGTGGAGATGGAGGCAGGTAGTCCCAGCGAGTCACTGTCACAAATGGCACGATGCATGCTGAGTTGCTTGCGTAGTGACCCCCGAATTGTCAAAATTCGTCAGCGCAATGACTTCTGGATCTCCACCTTATTAGACCCTCGCTAACGGTCTAGAATGGGGCCTTTTTTACACCCACTGAGAGGGAGGACAAACTGACCTACTTCAGGGAGCTTCTACGTAGTCGGTTGGCCGATGCCTATCGGCCACATGGTCCATCCACTCGCAGGTCTGACTCGGGGGGGCCCTCTGTGCTCACCTTCCACTGCCACGGCTGCTGGGGAGGGGAGGTGTGGCAGGAGCAGTACCGGCTCAATCAGCAGCAGCCTTAGTCTACAGTCGATGATGAGTAGCTTCCTTCAGCCGCATAGTGAAGCTACTCATCAGCAGCAGGTGGACATGGAGCAGGTCCTGAACCAGCAGGTGGTGGCTTACCTCGACATGACCCTGCCAACAACCGTTGAAGATCCGCTGGACTTCTGGGCAGCCAAACTCGATTTATGGCCGCAACTAGCGGAGTTTGCCCTGGAAAAGCTGTCCTGCCTGTCCAGTAGTGTGCCATCAGAGCGGGTGTTTAGTGCGGCCGGGGCCATGGTCACCCCAAGGCGAACTCGTCTGTCCACTAAAAATGTGGAGAGACTGATATTTGTCAAGATGAATCAGGGATGGATCAGCCAGGATTTCCAGCCACCAATGACAGATGGGTCTGAGTAGATTGACCATGCTCCTACAACAAAATTTGCTCTATTGTGGTTGGTTATGAAACCCTCTGGGGCAGACCTGGGCATTGTACGGCCCGCTTGCCACATACGGCCCTTTGATTTGCTCTGACCGTCCCGCGCTGATTGGGGGACAACTATGCTGCCTAATCTGGGGGACATCTATGCTGCCTAATCTGGGGGACATCTATGCTGCCTAATCTGGGGGACATCCATGCTGCGTAATCTGGGGGACAACTATGCTCCTTATCTGGGGGACAACTACGCTCCTAATCTGGGGGACAAGTATGCTCCTAATCTGTGAGACATCTATGCTGCCTACTCTGGGGGACATCCGTGCTGCCTAATCTGGGGGACAACTATGCTCCTAATCTGGGTGACATCTATGCTGCCTAATCTGGGGTACAACTATGCTCCTAATCTGGGGGACATCTATGCTGCCTTATCTGGGTGACATCTATGCTGCCTAATCTGGGGGACAACTATGCTCCTAATCTGGGGGACATCTATGCTGCCTAATCTGGGGGACAAGTATGCTCCTAATCTGGAGGACATCTATGCTGCCTATTCTGGGTGACATCTATGCTGCCTGATCTGAGGGAAAACTATGCTCCTAATCTGGGGGACATCTATGCTGCCTAATCTGGGTGACATCTATGCTGCCTAATCTGAGGGACAACTATGCTCATAATCTGGGGGACATCTATGCTGCCTTATCTGGGGGACAACTATGCTCCTAATATGGGAAAACTGATGCTTCTGGCCTTGGGCATGTTTTTAAGCAGTAGCTAAAAACATGCTTAATGCAAATGTCAACAATGATCTTTAAATGTAAGGGGTTATGAAACCCTCTTGGGTACTGCGAATGACTGCTCCAGACTCATTCTGTGTTTTCACAAACTACTTGCCTCCCTGGTGAGACACCAGGGAGGCAAGTAGTTTGTGAAAGACACAGAATAGGCCTTGGGCTTATAATTTTTTGAAGTTTAGCAGTAGCTAAATACATGCTTAATGCAAATGTAAACATTGATCTTTAAATGTAAGGGGTTATGAAAACCTCTTGGGTACTGCAAATGCATGCTCCAGACTAATTCTGTGTCTTTCAGGAACTACTTGCCTCCCTGGTGCCTCTGGCCTTGGGCCTTAAATTTTTGGATGTTTAGCAGTAGCTAAATACATGCTTAATGCAAATTTCAACAATGATCGTTAAATTCTCGGCGCTCTGCCAGGGCCTTCTCCTACCCCGCCTGGGCCGATCCGAGGACCTCACTAACCAACTCACTAACTAATCCAATCGCTTATAGCGACGGGCGGTGTGTACAAAGGGCAGGGATTTAATCAACTCCAGCTTATGACCCTAACTTACTGGTAATTCCTCGTTTTAAGGTTAAATAATTGCAATCACAGATCCCTATCACGAACTGGTTTCAGCGTGCAACACGCACCTGTCCTTGAAAGATAGAGACACGCTAATCCATTCAGTGGAGTGCGGCCCAGGACATCTGAGGCCATAACACACCTGTTATTGCTCGATCTCGCAATTGATCGGGCAAGGTAAGGGTTTATTAAAGTCTCCTGGGTACTGCTGAGGCCTACTCTTGACTGCTCCTGGTGTAATGTATGGTTTAATTAAACACTCTTGGGTAGTGTTATTGTTAAATTTACTGGTAATTTTATCAGTACTAAAATTGAATTTTGCAGAATGCTAACTGTTGCACAACGGAACGCTTGTTGTGTGTGATTTTTTTAATGAAAAAAAATAAATAAATAGATGGAGAGGGATTAACTCTGCTTAATCATTTTTAGCGATTAGAATCCTTTTGTCATCTGATTTTTTGGAGACTGATGCGCTTACACACATAATCATTTTTTTAACCAAATTTCAAAGATTGTGTGATTTATTATTTTTGAGAAGAATGTCTTTCGGTGGTCCACCATTCTGCATTATAGAGTCTTCTGAACTGCTGTATATGCGCTTGTTTAAAAAAAAAAAAAAAAAAGGTATTTTGTCAGACAATTTCAATAAAATTTTGCGTTTTTTTGGGGTGGATTGTGAAGCCCGGGTGACGGGTGTGTAGTGTGTACTCGTGCATCAGTAAACTCCAGTCTGTGTCCGTTAGGCAATATATGGGTTACTGATGCAGCAGAGGTGGGGCCTTGGTCTTGGAATTTCAATTATTTAAAAAAATTTAACATATTGTATGGTTTATTATATTATAGAAGAATGTCTTTGGGTGGTCCACCGTCCTGCATTATAGAGTCTTCTGAACTGCTGTATATGCGCTTGTTTTTACAAAAAGGTATTTTGTCAGACAATTTTTTTTTTTTTATTGTTTTTTTGGGGTGGATTGTGAAGCCCGGGTGTGTACTCGTGCATCAGCCAACTCCAGCCTGTGTCTTTCAGGCAATCTATGGGTTACTGATGCAACTGAGGTGGGGCCTGGGTCTAGGAATTTCAATTTTTGAAAAAAAAAATCAACAATTGTGTGGTTCATTATTTTTGAGAAGAAAGACTTTGGGTGGTCCACCGTCCTGCCTTATAGAGTCTTCTGAAATGTTGGATATGCGCTTGTGCTTACACAAAGTTGTAAATTTTAATAAAAAATGTATACAATTTTGTTGATTTTTGGTGCATCAGCCAACTCCAGGCTGTGTCCTTCAGTCAATAAATGGGTTCCTGGTGCCGCAGAGGTGGGGCCTGGGTCTGGAAATTTAAAATTTTTGGATTGCGGGTGCTACAAAAAAAGATGGACACACCCTAATCCGTTCAGTGGAGCGCGCCTGCGGCCCCAGAAATCAGAGGGCATAACACAACTGGTATTGCTCGATCTTGCAATTGATCGTGCAAAGGTAGGGGGTTATTAAAGCCTCTTGGGTACTGCTGAGGCCTACTCTTGACTGCTCCTGGTGTAATGTATGGGGTAATTAAACACTCTTGGGTAGTGTTTTTTTTTTTTCAAATGTACTCATAATTTTATCAGTAATAAAATAGAATTTTATGTTGCGTGTGATTTTTTAAATGAAAAAAAAATATTTTAAAAAAATACAGACAGGGATTAACTCTGCTTCATCATTTTGGGCGAAAAAAGTCCTTTGGTGATCTGATCTTTTGGAGACAGATGCGCTTACACACATATTCAATTAGTTTTTGTAAAAAAAAATTCAAACATTGTGTGGTTTATTATTTTTGAGATGAATGTCTTTGGGTGGTCCACCGTCCTGCATTATAGAGTCTTGTGAACTGTTGGATATGCGCTTGTTCTTACACAAAGGTATTTCTTTAAAACATTTCTAAAATGTTGTTGTTTTTTGGAGGGGATTTTGAAGCCCGGGTGTGTACTGGTGCATCAGCCAACTCCAGGCTGTGTCCTTCAGGCAATATATGGGTTCCTGATGCCACAGAGGTGGGGCCTGGGTCTGGAAATTTCTAATTTTTGGATAGCGGGTGCTACCTATGAGAAATCTTTGTCAAAAATGTTATATATTGTGTTGTTTTTTGGGGGGGATTGTGAAACCCTGGTGTGTACTCTTGCATCAGCCAACTCCAGGCTGTGTCATGCATGCAATATATGGATTACTGATGCCGCAGGGGTGGGGCCTGGTTCTGGAAATTTCAAATTTTTGGATAGCGGGTGTCACGATGCCGGCTGGCAGGTAGTGGACCCTCTGTGCCAGAGAGGGATTGGCGTGGACCGTGCTAGTGGACCGGTTCTAAGCCACTACTGGTTTTCACCAGAGCCCGCCGCAAAGCGGGATGGTCTTGCTGCGGCGGTAGTGACCAGGTCGTATCCACTAGCAACGGCTCACCTCTCTGGCTGCTGAAGATAGGCGCGGTACAAGGGAGTAGGCAGAAGCAAGGTCGGACGTAGCAGAAGGTCGGGGCAGGCAGCAAGGATCGTAGTCAGGGGCAACGGCAGAAGGTCTGGAAACACAGGCAAGGAACACACAAGGAACGCTTTCACTGGCACTAAGGCAACAAGATCCGGCAAGGGAGTGCAAGGGAAGTGAGGTAATATAGGGAAGTGCACAGGTGAAAACCCTAATTGGAACCACTGCGCCAATCAGCGGCGCAGTGGCCCTTTAAATCGCAGAGACCCGGCGCGCGCGCGCCCTAGGGAGCGGGGCCGCGCGCGCCGGGACAGAACAGACGGGGAGCGAGTCAGGTAGGGGAGCCGGGGTGCGCATCGCGAGCGGGCGCTACCCGCATCGCGAATCGCATCCCGGCTGGCAGCAGGATCGCAGCGCCCCGGGTCAGAGGACGTGACCGGAGCGCTGCAGCGGAGGGAGTGAAGCGAGCGCTCCGGGGAGGAGCGGGGACCCGGAGCGCTCGGCGTAACAGTACCCCCCCCCTTGGGTCTCCCCCTCTTCTTGGAGCCTGAGAACCTGAGGAGCAGACTTTTGTCAAGGATGTTGTCCTCAGGTTCCCAGGATCTCTCTTCAGGACCACAACCCTCCCAGTCTACTAAAAAAAAATTTTTCCCTCTGACCTTTTTGGCAGCCAAAATTTCCTTGACCGAGAAGACGTCCGAGGAGCCGGAAACAGGAGTGGGAGGAACAGATTTGGGAGAAAAACGGTTGAGGATGAGTGGTTTGAGAAGAGAGACGTGAAAGGCATTAGGGATACGAAGAGAAGGAGGAAGAAGAAGTTTATAAGAGACAGGATTAATTTGACACAAAATTTTGAAAGGACCAAGATAGCGAGGTCCCAACTTGTAGCTAGGGACACGGAAGCGGACATATTTAGCGGAGAGCCATACCTTGTCTCCAGGGGAAAAAACGGGGGGAGCTCTTCTTTTCTTATCCGCGAACCTCTTCATGCGTGAAGAAGCCTGTAAGAGAGAATTTTGGGTCTCTCTCCATATAATGGAAAGGTCACGAGAAATTTCATCCACAGCGGGCAGACCAGAGGGCAAGGGGGTAGGGAGGGGGGGAAGAGGGTGACGGCCGTACACCACGAAAAATGGGGATTTGGAGGAAGATTCAGAGACCCTGAAGTTATACGAAAATTCGGCCCATGGAAGGAGATCTGCCCAGTCATCCTGGCGGGAGGAAACAAAATGTCGCAAATAATCACCCAGGATCTGGTTAATTCTTTCTACTTGTCCATTGGACTGGGGATGATATGCAGAGGAAAAATTTAATTTAATCTTGAGTTGTTTACAGAGAGCCCTCCAGAATTTAGACACGAATTGGACCCCTCTATCCGAGACAATCTGCGTAGGCAACCCGTGAAGACGAAAAATGTGTACAAAAAATTGTTTAGCCAACTGAGGCGCAGAAGGAAGACCAGGAAGAGGGATGAAATGTGCCATTTTGGAGAATCGATCAACGACCACCCAAATAACGGTGTTGCCACGGGAAGGGGGTAAATCAGTAATAAAATCCATACCAATCAGAGACCAAGGCTGTTCGGGGACAGGCAGAGGATGAAGAAAACCAGCGGGCTTCTGGCGAGGAGTCTTATCCCGGGCACAGATAGTGCAGGCTCGCACAAAGTCCCCAACATCCGTCTCCAGAGTCGGCCACCAATAGAAGCGGGAGATGAGTTGCACAGATTTCTTGATGCCCGCATGACCTGCGAGATGGGAGGAGTGACCCCATTTGAGGATTCCGAGGCGTTGGCGTGGAGAAACAAAGGTCTTTCCTGGAGGAGTCTGCCTGATGGAGGCAGGAGAAGTGGAGATCAGGCAGTCAGGTGGAATGATGTGTTGCGGAGGGAGATCAACTTCTGAGGCATCCGAGGAACGAGAGAGAGCATCGGCCCTAATGTTCTTATCGGCAGGACGAAAGTGAATCTCAAAATTAAATCGGGCAAAGAACAGAGACCACCGGGCCTGGCGAGGATTCAGCCGTTGGGCCGACTGGAGGTAGGAGAGGTTCTTGTGGTCGGTGTAGATAATAACAGGAAATCTTGATCCCTCCAGCAGATGCCTCCATTCCTCAAGTGCTAATTTAATGGCTAGAAGCTCTCGATCCCCGATGGAGTAGTTCCTCTCCGCTGGAGAGAAGGTCCTAGAGAAAAAACCACAAGTGACAGCATGCCCGGAAGGATTTTTTTGTAGAAGAACAGCTCCAGCTCCTACTGAGGAGGCATCAACCTCCAATAGGAAGGGTTTGGAAGGGTCAGGTCTGGAGAGCACGGGAGCCGAAGAAAAGGCAGACTTGAGTCGTTTAAAGGAGTCTTCTGCTTGAGGAGGCCAGGACTTGGGATCAGCATTTTTCTTGGTTAAAGCCACGATAGGAGCCACAATGGTAGAAAAATGTGGAATAAATTGCCTGTAATAATTGGCGAACCCCAAAAAGCGTTGGATAGCACGGAGTCCGGAGGGGCGTGGCCAATTTAAGACGGCAGAGAGTTTGTCTGGATCCATCTGTAGTCCCTGGCCAGAGACCAAATATCCTAGAAAAGGAAGAGATTGGCATTCAAACAGACATTTCTCAATTTTGGCATAGAGTTGGTTGTCACGAAGTCTCTGAAGAACCATACGGACATGCTGGCGGTGTTCTTCTAGATTGGCAGAAAAAATTAGGATATCGTCCAGATATACCACAACACAGGAGTATAACAGATCACGAAAAATTTCATTGACAAAGTCTTGGAAGACGGCAGGGGCATTACACAGTCCAAAGGGCATGACCAGATACTCAAAGTGTCCATCTCTGGTGTTAAATGCCGTTTTCCACTCGTCCCCCTCTCTGATGCGGATGAGGTTATAGGCGCCTCTTAAGTCCAATTTAGTGAAGATGTGGGCACCTTGGAGGCGATCAAAGAGTTCAGAGATGAGGGGTAAGGGGTAGCGGTTCTTAACCGTGATTTTATTAAGACCGCGGTAGTCAATGCAAGGACGTAGGGAGCCATCTTTTTTGGACACAAAGAAAAATCCGGCTCCGGCAGGAGAGGAGGATTTACGGATAAAGCCCTTTTTTAGATTCTCCTGGACGTATTCGGACATGGCAAGAGTCTCTGGGGCAGAGAGAGGATAAATTCTGCCCCGGGGTGGAGTAGTACCCGGGAGGAGGTCGATAGGGCAATCATAAGGCCTGTGAGGAGGTAGAGTCTCAGCTTGTTTTTTGCAGAAAACATCCGAGAAGTCCATATAGGCCTTAGGGAGACCGGTTACTGGAGGAACCACAGAGTTACGGCAAGGGTTACTGGGAACCGGTTTTAGACAGTTCTTGGAACAAGAGGACCCCCAACTCTTGATCTCCCCAGTGGACCAATCCAGGGTTGGGGAATGAAGTTGAAGCCAGGGAAGTCCAAGGAGAATCTCCGAGGTGCAATTGGGGAGGACCAAAAGTTCAATCCTCTCATGATGAGATCCGATGCTCATAAGAAGGGGCTCCGTGCGGAAACGTATGGTACAGTCCAATCTTTCATTATTTACACAATTGATGTAGAGGGGTCTGGCGAGACTGGTCACTGGGATGTTGAACCTGTTGACGAGAGAGGCCAAAATAAAATTTCCTGCAGATCCAGAGTCCAAGAAGGCCACTGTAGAGAAGGAGAAGGCAGAGGCAGACATCCGCACAGGCACAGTAAGACGTGGAGAAGCAGAGTAGACATCAAGGACTGTCTCACCTTTGTGCGGAGTCAGCGTACGTCTTTCCAGGCGGGGAGGACGGATAGGACAATCCCTCAGGAAGTGTTCGGTACTAGCACAGTACAGGCAGAGGTTCTCCATACGGCGTCGTGTCCTCTCTTGAGGTGTCAGGCGAGACCGGTCGACCTGCATAGCCTCCACGGCGGGAGGCACAGGAACAGATTGCAGGGGACCAGAGGAGAGAGGAGCCGAGGAGACGAAACGCCTCGTGCGAACAGAGTCCATATCTTGGCGGAGTTCCTGACGCCTTTCAGAAAAACGCATGTCAATGCGAGTGGCTAGGTGAATAAGTTCTTGTAGATTAGCAGGAATTTCTCGTGCGGCCAGAACATCTTTAATGTTGCTGGATAGGCCTTTTTTGAAGGTCGCGCAGAGGGCCTCATTATTCCAGGACAATTCTGAAGCAAGTGTACGGAATTGTACGGCATACTCGCCAACGGAAGAATTACCCTGGACCAGGTTCAACAGGGCAGTCTCAGCAGAAGAGGCTCGGGCAGGTTCCTCAAAGACACTTCGGATTTCCGAGAAGAAGGAGTGTACAGAGGCAGTGACGGGGTCATTGCGGTCCCAGAGCGGTGTGGCCCATGACAGGGCTTTTCCGGACAGAAGACTGACTACGAAAGCCACCTTAGACCTTTCAGTGGGAAACAGGTCCGACATCATCTCCAGATGCAGGGAACATTGGGAAAGAAAGCCACGGCAAAACTTAGAGTCCCCATCAAATTTATCCGGCAAGGATAAGCGTATCCCAGGAGCGGCCACTCGCTGCGGAGGAGGTGCAGGAGCTGGCGGAGGAGATGACTGCTGAAGCTGTGGTAGCAACTGTTGTAGCATAACGGTCAGTTGAGACAGCTGTTGGCCTTGTTGCGCTATCTGTTGTGACTGCTGGGCGACCACCGTGGTGAGGTCAGCGACAACTGGCAGAGGAACTTCAGCGGGATCCATGGCCGGATCTACTGTCACGATGCCGGCTGGCAGGTAGTGGACCCTCTGTGCCAGAGAGGGATTGGCGTGGACCGTGCTAGTGGACCGGTTCTAAGCCACTACTGGTTTTCACCAGAGCCCGCCGCAAAGCGGGATGGTCTTGCTGCGGCGGTAGTGACCAGGTCGTATCCACTAGCAACGGCTCACCTCTCTGGCTGCTGAAGATAGGCGCGGTACAAGGGAGTAGGCAGAAGCAAGGTCGGACGTAGCAGAAGGTCGGGGCAGGCAGCAAGGATCGTAGTCAGGGGCAACGGCAGAAGGTCTGGAAACACAGGCAAGGAACACACAAGGAACGCTTTCACTGGCACTAAGGCAACAAGATCCGGCAAGGGAGTGCAAGGGAAGTGAGGTAATATAGGGAAGTGCACAGGTGAAAACCCTAATTGGAACCACTGCGCCAATCAGCGGCGCAGTGGCCCTTTAAATCGCAGAGACCCGGCGCGCGCGCGCCCTAGGGAGCGGGGCCGCGCGCGCCGGGACAGAACAGACGGGGAGCGAGTCAGGTAGGGGAGCCGGGGTGCGCATCGCGAGCGGGCGCTACCCGCATCGCGAATCGCATCCCGGCTGGCAGCAGGATCGCAGCGCCCCGGGTCAGAGGACGTGACCGGAGCGCTGCAGCGGAGGGAGTGAAGCGAGCGCTCCGGGGAGGAGCGGGGACCCGGAGCGCTCGGCGTAACAGCGGGTGCTACCAATGAGAAATCTTTGACAAAAATTTCTCATTTTGTTGATTTTGAGGGGGGATTGTGAAGCCCTGGTGTGTACTGGTGCATCAACCAACTCCAGGCTGTGTCCTTCAGGCAATATGTGGGTTACTGATGCTGCAGAGGTGGGGCCTGGGTCTGTTAATTTCTAATTTTTGGATAGCGGGTGCTACCAATGAGAAATCTTTGTCAAAAATTTCATATATTGTGTTGTTTTTTTGGGGGGGGATTGTGAAGCCCTGGTGTGTAGTGTACTAGTGCATCAGCCAACTCCACACTGTGCCATTCAGCCACTAAATGGTCTCCTCTTGCTGCCAACATGTCCACGCTATGTCATTCAGTCACTATATGGTCTCCTGACACTGATGCCACCACCAGGCTCTGTCATTGTGCTGCTGTGCGGCAGTGATTCTAAGAGCGATGCCGGTAATCTGCATGCTATTCTGAATAACAGTATTATTTCACTACCCCAGCACACTCCATATGCGTTTTAGGACACAGCAAAGTGTTCTATACCCCTACAGAGGCTGTATGTAGGCTAGAAATAGCTTTTTTTTAATATCGATTGGCCGCAAATAAATTCAAATCGAAACAAACTTTTCGGGAAAATTCGGCAAATCGGCCGAATCGAATTTTTGAAAAGTTCGCTCATCTCTATTCATGAGGTTGAAAAAAGACCAGAGTCCATCAAGTTCAACCTATATCCCTAATGGGTCCCTATTGAGTTGATCCAGAGGAAGGCAAAAAACCCTCATACTAGAGGTAAAAATTCCTTCCCGACTCCTGTTAAAGGAGTATTCTCCCCATAGACATCTTATTCCCTATCTGGCGGCACCCCAGACATCCAGTGCGCTCTGTGACGGAAGACTGACAATGCAGGGGGGGGGAGGCTTTTGACATCCCGGCCACGCCCCCCTCAATGCAAGTCTATGGCAGGGGGCCTGACAGCCGTCACAGCCCCTCCAGATGATTTGCATTGAGGGGGCGTGGCTGCAGGGATCTAGGTGTAGGGTCCCTATGTAGTCACAAGCTACACTAATGTAAACTATACATGCTGCTCTCGTGTTCTGCACTCCCCTATCCCTTCTGCAGTAGTAGGTTGTCTTCTTTAAGTGGCAAGCCAGTAGGAGCTCTCTCTCTTTCCTCTCCTACCTTGTTTCAATATTGGCCCCCTACTGACCTTTTCCTTCTTCTCCTTTTGTTCATGGAGGAAAGTTAGACACTAAATATGTAAATTTATACATTTCAAGGTATATATCCTCATACCAACAGCGGACATGGAATTTCCTAATAATTTTCAAAAGGTACCTCTTCATCTTTCTACAATGATTTTTTGCCAAGTAACAATGAACCCCTTAAAGATCATTTCCAGCATACTGTATAAGCCATAATCATTTATTGTTCTTTTAACCTCTCATCATTCTAATGGTCATAACTTTAATAGTTTTAAGACGAAATACAATAACAACAACAGACATATGCAAAATACAGTACCAAAACATAGCACCTGCATAAAGTACAATTTGTCCACCATGAATTAACCTATGAAGCTATGTAAATAATAACAGCCCCCACTGATCATTGTAGCAAGCCTGACTCTATACTGAGTCTATGGAGTCCTTCCAGCGAGATGTGAAAAGATGTCTTTAGTTGCATGCTGCCCCTGGCTTGTTTGGGGGTAGCAGACAACTAAAATCCAAGAAACTGTCAGGTTAGGCTTTAAGTGTCCTTACAACTTTTACATTACACATTTTTATCTTGTTTCTTATTGCATCTTTAATATCTTTGTTCCTTAAACTATATATCAGCGGATTCAGTGTGGGTGTTACAGCCAGATAAAGCACTGAAAATATTACATCAAGTTTCTCTGAGTTCTCCATTGCTGGACGCATATACATACAGAAAAGGGATCCATAGAATAAAAGAAGGGCGATGAGATGTGATGTACAGGTGGAGAAGGTTTTATATCTTTGCCCAGTGGAGCGTATTTTTGCAATATTTACTAAAATTTTTGAGTAAGAAATGAGGATGAGTGAGAACGGACACAGTCCAAATACAAAGGTGTCTAAAAAAATCATAATTTCAAACTTTTTCTTGTTCCCACAGGAAAGCATGGTGAGAATCTTGATTTCACATACTGTGTGATTGATATCTCTAGAATGGCAAAAATTTAAAGTAGATGCGAAATATGTGACAAGAAAAGCATTAAAACATCCAATAAACCAGCAGCCTGTCACAAGCTGGAGGCATTTTTTTCTTCCCATGAGGAACACGTAATGTAATGGGTGACAAATTGCGACATATCGGTCATAAGACATTGCAGTGAGCAAAAAAACCTCTGTAGAGCCCAAGAAAATTAGGAAATATAACTGTGAAAAACAGGCAATATATGATATCCTATTATCTCCGGTGAGAATGACATCCAGTAGTTTCGGAAGTGTAGCTGTAGTGTAGAATATATCTACAAGGGCTAAGTTGCGCAGGAAGAAGTACATAGGGGCTTGTAAATGCTCATCCAGGAAAATCACTATAAATATGGTTAAATTCCATATAATACTTATTATATAAAGCAGGAAAAACATTACAAAGAACAAAAACTGCTCCTCAATGTTTTTGGAAAATGTCACTAAATTAAAGTAAAATGTCTGGTTCTCCATTATATCGTGTATACAAAATATATATTGTAAAGACAGTAATCTGAAAATAAAGTTTTTCCTTTAGAACTTTGTAATAATTTATATTTATTTACAAATGGTTTATTTATTTACAATTTCAGTTTTTTTTAATGTCAAACGTGTTTTAAAATTGGCCCATATTTTTAAGAACTGAAGATAAAACGTATTAAAGGTAATTTAATATTAGAGGATTAAATTGACTCCCAAGTAAAAAAAATAAATAAATAATTGTTTCACCCATTTTTCATAACACAAGTTAAAGGAAATTGGAAAAGATTAAGGAGTTGAAATTATGGCATTAATATGGTTTGAGAAACTGGAAAAAAAAGGGCCTGATTAAGAGAGGAGCATCCTTTTGAAATGCATTGTCCATTATTGTAACATTTTTTTTTCTTTTTACACTGGCTGTGCAGAATTGGGTAATATCGCCGGTTAGCGCCTCTTAGCATCCTTTTTTTTCCAGTTTCTTCTGTACGTGCAAATTCCAATATGCATACCGTTTTGTAATAGATTTATCTATGTAAAAAATTATTCATTTAGGAGTCCCCCTTCCCAATCTCTTTTCCCCCTCTACGCCTTCCGGTATCTGCTCTGGACCCCTCCCATCTTGTGAAGACTTTGAATAAAGGGAACCCGGGAAAGTTACAGGAAGTGGAATGCCATGAGGAATGAGGCACATTCCTCATGATATTTGCACACTCCCTAAATGCTGGAACATCCCCTAACAGGGGGTGGGAACTTATGTTAATGACAAAGGTGATATAAGCTTGAACGATTTGAAATAAAGTCCAGTGGACAGCACACAGAACGCTAAAGCACAATGGCTCTGTCTGAGTTATTTCTCTATGCTTCGGTATATACATTATGTACAAGAACGATGAGTTAATCTACAACAGTTTTATCTTTGTACCCTGGTTGGATGAAGACTGCTTGCGGTCATATCTGACTCTATATATTTTAAGTGTATACCAGTGTGGTGCCCTGAGCGCAACACCTAAAGAAGAGCATATTTCTACTTTTCTTAGCATTCTATTTAAAAATAAAAAGGGATTAATGGCTTATTTATGTAATTTTTTTTACATTTTTTTTATTTTCATACATTTATGGACTTTTTTGTGGAGGGCAGATTAAAAAAACATTTGATGATTTATGTTACGAATATGGGGTTCCAAGGAAGGCATATATAAAATATTTGCAAATGAAGCACACAGTGGCAGTAGTGATCCATACAAGTTGGGTACATATGAGGGGAAAAATATACTTTCTAGGATGTATAGGAAATTACTAATCTGTAAAAATTTCCAGGAAAGAGATTTGAGTTTGTTACATAAGCAAGAGTAGAATAGCCTTTGATTATACTGAACAGTGTTATGCTGAACAGTATTAACAATTTAATGATTGCTATAAATAGTCCTCTATGGGGGACACAAAAATGTAAAATAATAAAAAAATTTTTTTTAAATGAATAAGCCCCTCCTCCAATAAAAAATGTAATCCCCCTTTACCATTTTACAACATAAAAAAGGGGGAAAAAAGGAAGAAGAAAAGAAGAAAAACATGTTTGGTATCACCACCTGTGTAAATGTCCAAATTATTCAAATATAATGTCTATGAACCTGTACGATGAACAGCATAAATTAATAAAAAATTTAAAACAATAGTCCAAAACTGCTGTTTTTGATCACATTTTCTCCCAGAATTTTTTTTTATAAAAAATGATCAAAAGGTCACATATACGCAAAAGTGGTACCAATTAAAAATAAGGATTACAGTAAAAAAATGAGCCCTCATTTAGTTGCTTTAAAGCCAAAGCGAAGTGGGTTCAAAAGGAATGGAAAATATAAAGGAAGGACTTTACTTTTCCTTCCTGCTGGATCCACTTCTGGCTTTGGCTCAAAAACTGCCAGAAACCAAGCCTTAGGCCAAGTTCACACTGCAAAATCTCTGGACGGAATTTCTGGTGAAGATCCTGCGGGTGGCACTAGGACTGTACAGACTGCATTGTTGTCCCCATAGAGCGAATCTCCTAGCATAGGACACCATGGAAACTATGAGAGCAGGGACTGTTTTTCCCTATACTGTCTGGTCAACAGAGATAAGTAGAGATACAAAGCATCACCACTTAACTCCTTACACTTGTTGAGCCTATACATTTTCCAAGCATAAATAAAGGATTATGTATTTAATTATTTGTATATTACTTACCTATATTAAAGAAATCCTTATCTATCAACACATTTTAGTTGAAGTGCACGGTATTTGATAATCCCCAATTTTCATGTCTTATTTTTCAAGTTTTCTTCATTTCAAAGATGTTCAGAATATCCACTTGTGAACATGAATTGAAATCCTACAAAACATAGGTTGACAATAATTCAACAATTAAACAATATTGAGTCATGTCTTCAACAGTTAAAAGTTCTTCCAAAAGTCATAATAATAGTAATTGTAATTTATTGAAGAAACACATGATGGAACATCAGACAGAAGCTCTAAGGCTGCTTTCACACTATAGAATTCTCTGTTTTAAAGATCGGTAATAATGAACCATTAACAAAGCCATTAAAAACTGCCGTTAACCACTTAAGGACCTAGGGCGTATGGATACGCCTTGACGTCCTGGTACTTAAGGACCCAGGGCGTATCCATACGCCCGTGGGAATTTCGGTCCCCGCCGCGCACCGGGCGGGGACCGGACCGGGATGCCTGCTGATATCGTTCAGCAGGCATCCCACGCAAATGCCCAGGGGGGTCATTAGACCCCCCCATGTCGGCGATCGCGGCAGATCGTTGGTGAATTCACACTAACGATCTGCCGCGATTCGGGTCATAAGGGTCACGTGTGACCCGCTGACCCGAAGATACAAGGTGATCGGGGGTGTACAATACACACCCTATCACTCACTGTATCTATGGGGAGGTGGCAATTTCGTCACCCCCCCAGGAGCGCTGCTATTGGCTGGATAGCCAATAGCAGCCGGCGGGGAAGGGGTTAACTGCATCTTCTTGCAGCTCTGCCCGTTAGCTGAGTTCAGTCAGCAGGCAAAGCTGCTCTAAGGTGCCAGGGACCCCCCCCCTGTGAGGATTGGAGCCCCCTCAGGACCGTCAATCCCCCATAGAGCAGGGACAGAAAACCCCCCAGGGAAAGGTAGGAAAAAATAGTGTAAAACAGTAAAATAAAAGTAAAAAAAAAAATCCCCCCCCCTGACCCCCTTATAGGTCCCCAAGGGTCTGCCTAAGATTTTTTTGCTTGATCCGGGCCCTATTAGGGATTCAGGGCGCTGCATTTGGCCGCTTTTTATTTTTGTTCATATAACGGTGTGTGATTTCTAATCACACACCGTTATATATAGTATACACCAAGCACACACACTACATACATCCCCGCCACCCCCCACACACACACCCTCCCCCCCCGCCACCGTAGAAAAAGGCGATGGCTCGCCGGGCATTTTCGGTAGGGCATACGCTTTTCTTGTCTCCGCCTCCGAATCTGTCAGTGAGGACGATGAAGATCCAACATTCCTGTGTTCTTCATCGTCCTCCTCATCATCTAGCACTGATGATGAACCCCCTGCACGGCGGCGGAGACGCCGCCAGGCGAGGCCACACCCCCCATGAAAGTGCCCCAGTGGCTGGCACTAGTGCGAGTGGTGATGCCGCTCGTACTAGGAGTCCGACCCCCCAGGCGATTTTACCGGAGCTCCCTTCCGGTGAACCTGTCTGGAGACCCCCAGAGGGTTATCAGCCACGGATTCCGGAGTTTGTTGGCGACTCCAGAATCCGGATTGACAAGGCTGGGTTCACTGAATTTGACTTTTTCAGTTATTTTTTCAGTGACAGCCTTGTCAATCACATGGTGGAGCAGACGAATCTGTACGCCAGGCAGTTCATCGCCCACCACCCTGATTCTTTTTTGGCCAGGTCCAATGAATGGTACGCCGTCAGTGCAGCCGAAATGAGGACATTTTGGGGGCTCGTGCTGCACATGGGCCTGGCCAAAAAGCCAAGTGTCAGGCAGTACTGGAGCGAGGACGTCCTATACCAGACCCCGCTGTACAGTATGGCCATGGCACGGAAGCGGTTCGAGGCCATTCGGAAATGCCTGCATTATGCAGATAATGCGGCATGTCCACCCTGAAGTGATCCCACCTATGACCGGCTTTACAAAGTGAGGCCGGTCATCGATCACTTTGGGGCCAAATTTTTGGAGGCCTATGTACCGCTTAGGGAGCTCTCTGTAGATGAGTCTCTCATCAGTTTTAAGGGGAGACTCATCTTCCGCCAGTACATTCCCTCGAAGCGGGCGCGATATGGCGTGAAGCTCTATAAACTTTGTGAGAGTACCTCCGAGATTCCCGTATTGAACCCCCAGATTGTTTGGGACCTTATGTACCCATTGCTGGATAAGGGTTACCACGTGTACGTGGACAACTTTTATACCAGCATCCCTCTCTTCACATCCCTTGCCGCCAGATCGACGTCCGCTTGTGGGACCGTGCGAAAGAATCAGAGAGGCCTCCCTCTAAATTTTGTTCAGACACCTATGCCCAAGGGTGAGTCCCATGCCCTTACCCATGAAAACCTGTTGCTGGTCAAGTATAAGGATAAGAGGGATGTCCTTATGCTGACCACTATTCATGGTAACGGCAGCTCACCTGTCCCTGTGCGAGGTACCACAACAACGGTCCTCAAGCCGATTGTATTCTGGACTACAATCGGTATATGGGGGAAGTTGATCTTTCTGATCAAATCCTGAAGCCATATAACGCCATGCGGAAAACACGTGTATGGTACAAGAAAGTTGCGGTCTACTTGGTACAGGTTGCCATGTACAACTCTTTTGTACTGTACCAGAACGCTGGCAACACAGGGACATACCTTCAGTTCCAAGAAGAAGTCCTAAAGGTCCTGATCTTTGCTGACCGGGAAAGAGCAGGCCGGACTTCCCAAGGAACTGAAGTTATAGGTGCCAGGATCGTCCCAGGCCAACACTTTCCAGGTGAGGTCCCCCACACTGGAAAGAAGGGACGATCCCAGAAAAAATGCAGAGTGTGTAAAATTAGGGGGATTCGGAAGGACACCACCTATCAATGTGACACTTGCCCTGATCATCCGGGCCTCTGCATTAAAATCTGCTTCAGGGAGTATCACGATTCCATGCAGTACTAAATTTTCCCTTTTCATTTTAATTTTCCATAATTTGACCCCAATGTACCAAGTCCAGAGTACATTCCAAGTTTTAACCCCATAAAACCACTAAATTGCCCAAAAAACTCTCATAAAAAAAGAAAAAACTGATAAGACCTCTGGAGGTATTTTTTTCTCTGGGTCATGGGTCACTGAGTCACTATCATCGGGTGCTTTTTATGTTGCCTCAAATGCGCAGCGCTCTCTCTCCACCTGAGCGGGGTGCGCATTTGAGGCAACAGGTTAGGAACGGCCACACATATCACATTCCCAGAATGATGATTCATAGCATACGGTTTGGGGTGGGCATATTTTTTAGTTTTGGCTATGCTCTGGGTCATCATTCTGGTAACATAACCTGTTTTATCCTTTTATGTCCCACTGTACCCCTTGTTAGTTATTAGTGTACCCCATATAATGCCCCTTGAGGGGGGGGGTCCCACTGTTCTGGCTTCATAGGCAGAAGCTCAAGGCCCCTGACTGCCCTCCTGTTCCTCCGTGATCAGTGAGCACCCGGAGATCCATTTTACGCCCAGATGAGGTATGTCCTTTTTCCGAAGAAATGTATTTACAAATTTAAATTTTTTTTTTTGCTTTTCTGGCAGTAAATGCGACATGCCCCCCCCCCCCCCCCCCATTTCAGCAAAATTAGCAAATGTGACTCCTTCTCTTCTGAGCATTGTAGCGCTCCTGTAGTGCATTTGACATCCACTTATGGAGTACCTCCATACTCAGAAGAGATGGGGTTACAAATTTTGGGGGGTATTTTCTGCTATTAACCCTTGCAAAAATGTGAAATTTGGGGGGAAACACACATTTTAGTGAAAAAAAAATATTTTTTTTACATATGCAAAAGTCGTGCAACCCCTGTGGGGTATTAAGGCTCACTTTATTCCTTGTTACGTTCCTCAAGGGGTCTAGTTTCCAAAATGGTATGCCATGTGTTTTTTTTGCTGTTCTGGCACCATAGGGGCTTCCTAAATGTGACATGTTTCCCGAGCCAAATTTGCTCTCAAAAAGCCAAATATGACTCCTTCTCTTCTGAGCATTGCAGTTCGCCCGTAGTGCACTTCAGGTCAACTTATGGGGTACCTCCATACTCATAAGAGATGGGGTTACAAATTTTGGGGGGTATTTTCTGCTATTAACCCTTGCAAAAATGTGAAATTTGGGGGGAAACACACATTTTAGTGAAAAAAATATATATTTTTTTACATATGCAAAAGTCGTGAAACCCCTGTGGGGTATTAAGGCTCACTTTATTCCTTGTTATGTTCTTCAAGCGGTCTAGTTTCCAAAATGGTATGCCATGTGTTTTTTTTCGCTGTTCTGGCACCATAAGGGTTCCTAAATGCGACATGCTCCCCGAGCAAAATTTGCTCTCAAAAAGCCAAATATGACTCCTTCTCTTCTGAGCATTGTAGTTCGCCCGTAGTGCACTTCAGGCCAACTTATGGTGTACCTCCATACTCAGAAGAGATGGGGTTACACATTTTGGGGGGTATTTTCTGCTATTAACCCTTGCAAAAATGTGAAATTTGGGGGGAAACACACATTTTAGTGAAAAAAATATATATTTTTTTACATATGCAAAAGTCGTGAAACCCCTGTGGGGTATTAAGGCTCACTTTATTCCTTGTTATGTTCTTCAAGCGGTCTAGTTTCCAAAATGGTATGCCATGTGTTTTTTTTCGCTGTTCTGGCACCATAAGGGTTCCTAAATGCGACATGCTCCCCGAGCAAAATTTGCTCTCAAAAAGCCAAATATGACTCCTTCTCTTCTGAGCATTGTAGTTCGCCCGTAGTGCACTTCAGGCCAACTTATGGTGTACCTCCATACTCAGAAGAGATGGGGTTACACATTTTGGGGGGTATTTTCTGCTATTAACCCTTGCAAAAATGTGAAATTTGGGGGGAAACACACATTTTAGTGAAAAAAATATATATTTTTTTTACAAATGCAAAAGTCGTGAAACCCCTGTGGGGTATTAAGGCTCACTTTATTTCTTGTTACATTCCTCAAGGGGTCTAGTTTTCAAAATGGTATGCCATGTGTTTTTTTTTTTGCTGTTCTGGCACCATAGGGGCTTCCTAAATGCAACATGCCCCCCGAGCAAAATTTGCTCTTAAAAAGCCAAATATGACTCCTTGTCAGGATTCGGCAGGCTGGAGGTGGATCTTCTGTGTCAGCGAGGGATTGGCGTGGACCGTGTCGGTGGACCGGTTCTAGGGTTTCTACTGGTATTCACCAGAGCCCACCGCAAAGCTGGATGGTCTTGCTGCGGCGGTAGCAACCAGGTCGTATCCACCGGCAACGGCTCAACCTCGCTGACTGCTGAGAAGGCGTGGGACAGAAGAACTAGACAGAGGCAAGGTCAGACGTAGCAGAAGGTCGGGGCAGGCGGCAAGGTTCATAGTCAATGGCAATAGCAGAAGATCTGGAACGCAGGCTTTGGACAACACTAAATGCTTTCTCTGGCACAAGGCAACAAGATCTGGCCAGGAAGGGAAGGGGAAGTGAGGTTATATAGACAGGGAGCAGGTGAGGCTAATTAGACTGATTGGGCCAGGCACCAATCATTGGTGCACTGGCCCTTTAAATCTTAGAGGGCTGGCGCGCGCGCGCCCTAGAGAGCGGAGCCGCGCGCGCCAGAACGTGACAGCCGGGGACCAGGACGGGTAAGTGGCTTGGGGTGCGACTCGCGAGCGGGCGCGTCCCGCTATGCGAATTGCATCCCCATCGTGAATGTCAGTGCAGCGCTCCCGGTCAGCGGGTCTGACCGGGGCGCTGCAGAGAGGAGAACGCTGCGAGCGCTCCGGGGAGGAGCAGGGACCCGGAGCGCTCGGCGTAACAGTACCCCCCCCCCCTTAGGTCTCCCCCTCTTTTTGTCTCCTTATCCATTCAAATGAGACGAGAACATAGGGGGCGCCTCTTGAGTTTCCTTCCGGAACAAAAAGAAGTCCTGGGTAGTTACATCAGCGGCAGGTAATCCAGAAGAAGTGGGAATGGGGAGAAGGTGCAGAGGGTGAAGCTTGTCACGGGGCAGAGTGTCACCAGAAAGGGGGCTATGAGGAGCAGATGGGAGGCATCGTTTGTGACAAGCAGGACCCCAATTCTTGATCTCCCCGGTGGTCCAGTCAAGGGTGGGAGAATGACGCTGGAGCCATGGCAGACCGAGGAGGACTTCAGAGGTGCAGTTGGGCAGAACAAAAAATTTAATTTTCTCGTGATGCAGTCCAATGCTCATAAGCAAGGGCTCTGTGCGGTAACGCACAGTGCAGTCCAACTTCACTCCGTTGACCGAAGAAATGTAGAGCAGCTTGACGAGACGGGTCACCGGGATGCAGAACCTATTAGCCAAAGAGGCCAGAATAAAATTTCCAGCAGAACCAGAGTCCAAGAAGGCCACAGCTGAGAAGGAGGAGTTGGCAGAAGGAGAAATCCGCACGGGCACAGTGAGACGTGGAGAAGCAGAATTCACACCAACGGACGCCACTCCCATTTGAACAAGGTGCGTGCGTGCGTTTCCCAGACGTGGAGGACGAATAGGGCAATCCACCAAGAAATGTTCGTTACTAGCGCAGTACAAACACAAATTTTTATCTCTGCGGCGAGTCCTCTCTTCATGGGTCAGGCGAGACCGATCCACTTGCATAGCCTCCTCGGCGGGAGGCGCAGGGGTAGAGGATACTGGGAGAGAGGTGCCCAGAGATCAAGGTCCTTTTCCTGGCGGAGCTCCTGGTGTCTTTCAGAAAAACGCTTGTCAATGCGGGTGGCCAAAAGGATAAGTTCTGACAGGTTAGCTGGAATTTCTCGTGCGGCCAGTACATCTTTGATGTTGCTGGATAGGCCTTTTTTTAAAGGTCGCGCAGAGGGCCTCGTTGTTCCAAGATAATTCAGAGGCGAGGGTACGAAATTGGATGGCGTATTCGCCTACAGAAGAATTTCCCTGGACCAGGTTCAGCAAGGCAGTTTCGGCAGAAGAAGCTCGGGCTGGTTCCTCGAAGACATTACGGACTTCAGCGAAGAAGGACTGGACTGAGGCTGTGGCAGGATCATTGCGGTCCCAGAGCGGTGTGGCCCAAGACAAGGCCTTTCTAGACAGAAGACTAACTACGAATGCCACCTTAGACCGTTCTGTAGGAAATTGGTCCGACAACATCTCCATATGTAGGGAACATTGAGACAGGAAACCATGGCAGAGTCTAGAGTCCCCATCAAATTTGTCGGGCAGGGACAAGCGGAGGTTAGGAGCGGCCCCTCGCTGCGGAGGAGGTGCAGGAGCTGGCGAAAGAGATGGTTGCTGCTGTAGCAGTGGCAGAAGTTGCTGTAACATGGCGGTCAACTGCGACAGCTGCTGTCCTTGTTGGGCAATTTGCTGAGATTGCTGGGCGATCACCGTGGGTAGGTCAGCGGCACCTCAGCGGGATCCATGGCCGGATCTACTGTTATGATTCGGCAGGCTGGAGGTTGATCCTCTGTGTCAGCGAGGGATTGGAGCGGACCGTGTAGGTGGACCGGTTCTAGGGTTGCTACTGGTATTCACCAGAGCCCGCCGCAAAGCTGGATGGTCTTGCTGCGGCGGTAGCAACCAGGTCGTATCCACCGGCAACGGCTCAACCTCGCTGACTGCTGAGAAGGCGTGGGACAGAAGGACTAGACAGAGGCAAGGTCAGACGTAACAGAAGGTCGGGGCAGGCGGCAAGGTTCGTAGTCAATGGCAATAGCAGAAAATCTGGAACACAGGCTTTGGACAACACTAAACGCTTTCTCTGGCACAAGGCAACAAGATCCGGCCAGGAAGGGAAGGGGAAGTGAGGTTATATAGACAGGGAGCAGGTGAGGCTAATTAGACTGATTGGGCCAGGCACCAATCATTGGTGCACTGGCCCTTTAAATCTTAGAGAGCTGGCGCGCGCGCACCCTAGAGAGCGGAGCCGCGCGCCAGAACGTGACAGCCGGGGACCGGGACGGGTAAGTGGCTTGGGGTGCGATTCGCGAGCGGGCGCGTCCCGCTATGCGAATCGCATCCCCATCGTGAATGTCAGTGCAGCGCTCCCGGTCAGCGGGTCTGACCGGGGCGCTGCAGAGAGGAGAACGCCGCGAGCGCTCCGGGGAGGAGCAGGGACCCGGAGCGCTCGGCGTAACACTCCTTCTCTTCTGAGCATTGTAGTTTGCCCGAAGTGCACTTCAGGTCAACTTATGGGGTACCTCCATACTCATAAGAGATGGGGTTACACATTTTGGGGGGTATTTTCTGCTATTAACCCTTGCAAAAATGTGAAATTTGGGGGGAAACACACATTTTAGTGAAAAAAATATATATTTTTTTTACATATGCAAAAGTCGTGAAACCCCTGTGGGGTATTAATGCTCACTTTTTTCCTTGTTACGTTCCTCAAGGGGTCTAGTTTCCAAAATGGTATGCCATGTGTTTTTTTTTTGCTGTTCTGGCACCATAGGGGCTTCCTAAATGCGACATGCCCCCCAAGTAAAATTTGCTCTCAAAAAGCCAAATATGACTCCTTCTCTTCTGAGCATTGTATTTCGCCCGTAGTGCATTTCAGGTCAACTTATGGAGTACCTCCATACTCAGAAGAGATGGGGTTACACATTTTGGGGGGTATTTTCTGCTATTAACCCTTGCAAAAATGTGAAATTTGGGGGGAAACACACATTTTAGTGAAAAAAATATATATATTTTTTTACATATGCAAAAGTCGTAAAACCCCTGTGGAGTTTTAAGGCTCACTTTATTCCTTGTTACGTTCCCCAAGGGGTCTAGTTTCCAAAATGGCATGCCATGTGTTTTTTTTTTTTTTTGCTGTTCTGGCACCATAGGGGCTTCCTAAATGCAACATGCCCCCCAAAAACCATTTCAGAAAAACTCACTCTCCAAAATGCCACTGTCGCTCCTTCCCTTGTGAGCCCTCTACTGCACCCGCCGAACACTTGATATACACATATGAGGTATTTCCTTACTCAAGAGAAATTGGGTTACACATTTTAAGAAAATTTCTCTCTTTTTACCCCTTGTAAAAATGCAAAAACTGGGTTTACAAGAACATGCGAGTGTAAAAAATGAAGATTTTGAATTTTCTCCTTCAACTTGCGGCTATTCCTGTGAAACACCAAAAGGGTTAACAAACCTTTTGAATGTCATTTTGAATACTTTGAGGGGTGCAGTTTTTATAATGGTGTCATTTATGGGATATTTCTAATAAGAAGGCCCCTCAAATCCACTTCTAAACAGAACTGGTCTCTGAAAAAATCCGATTTTGAAAATGTTGTGAAAAATTGGAAAATTGCTGCTGAACTTTGAAGCCATTTGATGTCTTTCAAAAGTAAAAACTTGTCAACTTTATGATGCAAACATAAAGTAGACATATGGTATATGTGAATCAATATATAATTTATTTGGAATATTAATTTTCCTTATAAGCAGAGAGCTTCAAAGTTAAAAAAAAATGCTACATTTTCAATTTTTTCATCAAATTTTGGAATTTTTCACCAAGAAATGATACAAGTATCAACAAAATTTTACTGCTAACATAAAGTAGAATATGTCACGAAAAAACAATCTCGGAATCAGAATGAAAGCTAAAAGCATCCCAGAGTTATAAATGCTTGAAATGACAGTGGTCAGATGTTAAAAAAAATGGCCGGGTCCTTAAGGTATATTTGGGCTGGGTCCTTAAGGGGTAAACAGCCATTACAAAATCCTATTATAGCCTATGGGATTTTTACATTACCCGTTTTAACCTGTCATACCCCGTTATTAATAAAGGACGTTATTTTGTGATGGGAGAAAGTAACAGGAGAAATGATGGGTTAAAACGGGTATGACAGGTTAAAACGGGTAATGTAAAAATTCCATAGACTATAATGGGATTTTGTAATGGACGTTTAATGGCTTTGTTAACGGGTCATTATAACGGATCTTTAAAACGGAGAATTCTATAGTATGAAAGCAGCCTTAACTCCAGTGTGAACAGAACGTAAGCTAAGCCCCCTAAAATCTTCACTATGCCTTTGGTCTTTAGTGGTGTTAGCGCTTCCTTAGCTGGCTCTCTTCCACAAACTGAATATATGACCCCTGTTCCAGGAGAAGTTTATTAAATTAAAGGGGTACTCTGGTGGAAAACATTTTTTTTTTTAAATCAACTGGTGCCAGAAAGTTAAACAGATTTGTAAATCACTTCTGTTTAAAAATCTTAATCCTTCTGGGACTGATAAGCTGCTGTATACTACAGAGGAAGTTCTTTTCTTTTTAAATTTCCTTTCAGTCTGACCACAGTGCTCTCTGCTGATAACTCTGTCCATGTCAGGAATTGTCCAGAGCAGAATAGGTTTGCTATGGGGATTTTATCCTGCTCTGGACAGTTCTAAGACAGACAGAGGTGTCAGCAGAGAGCACTGTGGTCAGACAAAAAATAAATTAAAAAAAGAATAGAACTTCCTCGGTAGTATACAGCAGCTGATAAGTACTGGAAGGGTAAATATTTTTTTATAGAAGTAATTTACAAATCTGTTTATATTTCTGTAACCAGTTGATTAAAAAAAACGTTTTCCACTGGAGTACCCCTTTATGGTCTATGCTTGCTGCCCTTAGGGCTTATACACACAGCTATAAGTCCTATATTGTAGTGGTTCCTAACCCAGTCCCAGTCCTCGAGGCCCACATAGCCACATAGTGATGGATCTCCCTCGGTTACCATAGGTATGCAGAAATCGCATTTGCTGTGTGATGATGTTTGCCATCACTGTTAATCTATAATGCTGTGTAACACTAACAGGCAATAATGCTTTGGTATACTGAGGACACAGAAAAAAAAAATTAGTTTTTTCATAAAAGGGGCTTTTATTTGTAAAAGTGTAAAAACCAAAAACAAGACAAAAACACACATATACCATCACGATCATAACAAACACAAGAAAAGAAGTAAACACATTACAAACCTCACATGGTGACTGTTGTAAAAAAAATATAAAAGGCCATTTCAGAATTTTTTTTTCTATCCCCCCCCCATAAAAAAAAATTATAGTAATAAAGGCTATTTTATATACCCAAAAATAGCACCAATAAAAACACAACTTCATCCTTAAAAAAAAAAAAGCTGTGACATGGCTACATTGATGGGAAAATAAAAATGTCATGGCTCTTGGAAAGCGAAAATAGTATTTTTTCATAAAACATATTTTCATTGAGCAAAAGTACTTAAATTAAAAAAACAAAACAAAAAAACCTTGCATATATTTGGCAGAAGAAATAAAATCTTTAAGTTTATTCCATAATCATGGGCAAATACAGGTGCGGACAGAGTGACGCGTTTCAGCCTACATAGAGCCTACATAGAGACCTCACTCATAGTATGAGTATAGTATGTATATTTGGTATTGCTGCATTTGTACCAACTTACAGAATAAAGATCATATGTAATTTTACTGCATGAGAAAAAGGTTGAAAAAAGGGGAAATGCAAAAAAAAAAAAAAAATAATTATCTTCCTGCAAAAGACAAGGTTTCATACAGCCACAAATAAGAAACATACTAGATACTGCTATAAAAAATATATAACCCATCACAAGGGGATAAAATATACATAAGGTACCTGAGTTATATGCCAACTCGATTTACTTGAGAATTATATTTAAAATCTACAAAAAAATAATAATAAAAATAAAATTGTCAGGAGAGTTATTGCAATTTTAAAACATCTGTTAAATGGCTAAAGACAGGGGGACCCAGAAAGTGTTAGGCCAGGTTTCCACACAGTTTTTTCTGGTGTTTTTTGGAAAACTGCCTCTGCAGTAAGTAGTTAAGAACATTTTACCAAATGAGTGAGTGCACTGCCAGCATGCCATGGTATACATCAGCTTCCCTCATTTATCACTTTGTCTTATAGAAAGATTCTCCTTGTTTCCTTTAGGAATACATCACAGCTCAGCTTTCATTTTACTAGAACAATGTAAGACAAGAAAGCTAAGCTGTGATTGGTTACTATGGGAAACAAGGAAAATCTTTCTATAAGACAAAACAATAAATCTCCCTCAGTAAGGACTTGCCTCTTTGTTTCATTTTGCTCTTCAAACCAACGGTCGGGCTACAAAAATGTGTCTGCCCTGTGTAATTCTGTCTCAGAATTAAATCACAGTATAGAATAAAATCACAGTGTATGCAAATCCACCCTTAAAATGGTTGTATGATATTATACAGCCATTTTAAGGATGAATTCACATACACTGTGATTTCATTCTATATTGTGATGAATATTTGCTGTAAATTTTACTTTTTGCAGTGTTCAAGGTGATACCTGTAACACGTCTGCAGCCGATATTCATCCAACCCTAACGTATAATTTACAGACTTTGTGGTGGATTTGTCTGTGGTGGAATTACACATGTCAGTATAGGGTTGGATACATTCTAGCATACACAGGTTCATTTTTGCATCTGTATTACAACCACAAGTACCAGCCCGACCGTGGGTCTGATGAGCAAAATCTAACAAGTATCTATGTCTGATACTTGTCTTTGTTTCTACCCCATAATTGTAAGCGCTGCGGAATCTGTAGGCGCTATATAAATAAAATAAATAATAATAATAATAACATAGAGGGGTGTGTGTATGTTTTAGGACCCTTGCAGTGCACCTACCCTTGAAACAACTGATCGCTGGGAGTGTATAGAGTTGGACCCCCACAATCTAATACTGACAATCCAAACAATTACACGTCTTTTCACATAATATTTTACCCATTATTACACTGCATATTTACTTACCATAATTTTTTTCCAATCTTTTGCAAATCAGATGTCGAATTTTAGTGCACTGTAAATAGTAGATGACTTCAGTTCTGCACATGTTGAGGAGGCAGGATGGTTATGGATCCACCAGGACTCAGATTCTAAAGCACAGATATGTTATCTTCAATGTATTTGCTTTTTCCAGAATGGTTTGTTGGGCGGATGTTATATACTGAAGAATTCAACACACACAAATCTCTAGGGATTTTATTATGGAAATATAAAATATTTGAATTATGTCTCAATGCACTAAGCATTTTTTCTTAACTTTTAATACATCAATGTTAAACATTTTTTTTTTTTACTTTATAAACCTATTAAAATTGATAGCAATATACACTGCTCAAACAAATAAGGGGAACACTAAGATAACACATTCTGGATTTTAATGAATGAACTAATCGTATGAAATAATTTCATCTTTACATAGTTGCATGTGCTGACAACAAAATCACACAAAAATTATCATTGGAAATAAAATTTATCAACCCATGGAGGTCTGGATATGGAGTCACACTCAAAATCAAAGTGGAAAACCACACTACAGGCTGATCCAACTTTGATGTAATGTCAAAATGAGGCTCAGTAGTGTGTGTGGCCTCCACGTGCCCATATGACCTCCCTACAATGCCTGGGCATGCTCCTGATGAGGTGGAGGATGGTCTCCTGAGGGATGTTCTCCCAGACCTGGACTAAAGCATCCGCCAACTCCTGGACAGTCTGTGGTTGGTGTATGGAGCGAGACATGATGTCCCAGATGTGCTCAATCGGATTCAGGTCTGGGGAATGAGCGGGCCAGTCCATAGCATCAATGCCTTCCTCTTGCAGGAACTGTTGACACACTCCAGCCACATGAGGTCTAGCATTGTCTTGCATTAGGAGGAACCCAGGGCCAACAGCACCATCATATGGTCTCACAAGGGGTCTGAGGATCTCATCTTGGTACCTAATGGCAGTCAGGCTACCTCTGGCAACCACATGGCGCTGTGCGGCCCTCCAAAGAAATGCCACCCCACACCGTTACTAACCCACCGCCAAACTGGTCATGCTGGAGGATGTTGCAGGCAGCAGAACGTTCTCCACGGCATCTATAGACTCTGTCACATCTGTCACATGTGCTCAGTCTGAACCTGCTTTCATCTGTGAAGAGCACAGGTCGCCAGTGGGGAATTTGCCAATTTTGGTGTTTTCTGGCAAAAGCCAAACATCCTGCATGGTGTTGGGCTGTAGGCACAACCCCCACTTGTGGACGTCAGACCTTCATCCCACCCTCATGGAGTCTGATTATGACCGTTTGAGTGGACACATGCACATTTGTGACCTGCTGGAGGTCATTTTGCAGGGCTCTGGCAGTGTTCCTCCTGTTCCCCCTTGCACAAAGGCAAAGTAGCGGTCCTGCTGCTGGGTTGTTGCCCTCCTATGGCCCCCTCCACATTTCCTGATGTACTGGCCTGTCTCCTGGTAGCGCCTCCATGTTCTGTACACTACGCTGAAAGACACAACAAAACTTCTTGCCACAGCTCGAATTAATGTGCCATCCTGGATGAGCTGCACTACCTGAGCTACTTGTGTGGGTTGTAGACTCCGTCTCATGTTACCACTAGAGTGAAAGCCCCGCCAGCATTCAAAAGTGACCAAAAAATCAGCCAGGAAGCACAGAAACTGAGAAGTGGTCTGTGGTCACCACCTGCAGCACCACTCCTTTATTGGGGGTGTCTTGTTAATTGCCTATAGTTTCCACCTGTTGTCTGTTCAATTTACACAACATGTGAAATTGATTGTCAATCAGTGTTGCTTCCTGTGTAGACAACGTGATTTCACAAAAGAGTGATTGACTTGGAGTTTCATTGTGTTGTTTAAGTGTTCCCTTTATTTTTTTGAGCAGTGTAGTTAGGCCTAACCAGAGTAGAATGCTAATCGAACTTCTGCATAATAGAGAAAGCATTGGGCAGCTGGGTAGGGAATAGGTTGTTCCTTTCCTGTGAGCCTCGCTAGGCTATTCAGTTGTACCAGTGTCTTAACCCCTTGAGGACGCAGGGTTTTTCATTTCTGCACTTTAGTTTTTTCCTCCTTACCTTCTAATAGCCATAATGCTTTAAATTTTCTACCTACAGACCCATATGAGGGCGTATTTTTTGCACCATTAATTGTACTTTGTAATGACATCAATCTTTCAACCACAAAATCTACAGAGCCATTTTGTAAATTTTGGGGCCTTCCATTTCTACACAGTGCACTTTTTGGTACTGTCCATACTATTACACAGAGATATCCAATTTATATAGGTTGAATTTTATTTTACTTCTTCAAACTTTTATTAGGGAAGGGGTTAAATGACACACTGACCTCTTATACTGATCCCTGCAAAGCCATAGCTTTGCATGGATCAGCGAGATAGGGTCTCGATTGCTCAAGCCTGTAGTTCAGGCTTGGAGCAATCAAATGCCGATCGGATGCAATGGAGCAAGGTAAGGGGGTTTCCGCTCGCGTCCTAGCTGATTGGAACATCGTGATTTTATCGTGATGTCCCGATCAGCCCGACTGAGCTGCCGGGAAGTGTTTACTTTCACTTTCAGATGTGGTGGTCAATTTGATCACCGCATCTGAAGGGTTAATAGCACGCGGCACAACGATCGGTGCCGCACGCTATTAGCCCAGGGTCCCGGCTATCGTTAGCAGCCGGGACCGACCCAGCATAGTGCGGGGTCATGGCGTGACCGCGTTTTAAACACCGGGACCAGGCGAGGGGCGTACAGGTATGCCCTTCGTCCTGAAGGAGTTAAAAAAATAATAACTTTTTGTGCAAAAATGTGTTCAAAATTTCCGTGTGCAAGGATGCATGGGGGCTCATTTTTGTACCATAATCTGTAGTTTTTATTGGTACCATTTTTGTTTTGATTTGATATTTTTTATCTCTTTTAAAAAATGTTATGGTATATTAAGTGACCAAAAATAAACAATTCTTCACAGGTAGTTTGTGATGTCTATGCCATTGATCATGTCTCTTAATTTACATTTTATTTTAATAGTTTGGAAATTTACGCGTGCAGTGAAACCACAAGGGATTAATTTACATTTTTTTTAAAATGTTAACCTTTTTTTTCTATTTTGTAGTCCCCATTTTTAGTCTCCATATCATTATTACATGCAATCTTTAGTTGCAAACACTGAACAATGCTGTGTTACAGGACAGCGTTGATCAGTGTTATCAGAGCTCCATTGCTCCAGGCTGCAATGGCTTCCTGAAGCATTGGAGCACTGATCAAATGGTGAGGACGCAGGCAAGGGCCACTTTTAGCTGATCTGGTCTCTGCAATTTCACCCTGGGTGCCCTGATTAACTCCTCTGAGCAGCCAGGATGAAATCTTTTACAATTTCATGTTACAGTTCGTGATGTAGTCAGACTTGCTGACCGCAAGCACATCCCTCTCTCTGCTGCCGGCACCACTGCGGTTCGCATCCCGCGATGAAAACACACGCAGCCTCCGGGTCTCCCCTCACCTCCTCGTTGTACTGCCTTTTCTGCAAGCGTCCCTGCCTCCTAGGTCGCGCACACGCCGACTCTTTAACATTTAAAGGGCCAGAACACCATTAATTGCTAGTGTTGTTTGAACCTATATAACCCTGCACTTCCTTTAATCCTTGTCAAATCTTTGTGCCCTTGTTGCCAAAGAGAAACTGTTTACTTGTGTCTTGCCTTGCTGTGTACATGACCCCTTGCTACGTATCCTGACCTTGTTCCTGTGCCGCCTGCCTTCTGACCTCTTGCTACGCGACCTTGCTTCATTGTGGCCAGCCCTGACCTCCTGCCTGTCCTGACTTCGTCTGTGCCTCATCCTTCCTGTGCCGCGTTATACCTCAGCTGCCTGTGGGGACTTGGCTGCCTGTGGGTGCCACCTGCCGCAGCAAGTCCATCCCGCTTTGCAGCGGGCTCTGGTGAAAACTAGCAACACCTTTTGGAGCCTAAGCTCCCTGGTACGGCCCATGCCATCATCCTCAACGGTCAGTGGATCCACCTCACCACAGCCGTCACAGTAAGATCAGGCCATGGATCCTGCCGGGTTACCTCTGCCGGATGTTTCTGACCTCCCTTCTATTTTGGCCCAGCAGTCCCAGCAAATTGCGCAACAAGCACAGCAGTTGAATCAACTGTCCACGATGATGCAGCAGCTCCTCACGGTTCAGCAGCAGCAGCTACAGCAGTTTTAGCAACAGCAGCAACAGCCGCAACCAGCTCCTGTGGTCCCTGTGGTGTCTGCAGCATCAGTTGGTCACAAACTTTGTTTATCCCTGCCGACAAAGTATGAAGGGGATCCTAAACTGTGCAGGGGGTTTGTGACCCAGTTCTCCATGCATGTTGAACTGATGTACGATCAGTTCCCGACAGAGCGTGCCAAGGTGACATTTGTGTTTAGTCTGCGGAACATTAATCCGGAACATTTCCTCAAAGACTGTCCTCTTCGTCCTTCTTGTCTGGGAAATGCACGCACCTAGGGCACATTTGAGAGGCTTACCTAGGTGAGGATATCTTCTCTCCTCGTTTGTCTATGCCTGTCCAAATCTACACCCCTTCCAGGACTTTGTTTCATGCCTCTTTTTTCTTGGACTACTCTGGTTCTGCAGGGAATTTCATCAATGCATCCCTGGTCCACAAGTATCGTCTTCTGGTGCCGGCTAAGCAAACCCCTTTACACTTCCTCCATCAACGGTGAAAGTTTGAACTTCGCGGTACAATTCCGCACGGATCCTCTGACATTGCACATGGGAGTTTTACACAAAAAGAAAATCATGTTCTATGTGCTTACTTTCTGTACTTCCGCGGTTCACCTGGGTTTACCTTGGTTACAACTACATGCATTGGTTCTCAATTGGCAAACTGGTAAAGTCTCTCTCTGGGGTCAAGGCTGTCAGAATCTCGGCTTGTTGGCACCGCAATTGAGGCACTCTCTTCCTTCTCCTTCTCCTCTGCCAGGTCTGCCCTCTCCTTAGCAGGACTTTACTGATGTTTTTTGCGAGAAACAGGCTGAAAGTCTTCCTCCACATTGACCCTATGATTGTCCTATTGAGCTTCTGCCTGGTACCACTCCTCCCCGAGGGAGAATCTACCCCTGTCGGTGCCTGAAACGCAAGCCATGTCTCAGTATATTAAGGAGAATCTCCGGAAGGGTGTTATCCAGAAATCCTCCTCTCCTGCTGGAGCAAGATTCTTTTTTGTGGAGAAGAAGGAGGGCTCTCTTTACCCTTGCATTGACTAACCTGGTCTCAATAAAATTACCATCAATAATCGGTATCCTTTACCTCTCATTTCTGAGCTCTTCGACTGTCTGTGGGGCGCAAAGGTCTTCACCAAATTAGATCTGCGAGGAGCATATAATTTAACCCCTTAAGAACCAAGCGTTTTTCTTTTTTTGCACTTTCGTTTTTTCCTCCTTAACTTTTAAATATCATAACCCTTTCAATTTTGAACATAAAAAATCCATATGAGGGCTTATTTTTTGCTCCACCAATTCTACTTTGTAATGAGATTAGTCATTTTACCCAAAAATCTACAGAAAAACGGGAAAAAAAAACATTGTGCGACAAAATTGAAGAAAAAACACCATTTTGTAAATTTTGGGGGATTCTGTTTCTACGCTGTACATTTTTCGGCTTTACCTTTATTCTGTAGGTCCATACGATTAAAATGATACCCTTCTTATATAGGTTTGATTTCGTTGTACTTTTGGAAAAAATCATAACTGCATGCACGGAAATTTATACATTTAAAATTGTCCTATTCTGACCCCTATAACTTTTTTGTTTTTCCACTTACGGGGTGGTATGAGGGCTAATTTTTGGCGCCATGATTTGAAGTTTTAATTGGTACCATATCCGATATATATTTTTATAGCTCGGACATTTACGCACGTGGCGCATGTGACATTTACGCATGGGATGATTTAAACTTTTATTAGAGAAGGGGTTAAGGGGCTTTTAGGAGGAATTATTTGATTCCTCATACAGATCAATGGGGTTACACATAATCCCATTGATCTGTGTGCTCTATGCTCGATTGATAAAGCCTGGTCCTGTCAGGCTTTATCATTTCAAGCACCGGAGCCAGTGCACTGCCGTAGATTGTGATTTGCCATAGATTGTGATGGAGTGACTCAGCAGTTTTCCCTGCTCGAGCGCTCCGCCTCCATTACAATCTATAGGCTGACACTCGCACACCACCCCCCAACCATTGGTTACTGCGGGGGATGGGGTGTGTGTGCGAGTGTCACGTGACATATTTAATCATCAGGCATCGCAGCTCACGGCAGTCTCACTTGGGCTATCACAGGGAGAGGATCTCTTCCTGTGATAGCCCGAAGCTGCACGGAGCTCTCATGGCCTTTGTGGCCCGATTCCGAGATCGGTATGGGGCCACAGAAGCTAATACTTTTACTGTTTTATTGTCACCTGCCAGCACGCTCGTTCGCCACCGCTATCGGGATCCTTATGCCTGATAGCGGCGTTATCAGCTTGTCACCCGCCAGCACAATCGCTCGACAGCGCTATCGGGATCCCTATGCCCGATAGCGCTGACAACCGCTTACCTCCCCGCCCGCTGCTCTGCTCCCCGTCCCCTGTTAACTCTCAGGGAACGAGGAACAGAAAGTAGAGCAGCGGGCGCAACTAAAGTAGTACTGCGCATGCGCAGCACTACGCAAATAGCGCAGGTAGCGTAGCGTAGCCGTAGATTAGTGTAGGTCGTAATTTAGCATAGTTTAGTATTAAAAGTGAAAGGGGGTTAGGCACCACAACTCCCAGCATGCCCATACAGCTAAAGGCTGCCAGTGCATGCTGGGAGTTGTAGTTTAGCTTAGATTAGATAAATGGTTCATTTTAATGGTTATTAAATAAACACTGTGGCCGACCCCCAGTTTTCCAGCAAAAGCTAGAAGTGGTCAGTGTTTTCATTATATCCAGCGAACAGTTAGAAACATAAATAAACTGAAGGTCACCTATTGTCAGTCAGGCTAGTTAATCTGAAGCTCTGTTGACATTGTCTGTTTTGTATAATGTGAACAGACCCTTCTGGCAGTGTCTACCCAGACAGGGAGACTCCAGCTGTTGCTAAACTACAACTCCCAGCATGCCCAGACAGCCAAAGGCTGTCTGGGCATGCTGGGAGTTGTAGTTTTGCACCAATTGGTGGCTCCCTGTTTCGGTAGACATTGCATCATGGGTGCTCTCCCCAACGGACAGCGGCAAAAATGTCATAACCAATTTTTTGTGTTTTTTTTCTTTTCGTTTCAGATCCGTGTATGCAGAGGATTACTGCGGATTCGATGGATTACGGCACATTTTTTTTCTTTTAATAAAATGGTTAACGAGGGCTGTGGGGGAGTGTTTTTTAAAATAAAATAATTTTTCCAATGTGTTATTTTTTTTATTTTTATAGAATTTTCAGGCATAGTAGTGGAAGCCGGTCTTATTGACTGAATCCATTACTAAGCCAGAATGAAAATACAAGGAACCCTATATGTTTTTTTTTTTTTTTTTAATTTAAATAAATAAATAAAAAAAACACATAGGGTTCCCCGTATTTTCATTCTCAGCACAATACCAACCAAACAGCAACAGCCTGACGTTACCATAGCCTAAATAACACCAGCCTGTTACCGCCTAGGCCCAGGAGCGCCATTTTTGATGCTCCGGGCCTGTTGGTACTCGCTCTTCCCGTCACCCCTGTGGCGGTGGGTACCGGGGTAATTATTGGGGGTTAGCGCTAGCTGTTTTTGGGGCTAGCACTAAGCCCTGGCTTAGTAATGGATTCAGTCAATAAGACCAGCTTCCACTACTAAGCACTACACATTGGAAAAAATATTTTATTTAAAAAAACACTCCCCCAGAGCCCTCGTTAACCATTTTATTAAAAGAAAAAAATAATAATCCGCCGTAATCCATCGAATCCGCAGTAATCCTCTGCATACATGGATCTGAAACGAGAAGAAAAAAAAACACAAAAAAATTGGTCATGGCATTTTTGGCGCTGTCCGCTGGGGAGAGCACCCATGGTGCAATGTCTACCGAAACAGGGAGCCACCAATTAGTGCAAAGCTACAACTCCCAGCATGCCCAGACAGCCTTTGGCTGTCTGGGCATGCTGGGAGATGTGGTTTAGCAACAGCTGGAGTCTCCCTGTCTGGATAGACACTGCCTGAAGGGTCTGTTCACATTATACAAAACGGACAATGTGAACAGAGCTTCAGATTAACTAGCCCTGTTCCCTTCTGTAGCTCCGCCCCCTAATGGCATCATCACTAGGGGGCGGAGCTACACGGACCTGCCCGATCCTCGAGGGAAGTAAGCGGACTTCGTCTTCTGTATACACTATATACAGCTATCTATAGATAGTTGTATGTAGTGTATACCGCCCAAAGGGTTAACCTACACTGTCCAGCAGTGTAAGTTAACTCTTTCCTTGCTGGGCTTGCGCATTGTGCACAGCTCAGCAAGGGGTTAAGTGAGCCAGCAATGTGTATACTGTATACACATTGCAGGCTCACTGTAAGTTCTTGCTGGGCAGTAGATATACGATGTATACCTACGGCTCAGCAACAGCTGTTCTCTGGGTTCTGTAGCCCTGAGAACAGCTGATCCCGACATTCACATAAGGACGATCGCAGCGGGTATCAGAAGAAGTGACATCCGCTGGGATCTGTCCCTTACTGCAGGCACTAATACTCCCAACATGGAGCACACTCTGCTCCATGCTGGGAACTGTAGTACCTGCATTAATTGACATATCGCAGCGACTGTAACTTCTGACATCCGCTGCGATCTGTCTATTAATGCAGGTACTACAGCTCCCAGCATGGAGCAGAGTGTACTCCATGTTGGGAGTAGTAGTACTTGTAGTAACGGAAAGATCACTGCGGGTATCACTTCTGACACCGGCTGTGATCCTCCTGTATAATGTATGGATGCGGCGGCTGCTCTCCTATGGTCCCCTGCACGGCCGTATATATACACATATTCCTATTTCTCACAGAGAGCTGTGATTGGCTGGAACCATTTGGCCAATCACAGCTCTGCGGGAAATATGAATATGTGTATATATACGTGAGTGCAGTGGACCATAGAAGAGCGGCCGCGGCATCTATACATTATAGAAGAGGATCGCAAGGGACCCAGGCAATCTGTCAATTAGTACAGGCAACTACTACTCCCATCATGGAACAGTGTGTTCCATGCTGGGAGTAGTAGTACTACCTAAAAAATGTTTTAAAGAAAAAGTGAAAAACACGCACACACTACATTTTTATTAATGTCGGCTCCATTTTTAGTGCTTTACCCGCTCACATAAATTGATCTGTAACGGTCCGGACAGGTGACTGGAGGTGGATCCACTGGACCAGAGGAGTGATGGCGTAGGCCGTACCCAGGGAACGGAATCTAAGGAGCTACTGGTCTTCACCAGAGCCGGCCGCAAAGCGGGATGGTCTTGCTGCGGCAGGTAGCCCCCAGGTCGTTCCACCAGATAGCGACTCAACCCCTCTGGTTGCTGAGATAGGCGCGGTACAGGAGGAACGGACAGAAGCGTAGTCAGACGTAGCAAAGGTCAGGGCAGGCGGCACAGGTTCAGAAGCGGTAGTCACTAGCAACAGGTCTAGGCAGGCAGCAAAGGTTCAGAGGTGGTGGTCAGGGGTAAGGGTTGGCAACAGGCAGGAACACTTTAATAATGGGAACGCTTTCTCTGAGGCACAAAGATCCCGCGAGGTCAGGAAGGGGCTGGAGACTTTTATAGACAGTAAAGGCCAGGCACCAATCAATGGTGCGCTGGCCCTTTAAATTTCATGAAGCCAGCGCGCACCCTAAGGACCGGGGCCGCGCTTGCCATGAGGAAGAGGCAGCGCAAGGGGACAGGACTGCGGGTAAATGGACTCGGGATGCGGCGTGTGTGCGGGTACCAGCCGCCACACTAACCGCATCCCCGACGGAGGAAACCCTGCGCTCCCGGTCAGCGTGTCTGGCCGGGACGCGCAGGGAAGCCGCAGACTGGGGCAGAGGCAGCGGGCGCTCCGATCCAGAGGAGGGGACCGGAGCGCTCACTGTAACAGTACTCCCCCCCCTTAGGTCTCCCCCTCCTTTTGGAACCAAGAAAGCTGGGGATGAGGCTGCGGTCCAAGATGTTCTCCTCAGGCTCCCAAGATCTCTCCTCAGGACCGCAGCCCTCCCAGTCGACCAAAAAAAAGCTTGGACACCAAAATTTCCTTGACAGAGAACACATCTGTAGTGCCGGACACAGGGGTAGGAGTAGAGACCTTGGGGGAGAAGCGATTAAAAATGGCAGGCTTTAGGAGGGAGACATGGAAGGAGTTGGGAATCCTGAGGGAGGGAGGGAGATGGAGTTGGTAGGACACCGGATTGATTCGCTTCTTGATTCTATAGGGTCCCAAGTAGCGGGGACCCAACTTGTAGCTTGGGACCCTAAAACGTATATATTTGGAGGATAGCCACACTATCTCTAGAGGAGCTCTGCGTTTCTTGTCCACCTGAGACTTCATGCGGGCAGAGGCTTTGAGGAGAGCTGTGCGAGTCTCTCGCCAGACAGAAGAGAAATCCCGGACAAGGTCGTCGACCACAGGTACGGGGGAAGGGGAAGTCAGCGGCAGCCGTGGAAAAGGATGGCGACCAAAGACTAAAAAAAATGGAGACTTGTTAGAGGCAGAGGAGTGCTTGTAATTATAGGAAAATTCTGCCCAGGGAAGCTGATCGGACCAGTCATTGTGGCGTGAGGAGACGAAGTGGCGTAGGTATTCTCCCAAAATTTGATTCACCCGTTCCACTAGGCCATTGGACTGAGGGTGATGGGAAGATGAGAACTCCAACTTGACCCCGAGCTGACCGCATAGCGCCCTCCAGAATTTAGAAACAAACTGTACCCCTCGGTCAGAGACAATGTGCTTGGGGAGACCATGGAGCCAGAAGATGTGTTGGAAAAACTGTTTGGCCAACACTGGTGCAGACAGAAGACCAGGCAGAGGTACAAAGTGGGCCATCTTCGAGAAGCAATCTACTACGACCCAAATGACCGTCATTCCGTTGGAGGAGGTAAGATCGATAACAAAGTCCATGGCGATATGAGACCACGGAGTCTCAGGAATAGGGAGGGGCAAGAGAAAACCAGCCGGCTTCAGGCGAGGTGACTTGTCCCGAGCACAAATCATACAGGCTTGGACGTAGTCCGAGACATCTTTTTCCATAGTAGGCCACCAGTATCTTTGGGAGATAAGTTGGAGATACTTCTGTACGCCAGGATGACCTGCAAATAAAGAGGCATGGCCCCACTTGAGGATACGTAGTTGCTGCCGTGGAGGCACATAGGACTTGCCTGGAGGGAGAGAGCGCAGATCCACAGGAGCAACGGCAATTTTGCGCTCAGGCGGAATTATATGGTGGGAAGCGTCTGCCCTGATATTCTTGCTTGCTGGACAAAAATGAATCAGAAAATTAAAGCGAGCAAAGAAGAACGAACAGCGAGCCTGACGTGGATTCAGTCTTTGAGCGGATTGGAGGTAGGCAAGGTTCTTGTGGCCCGTGAAAATACACACAGGGTGGATGGAACCCTCGAGAAGATACCTCCACTCCTCGAGTGCCAATTTTATGGCCAAAAGTTCCCTGTCACCAATAGAATAGTTTCTCTCGGCGGGAGTGAAGGTCTTGGAGTAGAAGCCGCAAGTGAGAGTCTTGCCCCTGGGTGACTTTTGGGTGACTACGGCTCCGGCTCCCACAGAGGAGGCATCCACTTCCAGGGAAAAAGGCTTAGTGGGATCAGGTCTGGAGAGTACAGGTGCTGTGGCAAAAGAGGCTTTCAAAGACTGGAAAGCCTCTTCAGCTTAAGAAGGCCATGATTTAGGATTAGCCCCTTTCTTGGTTAAAGCTACTATGGGAGACACCAGAGTGGAGTAATGGGGAACGAATTGCCTATAATAATTGGTAAAACCCAAAAATCTTTCAATGGCACAGAGTCCAGAGGGGCGTGGCCAGTCCAGTATGGCTGAGAGCTTGGCTGGGTCTATTTGTAGACCCCGGGCTGAAATTATGTACCCTAGGAAGGGCAAGCTGGACCGCTTGAACAGGCACTTCTCGATCTTAGCATACAGTCGATTCTTTCTTAGGCGCGAAAGAACAAGACAGACATGGACACGATGTTGGTCCAGGTTGGTGGAGAAGATGAGGATGTCGTCAAGGTATGCAGCCACGCAGCTGTAGAGCAAGTCTCTAAAAATGTAATTGACAAATTCCTGAAACACAGCTGGCGCATTGCAAAGACCGAATGGCATCACTGGGTATTCAAAGTGGCCATCCCGTGTGTTGAAAGCGGTCTTCCACTCATCCCCCTCACGGATTTGGATCCAATTTGGAGAAGATCCTAGCCCCACGTAGAAGGTCAAATAGCTCGGAGATCAAGGGGAGAGGGTAACGATTCTTGGCCTAATCTTGTTTAGTCCTCTGTAGTCAATGCAAGGACGGAGGGAGCCGTCCTTTTTGGAAACAAAGAAAAAAACAGCCCCAGCAGGAGAGGAGGATTTTCTTATAAAACATCTTTGTAGATTTTCACGAATGTACTCCGACATGGCGAGAGTCTCTGGTGGTGAGAGTGGGTAGATTCTACCTCTGGGTGGGGTAGTCCCAGGCACCAAGTCGATAGGACAATCGTAGGGTCCATGAGGTGGAAGAACTTCGGCTTGTTTCTTGCAAAAAACCTCAGCAAAGCCGTGGTAAGGCTCCGGAAGACCAGGTGGCGGAGGAACAGCGGGGTGTTGCTTGACAAAAACAGACTTGAGACAACAGCCAGAACAAGAGGAACCCCACTTCAGGATCTCTCCGGAGGACCAATCCAGGATGGGACAGTGACGCTGAAGCCATGGCAAGCCCAAGAGGAGTTCAGAGGAGCAGTATGGAAGAACCAAGAACTCCAAAGTCTCTGTATGCGAAAACCCGATGTTCATCTGTAAAGGCAAAGTGCGCTACTGCACAGTGGCAGAAAGTCTCTCACCGTTGACGGTAGAAATGAAGAGTTGCTTGGGCAAACGGACCACAGGAATCTGGAACTTATCAACCAGAAAGGCGTGGATGAAGTTGCCGGCAGATCCAGAATCCAGGAAGGCAGTAGCAATGAAGGTAGACTTGGCAGGCACAGTGAGCTGCACAGATAATGTAAGACGTGGAAAGGAGGAATCCACACCTAGCAATGCCTCTCCCTCGTTCACTAGGTGCGTGCATTTCCCGGAAGCGGAGGACGGAGAGGACAATCTTTAAGGAAGTGCTCGGTACTGGCGCAGTACAGACACAGATTCTCATTTCTACGACGACTCTGTTCTTGGGTGGTCAAGCGAGACCGATCCACCTGCATGGCCTCCACGGCGGGAGGCCCAGAGAAGGGTTGCGGTGGACACTGAAAAACCGGAGCCAGCTGAGGATAGCGTCTTGGACGAGCTTTCTTCTTTACTTGCTGCAGTTCCTCTTTTCTCTCCAGGAAACGCTTGTCAATCCTAGTGGCCAGCAGTATAAGCTCACTAAAGGTAGTTGGCATCTCATGTCCTTGATTTCACTGCATAGTCCCTTCTTAAACGTGGCACATAGAGCATCATCATTCCAATTCAACTCGGAGGCAAGGGTGCGGAATTGGATGGCGTAATCGCCCACGGTAGAACCTCCTTGGGTCAGGTTCAGCAAAGCATGCTCAGCAGAGGACACCCGGGCAGGTTCCTCGAATACGCTGCGGAACTCTTGGCAAAAATTCTGGATGGAGGTAGTGGCTGGATGAGAGCGGTCCCACAAAGGTGTAGCCATACTTGTCAGGCAGGGACAAGCAGATTCTGGAAGAGGAGACGGCTGCTGGCTGAGGCGGAGCAGCCGGCATAGGTGGAGAAGATGGCTGTTGCTGGACAGGCAGGAGCTGCTGCACCATGTGCCAGCTGTTTACCTTGCTGGGCGATCTGCTGCGTCTGCTGAGCCACTACGGTAGTGAGATCTGCAAGGCTAGGAAGCGGTACCTCAGCAGGATCCATGGCCGGATCTTACTGTAATGGTCCGGACAGGTGACTGGAGGTGGATCCACTGGACCAGAGAAGTGATGGCGTTGGCCGTACCCAGGGAACAGAATCTAAGGAGCTACTGGCCTTCACCAGAGCCCGCCACAAAGCCCAGGTCGTTCCACCAGATAGCGACTCAACCCCTCTGGTTTCTGAGATATGCGCGGTACAGGAGGAACGGACAGAAGCGTAGTCAGACGTAGCAAAGGTCAGGGCAGGCGGCACAGGTTCAGAAGCGGTAGTCACTAGCAACAGGTCTAGGCAGGCAGCAAAGGTTCAGAGGCGGTGGTCACGGGCAAGGGTTGGCAACAGGCAGGGAACATTTTTAATAATGGGAACGCTTTCTCTGAGGCACGGGGCACAAAGATCCCGCGAGGTCAGGAAGGAGCTGGAGACTTTTATAGACAGTAAGGGCCAGGCACCAATCAATGGTGCGCTGGCCCTTTAAATTTCATGAAGCCGGCGCGCGCGCCTTAAGGAGCAGGGCCGCGCGTGCCGGGAGGAAGAGGCAGCGCAAGGGGACGGGACCGCGGGTAAGTGGACTCGGGATGCGGCGTGTGTGCGGGGACCGGCCGCCACACTAACCGCATCCCCGACGGAGGAAACCCTGCGCTCCAGGTCAGCGTGTCTGGCCGGGACGCGCAGGGAAGCCGCAGACTGGGGCAGAGGCAGCAGGCGCTCCGATCCAGAGAAGGGGACCGGAGCGCTCACTGTAACATGATCCCTGTTTAAAAATTTATAAACATTTCATAATAAAAAAGATACATTTCTTTAGATACAATTTTTCCATCACTACTGTATCTTTTTTATAATTTTTTTGTTATTAGAATGAATTCTTTACGTTTGTTTACGGATAACGAATGCATTCATTATTTACCGCATGCATTCGGTAAATAACGAATGCATTCGTTATTTTGCTATTCGTATTATCGTGGCTGTTTGGGTATGGTCAAAATATGTTTTTGTGCATTCGGATCGGTCCGAATGCCCGAAAACGGTAAAATTCGGTAAAGTAGACATTCGTGCCGAACCAAATTGCACATGTCTACCCGACATTACTGGTGGCCGAATCTGGAGCCTGATGTCACTGATTTTGTATGTTTCTGTACTACCTGTGCCTGTGACAAGACTCCTCGGCTTAAGCCTGCGGGTCTTTTACTTCCTTTGCCTATCCCGGCGAGCCCTTGGTCACACATTGCTATGGACTTTGTCATCGATCTGCCTCCCTCCTGCAACAACACAGTCATTTGGGTGGTCGTTGATTGTTTTTCCAAGATGGCTCATTTTGTGCCCCCCCCCCCCACACTGGACTTCCTTCTGCTCCACAGCTGGCGGATCAATTCCTTTGACATATCTTTCATTTACATGGCCTAACATCTCACATTGTCTCTGATCGTGGAGTTCAGTTTGTATCCAAATTCTTGCGGGCTCTCTGCTCTCGTCTCAAGATCAAGCTTGACTACTCTTCTGCAAACTAACCCCAGTCCAACGGTCAGGTAGAGAGGGTGAATCAAATTCTCAGAGATTATCTTTGTCATTTTGTTTCTGCTCGACAAGATCATTGGGTCAACCTCCTTCTCTGGGCAGAGTTTTTGTATAACCACTGGGACTCTGAAGCTACTAAAACTACGCCTACAGCCATCACCCTCGTGCTCCCCTTTCTCAACCTGTTCCTTCTGAAGTACCTGCGGTGAATATTCTGTTATGGGGCTTTTTATCTATTTGGCAAGAGACTCGGCGTTCTTTAATTCTTACATCCACCCGCATGAAGTCGCAGGCTGACAAGAAGTGAAGACCTCCGATCTTTTCACCTGGTGACAAAGTCTGGTTATCTGCCAAGTATATTTGTTTTAAGTTACCCAGCTACAAGTTGGGTCCCCACTTCCTGGGCCCTTTCAAAGTCATGCAACGCATTAATCCTGTGTCTTACAAACTCCACCTGCCTCCATCTCTATGCATTCAGAATTCCTTTCACATCTCTCTCCTCAAACCCGTTATCCTTAATCGTTTTTCTCATGGGGATGTCTCTTCCACTCCTGCATCTGGTTCCTCTGACATCTTTGAAGTTAAAGGGGTACTCTGGTGCTTAAACATCTTATCCCCTATCCAAAGGATAGGGGATAAGATGCCTGATCACAGGAGTCCCGCCGCTGGGGACCCCCGTGATCTAGCACACAGTACCCCGTTTGTAATCAGCCCCCGGAGCAAACTCCGGGTCTGATTACTGTTGATCACGGGGCCGGCGGCGTGTGACGTCACGCCTCCGCCCCCGTGTGACCTCACGCTCTGCCCCTCAATGCAAGTCTATGGGAGGGGGCGTGACAGCTATCACGCCCCCTCCCTTAGGTTTGCATTGAGGGGCGGAGCGTGACGTCACACGGGGCGGAGGCGTGATGTCACACGCCGTTGGCCCTGTGGTCGCCGCTAATCAGACCCGGAGCGAACATGCTCCGGGGACTGATTTCAAACGGGGTGCCGTGTGCAAGATCAAGGGGGTCCCCAGCGGCGGGACTCCTGCGATCAGGCATCATCCCCTATCCTTTGGATAGGGGATAAGATATTTAAGCACCGGAGTACCCCTTTTAGGAGATTTTGGCAACCCAGTTCGTCAGAGGAAAACTGCGGTTCCCATCCCGTGATGCCAATGCAGGCGGCTCCTAGGGCTCTCGCGCGCAGGCTCTTTGACACCTTAAGGACTCAGGGTTTTTCCGTTTTTGCACTTTCGTTTTTTCCTCCTTAGCATTAAAAAATCATAATTCTTTCAATTTTGTACCTAAAAATGCATATGATGGCTTATTTTTTGCGCCACCAATTCTACTTTAGTAAATTTTGGGGGCTTCAATTTCTACTCAGCACATTTTCCGGGAAAAATGACACCTTTTTATTCTCTAGGTCCATACGATTAACCCCTTAACGACGCAGGACGTATATTTACGTCCTGCGCCGGCTCCCGCGATATGAAGCGGGATCGCGCCACGATCCTGCATCATATCCCGTCGGTCCCGGTGCTCATCAACGGCCGGGACCTGCGGCTAATACCACACATCGCCGCGATCGGCGATGTGCGGTATTAACCCTTTAGAAGCGGCGGTCAAAGCTGACCGCCGCTTCTAAAGTGAAACTGAAAGTGACCCGGCTGCTCAGTCGGGCTGTTCGGGACTGCCGCGGTGAAATCGCAGCATCCCGACCAGCTTACAGGACACCGGGAGGGCCCTTACCTGCCTCCTCGGTGTCCGATCGGCGAATGACTGCTCCGTGCCTGAGATACAGGCAGGAGCAGTCAAGCGCCGATAATGCTGATCACAGGCGTGTTAATACACGGCAGTGATCAGCATAGGAGATCAGTGTGTGCAGTGTTATAGGTCCCTATGGGAGCTATAACACTGCAAAAAAATTTTTTTTAAAAAGGGTTAATAAAGGTCATTTAACCCCTTCCCTAATAAAAGTTTGAATCACCCCCCTTTTCCAATAAAAAAAATAAAACAGTGTAAAAAAAATAAAAATAAACATATGTGGTATCGCCCCGTGCGTAAATGTCCGAACTATAAAAATATATCATTAATTAAACCGCACGGTCAATGGCGTAAGCGCCACAAAAATTCCAGAGTCCAAAAAAGCGTATTTTGGTAACTTTTCATACCATTAAAAAAATGTATAAAAAGTGATCAAAAAGTCCGATCAAAATAAAAATCATACTGATAAAAGATTCAGATCACGGCACAAAAAATGAGCCCTCATACCGCCCTGTAGATGGAAAAATAAAAAAGTTATAGGGGTCAGAAGATGACATTTTTAAACGTATAAATTTTCCTGCATGTAGTTATGATTTTTTCCAGAAGTGCGACAAAATCAAACCTATATAAGTAGGGTATCATTTTAACCGTATGGACCTACAGAATAATGATAAGGTGTCATTTTTACCGAAATATACACTGCGTAGAAACGGAAGCCCCCAAAATTACAAAATGGCGTTTTTTTTTCGATTTTGTCGCACAATGATTTTTTTTCCCGTTTCGGCATGCATTTTTGGGTAAAATTACTAATGTCACTGCAAAGTAGAATTGGCGACGCAAAAAATAAGCCATAATATGGATTTTTAGGTGGAAAATTGAAAGGGTTATGATTTTTAAAAGGTAAGGAGGAAAAAACGAAAGTGCAAAAACGGAAAAACCCTGAGTCCTTAAGGGGTTAAAATGATACCCTACTTAAGATCATAACTACATGCACGAAAATTAATACGTTTAAAATTGTCATCTTCTGACCCCTATAACTTTTATATTTTTTACGCCTATGAGGCGGTATGAGGGCTAATTTTTTGCACCTTGATCTGAAGTTTTTAGCGGTATCATTTTTGTATGGATTTTACTTTTTGATCGCTTTTTATAAATTTTTTCATGATATAAAAGTGACCAAAAATAGGCTATTTAGGACTTTGGAATTTTTTTGCACGTACGCCATTGACCGTGTGGTTTAATTAACAATATATTTTTATAATTCGGACATTTCTGCACTCGGCGATACCACATATGTTTATTTTTATATTTATTTACACAGTTTTTTTCTTTTTAAAGGGAGGAGTTAAGTGATTTATTACACTATGACACTGCACACACTGATCTTTTACATTGATCATTGTTATCCCATAGGATAACAATGATTGATCAATGATTCTGCCACTTGACTGCTCATGCTTGGATCTCAGGCACAGAGCAGTCATTCTGCGAACGGACACATAGGAGGAAGGTAGGGGCCCTCCTTGTATGCTCCAGCTGTTCAGGACACCGCGATTTCACCACGGCGGTCCCGAACAGCCCACTGAGCAAGCCGGGAGTAGTTTACTTTCACTTTATACTCGGTGATCAACTTTGAACGCCGCATCTAAAGGGTTAATAGCGCACGGCTCAGTGCTGCATGCTATTAGCCACGGGTCCCGACCAGCTATGATGCATGGCCACGCCGTGGACCCACGTTATACAGGGTGGGCCATTTATATGGATACACCTTAATAAAATGGGAATGGTTGTTGATATTAACTTCCTGTTTGTGGCGCATTAGTATATGTGAGGGGGGAAACTTTTCAAGATGGGTGGTGACCATAGCGGCCATTTTGAAGTTGGCCATTTTGAATCCAACTTTTGTTTTTTCAATAGGAAGAGGGTCATGTGACACATCAAACTTATTGGGAATTTCACAAGAAAAACAATGATGCGATTGGTTTTAACATTACTTTATTCTTTCATGAGTTATTTACAAGTTTCTGACCACGTATAAAATGTGTTCAATGTGCTGCCCATTGTGTTGGATTGTCAATGCAACCCTCTTCTCCCACTCTTCACACACCGATAGCAACACCACAGGAGAAATGCTAGCAGAGGCTTCCAGTATCTGTAGTTTCAGGTGCTGCAGAATGGGCAAAACAAAAATTGGGAAAGGACCCTCAGTTTACGCAGAAGATTTTGTTCAGTGATGAGGCAAACTTTTATGTGAATAGTGAAGTTAACAAAGAAAACCACCGCTATTGGTCTGACATTAACCCACGTTGGATAGATCCCTCCAAGACTGTTGGAACACAAAAATTGATGGTATGGTGTGGTATATGGGGTACAAAGATAGTGGGGCCATTCTTCATCAATGGAAATCTCAAGGCCACTGGATATGCAAATTTGCTACATAATGATGTGTTTCCCTCTTTATGCACTGAAGCTGGCACGTTCCCTGAGTTTTTCCAGCAACATGGTGCACCACCACATTATGGGTGTCAGGTCCGAGCATTCCTAGATGAACAGTTTCCTGGAAAGTGGATTGGTCTTCGTGGGCCAGTTGAATGGCCCCCAAGGTCTCCCGATCTGACCCCCTTAGACTTTTATCTTTGGGGTCATGTGAAGGCAATTGTCTATGCTGTGAAGATATGAGATGTGCAGCACCTGAAACTACGGATACTGAAAGCCTGTGCTAGCATTTCTCCTGCGGTGTTGCTATCAGTGTGTGAAGAGTGGCAGAAACATTGACAATCCAACACAATGGGCAGCACATTGATCACATTTTATAAGTGGTCAGAAACTTGAAAATAACTCATGAAAGAATAAAGCTACATTAAAACCAAGCACATCATTGTTGTGTCACATGACCCTCTTCCTATTGAAAAAACAAAAGTTGGATTCAGAATGGCCGCCATGGTCACCACCCATCTTGAAAAGTTTCCCCCTCACATATACTAATGTGCCACAAACAAATGATACCCTACTTATATAGGTTTGATTTTGTCATACTTCTGGAAAAAATCATAACTACATGCAGGAAAATTTACACGTTTAAAATTGTCATCTACTTACCCCCCTATAACTTTTTTATTGTTCCGCGTATGGGGCGGTATGAGGGCTCATTTTTTGCACCATGCTCTGAGGTTTTTAGCGGTACCATTTTTGCATTGATGGGACTTATTGATCGCTTTTTATTCATTTTTTCATGAAATAAAAAGTGACCAAAAATGCACTATTTTGGACTTTGGAATTGGACATTGACCATGCAGTTTAATTAACTATATATTTTTATAATTCGATCATTTCCGCACGCGGTGATACCACATATGTTTATTTTTTTTTACACAGTTTTTTTTTATGGGAAAAGGGGGGTGATTCAAACTTTTGTTAGGGGAGGGGTTAAATGATCTTTATTCACTTTTTTTCCCCACTTTTTTTTGCAATGTTATAGCTCCCATAGGGAGCTATAACACTGCACACCATGATCTTTTACAGTGATCAGTGGTTTCTCATAGGAAACCACTGATCGATGATTCTGCCGCTTGACTGCTCATGCCTGGATCTCAGCACTGAGCAGTCATTTGGCGATTGGACAGCATGGAGGCAGGTAGGGGTCCTCCGGCTGTCTTGTAAGCTGTTCGGGATGCTGCACCGATCCCGAAAAGCTCCCTGAGCTAACCGGCATGGTTTTACTTTCACATTAGACGCGGCGGACAACTTTAAACGCCACGCCTAAAGGATTAATAGCGCGCAGCACCGCGATCAATGCAATGCGCTATTATCCACGGGTCCCACTATTAGCCACGGGTCAACGGCCGGGCCCTACCCGACACGCCGTGGCCCCGCGTTATAGAACGGGAGCGGACTCATGACATACCTGTACGTCATGGGTCCTTAAGAAGTTAAGGGGTTAAACACAACTGTTGTTGATTAAACATTAATCACACCTCTTTTCTTCTTAATCTAAACTGGCAAACACCATTTCCATGATGGACATTTTGTCCACTTAATGGTCCTCTCACTTTTATCTTCAGAAGATTTCTACTAAGATAACCATAGCAGGTAAAATTATTCCTCAGTGTCAAGTGATCTCAAGTGATCTCATGCAAGAAGCGTTACACTTTTAGCATAGCACCATGGGAAGTACAGCAGGGACTGTTAGCTTGGGATGCTTTATGCCTCCTTACTTACTGTCGGTAGATTTCCAGGGTCAGTTGCACTGTGCCCTGCCATGTGAATGAACTTCTTGCACTACAGCAAGGAAATGCTGATCTATACAACTTTAACTTGCTGCCAACTGTTTACTTTCACAGGGTTCCCAATCAGAAGCAGACTGTTTTGGAACATTTCTGGAAAAAAGCAGGGAATTTGGCACAACTTGCACAAAAATGTTTTTGGTTTTGTTCAGGAAACTCTGTTTCAGTAATCACAAAGGTCTTCCCATGAGGAGCACATAATGTGATGGGTGGCAAATTGCAACGTATAGGTCAAAAAGACATCGTAGTGAGCAAGCAAACCTCTGTAGAGCCCAACATCCCAATGCTCACATGCTGCAGCAAATACAAGTCACCCTTTCTCCTTGGCCTTCTTCCTGGTTTTGGGGCCTGAAATGTCACACTGCACTAAGCTATTTGCCAGCTGCAGCAATGCCCTGCCTCAGCTGGTGCCCAGGCCCGTTACATGAAACTTCCACTCAGCCTATCACTGGACACCTCTGCAGCCGACGATTAGCTGAGCTGCAGTGTGACATGTAGGGCCCCTACACCAGGAAGAAGACTGGGGCCTGAGGATAGGAGACCAATATGAACGGCAGCAGGGGAGTGGCAGGAGGTAATTTGAAGTTTATTATTTTTATTGTGACAGCCTAGGCAGAAGGAAAAAAAAATAATAATAACTTAACCTCTTAGTTTTCTAATCATCATAGCTTTAATAATTTTAGGAGGAAATACCTAACAACAGCAGAAATCTGCAATGGACAAACTAAATAATGTACAACTTATCCACCAAAAATTAACCTATGAAGATATTTAAATATTGAATTATTTTGTGAATAATGTTTTATTTATGGGTTATCCACCATAAGGTGATTTAAGTATGTACCTGGCAGACAGTAATGTACATGCTTAGGAAGGATCTACACTTGTCTTGGGGCTAAATGGCTATGTTGTGAGATTACCATAATACTGAGGCTAGCTTTTTGTGAACTGGTATTTCCTGTTTGACTTTTCTTCTTTTTTTTTACTACAAATCCCACAATTCCATTTTCCTCCCTCCCACACATCAGCCACCCCACCCGTTGAAACATAAATGAGCTGCATCCATTTAAATCAGTGTGGTTTTCAATCAGGGTGCCTACAGCAGTTGTAGATTGATCTCTCTCCCAACAAGCGATCCTTCCACCCATTGAAGCAGACAGGCTCCCTGTCATAAGCTGACGAGTGAGTCAGGTCTCGGCCGCATTGTAACCTGGGAAAAATCTGAGACAACAGTCCTTTTGTATGGTGGTTTTTAAGCTTAGGTATGGCCAAGATAAGTTCTTACTTCAATTTCTAAGACAAGAAGTTGCCATTTGACATAAAACTTCAAAGGTTAAAGTGTCCCTGTTGATTGAAAACATTGTCTCATGACAAAGAGAAAAGTTTTGATCAGTCAGGGTCTGAGCATTTAGGCCAAACCAAAACCCCCGCCCCTCCACCCCCCCCCCCACCCCACACACACACAAAGCCAGCCAGCGAGAAATGCGTTCAGCTGCACACTTCTTCTGGCTTGTTCTAACAATCGTTCTAACCAACCGATTGTCAGGTCTCAGTCTGTGCTATGTCCTTTACAAAACAAATATCTGAGAAAAAAAGAGAACCACCGCTTTACCGTCCTTGCAAATTTTACATTTCACATTTTTAGCTTTTTTCTAATTGCATCTTTAATATCTTTGTTCCTTAAACTATATATCAGTGGATTCAGTGTGGGTGTTACAGCCAAATAAAGCACTGAAAATATTATATCAAATTCCTCTGAGTTCTCCATTGCTGGACGCATATACATACAGAAAAGGGATCCATAGAATAAAAGAAGAACAATAAGGTGTGATGTACAGGTGGAGAAGGTTTTAAATCTTTGCCCAGTGGAGCGTATTTTCACAATGTTTAATATAATTTTTGAGTAAGAAATTAAGATGAGTAAGAACGGACACAGTCCAAATACAAAAGTATCTAAATAAATCATAATTTCAAACTTTTTCTTGTTCCCACAGGAAAGCATGGTGAGAATCTTGGCATCACATACTGTGTGATTGATATCTCTAGAGCTGCAAAAATTTAAAGTAGATACAAAATATGTGACGAGAAAAGCATTAAAACATCCAATAAACCAGGAGCCTGTTACAAGCTGGAGGCATTTTCTTCTTCCCATGAGGAACACGTAATGTAATGGGTGACAAATTGCAACATGTCGGTCATAAGACATTGTAGTCAGCAAGAAAACCTCTATAGAGCCCAAGGAAATTAGGAAATATAACTGTGATAAACAGGCAATATATGATATTCTATTATCTCCTGTGAGGATGACATCCAGTAGTTTAGGAAGTGTAGCTGTAGTATAAAATATATCTACCAGGGATAAGTTGCGCAGGAAGAAGTACATAGGGTCTTGTAAATCACTATAAATATGGTTACATTATATATAACACTTATTATATACAACAGGAAAAACATTACAAAGAACAAAAACTGCTCCTCGATGTTTTTGGAAAATGTGACTAGATGAAAGTAAAATGTCTGGTTCTCCATTATATCGTGTATACAAAATATATATTGTTAAGACAGTGATCTGAAAAGAAAGTTTTTTTCTTTTAAATTTTCATTTATTTACAAATGGTTTGATTGTATTTTTATTTATAAATCATTTCTGTTTAGTTTTGTTTTTTTCAAGCGTTGCACATGTTTTAGGAACAGACGTTTTTAAATGTAGTTCAATATTAGAAAATTATATTAATTCCCAATTTTACCAAACAATTTGACTTTTACCAATTTTTCACAGCATTGAAAATGGCATTGAATTAGGAAAGATTAGGGAGTGACAATTTTGGCATTAATATAGTTTGAGATTTGTCATTCACTTTTTTGTGGCACTGTTGTAGGGATCCAGAAGAAGCTGGAAAAAAACTGAGGAAGTTAGGAGCATCCTCTGAAAACACGTTGTACATTATTGTAAAATTAACTTAACATTCTTTTTACACTGGTTGTGCTAATTACTTAATATCGCCGGGTTAGTGACTCTTATCATCCTTTTTTCCAGTTTCTTCTGGATCTCATATACAACTTCCGATGTGCATGCCGTTCTATCTTTGGACCCCAGTTGGATGCCGGTTGCTCCCGGCCATATCTGCAGCTATATGTTATAAGCACGTACATGTGTTGTGCCCTGAGCACAACACCTAAAGGTAAGCATATTTCTACTATTCTAAGCCCTCCATTCAAAACATGGCACGTTCGTGTTTTTCCTTTTATACATTTAAGGACTTATTTATTAAAATATTTAATGAGTTATGTTCCGAATATGAGGTTCCATTGGTGGCATATTAAAAAGATATAAAACTAAAGCACACAATGGCAACAGTGAGGGATACAAGTTGAAGACAGAACATGGTACCAGAACTGTTCAAATTGAGTTATGGGGTACTGGGAAAAAAAATATTTCTAGAATTTATAGGAAATTATTAATTTTTGAGAAACTTGACATATTTGATAGCACTGCATGTGTAAATGCCTAAATTATTAAAATATATTGTCTATCATCCTGTACAGTGAACAGCATAAATGAATAAAAAAAAAAGTAAAGAATTGCTGATTTTTGGTCACATCACATTCATCACCTCTCCTGCGATCTCAGAGCACATCCCGTGCCGCTTGGCATTCTAACCAGTATGTTTAGAACACTGGGTTTCCACAGCTGGAGACGTGCCATCATGCCAGGCCCCTTCGTGATGTCACGCCACGCCCCTTCTATTAATTTCTATTGGAGGGAGCCCCCGCGATCAGCCATCTTATGCCCTATCCTTTGGACGGCTGTTACGCCCCCTCTCATAGACATAAATGGAGGGGGCGTGGTGTAACATTACGAAGGGGCGTGACGTCTCCGTCTCGGAAAACAAGCGTTTCCGAGAGGGAAGCAGCACCTTGCACAGAATGCTGGGTGCTACATGGAAATCACTGGGGAATCCTTTGGATAGGGGAAAAGATGTCTAAGGCCGGAATACCCCTTCAACCTACTGTACTCCTTTCCCTATTGAAAGGGCCCTGTATGGAATAGGTTGTTTTGAATCCAATCCAATTGAATTGCTTCTTCTACTATACAGCATTTTCTTCACCTTTACACCATAACCACACATTTATCAGGATTAACAATATTTTGGGCATTCAACTGATATCTATTCATCATTGTCCAGTTGCATAAACTTTGTGGGAAAGGTCCTAAAGGGACCTTAATTTTTAGTGGAAGTTGGACTCAATTTTGAAAAACTTAGGAGAACTAAGGAGAGTCTCCTAGGACTGTATCCACCTTTTCCAGCACACCGGAGCACCTGAAAGCTGAAGTAATTTATGCAGGCTAAAGTAAGCTACCGCTGAGCCGAGAAGTTCATGACGAATCGAATCACTGTAAGTTTGCTCATCTCTATTGGTGAATTTGTCTGTGTCTATAGGGTTGGATTAACTTTAGCATAATAAAGGTTCATCTTTGCATCTGTATTACAGCCACAAGTATTAGCCCGACCGTGGGTCTGATGAGCAAAATATAGCACAGAGGGCCCGTGCCCGCATGTTTTAGGACCCTTGCAGTGTTCCTGTCCTTGAAACAACCAATCGGTGGGAGTGCATAGAGTTGGACCCCCACAATCGAATACTGATAATCCAAGCAATTACATGTCTTTTTACACGTTATTTTACCCATTATTACACTGTATATTTACTTACCATAATTTTTTTTCAAATCTTTTGCAAATCAGATGTAGAATTTTAGTGCACTGTAAATAGTATATGACTTCAGTTCTGCACATGTTGAGGAGGCAGGAAGGTTATGGATCCACCAGGATTCTAAAGCACAGAGATGTTATCTTCAATGTATTTGCTTTTTCCAGTACGGATTGTTGTACGGGTGTTATATACTGAAGAATTTAACACACAAACCTCTAGAGACTATATTATGGAAATAATAAATTATTAATACATGTCTCAATGCACTAAGCATTTTTTCTTAACTCTAAATAAATCCCTGTTAAACTTATTTTTTAACTGCATAAACATATTAAAATTAAATACACAATATCAACCACTGCATATAAAGGAGACACTCTAGTATTCTTTAAAGTTTTGGCAGACAGTTTTGAGAAACTTGTGCCCCCATGATCACTAAGAGCTCTGTTTGGCAGCACTCCAAACCTACACAAATCTATCATACCTGCGCCCGGAGTATTTGACAAAAAGTTGCACATTTTTTGCACATGATTCCTTTTGCACAAAAATTTTGCAACATTTTTTGCACTGCACTCATGGAATCGGTATGGCCTGCAAACAGGGGTTAATTGCAGCTGAAATTTTTATCAGCTCGGAGCTGTCATAGATTTCAGTAAGGGGCTCAATGGTAAGGATTTTTGCGTACACCTCTTCATAAATCCAGCATGAATGCCTGCTGGCAGGAGATTAAGATCAGCGTGTGAGACTCCAGTTTTAAGGGAAAACTGTCACTAGTTTCACCCGCACTGACCAGCTGGTACTGGCTGGTAGTGCGGGTGACACTGATTAAAATGATATACAGTACAGACCAAAAGTTTGGACACACCTTCTCATTCAGAGTTTCCTTTATTTTCATGACTATGAAAATTGTAGATTCACACTGAAGGCATCAAAACTATGAATTAACACATGTGGAATTATATACATAACAAAAAAGTGTGAAACAACTGAAAATATGTCATATTCTAGGTTCTTCAAAGTAGCCACCTTTTGCTTTGATTACTGCTTTGCACACTCTTGGCATTCTCTTGTTGAGCTTCAAGTGGTAGTCACCTGAAATTGTTTTCACTTCAGAGGTGTGATGGTGTGGAGGAGGAGGTGTGATGGTGTGGGGTGCTTTGCTGGTGACACTGTTGGGGATTTATTCAAAATTGAAGGCATACTGAACCAGCATGGCTACCACAGCATCTTGCAGTGGCATGCTATTCCATCTGGTTTGCGTTTAGTTGGACCATTATTTATTTTTCAACAGGACAATGACCCCAAACACACCTCCAGGCTGTGTAAGGGCTATTTGACCAAGAAGGAGAGTGATGGGGTGCTGCGCCAGATGACCTGGCCTCCACAGTCACCTGACCTGAACCCAATCGAGATGGTTTGGGGTGAGCTGGACCGCAGAGTGAAGGCAAAAAGGGCCAACAAGTGCTAAGCATCTCTGGGAACTCCTTCAAGACTGTTGGAAGACCATTTCAGGTGACTACCTCTTGAAGCTCATCAAGAGATTGCCAAGAGTGTGCAAAGCAGTAATCAAAGCAAAATGTGGCTACTTTGAAGAACCTAGAATATGACACATTTTCAGTTGCTTCACACTTTTTTGTTATGTATATAATTCCACATGTGTTAATTCATAGTTTTGATGCCTTCAGTGTGAATCTACAATTTTCATAGTCATGAACTCTGAATGAGAAGGTGTTTCCAAACTTTTGGTCTGTACTGTATATATCATGCCTGGATCCGTCGCTTCGTTCGAGTGATATATTTATCTTTATACCCAAAATTGCACTCAATCTCTCAATCTCATTCCCTTCCCCATCAATGCTTCTAGGCAGGATTTGGGCTTGAGGTGAATTGATGCTGTTCTGTGGAACACACTGTGCAACACACTGCTCTCTGTCCTTTTCTGTAGTAGAACGCTGTAGTGACTGGGAGGTGAATTGCTGCTGTAAAAATGCTTTTCTGTGCAACACACAGCACTGTGTGTCCCTCTTTATCTCTCTGCATTAAAAGGCTGAAGTGACTGGCCGCAACATATCTGACGATTATATAGGGCTGTGACATCACAGGGGTGACTGGCTGCTGATAGGCTGCATGCTGCATGTAATTCAGGGTCATCCCGCCTACCCTTGTTCCTGCCTTCCCAGAATTCCTTTCCCATGTCCTGACATGTGGATCCGCCATTTTAGATGCCCTGGAGCCTGGACCTGGAGTTTAACTCCTTCAGGACCAAGCCCATTTTGGCCTTAAGGACCAGAGCGTTTTTTGCACATCTGACCACTGTCACTTTAAACATTAATAACTCTGGAATGCTTTTAGTTATCATTCTGATTCCGAGATTGTTTTTTCGTGACATATTCTACTTTAACATGGTGGTAAATTTTTGTGGTAACTTGCATCCTTTCCTTGTGAAAAATCCTAAAATTTGATGAAAAATTTGAAAATTTTGCATTTTTCTAACTTTGAAGCTCTCTGCTTGTAAGGAAAATGTATATTACAAATACAATTTTTTTTTATTCACATATACAATATGTCTACTTTATGTCTGCATCATAAAAGTGATGAGTTTTTACTTTTGGAAGACACCAGAGGGCTTCAAAGTTCAGCAGCAATTTTCCAATTTTTCACAAAATTTTCAAACTCACTATTTTTCAGGGACCAGTTCAGGTTTGAAGTGGATTTGAAGGGTCTTCATATTAGAAATACCCCACAAAAGACCCCATTATAAAAACTGCACCCCCAAAGTATTCAAAATGACATTCAGTCATCATTTTAACCCTTTAGGTGTTTCACAGGAATAGAAGCAAAGTGAAGGAGAAAATTCACAATCTTCATTTTTTACACTCGCATGTTCTTGTAGACCCAATTTTTGAATTTTTACAAGGGGTAAAATGTATACTTATATTTGTAGCCCGATTTCTCTCGAGTAAGCACATACCTCATATGTCTATGTTAAGTGTTCGGCAGGCGCAGTAGAGGGCTCAGAAGCGAAAGAGCGACAAGGGGATTTTGGAGAGTACGTTTTTCTGAAATGGTTTTTGGGGGGCATGTTGCATTTAGGAAGCCCCTATGGTGCCAGAACAGCAAAAAAAAAACCACATGGCATACCATTTTGGAAACTAGACCCCTTGAGGAACATAACAAGGAATAAAGTGAGCCTTAATACCCCACAGGTGTTTCACGACTTTTGCATATGTAAAAAAAATATATATATTTTTTCACTAAAATGTGTGTTTCCCCCCAAATTTCACATTTTTCCAAGGGTTAATAGCAGGAAATACCCCCCAATATTTGTAACCCCTTCTCTTCTGAGTATGGAGGTATCCCATAAGTTGACCTGAAGTGCACTATGGGCGAACTACAATGCTCAGAAGAGAAGGAGTCATATTTGGCTTTTTGAGAGCAAATTTTGCTCGGGGGGCATGTCGCATTTAGGAAGCCCCTATGGTGCCAGAACAGCAAAAAAAAAAAAACACATGGCATACCATTTTGGAAACTAGACCCCTTGAGGAATGTAATAAGGAATAAAGTGAGCCTTATTACCCCACAGGTGTTTCACGACTTTTGCATATGTAAAAAAAAAAATAAAAAATTTCCACTAAAATGTGTGTTTCCCCCCAAATTTCACATTTTTGCAAGGGTTAATAGCAGGAAATACCCCCCAATATTTGTAACCCCTTCTCTTCTGAGTATGGAGGTACCCCATAAGTTGACCTGAAGTGCACTATGGGCGAACTACAATGCTCAGAAGAGAAGGAGTCATATTTGGCTTTTTGAGAGCAAATTTTGCTCGGGGGCATATCGCATTTAGGAAGCCCCTCTGGTGCCAGAACAGCAAAAAAAAAACACATGGCATACCATTTTGGAAACGAGACCCCTTGAGGAACGTAACAAGGGGTACAGTGAGCATTTGCCCCCACTGGTGTCTGACAGATCTTTGGAACAGTGGGCTGTACAAGTTTTCATTTTCACGGACCACTGTTCCAAAGATCCGTCAGACACCTGTGGGGGGTAAATTCTCACTGCACCCCTCATTACATTCCGTGAGGGGTGTCGTTTCCGAAATGGGGTCACATGTGGGGTTTTGTTTTTTTTGCGTTTGTCAAAACCGCTGTAACAATCAGCCACCCCTGTGCAAATCACCTCAAATGTACATGGTGCGCTCTCCCTTCTGGGCCTTGTTGTGCACCCCCAGAGCACTTTGCGCTCACATATGGGGTATCTCTGTAGTCGGGAGAAATTGCGTTACAAATTTTGGGGGGCGTTTTTCCCTTTTACCTCTTGTGAAAATGTAAAGTATAGGGCAACATCAGCATGTTGGTGTAAAAAATAAAAATTTTTTACACTAACATTCTGGTGTAGACCCCAACATTTCCTTTTCATGAAGGGTTAAAGAAGAAAAAGCCCCCCAAACCTTGTAACGCAATTTCTCCCGAGTACAGCGATACCCCATATGTGGCCCTAAACTGTTGCCTTGAAATACGACAGGGCTCCAAAGTGAGAGCGCCGTGCGCATTTGAGGCCTAAATTAGGGATTTGCATAGGGGTGGACATAGGGGTATTCTACGCCAGTGATTCCCAAACAGGGTGCCTCCAGCTGTTGCAAAACTCCCAGCATGCGTGGACAGTCAACGGCTGTCCAGCAATACTGGGAGTTGTTGTTTTTCAACAGCTGGAGGCTCTGCTTTGGAAACAGTGGCGTACCGGACGTTCTTATTGGGGGAGGGGGGCTGTGTAGGGGTATGTGTATATGTAGTGTTTTTAACTTTTTATTTTATTTTGTGTTAGTGTAGTGTAGTGTTTTTAGGGTACAGTCACATGGGTGGGGGATTACAGCGAGTTTCCCGGCGCCAAATTTGCTGCATCTTAAGATGCGAGAAACCCACTGTAAAAGCCTCGCCCATGTGAATGTACCCTGTACATTCACAGGGGGGGGGGGGGGGGGGTGCACCAGCTGTTGCAAAACCACAACTCCCAGCATGCATGGTCTGTTAGTGCATGCTGGGAGTTATAGTTTTGCAACAGCTGGAGGCACACAGGTTAGGAAACACTGAGTTAGAAACAGACAATGTTTCCCAACCAGTGTGTCTCCAGTTGTTGCAAAACTACAACTCCCAGCATGCCCAGACAGCTGAAGGGCATGCTGGGAGTTGTAGTTCGGCAACATCTGAAGGGCCAGATGTTGCTGAACTAAAACTCCCAGCATGCCTGGACAGTCAGTGCATGCTGGGAGCTGTAGTTTTGCAACAGCTGGAAGAGCACAGATTGAAGACCAGTATACAATGGTCTCCAAACTGGGGCCCTCCAGATGTTGCAAAACTACAACTCCCAGCATGCCCAGACAGCCAAAGGCTGTCTAGGCATGCTGGGAGTTGTAGTTTTCAGACTCCTAGAAGCAGCAGTGAAGATCTTCACTGCTGCTTCTGAGGACCATATACTTACCTGCCGGTCCCATCGCTGCTCGCCCACGTGGCTGGTCCCACAGTGCTCCTCGGTCCCGCCAGGTAAGTCCGCCGGTCCCCTGATGTTCCCCCCCCCCCCTATGCCGCAGGTCCCCGCAGCCATCGTCCCCCGTTCTGCCCGACTTCCAGGGGCGGGCAGTGCGGGGGATCTCAACTTTCACCCCAGATCACTGTGATTGGTCCACAGGGACCAATCACAGTGATCGCTGACCAGGACCATCAATGGATGGTCCTGGGGGTGAAGCAGAAGTTGTCCCCTGCTGGAAACAGCGGGACTTCTGCCAGTTAACCCGTGCGATGCTGCGCATCGCCGGGTTAACTGAATGTCATTTATAAACGCCGGGATGCGCGAACGCACTGCACAACCCGGCGTTTATATATGCCATTCTGCGGGAAGGGGTTAATGAAGGGATTTGCACAATCGAATCGCAGCGATATTTGCATTCATTGCGAATTGAATTTTTCCTGAAATTCGTAATGGTTCGGATTCGGCAGATTCGATTCACTCATCCCATGTTCTATACGTTTCTTATTTTTACTTGCTTCCCATATGTAGTCATTGCGCTTATATATTAAATAACGCTTAAATAATGTCCTATATGTGTCATATTGATTTAGGATACATATATGTATAACCTTTTCCTTTATAAACTCATTTTGCTTATTACTCATAACCAATAAATCTGCATAAGTTAATAATACCTGGGTGTTATTTCATGATATTGCAAAACATACCGCCATAGCATAAATCAATGAGTTTTTAAATATTCTGCGTAGATATTCAGGCCCATAAATATGAATTGCATTATAGATATTTTAGCAATGCATAAGATCACATATATTAAATTAATAGTGACTGTAGGTCATGATGTCACAATGACATAATGACCGCCCGCCATAGCGGGATAGATTCAACAATTGTGGGGTCATCCTGTGGGGGGAACTAATCCTATATCAGGGAGTTGCCAACAGGGATGATATACATATGAATAGTGGTCTCACCGTGCATAATCTCCTCCCACAAATTTAAGGAGGTCCGCACATGGGTCACGATTGTGTGTGATCAATCAGACTGCCATATTTGGTAGGTCCTACAGAGATCACATAATACTGACATCATTTGGTAGGTCCCACCATAGATCAGATCAAGAATACTGACATTATCCCGACATTTAATTTTGCATAGTTCAACTGGTAAGTAGTATAACTGAAAAACTATTCTAAATCCAATCACATGGCGCATTTAATTCTAAGAACACCAAGTTATATTTCCAACTATATGTTTCCAACTGTCTTCCCCAACCTCCTCTACCACACCAATCTACTGACCTCTCCCTTTCTCTTGAAACCTTTTTTGAAAATTTTTTGTGTCTTTGTGAACTGTTGAACTGTTCCTTATTCCCTGTTTTCCTAAATGCCCTCAATTGCAAATACCAAATAACCTATGAGTCATCTATTCCATAAGTGCGCTTTATAACTTACCCTGTCCTCACATATGTGGCTAACAAATTTTGCCCCCCTTTTTTCCAACCCCTTTGTGAATTCCTTTTCCAAGGGGTACCCCAGTGGAATTTTTTATTTTTTATTTTAATCAACTGATGCCAGAAAGTTAAACAGATTTGTAAATTACTTCTATTAAAAAAATCTTTATCCTTCCAGTACTTTTTAGCAGCTGTATGCTACAGAGGAAATTCTATTCTTTTTGGATTTCTTTTTTGTCTTGTCCACAGTGCTCTCTGCTAACACCTGATGCCCGTATCAGGAACTGTCCAAAGCAGGAGAAAATCCTCATAGCAAACCTATGATACTCTGGACAGTTCCTTTTCACCGGAATACTCCTTTAAAACTGTGCTAAATCGGGTCAATGCCAAACCTCCCCTTACCCCACATATCTTTTTAAATTTCCTCTATTCCTTAGTGTATAATATGCTAATAGAAGATTTTTGACCTCCTCCTGCTTATAACACCTCATATATGTTACTAAACCCTCTTACATACCTTAGGGAAACCCAAAAATTCATATTGTTTTTTGTCAAGCAAACTTTTATAGAGGCCTTTAAAATGTAATCCAAATGAAAAATGTGATTCTTCTTCTTGCTTATACACCAATGGATTCAATGGTTTTCTCTGTTTTTAATAATAACATTACAATTTAATGTCACAGGTGGGTCATTTTGCCAAGTGGGCAGTTTCTGCACAAATGAAATGTCCTAGAAAATAAGATGATGTGGAAAGCACCAGGCACTGGGTACCATTAAAATGCTGGACTATGATGTCATGACACATTTAAAAAATGTTTAACTTTTTGAAGATTCTGAAGTAAGGACTGATATTGAAATACACAAACAAGACATCACCATTGTCCTACTAAAGACATTTTTCAAAAGGATAGGAGATGCGTCCATGATTGCAGTTAGTCTGACAGCTGAGATCCTTCAACAATCTCATATCATTATCTATGGGTCTGGTGGAGATAACTCATTGTACTTAGCTATCACTGACTTTACCACAGACTGGGTAGAGGAAAAGTGTTGCTGGGACAATCCTTTTAATTTTCTCTTAGACCCAAAATTATACCTATTAAACAGTTTCTCCAGGAATAATCATAATAATAATAATAATTAATTAATTATTGCATGGAAAAAGTTAATATTTTTATATCTTATTTTTTTTTATAGTCTGGAATCAGGGTGGATTTAGTCTGGGTTGATTTAGTCTTTTAACTTTTACTTCACAGCAATCTGTCATAGCAGGAGACAGACCTTAGCTAATGTATTTTTTTACTCTTACAAATAATTATGGCTGCAAGATGTCTCATTGATAAGCAGTAAAAAAAAATCTCTCCCCTTTCTAGACATAAATTATATTCAAGAATCAAGTATGTACTCTGTATTATGAACTGTCTTACTGACCTCCTGCAAATTCAAGTTGATCTCCTTAAAGCAGTCTTGTCCCTTTGGGACATTTACTGGGTAGAACAGGGACTTTATTCTCCATATAGCTTACAGATGAAATAGCTGGTATTAAGCTTTAATTACCTCATCCCATGGCATGAAGTAATTCAGCATCAATATTGATGTTCTTTTAGTTACTAAGGCATCATTCTTAACCTGCCTTAACTTTATTCCTTTCCCCTTCCCTAAGATCTGTCTGGTCTTCATATATTATTACTTTTTTTTTTATAACCTAACCCTGCTTTGTACTTCTTTGCAACTTTATCCCTGATCTGTCTGGAGAGCTCCTTGACCTTCATGTTGCTGTTTGTTCAGTAATGCTCTCTAACAAACTATGTGGCCTTTACAGAACAGGTGTATTTGTACTGAGATAATTTTGCAGACAGGTATACCCTATTTACTAATGATGTGAGTAATTAAGGGAATTGGTAGCATCAAATCTTTGTTATACACACACACACACATATATATTTGTGAAGGCTAATTTATTAAGCCTGCATTTGTGGGAGGGGCGGGGAGACCCTATAAGAACCCACGGCAGGACCTGTACCTGACACCAAGGGTTCTTCACATGACGATCGATCAGCTGACACTCTCAGTCAGCTCACCGTAAGTTTCAAGTGGTCTGGGCTGGCCGGGGTAGCCGCATTCCATCACAGCCTGCTCTCCGGAGGTAAGCTGGAGATAGGAGGGTACCCTCGGCCAGCTCGTCCCCGGTTTCAGTAACTCAGGGATGTGCGTCCCATGTTGCCGTAAGCGGTCTTCGCTTTCCTGTTTATTGCTTTGTGCAGGAGGGGGACAGTGTGGGGACGCAGAAGAAGTTATCCTGGGGATCCCTTGTTTATCCATGACGTCAGCACGCAAGCCGGGACTTGTGGTGGGGGCACGCCGGCTGTCACTTGGAGATGTCCCCCACAAACCCATGGTGCAGGGGTGTGTGGTTTGGTTTGTCAGGTCAGTGCTTACATGCTCAGTCCTCGCAACACCCCCCCCCCCCTACTACCTTCCTGCCTCCCCTGCGGCCTCGTTTTTTATAGTGTCTGTTGCAGTTATTATGGTTTCTGGTAGTGTCTGTTGGATGGGGTGAGATAGGGGGGGTTACGTCGGGGTTCTCGCATTGGCGCCGTGAAACCCCCCCCGCCCACCACCCCACCCCGCCTGTTCCCGTATCGTTAAGACTGGTCTACCGAGCTGGTTTCAAGCCACCACAGTATTTTGTATTATTGCATGTGTCCACTGTTATTAATATTGCATGTGTCCACTGTATGAGTCCATCTGCTCCTCCTTTCGTACTTGTGGTGCCTCATGCTAGTTCTATCAGGGTATTGTCATATTGTTACATACCGTTACGTTGTGTACCGGTGCTTCGTCAGGCCCCTGCGACTAGTTTATTCGTTGTTACGACGTAGCCCCATCTGCTCATAGGGAGGGCATGTCATGTGCTTTTCACTGTACATGCACTTGTAGCCTCGGTGCAGTACAGACGCCTGTAGCATTGGTGCTGCATGGACGCTGGTAAGTCTGTAAATGCACTCGTAGTATTTGTACGGTTCATACACTCGTAGTGATTACACCCTACATATGCTCTTAAAATGTATACTGTACACACGCTCGTAGGATTCATACTGTACATACGCTCGTAGGATTCATACTATACGTACGCTCGTAGGATTTATACTCTACACACGCTCGTAGGATTTATACTGTACACACCCACATAGGAGTTATACTGTATACTCGCTTGTAGGATTTATATTGTACACACACTCGTAGGATTTATACTGTACACTCGCTCGTAGAATTTATACTGTGCACACGCTCGTAGGATTTATAGTGTACACACGCTCGTAGAATTTATACTGTACACGTGCTTGTAGGATTCATACTGTACACACGCTCGTGGGATTATACTGTACATGCGCTCGTGGGATTTATACTGTACACACGCTCTTAGGATTTATACTGTACACACGCTGGTGGGATTCATACTGTACACACGCTCGTAGGAGTTATACTGTACATACGCTCGTAAGAGTTATACAGTACATACGCTTGTTGGATTCATACTGTACACACCCACATAGGAGTTATACTGTATACTCGCTTGTAGGATTTATACTGTACACACGCTCGTAGGAGTTATTCTGTACACACGCTTGTAGGATTTATACTGTACACACACTCGTAGGAATTATACTGTACACTCGCTCGTAGGATTTATACTGTACACACGCTAGTAGGATTCATACTGTACACACGCTCATAGGATTTATACTGTACATACGCTCGTAGAAGTTATACTGTACATACGCTCGTAAGAGTTATACGGTACATACGCTCGTGGCATGTGTACTGTACATACAATCATATAGTTGTTCTATGTATACGCTCCCATAATTTGTGCTATGCAGACGGTCATATAGTTGTTCTGTGCACACGTTCCTATAATTTATTTCCCATAATTCATTCTACGCATACAGTCATATAGTTGTTCTATGTACATGCCCCTATAATTTATTCTAAGCATACGGTCATATAGTTGTTCTGTGCACAAGTTCCCATAATTCATTCTACACATACAGTCATATAGTTGTTCTGTGCACATGTTCCTATAAATTATTCTACACATACAATCATATAGTTGTTCTAGGGACACTCTCCTATAATTTATCCTACAATCATATAATTGTTCTGTGCACACGTTCCCATAATTTATTCTATGCATACAGTAATATAGTGTTCCATGCACACGCTTCTATAATCATCCTACGCATACAGTCATTTAGCTATTCGGTGCAATGCTCAGATAATAATTCCATGCATACGGTCATTTATTTGTCGTGTGCATACACTTTTATAATTGTCACACTCCTATAATTGTTCTATGCATGCGGTCACATTCCACATATATGCTCTTTATTTATTTGGGTTCCAACGCGGCCCTCCTGTTGATAGGAGGGGTGGGTCGTGTGTTTTATCATTGCACGTGCACTTGTAGCCTTTATGCAGTAGCAGTGTTGTTGCACGACACGCTGGTAGTATTGCACGTGTAATCATAGTATTCATACTGTGCATCTGCTCGTACCGAGTATACTATATTCATAAGGTCGTAGCATTTGTGCTGTGCAGTCGCTACATGGTACACACGCTCATAGTGTTATACCATACATACGCTCGTAGTATTATACTGTACATACATGTAGGCCAATTTATGGTTACGATCTGTCTCTACTTCAAGTGGAGTTTCCATTTTCGGCCAGACCTGTCACGTCCACAGGTTGGTTCAGTCGTTACCTGACACGACTTTGGGTTGATGACAATGTCATTTTATGTTTGTGCATGTTTATTTAGCATTTGGGATGTACATACAGGGATAAAGCTTGGTTCTGCTGAGGGTTTGTCTGTCTCGGCTTCAGGTTGTCGGTGTATAGTTTCATGATCATGCCTGTTGCATAAGTGGTTTCATTGCCTGTCACATCTACAGGTCGGTTATAGTTACAACCTAACATGGCTTAAGGTTGACGAATAGGTAGTTATCTGTGTTTACCTGTTTAGCACTTGGGATTGGGCATACGGGAATGGTTTGTTCTGTTTAGATACCATTTCATTCCTACTTGCATTTGTTGGGTTTTTGGCCACTATTCACTGCATTTAGCTCATACTATCAAGGCATGTCTGTCAGGCTGCCAGTATCATGTTGCGTTGTCTTGCCTGACAGGGCGTCTTTTGACACGTCTCACGCCAGCTACACGGCTCTGAAGTGCGTTCAAAGATGGAAGTCAGCGGGCCCTCTAGCCATCAGGCCTTGACAGCTGGCCTGATTAGAGGGTTAGCAGACGCCACATAATTCCCGATTTGGATATCTGGGCAACTTACAAATGCCACTCTTTTCTCAGATGATTATGGTTTTCTAGTCGAAATTACATCAGGCTTTGTGGGCATACAGTTAATGAAGCATCGAAATTGTATAGCAGCATAATATTATTGCTCGGTCAGGTTGTTAGCATAAAGTATTTTCCCAAATCCAACAAGTGGTGCCTAGCTCGAGTGTTCGAGCTTTGCCTTCCGCTCGTCAAGGATCCAACGTGGATCAGCCGCTGTTGTTATTTAGCGGGCGGCACTCACTACTACATCTTTGTCAAACATGTATGTGTTCCTGTTAAATGCTTAGGTTGTGATCCGTCCATTCTATCCGATCGCGCTCTACGCATTGGGGCAGCCGCTCCGACATCACGTCATGCCAACACACGTTATTAGGAATAGGGGCACTGGAAATCCAGTGCTATATGCACTGTACCCCCGATCCTAAGTCAGATATGCCCAATGCATTCCAGTCATTACTGATGTGATTACTATGTGTGTTAATAGCGCTTTTGTTCTGATTCTTGGGTTTTTACCCTCTATTTTTCAGGTGTACTCCTACGTGGCAGTATATGGCACAATTCTAACTGCCTAATAGGTTACAGGGTTTAGTAGGGAATACGAGCTTAGTAAGAGGTTCAGTTAGGTAGGTACGCTATTTTCATGAGCACCGACCAGAAGTGTGAAGTCTAATCTATTAAGCCTGCATTTGTGGGAGTACCTGTCCCTGATGCCGCGGGTTCTTCACGTCCCACCCAACCCTCCCTTCATATCATTTTCACTCCATGACTATCATTATACATCAGGGTATCCCCTCTATTTTTCAGGTGTACTCCTACGCGGCAGTATATGGCACAATTCTAACTATCCTAATAGGCTACGGGGTTTAGTAGGGAATAGGAGCTTAGTAAGAGGCTCAGTTAGGTAGGTACGCTATACTCATGAGCACCAACCACAATTTTATATATATTTATATATATATATATATATATATATATATATACAGGCATGGCCGTAAATGTTTCAAGAAAATGAAGTATTTCTCACAGAAAAGGATTGCAGTAACACATGTTTTGCAATACACATGTTTATTCCTTTTGTGTGTATTGGAACTACACCAAAAAAGGGAGGAAAAAAAAGCAAATTGGACAAAATGTCCCGCCAAACTCCAAAAATGGGCTGGATAAAATTATTGGCACCCTTAACTTAATATTTGGTTGCACACCCTTTGTAAAAAATAACTAAAATCAGTCACTTCCTATAACCATCAATAAGCTTCTTACACCTCTCAGCCGTAATCACTCTTTCTTTACAAACTGCTCCAGGTATCTCTTATTGGAAGGCGCCTTTTCCCAACAGCAATTTTAAGGTCTCTCCACAGGTTTTCAATGGAATTTAGATCTGGACTAATCGCTGGCCACTTCAGAACTCTCCAGCACTTTGTTGCCATCCATTTCTGGGGGCTTTTTGACGTATATTTGGGGTCATTGTCCTGCTGGAAGAGCCAAGATCTCAGACACAAACCCAGCTGTCACGATGCCGGCTGGCAGGAGGTGGATCCTCTGTGCCAGAGAGGGATTGGCGTGGACCGTGCTAGTGGACCGGTTCTAAGTTACTACTGGTGTTCACCAGAGCCCGCCGCAAAGCGGGATGGTCTTGCTGCGGCGGTAGTAACCAGGTCGTATCCACTAGCAACGGCTCAACCTCTCTGACTGCTGAAGATAGGCGCGGTACAAGGGAGTAGACAAAAGCAAGGTCGGACGTAGCAGAAGGTCGGGGCAGGCAGCAAGGATCGTAGTCAGGGGCAACGGCAGGAGGTCTGGAACACAGGCTAGGAACACACAAGGGAACGCTTTCACTAGGCACAAGGGCAACAAGATCCGGCGAGGGAGTGCAGGGGAAGTGAGGTATACATAGGGAGTGCACAGGTGAAGACACTAATTGGAACCACTGCGCCAATCAGTGGCGCAGTGGCCCTTTAAATCGCAGAGACCCGGCACGCGCGCGCCCTAGGGAGCGGGGCCGCGCGCGCCGGGACAGGACCGAGGGAGAGCGAGTCAGGTACGGAAGCCGGGGTGCGCATCGCGAGCGGGCGCCAACCGTATCGCGAATCGCATCCCGGCTGGAGGCGGTATCACAGCGCACCCGGTCAGTGGATCTGACCGGGGCGCTGCCGTAGCGAGAATGTTGCGAGCGCTCCGGGGAGGAGCGGGGACCCGGAGCACTCGGCGTAACAGTACCCCCCCCCCTTGGGTCTTCCCCTCTTTTTGGAGCCTGAGAACCTGAGGACCAGACTTTTATCTAGGATGTTGTCCTCAGGTTCCCAGGATCTCTCTTCAGGACCGCAGCCCTCCCAGTCAACCAAAAAAAAGGTTTTTCCTCTGACCTTTTTGGAGGCCAGTATCTCCTTTACGGGAAAGATGTCCGAAGAACCGGAGACAGGAGTGGGAGAAATAAGTTTAGGAGAGAAACGGTTGATGATGAGTGGTTTAAGAAGAGAGACATGGAAGGCATTAGGAATACGAAGAGAAGGAGGAAGAAGAAGTTTGTAAGAGACAGGATTAATTTGGCACAAGATTTTGAAAGGACCAAGATAGCGTGGTCCCAATTTGTAGCTGGGAACACGGAAGCGGACATATTTAGCGGAGAGCCATACCTTGTCTCCGGGAGAAAAAATGGGGGGAGCTCTTCTTTTCTTATCGGCAAACTTTTTCATGCGCGAAGAAGCCTCTAAGAGAGAATTTTGGGTCTCTTTCCATATGGTGGAAAGATCACGAGTTATTTCATCCACAGCGGGCAAACCAGAGGGCAAGGGAGTAGGGAGGGGGGGAAGAGGGTGACGGCCGTACACCACGAAAAATGGGGATTTGGAAGAAGATTCAGAGACTCTGAAGTTGTACGAGAATTCGGCCCATGGTAGAAGATCTGCCCAGTCATCCTGGCGGGAGGAAACAAAATGCCGTAAATAATCACCCAGGACCTGGTTAATTCTTTCTACTTGCCCATTGGATTGAGGATGATAAGCAGAAGAAAAGTTTAATTTAATCTTGAGTTGTTTACAGAGAGCCCTCCAGAATTTTGACATGAATTGGACGCCTCTATCCGAGACGATCTGCGTGGGCAACCCGTGAAGACGAAAAATGTGTACAAAAAATTGTTTTGCCAACTGAGGCGCTGAAGGAAGTCCAGGAAGAGGAATAAAATGTGCCATCTTAGAAAATCGATCAACGACCACCCAAACAACAGTGTTGCCACGGGATGGGGGTAAGTCTGTAATAAAGTCCATACCAATCAGAGACCAAGGCTGTTCGGGGACAGGCAGAGGATGAAGGAGACCAGCAGGCTTCTGGCGAGGAGTCTTATCCCGGGCACAGATAGTGCAGGCCCGCACAAAATCAACAACATCCGTCTCCAGAGTCGGCCACCAATAGAAACGAGAGATGAGTTGCAAGGATTTCTTGATGCACGCATGGCCTGCGAGATGGGAGGAGTGACCCCATTTGAGGATTCCGAGGCGTTGGCGTGGAGAGACGAAGGTCTTCCCTGGAGGAGTTTGCCTGATGGAGGCTGGAGAGGTGGAGATCAGGCAATCAGGAGGAATGATGTGTTGCGGAGAGAGCTCTACTTCCGAGGCATCCGAGGAACGAGAGAGAGCATCGGCCCTAATGTTCTTGTCGGCAGGGCGAAAGTGAATTTCAAAATTAAACCGGGCAAAGAACAGAGACCACCTGGCCTGGCGAGGGTTCAGCCGTTGGGCAGACTGGAGATAGGAGAGATTCTTGTGATCGGTGTAAATAATAACTGGAAATTTTGATCCCTCCAGCAGATGCCTCCATTCCTCAAGTGCTAATTTAATGGCCAGTAGCTCTCGATCCCCGATGGAGTAGTTCCTCTCCGCCGGAGAGAAGGTCCTAGAAAAAAACCCACAAGTAACAGCATGCCCAGAAGAATTTTTTTGCAGAAGAACCGCTCCAGCTCCCACTGAGGAGGCATCAACCTCCAATAGGAAGGGTTTAGATGGGTCAGGTCTGGAGAGCACGGGAGCAGAAGAAAAGGCAGACTTGAGCCGTTTAAAGGCGTCTTCCGCTTGAGGAGGCCATGACTTAGGATTGGCATTCTTCTTGGTTAAAGCCACGATAGGAGCCACAATGGTGGAAAAATGTGGAATAAATTGTCTGTAATAATTGGCGAACCCCAAAAAACGTTGGATAGCACGGAGTCCGGAGGGGCGTGGCCAATCTAAGACGGCAGAGAGTTTGTCTGGGTCCATTTGTAGTCCCTGGCCAGAGACCAAGTATCCTAGGAAAGGAAGAGATTGACATTCAAACAGACATTTCTCCATTTTGGCATAAAGTTGATTGTCACGAAGTCTCTGAAGAACCATGCGGACATGCTGGCGGTGTTCTTCTAGGTTGGCAGAAAAAATCAGAATATCGTCCAGATACACAACAACACAGGAATATAAGAGATCACGAAAAATTTCATTAACAAATTCTTGGAAGACGGCAGGGGCGTTGCACAGGCCAAAGGGCATAACCAAATACTCAAAGTGTCCATCTCTAGTGTTAAATGCCGTTTTCCATTCGTCCCCCTCCCTGATGCGGATGAGATTATAAGCACCTCTTAAGTCCAGTTTGGTAAAGATGTGGGCACCTTGGAGGCGATCAAAGAGTTCAGAGATAAGAGGTAGGGGGTAGCGGTTCTTTACCGTGATTTTATTAAGTCCGCGGTAGTCAATGCAAGGACGTAGGGAGCCATCTTTTTTGGACACAAAGAAGAATCCAGCTCCGGCAGGAGAGGAGGATTTGCGGATAAACCCCTTTTTAAAATTTTCCTGGATGTACTCAGACATAGCAAGAGTCTCAGGGGCGGACAGAGGATAAATTCTGCCCCGGGGTGGATTAGTGCCCGGGAGGAGGTCAATAGGACAGTCATAAGGCCTGTGAGGAGGTAAAGTCTCAGCTTGTTTTTTGCAAAATACGTCAGCATAGTCCATATAGGCCTTAGGGAGACCGGTTACAGGGGGAACCACAGGGTCACGGCAGGGAGTATTGGGAACCGGTTTAAGGCAGTCTTTGAAACAAGAGGTACCCCAGCTCTTGATCTCTCCTGTGGACCAATCAAGGGTTGGGGAATGGCGTTGAAGCCATGGTAGTCCAAGGAGAATTTCGGAAGTGCAATTGGAGAGGACCAAAAACTCAATTTTTTCGTGATGAGGTCCGATGCACATAAGGAGGGGTTCCGTGCGGTAACGCACGGCACAGTCCAATCTTTCATTGTTAACGCAATTGATGTAGAGGGGTCTGGCGAGACTGGTCACTGGGATGTTGAACCTGTTGATGAGAGAGGCCAAAATAAAGTTTCCTGCAGATCCGGAATCCAAGAAGGCCTTTGTGGAGAAGGAGAAGGTAGAGGCAGATATCCGCACAGGCACAGTAAGACGTGGAGAAGCAGAGTTGACATCAAGGACTGTTTCACCTTTGTGCGGAGTCAGCGTACGTCTTTCCAGGCGGGGAGGACGGATAGGACAATCCTTCAGGAAGTGTTCGGTACCGGCACAGTACAGGCAGAGATTCTCCATGCGGCGTCGTGTCCTCTCTTGAGGTGTCAGGCGAGACCGGTCAACTTGCATAGCCTCCACGGCGGGAGGCACAGGAACGGATTGCAGAGGACCAGAGGAGAGAGGAGCCGGGGAGAAAAAACGCCTCGTGCAAACAAAGTCCATATCCTGGCGGAGCTCCTGACGCTTTTCGGAAAAACGCATGTCAATGCGAGTGGCTAGATGAATGAGTTCATGTAGGTTAGCAGGAATTTCTCGTGCGGCCAGAACATCTTTAATGTTGCTGGATAGGCCTTTTTTAAAGGTCGCGCAGAGGGCCTCATCATTCCAGGACAATTCGGAAGCAAGAGTACGGAATTGTATGGCGTACTCGCCAACGGAAGAATTACCCTGGACCAGGTTCAGCAGGGCAGTCTCAGCAGAAGAGGCTCGGGCAGGTTCCTCAAAGACACTTCGAATTTCCGAGAAGAAGTAGTGTACAGAGGCAGTGACGGGGTCATTGCGGTCCCAGAGCGGTGTGGCCCATGACAGAGCTTTTCCAGACAGAAGGCTGACTACGAAAGCCACCTTAGACCTTTCAGTAGGAAACTGGTCCGACATCATCTCCAAGTGCAGGGAACATTGTGAAAGAAAGCCACGGCAAAACTTAGAGTCCCCATCAAATTTATCCGGCAAGGGTAGTCGTAGGCTGGAAGCGGCCACTCGCTGCGGAGGAGGTGCAGGAGCTGGCGGAGGAGATGATTGCTGAAGCTGTGGTAGTAGCTGCTGAAGCATCACGGTTAGTTGAGACAGCTGATGGCCTTGTTGCGCTATCTGTTGTGACTGCTGGGCGACCACCGTGGTGAGGTCGGCGACAACTGGCAGAGGAACTTCAGCGGGATCCATGGCCGGATCTACTGTCACGATGCCGGCTGGCAGGAGGTGGATCCTCTGTGCCAGAGAGGGATTGGCGTGGACCGTGCTAGTGGACCGGTTCTAAGTTACTACTGGTGTTCACCAGAGCCCGCCGCAAAGCGGGATGGTCTTGCTGCGGCGGTAGTAACCAGGTCGTATCCACTAGCAACGGCTCAACCTCTCTGACTGCTGAAGATAGGCGCGGTACAAGGGAGTAGACAAAAGCAAGGTCGGACGTAGCAGAAGGTCGGGGCAGGCAGCAAGGATCGTAGTCAGGGGCAACGGCAGGAGGTCTGGAACACAGGCTAGGAACACACAAGGGAACGCTTTCACTAGGCACAAGGGCAACAAGATCCGGCGAGGGAGTGCAGGGGAAGTGAGGTATACATAGGGAGTGCACAGGTGAAGACACTAATTGGAACCACTGCGCCAATCAGTGGCGCAGTGGCCCTTTAAATCGCAGAGACCCGGCGCGCGCGCGCCCTAGGGAGCGGGGCCGCGCGCGCTGGGACAGGACCGAGGGAGAGCGAGTCAGGTACGGAAGCCGGGGTGCGCATCGCGAGCGGGCGCCAACCGTATCGCGAATCGCATCCCGGCTGGAGGCGGTATCGCAGCGCACCCGGTCAGTGGATCTGACCGGGGCGCTGCCGTAGCGAGAATGTTGCGAGCGCTCCGGGGAGGAGCGGGGACCCGGAGCGCTCGGCGTAACACCAGCTTTCTGACACTGGGCTGTACAGTGCGACCCAAAATCCATTGGTTAACCTCAGATTTCATGATGCCTTGCACACATTCAAGGCACCTAGTGCCAGAGGCAGCAAAACAACCCCAAAACTTAATTGAACCTCCACCATATTTCACTGTAGGTATTGTGTTCTTTTCTTTGCAGGCCTCATTCCGTTTTCTGTAAACAGTAGAATGATGGGCTTTACCAAAATGCTCTATCTTGGTCTCATCTGTCCACAAGACATTTTCCCAGAAGGATTTTGGCTTACTCAAGTTCATTTTGGCAAAATGTAGTCTTGCTTTTTTTTTATGTCTCTGTGTCAGCAGGGGGGTCCTCCTGGGTCTCCTGCCATAGCATTTCATTTCATTTAAATGTCGATGGATATTTTGTGCTGACACTGATCCTCCCTGAGCCTGTAGGACAACTTTAATATCTTTGGAACTTGTTTGGGGCTGCTTATCCACCATCTGGACTATCCTTCATTGACACCTTTCATCTATTTTTTCTCTTCTATCCACGCCCAGGGAGATTAGCAACGGTGCCGTGGGTTGTAAACTTCTTGATAATGTTGCACACTGTGGACAAAGGCAAATCTAGATGTCTGATCCCACCTTGAGATTGTTGATATTTTTCCACAATTTTGGTTCTCAAGTCCTCAGACAGTTCTCTTCTCCTCTTTCTGTTGTCCATGCTTAGTGTGGCACACACAGACACACATTGCAAAGACTAAGTGAACTTCTCTCCTTTTTATCTGCTTTCAGGTGTGATTTTTATATAGCCCACACCTGTTACTTGCCCCAGGTGAGTTTAAAGAAGCATCACATGCTTCAAACAATCTTATTTTTCCACAATTTTGAAAGGGTGCCAATAATGTTGTCCAGACCATTTTTGGAGTTTGGTGTGACATTATATCCAATTTGCTTTTTTTCCTCCCTCTTTTTGTTTAGTTCCAATACACACAAAGGGAATAAACATGTGTATAGCAAAACATGTGTTACTGCAATCCTTTTCTGTGACAAATACTTCACTTTCTTGAAAAATTTCAGCGGTACCAACATTTATGGCCATGACTGTATATATATGACGTGTATGTTGATATACTGTACATCTATATATGTGTAGATGCCAGTTTTCCACTGCCTATAATATTAATTAGATATTTATTAAAATTATGATGTTTTATGTCTAAATGTTTTGCCTTTTTTACTTTTATGTTGGTGAATGTACCTGGCAGTGAGATACATTTTGCCATGGATTCCCTGCCGGTAAAAAAAGGGAACCACTTCTTTACATGCTGTGATTAAAGAAATGCTAACCAATACTTGTCCGTACAACTTTTATATGGTAAATTTAATTTAAAATGTACAGTATGTTTTTTATAGAATTTTTTATATCTTTGTTTCTCAGACTGTATTTCAGTGGATTCAGTATGGGTGTTATAGCACTAAAAATACTAGATCAGTTTTATCTGAGTTCTCCGATGGTGGCCGGAAGTACACACACGAAATAGGTCCATAAAATAAAAGAAGGACAATGAGGTGTGATGTACAGGTAGAGAAGGTTTTATATCTTTGATTAATTGAGCACATTTTCATTATGTTTGATATTATTTTTGAGTAAGAAATGAGGATGAGCGTGAATATACACAGCGCAAGAAGAAATATATCCAAATAAATCATTGTTTCAAACTTCTTTTTGTTTCCACAGGAAAGCATAGTGAGAATCCTAAGTTCACATAACATGCTATTTATATCCCTAGATTGGCAAATACTCAATGTAAATATGTGGCATGCGTAGCATTGATGCTTCCAATGATCAAGCAACTTGTAACAAGCTGGAGGCATTTTCTCCTTCCCATAAGGAACACGTAATGTAATGGGTGACACATTGCAACATATCAGTCATAAGACATTGTAGTGAGCAAACAAACCTCTGTAGAGCCCAAAATAGGAAGAAATATAACTGTGATAAACAGGCAATATATAATATTCTGTTATCTCCTGTGAGGATGATATCCAGTAGCTTAGGAAGGGATTTTGTTGTATAGAATATATCTACAAAGGACAAGTTGCATAGGAAGGGGTTTGTATATCCTCATTGAGGAAAATCACTATAATTATCGTCACATTCCATAAAATACTTATTATACGAAGTAGGAAAAATATTAGAAAGAAGAAAGACTGTTCCTGAATGTTTTTTGAAAAAAATAAACTCTCTGGTTCCCCATAATAAAGTTTACACAAAGTAGTTGTTTTCCCACAACCTATGCCCTTTTACAAAGACTAAAGAGCAAAGGATAAAAAATCCTGATCTTTCTGATCAGTGCTCATCTACACATCCTTTACAAAGCTCTATCAATTGTGCAGCCACTTAAATTCCTCACTGTTGGCCACACAACCCTGGAATGCCCACAGTGATGTGTGGCCATCGTGATCCTTTAAATGACTGAACAAAATTTTCTGTCTGCCAAAGAATGAGCATTTTCTATTTCATCAACTGATCACTGGCTCTTTACATGGACTGATTATCAGGAATGAAAGGTCTTCTGCCTGATAGTCAGCCTGTGCAGTCAGACATTATAGAATCTGTATTCTGGTGGCAACACTAAGACACTATTTCATTAAAGGGGTACTCCGGTCCAAAACTTTTTTTTTGCAACTGGCTCCAGAAAGTTAAACAGATTTGTAAATGACTTCTATTAAAAAAAATCTTAATCCTACCAGTACTTATCAGCTGCTGAAGTTGAGTTGTTCTTTTCTGTCTGACCACAGTGCTCTTTGCTGACACCTCTGTCTGTCTCTGGAACTGTCCAGAGCAGGAGAGATTTGCTATGGGGATTTGCTCCTACTTTGGACTTTTCCCGAGACAGACAGAGGTGTCCGCAGAGAGCACTGTTGTCAGACAGAAAAGAACAACTCAACTTCAGCAGCTGATAAATACTGGTAGGATTAAGATTTTTTATTAGAAGTAATTTACAAATCTGTTTATCTTTCTGGAGCCAGTTGACATGAAAAAAATATGTTTTTCAATGGAATACCCCTTTACATAAAAGTGGTTAAGTACAAAAAGTTAGTATCATTATACACATTTAGTTGATAAATGACTTGACTAAATTATATTTCTAAAACAAAATGAGATAAGAAGAAAGTCAGATTTTTTTCCGACTTTTTCCATTATTAACTCATATCCTGACTTGTATCCTGACCTTGTACAGTTCTGTTTATTGTTTTGACTTTTGACTGTTTTGCCCCTGCACTTTAGCACAGCAAAGGGACTGGAACCAGGTTATGGAATTATCACATAGGGCAATTACGCAGGTAGGCAGGGAAAGAGGGCTCTGGGGTAAGTTCAGGGCACACTCTTCCCATGCCCTGCTTTAGTATGTCACATTAAATGTTGGCATTCATTGTTCCATCAGTGAACTGTAGCTCCCCAGTGCCAGCAGCACTCATGCAGCCCCAGACCATAACACTACCACCATCATGCTTGACTGTAGGCAAGACACACTTGTTTTTTTTTCCCTCCCCACCTTGTTTCCCCCACACACACTTAAAACCATCTGCACCAAATACAAGACACCTGCTCCCCATTCACACTTGTGAAACTGACAAGACACTAAAGAGTCACATGGCACTGGGGAGGAACAATGACTAATTAGGCCTAATGTGGATATTTCCACTTAGGGGTGTACTCACTTTTGTTGCCAAGGTTTAGACATTAATGGCTATCTGTTGATTTATTTTGAGGAGACACAACAGTAAACACTGTTATACAGGCTGTGCACTCACTACTTTACAATGTAGCAGAGTGTCATTTCCTCAGTGTTGTCAAATGAAAAGATAGAATAAAATATTTACACAAATGTGATGTATATGCTCACTTATGTGAGATACTGTATATATTACTGACCTGCACCCCACAGCTGGGAATTGAAATACTAAAAGATTGATATAAAGAAAGAAAACCAAGATAAATAGTCAGAGATGTGATCCAAAGAGAACGTAAACTAAAGCTACGTGCAACCTCCTCTTCACTGCACAAGTTCAAGGGGTATGGGAGGTCTGGTGGAGGCACTGTCATTATAGTGAAGCCCACTGTGAATTGTACCTTGACTAGACCTTGAAAATCACTGAGGACAACTGCCCTTATCGTCATTCATCTACATAGGCCTACAGCTCCCCTGACACCATTGTATTCCCCCTGGGCTGTGCTGCACATGTCATAGAGGAGGTTTCTCTGAAGTTTCTCTTCTTGGAACAATCTGTACGAGAGAGAATGGCACTTCCTTTTGCCTATGCTGTCAATTATTGTAATTCTTCATCTGTTAATGAATTACAGATTCATTTTTTTATTTTATTTCTCCATTGACCAGAACACTGGAGACTCATCAGCCGATAGCAGAGATATCTCCAAGGGCATTATCATAGTGAAAGAGGGCACTGCCATTAGGAGATCCTGCTGCCATGAAAGGCGAAGACTTTATCGGCACAATGTTTACATGGGGGGGGGGCATGTTCCAGTATTATCCACATTGTCACGATGCCGGCTGGCAGGTAGTGGATCCTCTGTGCCAGAGAGGGATTGGCGTGGACCGTGCTAGTGGATCGGTTCTAAGTCACTACTGGTTTTCACCAGAGCCCGCCGCAAAGCGGGATGGTCTTGCTGCGGCGGTAGTGACCAGGTCGTATCCACTAGCAACGGCTCAACCTCTCTGACTGCTGAAGATAGGCGCGGTACAAGGGAGTAGACAGAAGCAAGGTCGGACGTAGCAGAAGGTCGGGGCAGGCAGCAAGGATCGTAGTCAGGGGCAACGGCAGGAGGTCTGGAACACAGGCTAGGAACACACAAGGAAACGCTTTCACTGGCACAATGGCAACAAGATCCGGCCAGGGAGTGCAAGGGAGGAGACCAGATATAGCCAGGGAGCAGGTGGAAGCCAATTAAGCTAATTGGGCCAGGCACCAATCATTGGTGCACTGGCCCTTTAAGTCTCAGGGAGCTGGCGCGCGCGCGCCCTAGAGAGCGGAGCCGTGCACGCCAGCACATGACAGCAGGGGACGGGAACGGGTAAGTGACCTGGGATGCGATTCGGGCGCGTCCCGCTGTGCGAATCGCATCCCCAACGGCCATGACAGTGCAGCGCTCCCGGTCAGCGGGACTGACCGGGGAGCTGCAGGGAGAAAGACGCCGTGAGCGCTCCGGGGAGGAGCGGGGACCCGGAGCGCTAGGCGTAACAGTACCCCCCCCTTAGGTCTCCCCTTTTTTTTGTCCGGTGACTGCCTCCCCTGGGATGAGGACACCGGGAAGGAATGGATGGTTTCCTCAATGGCAGGCAGTACAGCAGGAGTAGGAATGGGGAGGGAGGGCAGAGGGTGAAGCTTGGCACGGGGCAGGGAGACACAAGGACGGGAGCCATGAGGGGACACAGAGGCTTGCCTGATGGGACTGGGAGGGGGGGAGAGGCATTTCCTGTGGCAGGCAGAGACCCTAACGACCTTAGGGGGACCGGATACAGGAGGAACCACAGGGTCACGGCAGGGAGTACTGGGAACCGGTTTAAGGCAGTCCTTGGAACAAGAGGGACCCCAACTCTTGATCTCCCCAGTGGACCAGTCCAGGGTTGGGGAATGGTGTTGAAGCCAGGGTAGTCCAAGGAGAATTTCGGAAGTGCAATTGGGAAGGACCAAAAATTAAATTTTCTCGTGATGAGGTCCGATGCACATTAGGAGGGGCTCCGTGCGGTAACGCACGGTGCAATCCAACCTGGCTCCGTTGACCGCGGAAATGTGGAGTGGCTTGACAAGACGGGTCACCGGAATGCGGAATTTATTCACCAAGGACTCCCGAATAAAATTCCCAGAGGCACCAGAGTCCAGGCAGGCCACGGCTGAGAGGGAAGAGCTGGCTGAAGTAGAAATCCGTACAGGCACCGTGAGACGTGGAGAAGCCGACTTAGCATCAAGAGACGCCACACCCACGAGAGCTGGGTGCGAGCGTGCGTTTCCCAGACGTGGAGGACGGATAGGGCAATCCACCAAAAAATGTTCGGTACTGGCACAGTACAGACAAAGATTCTCTTCCTTACGGCGATTCCTCTCTTCCAGGGTCAGGCGAGACCGATCCACTTGCATGGCCTCCTCGGCGGGAGGCCTAGGCGCAGATTGCAGTGGAGACTGTGGGAGAGGTGTCCAGAGATCTAAGTCTTTTTCCTGGCGGAGCTCTTGATGTCTCTCAGAAAAACGCATGTCAATGCGAGTGGCTAGATGAATGAGTTCATGCAGGTTAGCAGGAGTTTCTCGTGCGGCCAGAACATCTTTAATGTTGCTGGATAGGCCTTTTTTAAAGGTCGCGCAGAGGGCCTCATTATTCCAGGATAGTTCAGAAGCAAGAGTACAGAATTGTATGGCGTACTCGCCAACGGAAGAATTACCCTGGACCAGGTTCAGCAGGGCAGTCTCAGCAGAAGAGGCTCGGGCAGGTTCCTCAAAGACACTTCGAATTTCCGAGAAGAAGGAGTGTACAGAGGCAGTGACGGGGTCATTGCGGTCCCAGAGCGGTGTGGCCCATGACAGGGCTTTTCCAGACAGAAGGCTGACTACGAAAGCCACCTTAGACCTTTCAGTAGGAAACTGGTCCGACATCATCTCCATGTGCAGGGAACATTGCGAAAGAAAGCCACGGCAAAACTTAGAGTCCCCATTAAATTTGTCCGGCAAGGACAGGCGGAGGCTAGGAGTGGCCACTCGCTGCGGAAGGGGTGCAGGAGCTGGCGGAGGAGATGATTGCTGCTGAAGTTGGTGCACAATGGTGGACACTTCCGACAGCTGGTGGGTTAGATGGGCGATCTGTCGGGATTGCTGGGCGACCACCGTGGTGATATCAGAGATATAAGGCAGAGGGACCTCAGCGGGATCCATGGCCGGATCTACTGTCACGATGCCGGCTGGCAGGTAGTGGATCCTCTGTGCCAGAGAGGGATTGGCGTGGACCGTGCTAGTGGATCGGTTCTAAGTCACTACTGGTTTTCACCAGAGCCCGCCGCAAAGCGGGATGGTCTTGCTGCGGCGGTAGTGACCAGGTCGTATCCACTAGCAACGGCTCAACCTCTCTGACTGCTGAAGATAGGCGCGGTACAAGGGAGTAGACAGAAGCAAGGTCGGACGTAGCAGAAGGTCGGGGCAGGCAGCAAGGATCGTAGTCAGGGGCAACGGCAGGAGGTCTGGAACACAGGCTAGGAACACACAAGGAAACGCTTTCACTGGCACAATGGCAACAAGATCCGGCCAGGGAGTGCAAGGGAGGAGACCAGATATAGCCAGGGAGCAGGTGGAAGCCAATTAAGCTAATTGGGCCAGGCACCAATCATTGGTGCACTGGCCCTTTAAGTCTCAGGGAGCGCGCCCTAGAGAGCGGAGCCGCGCGCGCCAGCACATGACAGCAGGGGACGGGAACGGGTAAGTGACCTGGGATGCGATTCGCGAGCGGGCGCGTCCCGCTGTGCGAATCGCATCCCCAACGGCCATGACAGTGCAGCGCTCCCGGTCAGCGGGACTGACCGGGGAGCTGCAGGGAGAAAGACGCCGTGAGCGCTCCGGGGAGGAGCGGGGACCCGGAGCGCTAGGCGTAACACACATGATTCCAGGACCCATGGTTTTTAGTTCAAAGCATCCCATCATCTTTCTTCCAAAAGGCTTCCTGGTACATTATGTAAAGCAAACCTTCATTTATCAGAGAAAGACTTTTAATGTGGTGGAAACAGGTCAGCACAGGCTCTCAGACTGCCCTGCTGTTACACAGCCTCTTAGGGTCTATTCACACAGCAGAATTTCTGCTTGCGGAAATCAGTCTCAAATTAAAGCCCATAGACTACTATGGGTTTCCGCAATCCCATTCACACTACTGAACATCCGCTTGCTATGGACTTTAATTTGATGCGGAATTCTGCAAGCGTATTTACACAAGTGGAAATTCTGCCATGTGAATAGACCCTTACACAGGAAGATGCAAATCCCTAAGTAAAATGACTCCTTTCTGTAATTTTCCTCCTTGGACAAGTTTTGGTAGGTGCTAACTACTGCATACAAAGAGTACCCCACAAGATGCTCCGTCCCCAATATAAAGATATAAAGTTAAAGAATAGAAAACAATATATGTTATACCATTTCTTCATGGGTCCTATTTTCTCAGCCATATTATACGAGTCATTGTTTTTATGTTTTTATAATTACTGCCTAAATCTATTTACAGGAGAACAACAGGACGAAGGTCACAGAGTTCCTTCTCTTAGGATTTCAATTCAGTCGAGGTTTAAGAATCTCCTTATTCTGTCTTTTTCTTCTGTCTTTCTACTTACTGGGTAATAATATGTGGGAATCTCCTGATCATCACCCTGGTGTCCACTAGCAAAAACCTTCACACTCCAATGTACTTCTTCATCTCACATCTGTCCTTTAGTGACATCTTGTTATCCACAGATATTGTCCCCAACGTGTTCCATGTTCTACTGAATAATGGGGGGACCATTACTTTTGTTGGTTGTTTGACTCAATATTATTTTTTCTGCTTCTCAGAAACATTTGAAAGTCTTCTCCTGGCTGTGATGTCCTATGACAGATATGTGGCCATATGTAATCCCCTCCGTTACTCCTCTATCATAACAAGTGGACATTGTATTATCCTGACCATCTTCTGTTGGGTGTTTGGATTTTTTACTACTTTGATTATAACTGTCACAATAGCATGGCTAAACTTTTGTTGACCAAATATCATTGATCATTTATTCTGTGATACTCTTCCTTTACTAAAGCTTTCCTTTGTTCAGTTGGAGCTTTATGTAATAGGTGGTGGAACTGTCTTCATTCCAACCGCTATCATCTTTGTGTCTTCTACTTATATTGTTTTAGCAATTCTAAGGATCCCATCGAATACTGGTAGACAGAAAGCTTTCTCCACCTGTAGCTCCCACCTCATTGTGGTCTCCATATTCTATGGGACTATATTCTGTGTTTATCTTGCCCCGACTAAAAGGCCGAACACTAACCATGAGTAAAATCCTATCACTGCTATATACTGTGTTTACTCCTTTGGTCAACCCCATTATATATATAGTCTGAGGAATAAGGACATTAGGAAAGCCGTACAGGGAACATTTCAGAAGCGGCTGATTTGGTAAATCATCTACAATATAAGATATAGGTAATCCACAAATAGAATTAAAAAAAGACCAGATCTTGTGAGGACATTATGGGTTGATGTCTGGCAGCTCCCACAAGATGTGTTCTCCTTCTGTATATTATCTGTATGCCCTGGTTTTTTCTCAAACTTAAGATTGGCCTTACCAGTTCGGTGGTGTAGCCAATAAGCCCAATGTCCATAGCAGAGTAATCTGTATGATTCCATCAAGTGAGCAATAATCCATGTGCTTGACATGTTCTTTGTATAATATATTCTAAATAGAAAACATGATGAAGCCCTGTCTACACTTTTAGGTCATATCATGGCTAATATTCTATATAAAACAGAAGTAGATCAAACATTCTCTCTACTGGAAATCAGTCTTGATCATATAAAGTCTTCACCATTCAGTTTTGACCTGTTTGTTTTGTATGTATTTTGGAATAAATCTTCCTGACAGTCTGGGACTGATTGACACTCAAAAGGGATAGTGACACAAATTATAAACTATTTGCAAAAATTTCCAAATAAAAATGTTGTTTTACCACGATTTTTGGGAGATGTTTTGGGTGACCCGGAAATCCTCCATAAAAGAAATATTAAACAATTTTACCATCACTTTAACCAATCCCAGTATCCTAGACATTCACTTTCCCATTTAAAAAAATGGGAATTTGAACTTAATATCACCATACCTTTAACTACATGGGAAAAAACCTTTATTTGGGCCAAGAAATCCTCTATGTGTATTAACCACTGGGAACAATATATGAAAATTCTAACCAACTGGTATTATACACCAGCTAAATTAGCAAAATTTTATCACTCCATGTCTAATAAATGTTGGAGAAATTGTAATGAGACAGGAACCTTGAAACATCTTCTATGGAATTGCCCTATTATTGCACCGTTTTGGTTTGAGGTTGAAAAACTTATCAATGACCTAACCGGAAAATATTCCACTCTTACACAAGAATTCGCTCTTTTATTGTTGGGCATTCATGAAATTCCAGAAAAATGTTGTATTCCCATTTGTCACATAATTTTTACCGCCCAACGTTTACTTACAAGAAGATGGAAATCTTCCGATGTCCCAACAATCCAGGAACTTATAGCAAATGTAACTACCAACTGCAAATATGAGATCACATTGGCGCACCAAAATGGTTTTGGTATAAAAAAAAGAAACAATTGGAATGCATGGTTACATAATTTCCCTAATGTCACATGATTCCTTCTAGATACATTATCAGAATTACTTTTAGATCTTTTATTTATTTATTTAATTTTAGTGTCTAGTTTACTCTTATTGTAAGGGGAGGGGTGTGAAGGCAATCCGACCATTAAAACAATAACTACTATACCTTTAATTTAATCACATCTGATATCCTTCGCTGCAAATGTTATGACTTGTTATAGTTAATTTGTTATTATTTATATATATATATGCTGTTGTATTTTATCAGTATGGAAATTTACGTATTTTATTCTATTGTATAACATATTATACTTCATAGTTTCCTTGAGCTTGATATATTATTCACCTTTTACTTTAATGTTTAATCTAAAAATGTATTGTTTATTGTATAGTGTAATGTTTGTTGTAAAATTTAATAAAAATATATATAAAAAAAAAAAAAAAGGGATAGTGACAGATAAGACGTCACCTGTGAGTCTGCACTGTAATTGCTTATACTGGTATCTACCACTGTATAGGAGCTGTATAGGGGAATACTGGTCTGTGTACAGTATTTTCTTATTTAATAACAATATGGTGATATGGGTTCATATATCATTATTAAAATAAATAAAAATAAAATAATTTGAAAAAATCCTGTGTATGCCCCTGATATTTTTATATCTACCTGAGACATACATGCAATTCAACATTTTACCTTTCATAGAGTAGTATCCTGCATTTCCACAACTACATACTGTATGTTTGTGTCAGATCCTCTATGAAAATGGAAAACAATGTGTATTTTGAACAAATCAAAAAATATCCCCTTTTTGGGAGCAGTTTAAGGTATGTTAAATTTTAACTTAAAGTGGTTAGCATAAAAGGATTTCCCAACAGCAACTTTACAGCATTGAACATGATGGATAAGGTAGGAGACTTGTGGAAGTATAGGGGGCTAGTTGTAGCAGCAGCAAAGGTTGTACTCCATAGAACATGATGGACAGTAGTGGAGATGTGCAAAACCAGGGCAAGGGGTAGGGGCAGTGATTAGAGATGAGCGAATCGAAGTTGACGAACCCAAATTCGTTACGAATTTCATGAAAAATTTGATTCACAGCAATTACGAATATGGCCTCGATTCGATCGCACAAATCGCTTCATTAAACTCCATTTTACAGCGTTCCAGGCTATTGGAGACCTAAGATGGCGGATCCACATGTGAGTAAATGGGGCAGGGGATTATGGGAGGGTGGGAAACAGCGGCGGGAATGAAGGTAGGTGGGCTTACCCTGAATCACATGTGAGATGCAGGCTATCAGTGTTCACTGACCCCTGTAATGTCACAGCCCCTATATAATGGGCGACCATCTTGCCTCTCTTCATTTAATCTATGCACTAAGATAGAGAGGACGGGACTGCATGTGTGTGAATAGCTCATACCACAGTGTTACACTGCAACTGCTAGTCACATCAGCATTAGGGAAAGGCAGGAGTGCAGAGTGCTTTGCTGTTACACTGAGAAGGATCATTGATAGCTAAACCTGCTATTCACGTTATTGAGCATTGCAGCAGAGAGGGGCAGATACCTGTCAGCTGCCTCATACAGATCTCCAAGCTGTCTGAACTTTCTGAAGCATCTTATCTCCTCATTTTTCAGCCCAATTGAGTTTATTTATTTTTTGCTCCACAAATCTTCTGCTGCTCAGAATTGTGTGACAGAGTGCAATTTAGGGTTTAATCCCTGGATTTTTTTTTGTGGTGCTGCACTGTTGGGTCCTGCTGCTGTTCAGAAATACGTGATTGTTCAGTGGACTGTAGTGCATTTGTACCATTTTGTACCTGTTAATCTGTCAAGGGGCTACATACTGTGCAAGTCCAAACAATAGTATTCACCGGCTGTTTTTTTTTCCTGCTTATAGTTACGCATATTACTGCCCTCATCAGTGCATACCGCATACATACATCCAAGTATTGTACCATTTAGTACCTGTTAAGTGTCAAGGTGCTCCATACCGTCAAAGTCCAAACAATAGCATTCACCGGCTGGTGTTTTACAAAAATACAGATTTTTTTCTGCGTATAGTTAGGCATATTATTGCCCTCATCGGTGCATACCGCATACGTACATCCAAGTATTGTACCATTTAATACCTGTTAATCTGTCAAGGTGCTCCAAACCGTCAAAGTCCAAACAATACAAATAGAAATCACAAAGTTCTCCGTTGTGTAATAAAGTTGGGGTGAGAAAAATATCACAAAGGTTGATATGAAAATTGCTCACCCCGTAGGTTGTGCTCCCAGTCAGGCACAACATTGATGTAAACTTGTAAGGTATCACCACTATGCAGCCGATCCCTCCACCATAGCTTGGTGTCCAATAGTGCAATACTTCAGCCTCCAACCACACAGGGATTCCACAAGACGCAATAGGTGAATAGCAGCACTAGCCACAAGGGCACTCGGGCAAAAGCGAGATATAAGTAATATCATTTATTATAGAACAACGCGTTTCAACGCCAGAACCGACGTCTTCCTCAGGTTCACGACAATAGAATGACCAAAGTGCATATATATAGGGAAAAGGATAACAAGCTTGATGAATTAATTAACTTACATACTGCTCCGAAGCTGCGGGATCAGCCGACCGGGCGGAAGTGATGTATCACTCTCTCCGGGTTCGCACGGTCAGCTGACAGGGCGGAAGTGTCACGGAGGTCACAGAGCGAGAACAGGTCACACCAAAACAACATAGTTAAGTGAAAAATACCAAATATTGATAGAAATAAATAATACACAAAAAGATATACAGATATCAATAATAATGATCAGAATACAATAAATAAAAAATAGAAATAAATAAAACCTGCCAACGGATCACTAATAGGGATCAGAAGGTATATGCTCATGCTATATTCTCTATTGTCTCATTAAGCCCATCCGGATACAGACATTTTAATTTAAATATCCAGTAGGACCCTTTGTTAATAAGTTTGCGGAATCGGTCCCTAGTATCTAATGGGATGATGTCTATTATAACTAATTTTAAATGTTCGGGATTATTTTTGTGTTTCTGCTTAAAGTGACGCGATACACTATGTAAGGGAAACCCCTTTCTAATATTGATTTTATGTGTATTTATGTGTCTCTGTTGTAACATCATTCAGGACAATTGCAGTACTTTTAAATCTAATGTCACTAACAAATCTTTCAACATTAAGCATAATGTGAACTGTGAGTCAAACCATGCGGCATATTTATTGGAGTGTCCCTGCAGATTGCAGTATGTGGGCCGCACCGTACAAACGGTCCCGCATGAATACACATAGATTCAATATTAGAAAGGGGTTTCCCTTACATAGTGTATCGCGTCACTTTATGCAGAAACACGAAAATAATCCTGAACATTTAAAATGAGTTATAATAGACATCATCCCATAATATACTAGGGACCGATTCCGCAAACTTATTAACAAAGAGTCCTACTGGATATTTAAGTTAAAATGTCTGTATCCGGACGGGCTTAAAGGGGTATTCCAGGAAAAAACTTTTTTTTATATATCAACTGGCTCCAGAAAGTTAAACAGATTTGAAAATTACTTCTATTAACTATACGGAGAAAAAACTCTGTATTTTTGTAAAACACCAGCCGGTGAATACTATTGTTTGGACTTTGGTGCAATACTTCAGCCTCCAACCACACAGGGATTCCACAAGGCGCAATAGGTGAATAGCAGCACTAGCCACAATTCTTTCAGTACTTATGAGCTTCTGAAGTTAAGGTTGTTCTTTTCTGTCTAAATCCTCTCTGATGACACCTGTCTCGGGAAACGCCCAGTTTAGAAGCAAATCCCCATAGCAAACCTCTTCTAAACTGGGCGTTTCCCGAGACAAGTGTCATCAGAGAAGATTTAGACAGAAAAGAACAACCTTAACTTCAGAAGCTCATAAGTACTGAAAGGATTAAGATTTTTTAATAGAAGTAATTTACAAATGCTTCTAACTATTTTTGCTTTTAACACACCTCCCCTCTACCACGTCACATGATCATGTGAGAGATGTTCAGGTGCGTGATAGGTGAAGCACTAGGTTCACTTAGATATAAGGCAGTCATAGGCAGTATGGGTCATGGCCGGACGAAGCACACCAAGTGTGCGAAACTAGAGCTCGGACGCCACAACTTGTCCCCCCACTTCCCTCTCTTCTGTACCCCGCATGTGAGTATGTCTCAATAAAGAAGACCCTGCAGCCACACTGGTGAGTGCCGATATTTTCATTTCTCTTCACGGATACTAATTTACAAATCTGTTTAACTTTCTGGAGCCAGTTGATATATATAAAAAACGTTTTTTCCTGGAATACCCCTTTAATGAGACAATAGAGAATACAGTATAAGCATACACCTTCTGATCCCTAATAGTCATCCGTTGGCAGGTTTTATTTATTTCAATTTTTTTATTTATTGTAGTCTGATCATTATTATTGATATCTGTATATCTTTTTGTGTATTATTTATTTCTATCAATATTTGGTATTTTTCACTTACCTATGTTGTTTTGGTGTGACCTCTTCTCGCTCTGTGACCTCTGTGACACTTCCGCCCTGTCAGCTGACCGTGCGAACCCGGAGAGAGTGATACATCACTTCCGCCCGGTCAGCTGATCCCGCGGCTCCGGAGCAGTATGTAAGTTAATTAATTAATTCATCAAGCTTGTTATCCTTTTCCCTATATATATGCAGTTTGGTCATTCTATTGTTGTGAACCTGAGGAAGACGCCGGTTCTGGCGTTGAAACGAGTTGTTCTATAATAAATTATATTACTTATATCTCGCTTTTGCCTGAGTGCCCTTGTGGCTAGTGCTGCTATTCACCTATTGCGCCTTGTGGAATCCCTGTGTGGTTGGAGGCTGAAGTATTGCACCAAAGTCCAAACAATAGTATTCACCGGCTGGTGTTTTACAAAAATACTGAGTTTTTTCTGCATATAGTTACGCATATTACTGCCCTCATCAGTGCATACCGCATAGGTACATCCAAGTATTGTACCATTTAGTACCTGTTAAGCTGTCAAGGTGCTCTATACTGTCAAAGTCCAAACAATAGTATCCACCGGCTGCTGTTTTACAAAAAGAAAGATTTTTTTCTGCATATAGTTACGCATATTACTGCCCTCATCAGTGCATACCGCATAGGTACATCCAAGTATTGTACCATTTAGTACCTGTTAAGCTGTCAAGGTGCTCCATACCGTCAAAATCCAAACAATAGTATCCACCGGCTGGTGTTTTACAAAAATACAGATTTTTTTCTGTTAATAGTTAGGCATATTACTGCCCTCATCAGTGCATACTGCACACGTACATCCGAATATTGGACCATTTAGTACCTGTTAATCTGTCAAGGTGCTCCAAACCGTCAAAGTCCAAATAATATTATCCACCGGCTGGTGTTTTACAAAAATACAGAGTTTTTTCTGCTAATAGTTAGGCATATTACTGCCCTCATCAGTGCATACCGCATACGTACATCCAAGTATTGTACCATCTAGTACCTGTTAATCTGTCAAGGGCCTACATACTGTTCAAGGACAGCCGTAAGTAATCACCTGCTGCTGTTCTAGACAAACACTGTTTAAAGAGTAGTGTAGCGTATTGTAATACCCTCATAAACGCACTAAGTATGTCAGGCAGAGAAGTGCCAGAACGTGCACAGAGGAGTGGCAGAGGCCTTTGGCAGTTGGCAGCAGACTTGGGGCGAGTCAATGGCCGGTCAGGGCTATGGAGACGTTGCGCCTACATCTTACGGCCAGATTAGCCCTGTGGGTGCTTGTGAGATTAGTTCCTTTGTACCCACACGGTGTGGTCCGGGACACAAATTTTGATTTAAATTTCAAATAAAAAAATCACACATTTCAATGGTCTCCTCATGCTGCAGCCAACTCCAGGCTGCGTCATTCTGGTAATATATAGAGAGCACTCGCTGTCCTAAATTTTCGTTAAAATTTTTCGTAAATTTTTTTTGTCTTTTTTATTAGGGATTGTGAAGCTTTGGTGCGTACTCATGCATCAGCCAACTCCAGCCTGTGTCATTCAGGCAATATATGGTTTACTGATGGCGCTGCTGGGCCTGGGTCTGGTAATTTCAAATTTTCTCATAGGTAGCACCCGCTATCCAAAAGTCTTCTTCATAAATTTCTACAATTGTTGTGCTTTTTTGGAGGGATTGTGAAGCCCTAGTGTGTACTCATGCATCAGCCAACTCCAGGCTGTGTCATTCAGGCAATATATAGGTAGCACCCGCTGGCCTAAATATTCTTAAAATTATTTTAAAAATGGTTATTTTTTCTTTGGGATTCTGAAGCCCTGGTGTGTACTCAATGCTGCTTCCTGCTACACTCTGTCAGCCCGTTGGTCCTGCGATAGTGTGCTACTCCGCCTTCACATCCTCCAGTGTGTCTTAAGCCTCCACTGCCCGGACAAGTCTCAGTGGCCCTTCAGCATACCATGTGTGCAGGTCATGGCGGTGTCACGCTGTTCTTCACATGGTTTGCCTTGGCGAGAAGTCTTGGAAACAATGGCCGGTCAGGGCAATGGAGACGTTGCGCATAAATCTCACGGCCACATGAGCCCTGTGGGGGCTTGTTGGATTTGGTCCTTCGTACCCACACGCTGGGGCCCGGGACATGCAAAGGTTGTTTTAAATTTCAAATAAAAAAATGATGGCACTGCTGGGCCTGGGTCTGGGAATTTCAAGTTTTCTCATAGGTAGCACCCGCTATCCAAAATCTTTTTCAAAAATTTCTAAAATTGTGGTGTTTTTGGGGGGGATTGTGAAGCCCTGGTGTTTACTCGTGCCTAAGCCAACTCCAGGCTGTGTCTTTCAGGCAATATATGGGTTACTGATGCCGCTGTGGGGCCTGGGTCTGATCATTTCAAATTTTCTCAAAAGTATCCAAAATCTTTTTCAAAAATTTCTAAAATTGTGGTGTTTTTTGGGGGGGATTGTGAAGCCCTGGTGTGTACTCGTGCATCAACCAACTCCAGGCTGTGTCATTCAGGCAATATATGGGTTACTGATGTCGCTGTGGGGCCTGGGTCTGGTAATTTCAAATTTTCTCATAGGTAGCACCCACTATCCAAAATCTTTTTAAAAAATTTCTAAAATTGCGGTGTTTTTTTTTTGGGGGGGGGGGGAATGTGAAGCCCTGGTGTGTACTCGTGCATCAGCCTACTCCAGGCTGTGTCATTCAGGCAATATATGGGTTACTGATGCTGCTGTGGTACCTGGGTCTGGTAATTTCAAATTTTCTCATAGGTAGCACCCGCTATCCAAAATCTTTTTCAAAAATTTCTAAAATTGTAGTGTTTTTTTGGGGGGGATTGTGAAGCCCTGCTGTGTACTTGTGCATCAGCCAACTCCAGGCTGTGTCATTCAGGCAATATATGGGTTACTGATGCCGCTGTGGGGTCTGTGTCTGGTAATTTCTAATTTTCTCATAGGTAGCACTCGCTATCCAAAATCTTCGGTTTAAATTTCTTAATTCATCTTTTAATCTTAGGGATTGTGAAGGCCTAGTGCCCACTCATGCTGTTGGCAATTCCGGGCTGTGCCATTCATCCACTATATGGTCTCCTCATGCTGCCATCACCTCCACGCTGTGTCATTCAGCCACTAAATGGTCTCCTCATGCTGGCAACATGTCCATGCTGTGTCATTCAGCCACTATATGGTGTCCTCATGCTGCCAACACCTCCACGCTGTGCCATTCAGCCACTATATGGTGTCCTCATGCTTCAGCCTCATCCAAGCTGTGTCATTCAGCCACTATATGGTGTCCTCATGCTGCCAACACCTCAACACTGTGCCATTCAGACACTATATGGTGTCTTCATGCTGCCAACACCTCCACGCTATGCCATTCAGCCACTATATGGTCTCCTCATGCTGCCAACACCTTCACGCTGTGTCATTCAGCCACTATATGGTCTCCACATGCTGCCAATACCTCCACGCTGTGTCATTCAGCCACTATATGGTCTCCTCATGCTGCCAACACCTCCACGCTGTGTCATTCAGCCACTATGTGGAGTCCTCATACTTCAGCCTTATCCAAGCTGCATCTTGCTGCCAACACCTCCACGCTGTGCCATTTAGCCACTATATGGTATCCTCATGCTGCCAGCACCTCCACGCTGTGCCATTCAGCCACTATATGGTCTCCTCATGCTGCCAACACCTCCACGCTGTGTCATTCAGCCACTATATGGAGGCCTCATGCTTCAGCCTTATCCAAGCTGCGTCTTGCTGCCAACACCTCCACGCTGTGCCATTCAGCCACTATATGGTCTCCTCATGCTGCCAACACCTCCACGCTGTGTCATTCAGTCACTATATGGTCTCCTGACACTGATGCCACCACCAGGCTCTGTAATTGTGCTGCTGTGCGGCAGTGATTCTAAGAGCGATGCCGGTAATCTGCATGCTATTCTGAATAACAGTATTATTTCACTAACCCAGCACACTCCATATGCGTTTTAGAACACAGCAAAGTGTTCTATACCCCTATAGGCTAGAAATAGCCTTTTTTTATATAGATTCGCCGCAAAAAAATTCGGATCGAAACAAACTTTATCTGAAAATTCGGTCGAATAGTCCGAATCAAATTTTTGAAAAGTTCGCTCATCTCTAGCAGTGATAGAAGAAGGATAGAAGATGGTGGTCAGAAGGGCAGTACTGATCATGGCATCTGAGCACATGACTGCTCAAATCATCTCACCTTCTCAAAGCCGAAGTGAGCGGATCTGCACCTGACCCAGTGCGATGTACCATATGTGGAGAAGAAAGGGAAAGGTGATCCAGCAATTCAAAGACAATACAGCTTTATTGAAGATTAGGACATTACAGTGCACACCTCATGTCTGCACAACATCAGTTCAATCAGACACATTTCAAGCTCATGTGTTAAACATTACACATAATTGACTTATATTTGCCCACTCCAGGGTGAATTGTAATCCATAAATGCTTGATGCCCAAAATACAAAATATACTGGCCACAATTATTACTCCAAGTATCTACCATCGCTTGCATTGTGCTGCACACTGACAACTGCATGGGGTGACCCACTCTCTCCTCCACATGATTGTACAATGTGGCAGCATCTTTTTAGAGAAGTAATGGGGAGTGGATATGTGACACCTGGGCTGGGCCCAATCCATTAGTTGCCTTAAGGAGGTGGACAACTTGGCCAGGTGTAAATTCAGCCACATGGACAAATACTGTTGTTTGCAGGATACAGACTGGATAACTTACAGGATGAAGGTGAAGGAACACTAGATGACAGTGATGATGGCAACATGCAGATCTTGAGGCCTGACTACTGAAAAGAGCTAGTATGTACACCACCATCCCACCATGCCATTCCTCTGGAAGGCTATTCTCTGCCATTAATTGTTCCTGGGCTGACCACACCAGTCAGAGACATTTGGCAGATGTTTTAGCTCTACCTCAGTTCGTCTTTACTACCCTCCTGCTATGACTCTGTCATCTGTCCACCACTTCTGAACTTTTGATATCTTATTGAAGGTTATTTGACTTTATTTAATTAATTTCTTCATAAGATTTTTTCCCCCAGATTGTGCAGGATGGAATTAATTGACTTATTATATTTAGAAAAGGAAAAAAAAGTGAAAGAAAAAGAAGTTTGGCCAAAGGAATAAATAAAATAAAACAAAAAGAGAATGTAAAAATGTGATCACTATTTATTAACAGTATAATGCTACTTTTACATAACCATCTAAAGTCGGCTAATGTTTTATTTAATATGCACATCGGAGGGTATTTTTCACATTTTTGAAAGCGCTCTGTGTATTTTTGAGTTTTTTACTTGTTTGTGAGAAAATTGATGGGCCCATTGTATATTGTATGTATTGTAAGTTGAGTTATTGAAACATGTCTGAATGTTACATGTTTTGTTTGTATTGTATGTCTCTTGATGCTGAGACACATGAACACGATTAGTTAGTAGATGTTTATGGTTCGTTGGTTTTAGGGAACAACTCGAGACTAAGAATTTGTAAGGACCCAGACTCAAAGGGTTGGTGACCAGTGACATAGAGGAGTGGGAGGAGAAAAGTGGGGCCTTATGGGGAGACTGACAGCCTCTTCTCCTGAAACACCATTTCATCGTAGACTTCAAGGAAATATATGAACTGTATTAAAATTATGTATGTTTATGGTATGTGTATATACAATGTAATCCATATAAAGTTTATAATGAATCTATTTGTGTAACATTAATTTAAATGGATATTGCACCTTACAAAAATGAGATAATGAAGGATGAAGATATTGAAAGGAAAGACTGTTCTTGGATAGATGGGCTTCCCCAACACTATGATTATTTGCAAACAATATATAAGGTTAAAAGTTTAAGAGCCCTGAAAGAATATCAGAGAATCCATGGTTAATGCACAGTGTTAAATGTACATTTTCTTCAAGTAGTACAAAGATGTGTAATACATAAGACAGGATGCATGGTGTCCAGAATGAAGGTCTACTATACAAAAACAAAAAACTTCTCTCTCTGAGCTGTAGTTCAGAGAGGAGAATTGAGGGTATTCACTGAGATGAGTAAGATGGCGGAAGGTAAATATGTAAACTGAATGTAGGTACATTTTAGATTGCTCAACATGTATGAGTCTATTGGTGAAGTAGAGATTTTGTGGAATCCTTGGGTAAACCAATACAATGTAGAATCTAGTGTTCAAGTGTTCAAAGTTCTAGAGCTGCCAAAGAAAGTGGCCATTGTGAAGTTCAGGCCTATATGAAGGAAACAACCCCAGTAAAGCGGGACCAGATGGTGGAGAAGGCTGTCAAGGCTGCAGTGTTCTTGTCCTCCCCACAGTAATGGTACAGAGTGTAGAGGTGGCTGGTGGAGAAGGCTGTAGTGCTCCTGTCCTTACAGGAGGTGGTACAGGGCAACGATGGCATTTAGAAAGTTGGTGAGAAACTGTGCCAACAGTCTTGTACCCCCTGGTGACTTATACGGCCCTGTACAATAAGCAGAAGGGAGCAATGTGTATAGTAATGTACTTACATTGAGCGGCCTCAGGATTCAACAATGAGGAAAGAAGGTTTGCACAGAGTTGCAATATTTGCATCTGTTATGACCTAGGTAAAATAATAAAAGGTACCTGTCTGACACTCCATGACCATCTTACCTGTTCCAGAAACTATGAATAGACTTCATCTAACTGCCTAAGGTGGACCAATATAAGTATGTCCTTGTCTGACTGTACATAATAACAGATAATTGTATGATAATATGAGATCTTGGAGATCCAATTTCTGTATAGGTTACCCATTCCTTAACCCCTTAAGGACGCAGGACGTAAATGTACGTCCTGGTGAGGTGGTACTTAACGCACCAGGACGTACATTTACGTCCTAAGCATAACCGCGGGCATCGGAGCGATGCCCGTGTCATGCGCGGCTGATCCCGGCTGCTGATCGCAGCCAGGGACCCGCCGGCAATGGCCGACGCCCGCGATCTCGCGGGCGTCCACCATTAACCCCTCAGGTGCCGGGATCAATACAGATCCCGGCATCTGCGGCAGTGCGCGATTTGAATGAATGATCGGATCGCCCGCATCGCTGCTGCGGGGATCCGATCATTCATAACGCCGCACGGAGGTCCCCTCTCCTTCCTCCGCGCGGCTCCCGGCGTCTCCTGCTCTGGTCTGTGATCGAGCAGACCAGAACAGAAGATCTCCGATAATACTGATCTGTTCTATGTCCTACACATAGAACAGATCAGTATTAGCAATCATGGTATTGCTATGAATAGTCCCCTATGGGGACTATTCAAGTGTAAAAAAAAATGTTAAAAAATGTAAAAGTAAAAGTAAAAAAAATGTGAAAAATCCCCTCAACCAATAAAAAAGTAAAACGTCCGTTTTTTCCTATTTTACCCCCAAAAAGCGTAAAAAACTTTTTTTATAGACATATTTGGTATCGCCGCGTGTGTAAATGTCCAAACTATTAAAATAAAATGTTAATGATCCCGTACGGTGAACGGCGTGAACGAAAAAAAAATAAAAAAGTCCAAAATTCCTACTTTTTTAATACATTTTATTAAAAAAAAATTATAAAAAATGTATTAAAAGTTTTTTATATGCAAATGTGGTATAAAAAAAAAGTACAGATCATGGCGCAAAAAATTAGCCCCCATACCGCCACTTAGACGGAAAAATAAAAAAGTTAGAGGTCATCAAAATAAAGGGATTATAAACGTACTAATTTGGTTAAAAAGTTTGTGATTTTTTTTAAGCGCAACAATAATATAAAAGTATATAATAATGGGAATCATTTTAATCGTATTGACCCTCAGAATAAAGAACACATGTAATTTTTTCCATAAATTGTACGGCGTGAAAACAAAACCTTATAAAAATTTGCAAAATTGCGTTTTTCGTTTTAATTTCCCCACAAAAATAGTGTTTTTTGGTTGCGCCATACATTTTATGATATAATGAGTTATGTCATTACAAAGGACAACTGGTCGCGCAAAAAACAAGCCCTCATACTAGTCTGTGGATGAAAATATAAAAGAGTTATGATTTTTAGAAGGCGAGGAGGAAAAAATGAAAACGTAAAAATTTAATTGTCTGAGTCCTTAAGGCCAAAATGGGCTGAGTCCTTAAGGGGTTAAAGTCTAATTATTGAGTGTATGAACATATTTGGAAAAAGACGCCCAGATATGAGGATTCCGTCCAAATGGATCCAACTGTGCCATAGACAAAGAATATACATCAGCCATTGGAAAAGACTGTGATTCTTCACGTACCGTGATCAACTGTAGAAGACAATCCGGCAATATGTTTATAAACATCATTAATGATTGGAAAGATGAATAGTTGATCGAATTGTTGGTTCTTTACATAATCTATGTTGTATATTTCTATTCAGAAGAGGGGCTAATGTTCAAAGTGAACATGTTTAAAAGGGGGAAATTACATGGTAATTTTGTATATTTAGGGGTAAACATAATTCACTATATAAATACACCATGGGCTTTGTGCAATACCACCTAGAGAAATAAAAAGCAGAAACAACATCCCTCCAAGAATAGCCTTCTGAGTTCCAGAGTTGTCTGTTGCATAGCTGTTGAATTGAGACATTACCCAATAAGCTGTATGTTTCCCTTCCCAGAAGAGAAGATGCTATACATATATATATATATATATGTATATATATGGATGGCTTTGTCTAAACTGCTTTTTCTGTTGTATTGTAAATGGAAGCACATCATGTCATTGTACCATCATCCCATTGGTGGACATACTACTGTGGACATAAATAAAAGGCATGGGCAGCAGTCAAGTGGGAGCTGGAGCTGCTACAATGGAGTAGAATGAGCTTTGTGTTGTGTGTCTTTCTTTTTATGAATGTGAAGCTCACAGACGGACGAAGGGCCTGATGGGGTAGACAGGGAATTACTGCAACACATCCCTACACTCCTTGGGGCAGACGCCCTGCATCCAACCAACGGAGTGGTACCCTGAAGGCAGTGACAAACTACTACAGGATAAAATATTGGAATTTGCAAACCGAAAAACCGGTGGAAAAAAAGCTGTTGCACTTGTTTCTGGCATTTTTTCAAGATGATAAAAAAAAAGACAAAAATAAAAAATTTGTGGAAACCTAGCCTTTAGAGATGAGCGAATTGAAGCTGACTAACCCAAATTCCTTATGAATTTCATGAAATATTCGATTTGCAACAAATGCAATTATCGCTGCGATTCTTTTGCGCGAATCGCTTCATTAAACTCCATTTCCTGCATTCCAGGCTCCAGGGCATCTAAAATGGCGGAACCACATGTCAATACATGGGGCAAGCAATGCTGGGAAGGCAGGAAGGCAAGGTGGGAAGGGAAGTAAGCAGTATGACCCTGAATTACATGTAGGATGCAGACTATCAGCAGCCAGTCACCCCTGTGATGTCACATCCCTATATAATTGGCAGCCATTTTGCGGCTCGTCATATCATTCATTACACTGCATAGAGATAGGATGGACATCGCTGTGAGTGTGTTACACCGAAAAGCTAATTCCAGCAGCATTTCACATCCTAGTCACATAAGCGTTCTGGTGGACAGAGAGCAGTGTTTTTTTCACTGAAATGACTTTTTGCTGCAGCAATTAACCTCCCAGTCACTTTCCTCGGCATAGTATTACAGAGAGAAGCAAATAGCTGTGTGTTGCCTCATACACTTCAACAAGCTGCCTCAACTTCATAAACCTTAGCAGAGGAGGCAGGAATGGATCTGCAGCATATTTTACGCTGTGGATCCACCAGTGACCCAATCATTAGTGTGCCCCAGCTGTGACCAAAAGCTCTGGCACCCTCCCGGATCTGTTACCTGTGACCCTACCCTCATACTGTTTGAAAATTTCCCTTTAAATCCTTTTCATGTGAAGTTCTGGTTATATTCCTTATATTGGGTGCTAAAAAGGAGCAGATCGTATGTACAAAAACCTACGCATGTGATCTATTACCTGCTCTTATTATGGGGTTTTATCAGCAGTGCCCTAACCACAGGGCTGGTGCAAGGATTTTTGCCACCCTAGGCAAAAGCTAATTTTGCCGCCTCATTGACTGTGCCCATTGGCTACTCCCTTTGACACACCCCACCTTACTACTGGGGTGACACACTGTAACAAACCTCTTATCATGTTATAACCTTACTAGGGTGACACACTGAAACAAACCTCTTCATGTAATTACCTTACTACTTGGATGACACACTAAAACAAACCTCCTCCTTGTTTCATCTCCTTACTACAGGGGTGACACACTGTAACAAACCTCCTCCTCATGTAATCGCTTTACTGCTGGGGTGACACACTGTAACAAACCTCTCATCATGTAATAACCTTACTAGGGTGACACACTGTAACAAACCTCCTCCTCATGTAATTACCTTACTACTTGGAAGACACACTAAAACAAACCTCTTTCTTGTTTAATCTCCTTACTACAGGGGTGACACACTGTAACAAACCTCGTCCTCATGTAATCACCTTACTACAGGGGTGACACACTGTAACAAACCTCCTCCTCATGTAATCTCCTTACTACTGGGGTGCCACACTGTAACAAACCTCCTCCTCATGTAATCGCTTTACTACTGGGGTGACACACTGTAACAAACATCCTCCTCATGTAATCCCCTTACTACTGGGGTGACACACTGTAACAAACCTCCTCCTCATGTAATCGCTTTACTACTGGGGTGACTCACTGTAACAAACCTCCTCCTCATGTAATCTGCTTACTACTGGGGTGACACACTGTAACAAACCTCCTCATCATGTAATCTCTTTACAACTCGGGTGACACACTGTAACAAACCTATCATCATGTAATCTCTTTACAACTCGGGTGACACACTGTAACAAACCTATCATCATGTAATTACCTTACTACTTGGATGACACACTAAAACAAACCTCTTTCTTGTTTAATCTCCTTACTACAGGGATGACACTCTGTAACAAACATCGTCCTCATGTAATCACCTTACTACAGGGGTGACACACTGTAACAAACCTCCTCCTCATATAATCTCCTTACTACTGGGGTGCCACACTGTAACAAACCTCCTCCTCATGTAATCGCTTTACTACTGGGGTGACTCACTGTAACAAACCTCCTCCTCATGTAATCTGCTTACTACTGGGGTGACACACTGTAACAAACCTTCTCATCATGTAATCTCTTTACAACTCGGGTGACACACTAAAACAAACCTCTTTCTTGTTTAATCTCCTTACTACAGGAGTGACACACTGTAACAAACCTCCTCCTCATGTAATCTCCTTACTACTGGGGTGACTCACTGTAACAAACCTCCTCCTCGTGTAATCTCCTTACTACCGGGGTGACACACTGTAACAAACCTCCTCATTGTGTAATAACCTTACTACGGTGACACACTGTAACAAACCATGTTCTTATGTAATCTCTTTACTACTGGGGTGACACACTGTACCAAACCTCCTCCTCATGTAATCTCCTTACTACTGGGGTTGTCACACATTAACAAACCTCCTTCTCATGTCATTACCTTACTACTGGGGTGAAATGGTGGTGCTGGCTGGGCGGGTGCTTTGGAGAAGTGGACACAGGATTTCTTATCATATGGCACAGATAGACTGTGGGGCAGTCTAGTCAGGTATGGTGGCGTTCCCCATTTTATCTCTATTATACTGCTTGACATTTTCCCTTTAAATCCTTTTCCTGTGAAGTTCTGGTTATATTCCTTAAATTGGATGCTACAAAGGAGCAGATCGTAAGTACAAAAACCTGTGCATGTGACCTGTCTATAAGGGACTTTGGGGGAGAAGTTGACCAGTTACCCATAGCAACCAATCAGATTGCTTCTTTCATTTTTCAGAGGCCTTTTCAACAATTAAGAAGTATGGGCAACTGGTTAACTTTCCCCCCTCAGGTTTTGATAAATCTTCACATTTGTTTGTTAACAAGTGTGTTTATAATGGCCTCAGTAATAATGTTCATGGCCAGTCATTAACCCCTTAAGGACCAAGGACGTCCTGGAACATCCCCGCACCCTGTGCTTTAAGGACCAAGGACGCTCCAGAACGTCCTGGTGTTTCTCCGGTCTCTGCCGCGCGCCGGGCAGAGATCGGAACGGCATGTCTGCTGTAATCGTTCAGCAGGCATGCCGTGCAAATGCCTAGGGGGGACCCCCGCATGTCGGCGATCGCTGGAGATCGCTTGCAAAATCACACAAGCGATCTTCAGTGATTCGGGTCATTCAGGTCACTTGTGACCCGATGACCCTGTAATAAATGGTGATCGGCAGTGTACAATTCACCGCCAATCACCTGCCGTTGCTGGGGAACGGTGACAATACTGTCACCGCCCCAGCAACGCTGCTATTGGCCGACGATCGTCCAGCCAATAGCAGTGCGGCAGAGGAGGGGTTAACGGTCCCTTCCCACTGCTGCACCTGCTCTCTGTGTTCAGTCAGCGGGTGCAGCAGTGAGGAGAAGACCGTGGATCCCCCCTCAGAGCTCCGGAGCTCCCTCCGGAGCCTTAAATATGGACAGCGGATTGCAGGGACAGGTAGGATTTAATAAAGTAAAAAAAAAAAGTTTAAAAAAAGTTTAAAAAAAAGTCCCCCCCCGACCCCCTAATAGGTCCCCAAGGGTTCTATTAGAGTCTGATCCCTGACCCCGGGTCCTATTAGGGGTTCAGGGAGCTGCGTGCGCCATCCATTTTTTGGGGGCCGCAGCTTTTTTTTTTTTCTTTTAATAAAAAAAAAATCCACCCCTGACCCCCTAATAGGTCCCCCAGGATCCTATTAGGGTCTGATCCCTTACCCCGGCTCCTATTAGGGGTTCAGGGAGTTGCGTTTGCCACCCCCTTTTTTTTGGCCGCAGCTTTTATTTATTTTTTTCAGTGACATCCTGGTCAAACACATGGTGGAGCAAACGAACTTGTATGCCCAGCAGTTCATTGCCCACCACCCCAATTCACTTTTGGCCAAGCCCAATGAATGGCGCGCCATTGATGCAGCGGAAATGAGGACATTTTGGGGCCTCACGCTGCATATGGGCCTGGACAAAAAACCAAGTGCTCGTCATTACTGGAGCGGCGACGTCCTCTATCAGACCCCACTTTACAGTATGGCGATGACACGTAGGCGGTTCGAGGCCATTCGGAAATGCCTGCATTATGCAGATAATGCGGCATGTCCGCCCCGAGGTGATCCCGCCCATCACCGGCTTTACAAAGTGAGACCGGTCATCGATCACTTTGGGGCCAAATTTTTGGAGGCCTACGTACCGCTCAGGGACCTCTCGGTAGATGAGTCTCTCATCAGTTTTAAGGGGAGACTCATCTTCCACCAATATATTCCCTCGAATGGCGTGAAACTCTACAAACTTTGCGAGAGTACCTCCGGGTACACTTGCAAGTTTAGAGTATTTGAGGGACGAGATTCCCATATTGAACCCCCAGAATGTCCCCCCACTCTGGGTGTTAGCGGGAAACTCGTTTGGGACCTTGTACACCCATTGCTGGATAAGGGTTTCCACGTGTACGTGGATAACTTTTATACCAGCATCCCTCTGTTCAAATCCCTTTCCGCCAGATCCACGTCCGCTTGTGGGACCGCGCGTCCCCAAGGGTGAGTCCCGTGCCCTCACCCATAATAACCTGTTGTTGGTGAAGTATAAGGATAACAGGGATATCCTTATGCTTACCACTAATCATGGGAACGGCAGCACCCCTGTCCTTGTGCGAGGTACCGTGGGATCGGTCCTCAAGCCCGATTGTATTCTGGACTACAATCGGTATATGGGGGGAGTTGATCTCTCAGATCAAGTCCTCAAGCCATATAACGCCATGCGGGAAACACGGGCATGGTACAAAAAAGTTGCGGTCTACTTGGTATAGGTTGCCATGTACAACGCTTTTGTACTATCCCAGTACGCTGGCAACACAGGGACATTCCTCCAGTACCAAGAAGAAGTCCTAAGGTTACTGATCTTTGCTGACCGGAAAAGATCAGGCCGGACTTCCCAAGGGTCTGGAGTTATAGGCCATAGGGGCTTCCTAAATGCGACATGTCCACCCCCCCCCCCCCCATTTCAGCAAAGTTTGCAAATGTGACTCTCTTCTGAGCATTGTAGTTCGCCCGTTGTGCATTTGACGTCCACTTATGGGGTACCTCCATACTCAGAAGAGATGGGGTTACACATTTTTGGGGGTCTATTCTACCATTAACCCTTGCAAAAATGTGACATTTGTGGGGAAACCCACATTTTAGTGAAAAAAAATATATATTTTTTTACATATGCAAAAGTCGTGAAATCCCTGTGGGGTATTAAGGTTCACTTCATCCCTTGTTACGTTCCCCAAGGGGTCTAGTTTCCAAAATATAATGCCATCTGTTTTTTTTTTTGTTGCTGTCCTGGCACTATAGGGGCTTCCTAAATGCGGCATGCTCCCAGAGAAAAATTTGCTTCCAAAAAGCCAAATGTGACTACTCCTCTTCTGAGACCTGTAGTGCGCCAGCAGAACACTTTTCACCCCCCCCCCCCTATGGGATGTTTTCTGAATCGGGAGAAATTGGGCTTCAAATTTTGGGGGTATTTTCTGCTTTAACCCTTTGTAAAAATGAAATATTTTTGGGAAACCAAGCATTTTTGGTAATTTTTTATTTTTTTTTACATATGCAAAAGTCGTGAAACCCCTGTGGGGTATTAAGGTTCACTTTACCCCTTGTTACGTTCCCCAAGGGGTCTAGTTTCCAAAATATAATGCCATGTGGGTTTTTTTTTGCTGTCCTGGCACCATAGGGACTTCCTAAATGCGGCATGCCCCCAGAGCAAAATTTGCTTCCAAAAAGCCAAATGTGACTACTCCTCTTCTGAGACCTGTAGTGCGCCAGCAGAGCACTTTTCACCCCCCTATGGGGTGTGTTCTGAATCGGGAGAAATTGGGCTTCAAATTTTGTGGGGTATTTTCTGCTTTAACCCTTTGTAAAAATGAAATATTTTTGGGAAACCAAGCATTTTTGTTAATTTTTTTTTTTTTTTACATATGCAAAAGTCGTAAAACCCCTGTGGGATATTAAGGTTCACTTTGCCCCTTGTAACGTTCCCCAAGGGGTTTTGTTTCCAAAATGGTATTCCATGTGTTTTTTTTTTTTGCTGTCCTGGCACCATAGGGGCTTCCTAAATGCGGCATGCCCCCAGAGCAAAATTTGCTTCCAAAAAGCCAAACGTGACTATTCCTCTTCTGAGACCTGTAGTGCGCCAGCAGAGCACATTTCACCCCCCTATGGGGTGTTTTCTGAATCGGGAGAAATTGGGCTTCAAATTTTGGGGGGTATTTTCTGCTTTAACCCTTTGTAAAAATGAAAATTTTTTGGGAAACCAAGCATTTTTGGTAATGTTTTTTTTTTTTTTTACATATGCAAAAGTCGTGAAACCCCTGTGGGGTATTAAGGTTCACTTTACCCCTTGTAACGTTCCCCAAGGGGTCTTGTTTCCAAAATATAATGCCATGTGTTTTTTTTTCTGTCCTGGCACCATAGGGCTTCCTAAATGCGGCATGCCCCCAGAGCAAAATTTGCTTCCAAAAAGCCAAATGTGACCACTCCTCTTCTGAGACCTGTAGTGTGCCAGCAGAGCACTTTTCAACCCCCTATGGGGTGTTTTCTGATTTGGGAGAAATTGGGCGTCAAATTTTGGGGGTTATTTTCTGCTTTAACCCTTTGTAAAAATGAAAAGTTTTTGGGAATCCAAGCTTCCAAAAAGCCAAATGTGACTACTCCTCTTCTGAGACCTGTAGTGCGCCAGCAGAGCCCTTTTCACCCCCATATGGGGTGTTTTCTGAATCGGGAGAAAATGGGCTTCAAATTTTGGGGGGTATTTTCTGCTTTAACCCTTTGTAAAAATGAAAAAATGTTGGGAAACCAAGCATTTTAGGTAAAAAACATTTTTTTCACATATGCAAAAGTCGTGAAACCCCTGTGGAGTATTAAGGTTCACTTTACCCCTTGTTAGGTTCCCCAAGGGGTCTAGTTTCCATAATATAATGCCATGTGTTTTTTTTTTTTGCTGTCCAGGCACCATAGGGGCTTCCTAAATGCGGCATGCCCCCAGAGCAAAATTTGCTTCCAAAAAGCCAAATGTGACTACTCCTCTTCTGAGACCTGTAGTGCGCCAGTAGAGAACTTTTCACCATCATAAGGGGTGTTTTCTGAATCGGGAGAAATTGGGCTTCAAATTTTTGGGGGTATTTTCTGCTAATACCCTTTTTAAAAATATAAAATTTTTGGGAAAACAAGCATTTTATGTAAAAAAATTTTTTTTTTACATTTGCAAAAGTCATGAAACACCTATGGGGTATTAAGGTTCACTTTACCCCTTGTTACGTTCCCCAAGGGGTCTTGTTTCCAAAATATAATGCCATGTGGGTTTTTTCTTTGCTGTCTTGGCACCATAGGGGCTTCCTAAATGCGGCATGCCCCCAGAGCAAAATTTGCTTCCAAAAAGCCAAATGTGACTACTCCTCTTCTGAGACCTGTAGTGCGCCAGTAGAGCACTTGTCACCATCATATGGGGTGTTTTCTGAATCGGGAGAAATTGGGCTTCAAATTTTGGGGGGTATTTTCTGCTAATACCCTTTTTAAAAAAATAAAATTTTTGGGAAAACAAGCATTTTATGTAAAAAAAAAAATCTTTTACATTTGCAAAAGTCATGAAACACCTATGGGGTATTAAGGCTCACTTAATTCCTTATTACGTTCCCCGAGGGGTTTAGTTTCCAGAATGGTATGCCATGTGGGTTTTTATTTTGTTGTTTTGGCACCCTAGGGGCTTCCTAAAGGTGAAATGCCCCCAAAAACCATTTCAGAAAAATGTTCTCTCCAAAATCCCCTTGTCGCTCCTTCCCTTCTGAGCCCTCTACTGCGCCCGCCGAACATTTTACATAGACATATGAGGTATGTGCTTACTCGAGAGAAATTGGGCTACAAATACCAGTAAAAATGTTCTCCTTTTACCCCTTGCAAAAATTAAAAAATTCGGTCTACAAGAACATGCGAGTGTAAAAAAATGAAGATTTTGAATTTTCTCCTTCACTTTGCTGCTATTCCTGTGAAACACCTAAAGGGTTAAAACACTTAATGAATGTCATTTTGAATACGTTGGGGGTGTAGTTTTTATAATGGGGTCATTTATGGGGTATTTCTTATATGAAGACCCTTCAAATCCACTTCAAAACTAAATTGGTCACTGAAAAATAGTGAGTTTGAAAATTTTGTGAAAAATTTGAAAATTGCTGCTGAACTTTGAAGCTCTCTGATGTCTTCCAAAAGCAAAAACACATCAATTTTATGATGCAAACATAAAATAGACATATTGTATATGTGATCCAAAATTTTTTGTATTTTGAATATCCATTTTCCTTACAAGCAGAGAGCTTCAAAGTTAGAAAAATGCGAAATTTTCATATTTTTCCATCAAATTTTGGGATTTTTCACCATGAAAGGATGCAAGGTGCCACAAAATTTTACCACTATATTAAAGTAAAATATGTCACGAAAAAACTATCTCGGAATCAGAATGATAACTAAAAGCATTCCAGAGTTATTAATGTTTAAAGTGACAGTGGTCAGATGTTCAAAAAACGCTCTGGTCCTAAGATGTAAAGTGGCCAGGTCCTTAAGGGGTTAAATGGTAAATACTTCAGTTTATGCAGTAACCATGGAAACTATAAGGACCACCGCTCATGACATAAAGGAAGATCCCACAAAACAAGGGCACGCTGCTGTTATCAGTGCCATCTTGGAAGCGCCTTTGGATCTTGAGCTTGTTTACCTCACCCTACCCCACCCTTGGTGTAATTTGGAGGTTCAAGCAGGAGAAAAGTGTTGTCTGCTTCAGACAGCACCTTTAACCCTGTGTTCACCTACTGGAGAAGTGTACCTTTATATGTAAAAACAACCCTGCCTAGCCATCAAAATGATGAGGAATATTGCTGCCAGAATTCTCTCACATCCGGTCTAGTATATATAGTCTTTGTTGTTTTTGTTATGTTGTTGTCTGGTTTTTGCAATGTTGTGTGTTTTTATTTCTGTTGTCTGTTTTTGTTATGCTGTTGTCTGTGAATTGTGAAATATGTGCAGATTCTTAAACTGTGCTATTTTACATTTTGGCATGACTGTGCGTTATGACCACCTCTTCTTACCCTACTACGCCAACAACAAGTAACCTTTGATGGACATGGGAGTCGGCCACAGCTTTATTTATGTATAGCAATCTTAACAATATAGTAAACCTTGAACCTGTTCAACCTCTCATGAAGTTGTCAACCAGGGGAAGCACACAGCCAGCCGCCAGCAGCAATCAATGGGCATACCAGCCTTCCACCTCCGTTTCTCCATCAATTTCTCTCCTGTACTGCCACAGGAGGAACTCAGCCTCCTCAAACTGAGCTCCAACCCCAACTCAAAATATACAGGGCTTGCGCTATGCTGTCCTGTCGGCCTGACAAAAATGTAGTCATGCCAATATCGTTAAAATGTACATCATCTTGGCTCATGAGCTGCCTATTATCCCTTTCTAGCTGCCTTTGTCTCACAACCACCCCAGACCGAGCCCACACAAAACGAGCCACATGTGAATTAATGGTCCTACACACCCTCTCAACCACGGCTGCATCCCGGGAACCCTGCCACGTGACCTGAGGAACAATTTCGGACCATACAATAAAGACTTCTGAAAAGAAAGACACTGTTCTTTCCAGATCAACCTGCAAAAGGACAATGAGATCGGGAAGACGCGAGGAACAGAGGTCATTCCCCCTGCGTGAACAACCCGGATAACAGCGGACCTGGACATACCAGCAATTTGAATAGATTCCAGAAGAACCCAAGACCAGGTGAGATGAATGTATGAATGTATGAGTGACCCACAATGTGCACCACAGGAGAACGAGGACCTGGAAAAAAGAAACATGTTAAAGAAGCAGCTCAGGCTGCACATAACCAGCATAACACCCAGATTTCCACCTACCGATCCTTTGGATATCATTAGCAGGAAACCCATCTCTGTCCACCTCAGTGGCCACGCCAATACAGAAGGAATGTGTGCCGAATTCAGAGGAGGACACCCCCGCCAACACCAAACACCGATTGAAAGCCAAACTGAACGTTTAACGGGTGAGAGGGGTACCAGATGAGTGAACCAAAAACTTCTCCCCAGGGGTCCTAACTTTAAAGAATTCTGACACAGAAAGAACAGGACAAGCTGCACCCCCAAACGCCCCTAGGTGCAACCGACAACCCACACCACACTGATCGGTTTTATACGCAACTAAACCACACCATTAGCCAGCAACATATCATCCTGCGAAAGACCCCCAGAACCCCCAGCCGAGGACGGCACTAATTCCCCCACCCACAAAGCCCCGAAAAAAGCAAGACAAAGCCATTCAAAACAAAAGCACCTCAAAAGGAGAGGCACAAATGTCGCTAGGGACCCGTATCAAAACCTCCAACAACTCAAAGGACACGACACCTGCATTCCTTTTGCACCTGTACCTTCCACCATCCCTTCAACGCATGCTGTATACCAAAATGCTTAGAGCAATCAGGCCACCCGCGTAATTTCAAATGAAAACCCACGCCCCCTAAACGGCATCTAGCAACAGCAGCTGAACACCCAGAGTGCTCCAAACCCAACAAGTAATCCACAGTAACGGAAAAATGAACAGCATCTCTAGAGGCAAAATCCCTATCACCTGCTGCTAACCACCAGTCCCTCCAGGCCATATCATGACCAGACAAGGTAGATGGAGCCACAGAGAATAGTGATGAGCGGCATATGCCATATTCGAATTTGCGATATTTCGCGAATATGAGGACGAATATTCATCCCATATTCGTGAAATTCGAATATTCGTTATATTCGTGACGTATTTTTGAATTGCGAAATTTTGTTATTGCGAATGCGAAATTAATAGCGAAAATTTGCTCGTCTGCGCATGCGCGCTATAACATCATGCGAGGGACGTTGCTAGGGACGTTGCTAAGCTCTGACAACTTTCTTGCAGAACTCTCATTGGCTCACAGGCATAAGTAGGGTGGAATTTCCACGAAAATTCACATTCGCATGCATAAACCTTTTGCCTCACAGTCTCATCCCTGGGTCGTTAATGAAATGATACAAGCATTGCATTTATCAGTCGAAGGAGATCCCTACAATGTGCTCAGTTTTTAAAACTGTTTGAAAAAAAGAGGAATATTCGTAATAGCGAATTTTAATTGAAAATTCGTAATATTTGCGAATATGCGATATTTGCGACGAATATTCGAATTGCGAATATTCGTGAGCAACACTAACGGAGAAAGCGATCAAGGGCATCAAATTCACAACACCAGGGTCCACAGGTACAACGGGCAAGACAGGCCCTCCGGGGCCGCCCCCAGACACAGCATGGGAAACTCCTGAAAATGGAAACGAGACAACAAGTCAGCATGCACATTTTCAACTCCAGGAACATGACGGGACCTAAACCAAATATTGTACTATAAACACCGAAGAACTAAATGCCGAACCAGAGCTAACACTAGAAGAGAGGATGAAGAAAGCCCATTAATACAATGGACACACTAATGTTGTCATTCCAAAAACAAACCTTCCGGTCCCTGAGCTTAGGGCCCCATAACTCCACCGCCACCACTATGGGAAAAAGCTCAAGGAGAGTAAGGTTGTGACATAAACCATCATCCTGCCAGTTCTGATGCCAGGCCTCAGCACTCCATTCAGAACCAAGAATGGCCCCATAGCCCACCGATCCCGCAGCATCGGTGAACAGGGACAACTCCGAGTTACTAACTTCCGGAGACTGAAAACAAGTGCCACACCAACAGGTCCGCCTTAAGGGAGGAAGTCAAATGAATATGATGCTCGGGTCTCCTGACACTCTTAGTAGCCAGAGAGAGCCGACGGGAAAAAACCCACCACATCGATATAATGCGACAGGCAAAAACCATCAGACCCAGGAGGGACTACATCTGCCGTAAGGTAACCTTTGAAACAACATGAAAACTCTCCTAATTGAATCAATTTTTAATTTCCAGTAAAGGAAGCGTAGTGACCGGTCCCTAAGTCTTCTCGACGGAAAGAGGGACACCAAACCTGCTCATCAGGGAACAAAAAGAGTCCAACAAAAATTGACAGCGGGATGACCCACCTGGGCCCACGAACAAAAAATCATCCAAATAATGAATAATCCACTGGCAGCCGTTTTAAATTGCACCCCCCATTCCAAAAACGTACTGAACATCTTAAAATAGTGGCACGATATGGAACAGCCCATGGGTAAACAAGTGTCAAAATAATACAGGCCGTCCACACAGCAACCCAGAAGGTGATAACATTCTTTGTGAAGCGGCAACAACCTTCAATATCCGACTTTGCCATGAGCGCGCCACAACCTGCCTTTCTTACCAACACCACCACCCTATCGAAGGATACATAGGAGACCCGTGCCTCGTCTTTTGAGATTCCGTTGTTAACCGATGAACCCCTGGGATAGGACAGATGGTGTATCAAATGGAACTTACCGCTTTCCCTTTTAGGGACAACCCCCAAAGGGTAAACAAGTAAATCAGAAAAGGGGGGGGGGGGAGAAAAAGGCCCTTGAATCCTCCCTAAATTGACCTCCTTACTAACCTTGTCTCGGAGAGCCTGCGGATAAAGCCTGGCCGAATGCAAATTGTCTGACAACTGAGGTGAAACAAAAGGAACAAAAGGTATGAAAAAAACATACAAATAACCAATACGCAATTGTTCAGCCTCAGATCTGTTATGGTAAAGTCCTAGCCATGGCAACATCGTGACCTCGCTCACCGGCGTCTTTTCCAACAGGGAGCCCTGCATCCTTAGACACCGGCTTTGCTGATCGGGGACACCGGACTGCAGCATGGGCGCCCCCACAAGTGGAGCACTCATGCTTAAATTTGCACAGTCTGAAAAATATGCAATGGTCCTTGTTGAAGAGCCAGCACTAACCAGGTAGTTGTGTGGCCACTGACCCCTGTTGACCCGAGGATGAGGTAGCAGCCCTGCTGGGAAAGGGAGTCTGCTTCTGTGCCATCATTAGTCTAAGCCAGACATCCATAGCCTGGCAACCCCAACCCCAGGCTGCAACTCCAATCGCCGTCGAAACTCCTCATCATATCTCCACCACACCTGGCCTCCATGCGACTTAAAAGCATTATACACAGAATCCATAAAAATGAAGAGATCCGAACAACGCTTGGGATTCTTCTCTCCAATAATTCTGCCCAGGACAGCAAAGGCCTGGAGCCAATTACCCACAGTTTTCGGTACTCGGGGCCTACGCTCAAAAACCTTATCATTAAGAGGTTTTCACTCCCTATCAATAGTGTGTTGGTCCACTAACACCAGGGACCAAATATCGATATACGGATTACGGTGATGCCGAGATGACCCGTGCCGACAGCTCCTGACGCTGCCGGAACCAGCTGTCCTACTGCGGCAATATCTGCCTGAACTGCTAGAAGAGGATCGGGAAAAAGAACAGCCTCCCCGTCTATGGGACCGGTCACGCCTGCGCCTGCGAACACCCATATGGCTGTAACAGAGGGGCAGGAGGTGGGGGGCTAACCACATCTAAGGCATCATGGAAGGTGGCACTAGGGGACTCCCCAGACCCAGGGGGATCTGTGGGATGAGAGACAGCCTGCACACTCTCAGGAGGAGAGTGAGCAGCAGCCACAGGCACAGCCTCCCCATTAGCAGAGAAGCTGGAGGCACAAGCAGAATTGCCCATTACAACTGCTGTGGGACAGGGAGAGATACAGTGGGCACACAGGGGGCTTGCAGGAGGGATGGAGGACCGCATGTATGAGGCCCACAGGAAGAGGGGGAGGGCCAAAGCGCTCCCGCACGCGCGAGCAGCAGAACCCCCCCCCTCCCCTAACGATATCTGCAGCTGCATAGTAGCCTTACCATTGGCAGGACCTAGAGGGACTGGGGATAAGGTGAGCAGGAGGACGGGTAGTGCGGCGGGGGGTTGGGGGTTCATGCCCTACTTAAAGTCATAAAGGAAGACATCTCCCTGCCACACAGGAGGGTGCCCCAGTCTGGCAAACAAGATGAAGTAAAGGACACAACTACTCCTGCAAGTTTCCACTCATCGTTTGAGTTAAGGGAACACAAAAACAATGAAAAATACAGAGAAAAAAATAAATAAAAACGTATCATAAAAGTGCAGGGATTCATGGAAGTTGCTACATTAAGACATTTAGCAGGAATCTTGCAGGCAAATAATGCCTCCTTTATTCCATCATTGGATGGGGACCAGCTGATGTCTCTCTATTTGCATGTGTGTGAGCTCACTGTCAAAACCTGTAACTAAAGAAAAGGTGTAGGTTGTAGTGCCAAGGCAGAAGAGGCTATTTAGAATACATAACACTTGTATGTATTGATACGTGTGTGCTATGTAGAATTATTGCAACTGTGGTTTATGCTCACTGTGGCATCCATTGCAGCTAGATGAGCAAATTTTTTAAAAATTTGATTCGTCTCATTCGCCGAATTTTCCCCAAAAATGTGTTCCGGTCCGAATTTATTTGCGACGAATCGCTATTAAAAACGGCTATCTTACCTACAAAGAGTCTCAATAGGGGTGTTGAACACTTTCCATTGCTGTAACATGCATAGGGTGTGTGCTGGGTTAGTGAAATAATATTGTTATTCAGTATGTCTTGCAGATTAGAGGCGTCGCTATTAGAATCACTGTCACAGAATGCAAATGACAGATTCTGGAGGTGGCATCAGTATGAGGAGATCATATAGTGGCTGAATGACTCAGCGTGGAGTTGGCGGCAGCATGAGGAGACCAATAGTGCCTGAATGACACAGCATGGAGGTGGCGGCAGCATGAGGAGACCATAAAGTGGCTGAATGACCCAGTCTTGAGGTGGCAACAGCCTGAAGAGACCATAGGGCCTCACAATTGAAAAGTTTAAAGATATTTTTTAACATTTAAATTGAAGATAGATGAATCTAAAAAGTTTTATTTAATTTGCCAGCAGGATGAGGAGACCACATGGTGGTACAGTGACACAGCCTGGAGGTGTCGGAAGCATGAGGAGACCATATAGTGGCTGAATGACACAGCCTGGAGGTGGTGGAAGCATGACTAGACCATACAGTGGCTGAATGGTAAAGCCTGGAGTTGGCAGCAGCAAGAGTAGACCATTTGTGGCTGAATGACACAGCCCGGAGTTGGTGGCAGCAGAAGGAGACCATATAGTGGCTGAATGACACAGCCTGGAGGTGGCGGAAGCATGAGGAGACCATATAGTGGCTGAAAGGCACAGCCTGGAGGTGGTGGAAGCATGAGGAGACCATATAGTGGCAGAATGAGCACCCCGTTAGAATCAGTCCCCAGAGCGTGTTCGCTCCGGGTCTGATTACTGGCGATCACAGGGACGGAGCATAGTGATGTCATGGCTCCGCCCCCGTGTGACGTCACCCTCTGCCCCCTCAATGCAAGCCTATGGGAGGGGGCATGACAGCAGTCACGCCCCCTCCAATATACTTGCATTGAGGGGGCGGAGCGTGATGTCACACGGGGGCGGAGCCATGATATCACTATGCTCCGTCCTCGTGGTCGAGATGGACTCAGCCTGAGAACCTCCAGCGGTTCCGGAAGCCGGTAAAGGTGGGCGCTGCATGGTAGATCCCGGGAGCAAAATGGTACACCACTTAGATGTACATACATAGTATGCACTTATGACGGGAGTACAATGCGTTCCACTATGCTTAAAACTGTCTTTGTCTACAACACCAGCAGTGGTGTACTTTTGGCTGGCCTTTCACAGTGACTCGGCACTTAAGACTTTAAAAGGAAAAAAATGGTATGCCATCTATGTACGCACAGGTTACACTTAATAGAGGACAATATGCTCCGCTACTCAACCAGTATTAGACACTAATGGCAGGTGATTATGGCTTTTAGTGCTCTGCTCAGCCTAACAGGCTGGCTACTATTAGCTTTTCAGCTATTGTACACACCAGTGCTGCAGTACACAGTCGCTGTGTAATACACCCAAAATTGCACTTTCTCTCTCAATCTCTCTCCCCTCCCTATCAGTGCTTCTAGGCTGGATTTGGGCTTGAGGTGAATCGCTGCTGGAAAAAAGCTTTTCTGTGCAACACACACTGCTCTCTGTCCCTCTCTCTCTGCAATAGAACGCTGAAGTGAGTGGCCGCAATATGGTTGTCCACATAGGGCTGTGACATCACAGGGGTGACTGGCTGCTGATAAGCTGCATGCTGCATGTGACACAGGGTCATCCCGCCTACCCTTGTTCCTGCCTTCCCAGCGTTCCTTGCCCCATGTCCTGACATGTGGAGCCGCCATCTTAGATGCTCTGGAGCCTGGTCCGCACTAAATGGAATTTAATGAAGCGATCGAACCGTGGCGATATTCACATTAGTTGCAAAGCGAATTGAAATTCGTAACAAATTCGGATTTGTCAGATTCCATTTGCTCATCCTTATTTGCAGCCCTACAGCTCTCCTTTGCTTTCCCAGTTGCCTTCAGGCCTTTTACTTTTTGTTCTGTTTTGACTATGTGCCAATAATAATAAAAAATCAAGTTTTCCCCGAACATTCCATATCCCAAACTGACAAAGTGAAAACAGAATGTTAGAAATATTTTCTAATTTATTGAAATAAATAAATAAATAACTAAAATATTGCAAGTATTTAGACCCTTTGCTCAGTGTGTAACTGAACCACCTGTGGCAGCATTTACAGCATCCAGTCTTCTCTGGTTTGATGCCACAAGATTTACACACCTGGCTTTGAGGATTTTTTGCCATTCTTCTCTGCAGATCCCCTCCATGAGGTTAGACCTTTAGTGAGAGACATTTTCAGGTCTTTCCAGTTCAATTGGGTTCAAATCAGGGCTCTGAATAAAAATACAGTAACCCCCAGACATGCGATGGCCCCGACATATGATCAAATCGACATACGATGGCCTCTCAGAGGCCATCACATGTCGATGTCAGAATCGACATATGATGCTTTTATATGTCGGGGCCATCGCATTAACTGCTATCCGACAGTGCAAAATGCTTAAGCTGCTGTCGGATAGCAGTTTAAGGATCCCGGACAGGTTCACTTACCTATTCCGGCTGCTCCGGGTCCACTTTGGGATCCTCCGGCGTCTTTTGCATCTCCTCCAGGGTCCGGGCCTCGCTTTCCGGCGTCGTTATTACGTCGCTACGCACGCCGTGCCGGCGCTGCAACGTAATAACGTCACCAGAAAGCAAGGCCCGGACCCTGGGGAAGATGCGGAAGAAGCCGGAGGATCCCGAAGAAGACGCCGGAGCATCGGGAGCCCCTGGGACAGCATCGGGAGCGGTGAGAACGCGGTCCAGAGCGGCGGGGACAGGTGAGTATAACTTCATATACTTTACATTGCACAAATCCCTCAACATACGATGGATTCAACAAACGATGGGTCGTTTGGAACGAATTACCATCGTATGTTGAGGGACCACTGTATAGGGTTGTCTCTAAGCCAATCCTGAGTTGTATTGGCAGTTTCTTAGGGTCATTGGGGGAGATTTATCAAAACCTGTGTAGAGAAAGAGTGGTGCAGTTGCCCAAAGTATTTGCAAGAAAGGGGAAGAAATTCCACTGTGAAGCACCATTTTGTTGGTGTCTGCACAGTGGTAAAGTCCAGCTGCCACAGATTATAGATATATTCACATAGAAAAAATCTGGTGCAAATTTTCCATTTGCATTTTGCAGGTAAAAAAAAAATCTGCATATTACCATACCATTTACACATAAAAAAAAAAGAGAGAGAGAGTGAGATAGGTAAAGAAAAGTGGCAGTAACTAGTGATATCCCCTACTAATATAGTGAACTCCATAAATTATATGTACAACAAAAAGAAGAAAACTCGAGTCACTTGTATGAAAACTTTATGTCAATAGACATAAAAAAATGATTAAAAAAGTACGCATATAAGGAGGAACACAGACATCAACAAAAAAAGCGATATCACTGAATCTGCACGTAAATCATACAAACAATAGTAATATCACAGTGATTGGTCAGCATATAGCAGCTCGGGTGAATGTTGCATAAAAATTAAAGCTCAGTAGCAGAACAGGAAAAACATAAAACAATCAGGCAACCTTTAGCCCAAACACACTGTACAGACCAAAACATTTATCTCAGGAACAATAGTAATGCAGAGACCGGGATAGCACCACTCCAATGCGTGTTTTGGCTCATCATACACAGATGCTATTGTAATGGCAGCCCCCCTGTGTACACATTCTCAATTAATATTATTGTTCATACAGTAGCCAAAAACTAAATAAGGAAATGAAATGCCATATTGTTATTACACATTTTATTTAACAAAGAACAGATTCCAGGCACTGGTTTCAAATGTGCATGCAATCTTGTGAATGCGGGGAGTGAGAGGGTGGTAATGAATCAAGACGGGTAGTGCTGCACGAATGAATAACAGTTCCGATATAATAAACAGTATATAGAAGACAAGTCCGGAGCACTCACCAGGAAACTTGATAGATGAATCTTTATTGAAGTGAAGAGCATAACAGGTAAAACTCTGTGACAATGTGGAGGCATTAGCGTACACCAGGCGACAGCAGCCGTTTCACGCTTAGAGGCATGTCATCAGGCCCATTAGTCTGAACCGATGGGCCTGATGACACACCTCTAGGCATGAAAAGGCTGTTGTCGCCCAGTGCATGCTAATGCCTCCACCTGTTATGCTCTTTACTTCAATAAAGATTCTTCTATCAAGTTTCCTGGTGAGTGCACCGGACTTGTCTTCTATATACTGTTTACACAATTTTATTTATTTGAGAACAAAAATAGTGACACATTCCCTTTAAAGTTGAAAAAAAGACAAATTAGTCCATTAGCCCCTTAAGGACCAAGACCATTTTAGTCTTAAATGGGCACTGTCAGATGCAAAAACTTTTTATATGTTGTACATCTTGACAAAACGTTAACCTTTTCAATATACTTTATTATAAAATTGTATTTCCTTTTTTATAGAAATCATGCTTATAAAATCATGGCTTTGTCCAAGCTGAAGCACAAGCATGGAAAGAGTCCAGCAAGTGAGGGTGGGCTAGCACTCCCCTGTGCTCTCTCCTGTCTGATAGTGCTCCTCTGTGCTTTCTCCTGTCTGATAGTACTTCTCTGTTCTCTCTCCTGTCTGACTATCAGACAGGAGAGAGCACAGAGGAGTCCTATCAGACAGGAGAGAGCACAGAGGAGTACTATCACACAGGAAAGAGCACAGAGGAGTACTATCAGACAGGAGAGAGCACAGAGGAGATGTATCAGACAGGAGAGAGCACAGAGGAGTCCTATCAGACAGGAGAGAGCACAGATGAGTCCTATCACACAGGAAAGAGCACAGAGGAGTACTATCAGACAGGAGAGAGCACAGAGGAGATGTATCAGACAGGAGAGAGCACAGAGGAGTACTATCAGACAGGAAAGAACACAGAGGAGTGCTATCAGACAGGAGACAGCACAGATGAGTACTATCAGAAGGAGAGAGCACAGAGGAGTCCTATCAGACAGGAGACAGCACAGAGGAGTACTATCAGACAGGAGACAGCACAGAGGAGTACTATCAGGCAGGATAGCGCACAGAGGAGTGCTATCAGACAGGAGAGAGCACAGAGGAGTGCTAGCCCACCCTCACTTACTGGACTTTGTCCATGCCTGAGCTTCAGCTTGGACAAAGCCATAATTTTATGAGCTATGATTTCTATAAAAGGAAAATAATATTTTCTTTTGAAGTATATTAAAAAGGTTAATGACTTACCAAGATGTACAACATGTAAAACATTTTTGTATCTGACAGTGCCCATTCAAGGACCAGGCCAATTTTCGTTTTTTTCATCCTTCCCTTCTTTATTTTTTTCCTTCTTACCCATGTAAGGCATTTTTTTTTTGCACCACCAATTGTACTTTGTAATGACATCAATCATTTCATAACAAAATCTATGGCTAAACAAAAAAATATTATTTGTGGGGTGAAACTGAAAATAAAAATGGCATTTTGTAATTTTGGGGGCTTCTGTTTCTTTGGTAAAATTTACACCTTATCTTTACTCTATATGCTATATGGGGACTAATTTGATCTGTAGTTTTTATCAAGGTACCATTTTTGTTTTGATGGGATTTTTTTTATCGATTTTAAAATTTTTTTACATGAAGTGACCAAAAATGCAGAATTTTGGGCTTTGAAATATTTTTATGTGTACGCCTTTCATTTTACCTAGCATTATATTTTAAAGGGGTTGTGTGCTGCCCTGACTTTCGGAGCTCTGCTCACAGCGCCCGGAAGTTCATTACTCCAAACGCTGTGTGCGGGCTTCCGTGTTCACAGCCGCCGGGCGTGACATCACGCCCAGCCCCTCGCAACGTCTCGCCCGCCCCCTCGTGACGTCTCATCCACCCCTCAACAAAAGTCTATGGGAAGGGGACGCGACCGCTGTCACGCCCCCTTCCCATAGACTTTGGTAGAGGGGGCGGGCGTGATGTCACGAGGGGGCGGGCGAAATGTCACGAGGGGCCAAGCTCCGAAAATTAGGGCAGCGCACAACCCCTTTAATAGTTCAGACATTTATGCACATGGCGATACCACCTATGTTTATGTTTAATTTATTTTTAAAAAATATTTTGAAAAAATGTATTTAAAAAAATGGGAAATGGGGTGATTCAAACTTTTATTAGGGGAGGGGCTTATTCACATTTATTTACTCCTTTTTTTTTACACTTTTTACTTTTTTTTTTTTTTTTTTTAGTTCCCATAGGGGGCTATAACATGCAATCTTGCAATGGCATATGCTGTTCAATGCTGATCTTTGGCTCAGCATTGACCAGTGTTATCGCTGCTCTGCTGCTCTAGCCTGCAGAGGCTTGATGGAGCATCAGAACACCGATCGGACGGCAAGGAGGCAGGTAAGGACCTGCAATTTCCAATGAGTGTCCCAATCAGCTCCCTTAGCTAACTGGCAATGTTAGATCAATGTTAGAGCCCGCATTTAGAAGCTGCGATCAACTTTGATTGCAGTGTCTAATGGGTTAATGCTGTGCATCTGCCTGATTGGCGATGTCCGGTATTAACTGTGGGTCCTTGTTGCTGATAGCAACTGTGACCCACTGGGAAGCATGCTCAGCTTGTGAGCACGCTTCAAACTGCAAGAGCGGGATCGGGGGTACAGGTACACTGTTGGTCCTTTAGTGCCGGGTCCTTATGAGGTTAAATCCATAACCCTACTTTCATAATCCAGAGTAATGCAAAAAAAAAACTAAGCAAAAAGAAAAAGGGAGCGATGCCAATTGCCCCATGTATGTGGAAATTGTTTTGCTGACTTCAAATTTGGCAAAAAGAATAAATACTTTAATCAGCTTCCTAGCGCAAAAAATCTAGTTCCAATAATTTTTAATAATATATTTTTAAAGAGCATCCAGGCCCCCCTTGACCTTGTTTATTGAGTCAGACATCACAACATCGTGTAGCAAAGCGCGTTCCATAGTCTCACCACTCTAACAGTAAAGAAGCCCAGTCTGTGATGATGGGGAAACCTTCTTTCCTCTAGACATAGAGGGCCCCCTTGAAAAATATTTATTGTACAATTCCTCTGCCAGGTCATAAATAAATATATTAGGGAGAATAAGACTCAAAACTGACCCCCTGTTGGACCCCACTAGTAACAGTCACCCAAGCAGAATAAGTACCATTGATAAATACCCTCTGTTTCCTATCACTGAGCCAGTTACTTACCCATTTACACACATTTTCCTCCAGCCCAATCATTCTCTTTTTGCAGCACAGTATCAACTGCTTTGGATACATCCAAATATACTGTATTACATTCAGCTCCCTTGCTTCTAAGATCCATAACATTTAAAAAATGTTACCTACAGAGCCATATTTTGGCATAATTTTAAACAAACAAACACAAAAAAAAACAATTGGTTCACCTTAGGCCTCATGTACTATTATGGTACCATATAAATGTATGTGAATAAAGTATCGGAATATGCATTCCTTTTTATTTATTAAAACTTTGCACCAAACATGTAAAATGTCCCTATTTTTTCATATTGTTCTCCATATTCAGCTGATTTTCTGAAAACTGGGTGAAGCTTAAAATTTTTTCACAATCTAACGTATCTAATGTATGACATTTGTCATCCTTTTTGTTTTTCCGCATTTTCGCTTTCTGTTTATTCCCTTTTAACAGGGAGGTTAAATGAATGAAAAACTTTAGAGAACTCTGGTGCACTTTGCCAATGACGTTTCTATGTTTTTTATTAGTCATATAATGAGTCCCACAAATGAATCACATGACATGTAATGAGAAAAATGCAGGGGATAAAAGAAAAGCTTATACTAAAACTCACTATTTAAAAAAAAAAAAATGCCACAAAAACTATATCTTGGGAGGGAGACATTAAATTTTTGGGCCAAATTCATAATTTTTTTTATTTTCATAGATTTGGTCATCCATATTCCACATTATTATACTAATTATGACATTATTGAACTCACATTTCATTATCTGGATTTCTCAAAAAATATTTTTTAAATGCAGCTTTTATGTCTTTATTCCTTAAACTGTAGATTAATGGATTTAAGGATGGAACGACAGCAAGAAAAAAAGAAGAAAAGATCTGGTCAATAGTCTTAGAATCTGCAGTAGGCGGCATTGTGTACACAAAAAACAGGGTGCCATAAAATATTAGGATAATGGTAAGATGTGATGTACACGTAGAGAAGGTCTTACGTCTTTTCCCCTTGGACCTCACTCTTAACACATTAGAAATAATTTTGATATAGGACAACATAATGCACAAGAAGGGGCAGAAACCCATGAAAAATGTCTCCAAGTAGACCGTAACTTCGGTGGTCAAAGTGTTCCCACAAGATATCTTCAGCATTGGCTTTATGTCGCAGTAGAGCTGATCTATCGCTTTTGAGTTGCAAAATGGTATTTTTGAGGCTACAATTGTCAGAAACAAAGAATTGCTGCAGCCAGATGCCCAACTGGCCACCACAAAGAGAATACATGTGTTCTGCTTCATTAAAAGAGGATAATGCAGAGATTTACATATTGCTGCGTAGCGATCATAAGCCATGACCGTGAGCAAGGATATCTCTGTGCAAGCTAGGGCCGTGAAAAAATAAAACTGGACAAAGCAATGATGAAAAGAAATGGAGTTATCACCACTGAGAAAAATATCCAGGAGCTTGGGAACAGTGACAGAACTATAACAGAGATCCACTAAAGAGAGATTGCGAAGGAAAAAATACATGGGGATGTGAAGGTGAGAATCCATGAAAATTAAAAAAATTATAGCCGTATTCCAAATGAGACAAATCACATAGCACAATAAAAAAATGCCAAAAAGAGGTATATTTTCTTCTCCATTGCTGCCGAATGGCATTAAATAAAAATAGAAGTCGGAGGTCTGGTTGGCCATCAAGTCAAACATTCATTGTCAGTCTGGAATTGAAAAAGAACAATTATGGGTCACAGTATAGCTGATATCTCAAAGGAGGTTTGCAGGACTTCAACATTAATGGTCTATCCTCAGGACAGGCCATCGATGTCTGACTGTGAGGTGCCAACACCTGGCACCCGCATTGATCAGCTGTTCAGCAGAGCAGCAATGTCACGCCGAGCGCTCCGGGTCCCGCTGCCTCCCCGGAGCGCTCACGGCGTGCTTCTGTCTGCAGCGCTCCGGTCGGCATTGCTGACCACGAGCGCTGGTCCCTGGTCCCCGGAGGGGACGCGATCCAAGGCACGGCTCATGCCCGCCCTCGGATCGCGCCCCATGTCACTCACCTCTCGCCCCCATCTGCTTCCTCCTGGCGCGTGGCCCCGCTCCCTAGGGCGCACGCGTCGGCTTGCTAAATTTTAAGGGCCAGTGCACCACTAATTGGTGCCTGGCCCAATCACTCCCAATCACTCCCTAACATATAAAAACCCACTTCCCCTTCCTCTCCTTGCCCGATCTTGTTGCCTTGTGCCCTGAGAAAGCGTTATAGTGTGTTCCAAGCCTGTGTACCCAGACCTTCTGCTGTTGCCCCTGACTACGAACCTCGCTGCCTGCCCTGACCTTCGGCTACGTCTGACCTCGCCTCTGTCTAGTCCTTGTGTACCGTGCCAGTCTCAGCTGCCAGAGAGGTCGAGTCGCTACTGGGGAACACGACCTGGTAGTTACTGCCGCAGCAAGTCCATCCTGCTTTGCGGCGGGCTCTGGTGAACACCAGTAACTGCTTAGAACCGATTCCCCAGTACGGCCCGCGTCATCACCTCTCTGGCACAGAGGATCCACCTCCAGTGTATTCACCAGCCGCTCGTCTGGACCCTGACAGTAGATCCGGCCATGGATCCCGCTGAGGTGCCGCTGCCAAGCCTCGCTGATCTCACCTCCGTGGTTGCCCAGCAGTCCCAGCAGATTGCTCAACAAGGACAACAGCTGTCGCAGTTGACCGCCATGATGCAACAGCTTCTGCCTCCACAGCCTCAACCGCCAGCTCCAGCATCTTCTCCTCTCCGAGCTGCTGCCACTTCTGCTAGAGTCCGCCTGTCTCTCCCAGATAAGTTTGATGGGGACTCTAAAAAGTGCCGGGGATTCCTGTCCCAATGCTCCCTGCACTTAGAGATATTGTCGGACCAATTCCCCACAGAATGGTCTAAGGTTGCGTTCGTCGTCAGTTTACTTTCTGGGAAGGCCTTGGCCTGGGCCACGCCGCTCTGGGACCGCAACGATCTTGCCACTGCCTCCGTCCAGTCCTTCTTTTCTGAAGTCCGTAGTGTCTTTGAGGAACCTGCCCGTGCCTCATCCGCGGAAACTGCCTTGCTGAACCTTGTCCAAGGAGACCCTACTGTGGGCGAATACGCCATACAATTCCGTACTTTGGCCTCTTAGTTGGCCTGGAACAATGAGGCTCTCTGCGCGACCTTTAAAAAAGGTTTATCCAGCCATATTAAGGATTGTCTGGCCGCACGAGAGATACCCTCCTCCCTGACTGAACTCATCCACCTGGCTACCCGCATTGATATGCGCTACATTGAGAGACGTCAGGAGCTCCGCCAGGAGAAAAATCTTGTTCGCACCAGGCGATACCCACGCCTGGCTCCTCTCTTCCGGCATCCTTTGCAGTCAGTTACTGTGCCTCCCGCTGAGGAGGCCATGCAAGTGGACCGGTCTCGCCTGACCCAACAAGAGAGGACTCGCCGGAGGAACGAGAACTTATGCCTATACTGTGCGAGCTCTGAACATTTCCTAAAGGATTGTCCTCTTGGTCTTCAGTGTCAGTGAAACGCTTGCACCTAGTGAACGTGGGAGAGGCGTCACTGGGTGTAAATTCCTCCTCTCCACTCCTGACTATTCCAGTGCGGATTTCTCCAGCTGATAAAGCCTCCTTCTCTGCGGAGGCATTCTTGGACTCTGGTTCAGCAGGAAACTTCATTAAAGCCTCCTTCATCAAACGGTTTAACATCCCTGTTATCCGTCTCGTCAAGCCCTTCTTCATTTCCTCAGTTAACGGAGAACAACTGGATTTCACCGTGCGTTACCGCACGGCCCCAGTACGCATGACTGTGGGGGTTCTCCATCAAGAAATGATTGAGTTCTTTGTCCTGCCTAACTGCACCTCTGACATCCTTCTTGGCTTACCCTGGCTTCAGCGGCATTCTTCTACCCTCGACTGGACCACTGGGGACATAAAATCCTGGGGCTCTTCCTGCCACACATGCTGCCTTAAGTCGCTACCCACCAGCCAAGTCTCCATTGCTTCTCCATTGCTCGGCCTTCCAAAGGCCTATCAAGACTTTTCTGACGTCTTTTGTGGTCTTACCACCACATAGGCCCTACGACTGCCCTATTGACTTGCTCCCTTGGACCACACTGCCCCGTGGCAGAATTTACCCTCTCTCCGCTCCAGAAACTGAGGCCATGACGGAGTATATTCAGGAGAATCTCAAAATAGGTTTCATCAGGAAGTCTTCTTCTCCTGCTGGAGCAGGATTCTTCTTTGTTGCCAAGAAGGATGGGTCTCTACGCCCTTGTATTGACTACCGCGGCCTCAATAAGATCACTATAAAGAACCGCTACCCTCTGCCTCTCATCTCGGAACTCTTTGACCGGCTGCGCGAAGCAAAGATTTTTACTAAGCTTGACCTCAGGGGCGCGTATAATCTCATCAGAATTCGTGAAGGAGATGAGTGAAAAAACGCTTTTAACACCCGAGATGGTCACTTCGAATACCTGGTCATGCCATTCGGTCTTTGCAACGCCACTGCAGTCTTTCAAGACTTGGTCAATGAGATCTTCCGGGACTTGTTGTATACTTGCGTGGTGGTCTATCTCGATGACATTCTAATCTTCTCCTCCAACTTAGAGGAACACTGCCCCCATGTTTGTCAAGTGCTCCAGCGCCTCCGTGTTAACCATCTCTACGCTAAAAATTGAAAAATGCCTCTTTGAACGTACCTGTCTTCCTTTCCTTGGATATCTGGTCTCAGGACAGGGTCTTCAAATGGACCCCGACAAGCTCTCCGCAGTCTTGGATTGGCCACGCCCCTCCGGACTTCCAGCGCTTCCTCGGATTCGCTAATTACTACTGTCAGTTTATCCCCCACTTCTCCACTATCGTGGATCCCATTGTGGCTCTGACCAAGAAAGATGCGAATCCGAGATCCTGGCCTCCCCAAGCGGAAGAAGCTTTTACTCGCCTTAAGGCCCCCTTTGCCTCTGCACCAGTCTTGACTAGGCCTGATCCTCTGAAGCCATTCTTCCTTGAGCCACTTCAGTAGGAGTCAGGGCGGTTCTTCTTCAAAAAAACGTTAAAGGAAAAAACGTCACTTGTGTTTTTTTCTCTAAAACATTTTCTCCTCCTGAAAAAAACCACGCTATTGGTGACCGAGAATTGCTGGCCATTAAAATGGCACTTGAGGAGTGGAGGCATCTCCTGGAAGGATCCCTCCACCCGATCACCTTCTACACTGACCACAAAAATCTGTCATACCTACAGTCTGCCCAGCGCTTAAATCCTTGCCAGGCCAGGTGGTCATTGTGTTTCGCCCGCTTCAATTTCCAGATACATTTTCGTCCTGCAGACAAGAATGTCAGGGCGGATGCCCTATCTCGTTCCATTGATGCCACGGAGGCAGAAACCTCTCCCCAACACATCATTCCCCCTGAGTGTCTGATCTCTGCTGCTCCTGCTTCTCTGGCGCCAGTTCCTCCAGGAAAAACCTTTGTCCCCCCACGTCTTTGCCTCCGGACTCTCAAATGGGGTCACTCCTCCCACTTGGTGGGTCACGCTGGAATCAAGAAATCCACTCAGTTGATTGCCAGACCCTATTGGTGGCCTTCCCTTGAAAAAGATGTGACTGACTTCATTCGCTCCTGTACTGTCTGTGCATGTGATAAAACTCCTCGCCAGAGGCCTGCGGGTCTTCTTCTTCCTCTGCCGGTACCCGAACAGCCTTGGTCACACATAGCAATGGACTTCATCCCTGACCTTCCTGTATCCCATGGCAACACTGTCATTTGGGTGGTCGTTGATTCTCCAAAATGGCCCGTTTCGTTCCACTCCCTGGCCTCCCTTCTGGGCCACAATTGGCAAAGCATTTTTTTTGCACATTTTTTGTTTCCACGGACTGCCTACGCATATCATCTCCGATAGAGGCATTCAATTCATCTCGAAATTCTGGAGAGCACTCTGCACCCAATTGAAGATTGAATGTAATTTTTCCTCCGCCTACCACCCGCAATCTAATGGACAAGTGGAGAGAGTAAACCAGATCCATGGTGACTACCTGCGACATTTTGTCTCCTCCCGCCAAGATGATTGGGTTGACGGGATTCTCATACAATTTCAAAGAATCTGAGTCATCCGCCAAGTCTCCATTCTTTGTGGTGTACGGCCGTCACCCGCTTCCCCCTCCCCCTCCCCACTTCATCTGGAGTTCCTGCCGTAGATGATTTGACCCGGGACTTTTCCTCTATTTGGAAGGAGAATCAAAAGTCTCTCTCGCTGGCCTCCTCTTGTATGAAGAAACATGCGGACAAGAAGAGAAGAATTCCTCCTGTCTTTGCCCCTAGTGACAAAGTGTGGCTCTCTGCCAAATATATTCGGTTTTGTGTCCCTAGTTACAAGCTAGGTCCACGTTACCTCGGGCCTATTAGGGTCAAAAGTCAAATCAACCCTGTCTCTTACAAGCTCCATCTTCCTCCTTCTCTTCGTATTCCTAACTCCTTTCATATTTCCCTTCTCAAGCCTCTCATTCTTAACTGCTTTTCCCCCAAGGTTACCGTTCCTGCCCCTGTCTCGGGGTCCTCTGACGTCTTCTCGGTAAAAGAAATCCTCGCTTCAAAGGTTGTCAAAGGTAAAAAGAATTGTGGCCCCGAAGAGAGGTCTTGGGAGCCAGAGGACAATATTCTAGACAAGGAACTAATCTACAGATTCCTCGGTTCCAAGAAGAGGGGGAGACCCAAGGGGGGGGGGTACTGTCACGCCGAGCGCTCCGGGTCCCGCTGCCTCCGCGGAGCGCTCACGGCGTGCTTCTGTCTGCAGCGCTCTGGTCGGCATTGCTGACCGCGAGCCCGCCCTTGGATCGCGCCCCATGTCACTCACCTCTCGCCCCCGTCTGCTTCCTCCCGGCGCGCACGCGCCGGCTTGCTAAATTTTAAAGGGCCAGTGCACCACTAATTGGTGCCTGGCCCAATAACTCCCAATCACTCCCTAACATATAAAAACCCACTTCCCCTTCCTCTCCTTGCAGGATCTTGTTGCCTTGTGCCCTGAGAAAGCGCTAAAGTGTGTTCCAAGCCTGTGTACCCAGACCTCCTGCTGTTGCCCCTGACTACGAACCTCGCTGCCTGCCCCCACCTTTGGCTACGTCTGACCTCGCCTCTGTCTAGTCCTTGTGTACCGCGCCAGTCTCAGCTGCCAGAGAGGTTGAGTCGCTACTGGGGAACACAACCTGGTAGTTACTGCCGCAGCAAGTCCATCCTGCTTTGCGGCGGGCTCTGGTGAACACCAGTAACTGCTTAGAACCGATTCCCCAGTATGGCCCGTGTTATCGCCTCTCTGGCACAGAGGATCCACCTGCAGTGTCTTCACCAGCCGCTAGTCTGGACCCTGACAAGCAACTCCAGCATGCACACAATGACTGGGACTAAAAGCCGATGACTTTGTTCATTGTATGAGGGCTTTGTGAGGTTATTGCAGCTCCACTCATGTTGTCCATGCGGCAGTAACCTGATGCCTCCATCACCGGAACTGCTTGCTCCTCACTAGAGATTAGTGAACCGAACTTAGAGAACCTGACTTCGGCTAGAACTTTGCTAAAAGTTTGGTTTAGCTAGAACGCAAATTTTTGGTGGTTTGGCTCTGCAGAACCTGCTAAAGTAACGCCAACAACATGGCAGAAAGGAGAAGGAGAAAGGGCCACATGACCTCTGGGAATCCCCTAATGCCTTTCAAACAGCTCTTCCAGCCAATCAGGAGGCAGTATAGATTTGATGTAAAAGCCACAATAAAAGCCTATGTACATAGCTTCAGAAGACATTTTAGAGATAGGAGGTGTTAGGTGAAGATCTCTGCAAGGGACATTAAGCAGTTAACAACACAAATAGGAGGAGTAGCACACATAATAATAATGGCAGTTTTTTTTTTTACATGAATTGTGAATAAGCCGTGCATGAAGGATTTTGTGTCACTTCTGTGCACTTTCTAGAATGCCAACCCTGGTGCTATGCCCCAAAATGGGAATAATTTTTTACAGCTTATAAAAAGCCACTGCTTGTTCCCTTTCCAGGCACCTGTTGCTACTTCCAAAAAGGGATCATTTCTGGACAACTTGGAGAAAGCCATTGTTTCTTCTGATACTACTGTGTGCATATAAACACCGGCAGGCATCTGCCTCCAAAAAGGGATCATTTTGTACATCAATTTTAAAAAGCAAAAAAAATCTGCTTGAGCAGTTTGTTTTTATTCAAGCTGTTAGTTACCACTGGGAACTATCTGTATAGCCATAGCCATACATTTTGTCAAAATTTACTTTGCCTTAAAAAATGCTCAGAAGTCCATAGATACACCCGTAGCTGACCTAACAGTTTTAGTCTATGAATGTTTAATTCTTGAAGGATCCCTTTAATGTAAAATTTGTTTATCCCCTCCAAGCATACTGCTAAAGAACATTGATGGTATGGGAAGCACGTGCTTTGCCTATGCCTTTACTTGCAAGTTTCAGATATAATTCTTATGCTTGTAATTTACATTCACCGAAACAGCCTGGTTCAAAATAATTAAAATCTTTACCTTTTAACCCCTTTAATGCAATGGTCAATTCCTGACCATGGCACCTAAAGAGTTGGATAATGGGAGTAAATACTCATTATCAGAATATCCGCTCCATTGAAATAGGATCATGACAGAGCTAATGAGTTTTCATGGCATTTGGAGCCTAAGAATGACCACCAGGTGATTAACCACAGAAGTACAAAAAGCTAAGTAAAATATAAGATTCCCATATGCAATGTATACAGAGTACCATATATCAAATTACCACACATGCAAACTACAAATAAATGTGTATTAAAGATGGCAATCCAAGACTTTCACAAGATATTTCAGAAAATCAGAACATGTTCATTTAGGTAAAACATTATTTATTCTGGCATATTAGATGCACATAGATTAGGCCAATCAAACAACTTTCAATAGATAAGTCTAAACTCCAAACACCAACATGTTTCCTCTATCTATTTCAATATAGCTTCATCAGGTAGAAAATTTACATGAGTATAAAACTGATGTGCACAATGTCAATAAGTGACGTTTTAGCATGTAGAGTGTTAAAGCACTCCTAGACATTCATGAGGCATAGCAAACAAGGGTTATGTACACAGGGGATACCAAATGTACACCATGTTTAGATTAAGTAAATTATGGTCATCATATGAGTATGAACAAGATATAAAGACTTACAATGATAGCATCACAAGTGTTAAATACAAAGGTTAAATAAATCCAAATATATGGTAACTCAAATACCTGTACAGCAAATTGATATATTCTCATGGTATAACTATTTGGTAGATAGCTATAATGTGAATGCCCTAGAAATAAAAGACACGGTATGTAGCACATAAACATTGATACGAGTTCAGCAGACATACGTTGCGCATAATATCATGTGCACAAACAATGCAAATCATAAAATGTAAGCATATATATATATATATATATATATATATTCACATGGCCCTGACGAGGGGGCCAAGTGACTCTTGACCCCCTGCCTATTGGAGAAGGCCTACGTCATGTGCTAAACAGTGCAGTTGTAAATTCTTTAGCTGACACGAGGTCCGGCTGCAGATTGCGTTGAGTAATTCTGGTGTCTGACATTATAGGATGCTCTGGAGTTGTCATGCAAGGGAACACATCAGGGAGCCTGGTCTCCGTTTTTCGTTTTTGCTATAGTGCTCTGTGACCTGACTAATCTAAGGTTTGGGGACTCCTGTATTTGCCTCAATCGGATATTTACAATAAGGGAACCCAGCCTAAAAGTTACAGCAATTCTCTAGCTGCTATAAAAAACTGCTATAAAAAACAACAAATTGTTCTACCAAGACAAGCTCTCCTGCAGTTATTTTTTGGGAAAAATAAAAAAGACTGTGTCTTAGAATTACTGGGTCTTAAAGGCTTAAAACTGATTCTAAATGGATTAAATTATTTGAGATTCTATCTATCTCTTATCTATCTATCTATCTATCTATCTATCTATCTATCTCATATCTATCTACAGTATCTATCTATCTCCTAGCTATCTATCTATCCGTCTCTATCTATCTATCTCTATCTATCCAAGCTGATAGCTAATTGCCCATGTCCACTGTCATATATTTAATGTTAAATATGGAGAAAAGAAAGCAAACCACTTACAACCCAAACAACAACTCTCATGTCTTCTATGCCATCGTAGGAAGTTCTCAGTTCTACCGCGGCAGACATCATTTTGTAGTAAGTCACTGGGTCCCATATGACCAGTAATGACATTCATCATGTGCTATTCGAGAAACATATGTTCTCTGGAAAAAATATTATTAGGTCTGTAGGGATTTCTTATACTCACTGGAATTTCACAAATATCTAGTAACTAAAAACATAACATTCAGAGAAGAAATTAAAACATCATAGTAGTATGCCCACATAACTACATGGGATTCACTGATATAGCTAACACAAAAATGTGACTGTATCTTTGCTCCATTATATGAGCTTTACTCGTACAGATAGAGTTTTTCTATTCCTACAAATCATAAAATGTTTGAATTAAAGGGGTACTCCAGTGGAAAACTTTTTTTCTTTCTAAATGAACTGGTGCCAGAAAGTTAAACAGATTTGTAAATGACTTCTATTAAAAAATCTTAATCCTTTCAGTACTTTTTAGCAGCTGTTTGCTACAGAGGAAAATCTTTGTTATTTAAATTTCTTTTTTGTGTTGTCCACAGTGCTCTCTGCTGACACCTCTGTCCTTATCAGGAGCTGTCCAGAGCAGGAGAAAATCCCCATAGAGAACCTATGCTGCTCTGGACAGTTCCTGACATAGACAGAGGTGTCAGCAGAGAGCACTATGGACAACACAAAAAAGAAATTCAAAAAGTAAAGAATTTCCTCTGTAGCATACAGCTGCTAAAAGTATTAAAAGGATTAAGATTTTTTAATAGAAGTAATTTACAAATCTGTTTAACTTTCTGGCACCAGTTCATTTGGAAAAAAAAGTTTCCACCGGAGTACCCCTTTAACTTGTTCTTTCAAGTGTCCTCACAAAAGCAACAAATCAGATATGTGGATTTTTCGCCAGTTATTTTTAGGGGAACATTATGGCACTACTGGAAGTGGCACATTGGAAACACTATGGGGAGATTTATCAAAACCTGTCCAGAGGAAAAGTTGCCCAGTTGCCCACAGCAACCAATTGGCTTGCTTCTTTCATTTTGCAGAGGCTAATAAAAAATGAAAGAAGCAAGCTGATTGGTTGCTATGGGCAACAGGGCAACTGGACAACTTTTCCTCTAGACAGGTTTTGGTAAAGCTTTTTTGAGGGTATTTTCTATAAAGTGCAATTTTTAGGGTGCATAGGGGTCACCCTACATGGTAAAGTTTACATTGTGCTCTTTGGGGAACACTATTAGGGAGAGATTTATCAAAACCTGAAAAGTTGCCCAGCTGGCCATAGCAACCAATCAGATCGCTTCTTTCATTTTCAAAAAGACCTCTGCAAAATGAAAAAATAAATAAATAAAAAATTGGATTAGTTGCTATGGCCAGCTGGGCAACTTTTCCTCTGTTTTGATAAATCTCCCCCATGTGTAGAAATAAAACAAGTGGCATTGGCATGGATAGAGATATTACTGTTAAAGGGGTATTCTGGCATTTGAAAAAAAAATCATTTTGGCCCTTATTTACTGAGCTAAAACCGACTACGGTAGTTTTTGTCAGGTTATTTTGGAGCATAGGGGCCAGATTTATTAAACTGTGTGAGAGGAAAAAATAGAGGGATTTTCTCATAGCAACCAATCCCAGCTCAGCTAATGAGCTCTGGTAAAGTGAAATCTGAGCTGTGATGGGATTGGTTGCTGTAGGAAAATCACTCTGTTTTGTCTCTCACACAGTTTGATAAATCTGGGCCAGTGTCTACAACATGTCTGCGCCAGTGTGCGCCAAGAAAATCCCGACACTGCATTATGAAAAGCTGAAAAAGTTTTTTTGTTTCTGACAGACATTTTTCCATGGTATTTAGTATTGAATCTTGTATTTGGTGATTTTTCCTACAGTTTGCTCTTTGTACACAAGAACTGAGCTGTCGGGTTTTCCAGAGCTCAAATATACCACATTTTATGTGGAAACATAAATTAATTTGTAGGTTCGAAAATGTTTTTTTTTTTTTTTTTGAAGACCCCTTTTCCCTGGTGACCATGCCCCTTTTCAGGGTTTTATAAGTAAAGGGTACGTTCCCACACGGCGTATTTTGCTGCGTATTTGCTGCGTATTTGGTGCTGCGTATTTTCCTACCCATTGATTTCAACAGAGAAAATAAAATACGCAGCAGCAAATACGCAGCAAATACGCTGTGTGGGAATGTACCCAAACGCTACAAAATCTACACGGAAAAGTCTTAGTGAATGAGGCCCATTATTGGGATTTATTATCATGAAGCCAGCACTTTGTTCTCAGTTATGAGACACAATTTTGGCTTATTGCCTGTGCATCAAAACTGTGCCTCACAAGCACTAGAAAATCAAAAGGATAACACAGACTCTACAATTTGCAATAGGGTTTGATAAACCGTGTCCTCGATTAAGTTTACAAAACCATCAGATTTATCATTATAAATCAGTTCTAAAAAAGTGTCAGTTCAAAATCCACATAGGATTCCTTGTTGGAAATTATTATAAAATGTAAGGAATATTATATTTATATAGGACCATTATATTTTTTTATTATTTGTTTCATCATTTCAGCTTTTTTCTTTTTTTTCTTTATTTAAAGTACATTTTCTCCCACCCCCACTGCTTTTGATATAGCCATATTTTTTCCTTTTATTTTTTATTTTTTTTTTGATACCCCCTATCAAAAAAAAAAACAAAAAAAAAAAAGGAAAAAATAAGTATCAGGTTCAAGAAATTTAAACAAATGTTTTATTTTATTTTTTTGTTTTTGTTTTGTTTTAGCTTTTTTGTGCCAATTACTCCTTGGGGACGGAGCCCATTATAACCCTAAGGACGGGAGCATTTTTTTCTGACGGGAACATTTTTTAATTCTGACCACTGTCACTTTAAGTGGTCATTCTAATTTTCATTCTGATTCCGAGATAGTTTTTTCGTGACATATTCTACTTTATGTTAGCGGTAAATTTTTGCCGCTTCTTGCATTGACACTCATTTCTTGGTGAAAAATTCCAAAATTTGATGAAACAATAGAAAATTTTGCATTTTTCTAACTTTGAAGCTCTCTGCTTGTAAGGAAAACAGACAGTCCAAATAAATGATATGCTGATTCACAAATACAATATGTATGCTTTATATTTGCATCATAAAGTTGACATGTTTTTACTTTTGGAAGACATCAGAGGGCTTAAAAGTTCAGAAGCAATTTTCCAATTTTCACAAAATTTTCAAAATCAGAATTTTTCAGGGACCAGCTCATTTTTGAACTGGATTTGAAGGGCCTCCATATTAGAAATACCCCATAAATTAATTAATTAACTAATTAATTAATTAATTATAAAAACTGCACCCCTCAAAGTATTCAAAATGACATTCAGAAAGTTTGTTAACCCTTTAGGTGTTTCACAGGAATAGCAGCAAAGTGAAGGAGAAATGTTACACTCACATGTTCTTGTAGACCCAGTTTCTGACATTTTACAAGGGGTAACAGGAGAAAAAGCCCCCCAAAATTTGTAACCCAATTTCTCTCGAGTAAGGAAATACCTTATGTGTGTATGTCAAGTGTTCGGCGGGCGCCGTAGAGGGCTCAGAAGGGAAGGAGCGACAATGGAATTTTGGAGAGTGAATTTTGCTGAAATGGTTTTTGGGGGCATGTCACATTTAGGAAGCCACTATAGTGCCAGAACAGCAAAAAAAATACAAAAACAAAAAAACACATGGCATACTATTTTGGAAACTACACCCCTCAAGGCACGTAACAAGGGGACGGTGAGCCTTTACACCCCACTTTTCGTTAAATTCGGATGTGTAAATTAAAAATTCTTTTCATTAAAGTGCAGTTTTTTTCCCAAATTTACCATTTCTACAAAGGATAATGGGAGAAAAATCCCCCCAAAATTTAAAACGCAATTTCTCCCGAGTACGGAGATACACCAAAACCCGCAAAACTGTTGCCTTGAAATACGACAGGGCTCTGAAGTGAGAGAGCGCCATGCGCATTTGAGGCCTAAATTAGGAATTTGCAAAAGGGGTGGACCTGGTTACAAGGATGGGGCTTGTCTCCACCAAAACCCTACAGCAGTGTTTCCCAAACAGGGTGCCTCCAGCTGTTGCAAGACTCCCAGCCTGCCAGGACAGTCTATGGCTGTCCGGCAACACTGGGAGTTGTGGTTTTGCAACAGCTGGAGGCGCTGTTTAGGAATCACTGCCGTATGAGATGTTTTTCATTTTTATTGGGGGGGGGGGGGGGCGACGTGTAAGGGGATTAGTGTTGCTCGCGAATATTCGCAATTCGAATATTATTCGCGAATATCGCATATTCGCGAATTCGCGAATTCCGCGAATATAGCGCTATATATTCGTAATTACGAATATTCGTTTTTTTTTTTTTTTTTTTTTTTTTTTTTTTTCTTCACAGTACACATCACAGTGATCATCCCTCTCTGCTTCCAGCTTGTGTGGTGTAAAGAAGGCTCTAATACTACTGTGTGAGACTGGCGTGCGAAAATTCGCATATGCTAATTTTCGCATATGCGAATTTTCGAGTATGATAATTTTCTATATGCTAATTTTCACATATGTTAATTTTCGCATACGCGAATTTACGCATATGCGAAAATAAAACGAGAATATAACGAATATGCGAATATTCGCGAATATATGACGAATATTCGTCCATATATTCGCGAATATTCGCGAATTCGAATATGGCCTATGCCGCTCAACACTAAAGGGGATGTATATGTAGTGTTTTACTTTTTATTATTTGTTAGTGTAGTGTTTTTAGGGTACATTCACACAGGCAGGGTTTCACCGAGTGAATGTATCCTGTACAGCTTTGGCAAAATGTAAACCCGCCCATGTGAATGTATCTTGTACAGCTTTGGCAACCTTCAGCTGTGGCAAAACTCCCAGAATGCACTGACAGACCGTACATGCTCGGAGTTTTAGTTTTATAACAGCTGTAGGCACACTGGTGGGGAACCATTGAGTTAGAAAACAGACTCTAGCTCAGTGATTCCAACCCATGTGCCTCCAGCTGTTGCAAGACTACAACTCCCAGCATGTACGGTCTGTCAGTGCACTCTGGGAGTTGTAGTTTTGCAACAGCTGGAGGCACACGGGTTGGAATCACTGAGTTAGGAAACAGACTCTAGCTCAGTGTTTCCCAACCAGTGTGCCTACAGCTGTTGCAAAACTACAATTCCCAGCACAGCCAGACAGGGATTCTGGGCGTGTAGTTCTGCAATATCTGGCCCTTAAGATGTTGCATAACTACAACTCCCAGCATGCCTGGACAGTCTGGGCATGCTAGGAGTTGTAGTTATGCAACAACTGGGGAAGAACAGTTTGGAGACCGCTAATTAGTGGCCTCCAAACTGTAGCCCTCCAGATGTTGCAAAACTACAACTCCAAGCATGCCCAGACTGTCCAGGCATGCTGGGAGTTGTAATTCTGCAACATCTAAAGGGCCAGATATTCCAGAACTACATGCCCAGCATCCCTGACTGTCTGGCCATGCTGGGAATTGTAGTTTTGCAACATCTGGAGGGCTACAGTTTGGAGACCACCATATAGTGGTCTCCAAACTGTGTCACTTCAGATGTTGCAAAACTACAACTCCCAGCATGCCCAGACAGTCAGTGCATGCTGAAAGTTGTAGTTTTGCAACATCTGGAGGACCACAGTTTAGAGACCACTACACAGTGGTCTCCAAATTGTAACCCTCCAGATGTTGCAAAACTACAACTCCCAGCATGCCCAGACAGCCTTTGGCTGTGTGGGCATGCTGGGAGTTGTAGTTTTGCAGCTTTTAGAAGGCCACAGTGAAGATCACTTATCGCGATCTTCACTGCAGCCTTCTCCGCCGCACTTTCCGGCCGCCGCCCCTCCTGCTGCAGTCGCTTCTTCGCGATGCCGCCTCCGCCGCCTCCAAAGGTCCAGGTAATCCGGACCATGCTCCCTCCTCGCCGCCCGTATTCCCCCCACTCTGCACCGACTTTGATCAGTGGGCAGAGAGGAGGAAATGAACTCTAACCCCCCCGCCCCCCTCCTGCCATTGCGGGTCAGCCTGACCGACCAATGGCAGGGGATAGGACAGCTCCGACAGCTCCGATCATGCTTATTTTCCGGGAGATCGCGTCACCAGTGACCTGATTTGCCCGGATCGCCGCAAATCGCAGGTCTGAATTGACCTGCGATTTGCTGCGATCGCCGACATGGGGGGGTCTCAGGACCCCAATAGGCATTGTCACGGGATGCCTGCTGATAGATATCAACAGTTATCCCGGTCCAATCACTGCCCGGCAAGCTGTGGTGATCGGAAATACGGAGGGCGTATGGATACGCCCTCCGGCCATAAGTGACGGGACGCGAGGGCGTATGCATATGTCCTTCGTCCCCAATGAGTTAAAGGGCTACTCGAATGGAATTTTTTTTCTAAATTAACTGGTGCAAGAAAGTTAAACAGATTTGTAAATTACTTCTATTTACAAATCTTAATCCTTCCAGTACTTATTAGCTGTTATATGCTCCACAGGAAGTTATTTTCTTTTTGAATTTCCTTTCTGTTTGATCACAGTGCTCTCTGCTGACACCTCTGTCCATTTTTGGAACTGTCCAGAGTAGGAGCAAATCCCCATAGCAAACCTATCCTGCTCTGGACAGTTCCTGATATGGACAGATGTGTCAGCAGAGAGCACTGTGGTCAGACAGAAAGGAAATTCAAAAAGAAAAGAACTTCCTGTGGATCATATAGCAGTTGATAACTACAGGAAGTATTAGGATTTTTTTTTTAATAGAAGTAATTTACAAATCAGTTTAACTACTTTCTGGCACCAGTTGATTTAAAAAACATTTTTTCCAGTGGAGTACCCCTTTAAGTTTACAACATATCACTATAATATAATTCATAATACAGAAGGGGGGAAAAAGTATTTAGTCAGCCACCAAGTGTGCAAGTTCTCCCACTTAAAAAGATGAGAGAAGCCTGTAATTTTCATCATCGGTATACCTCAACTATGAGAGACATTGAGAAAAAAAATCCACAAAATCACATTGTCTGATTATTTAAGAATTTATTAGCAAATTATGGTGGAAAATAAGTATTTGGTCAATAACAAAAGTTAGTCTCATTACTTTGTTCTATGCCCTTTGTTGGCAATGACAGAGGTCAAATGTTTTCTGTAAGTCTTCACAAGGTCTTCACACACTGTTGCGGATATTTTTGCCCATTTCTCCATGCAGATCTTCTCTAGAGCAGTGATGTTTTGGGGCTGTCGCTGGGCAACACGGACTTTCAACTCCCTCCAAAGGTTTTCTATGGGGTTGAGATCTGAACACTGACTAGGCCACTCCAGGACCTTGAAATTCTTCTTACGAAGCCACTGCTTTATTGCCCGGGCAGTGTGTTTGGGATAATTGTCATGCTGAAAGACCCAGCCATGTTTCATCTTCAATGCCCTTGCTGATGGAAGGAGGTTTTCACTCAAAATCTCACAATACATGGCCCCATTCATTCTTTCCTTTACACGGAACAGGACGTTCCCTCTGCTGAAAAACAGCCCCAAAGCATGATGTTTCCACCCCCTATGCTTCGCAGTAGGTATGGTGTTCTTTGGATGCAACTCAGCATTCTTTCTCCTCCAAACCAGACAAGTTGAGTTTTTACCAAAAAGTTCTACTTTAGTTTCATTTGACCATATGACATTCTCCCAATCCTCTTCTGGATAATCGAAATACTCTCTAGCAAACTTCAGACGGGCCCGGACATGTACCAGCTTAACTCTGCATGATTTGAGTGCCTGGCGGCGTAGTGTGTTACTGATGGTAGCCTTTGTTACCTTGGTCCCAGCTCTCTGCAGATCATTCACTAGGTCCCCCCCCCCCCCCCCGATGTGGTTCTGGGATTTTTGCTCACTGTTCTTGTGATCATTTTGATACCATGGGGTGAGATCTTACGTGGAGCCCAAGATCGAGGGAGATTATCAGTGGTCTTCCATTTTCTAATATTTGCTCCCACAGTTTATTTCTTCACACCATGCTGCTTGCGTAATGAAGAATTAGTCTTTCCAGCCTGGTGCAGGTCTACAATTTTGTTTCTGGTGTCCTTCAACAGCTCTTTGGTCTTGCCATAGTGGAGTTTGGAGTGTGACTGTTTGAGGTTGTGGACAGGTGTCTTTTATACTGAAAACAAGTTTAAACAGGTGCCATTAATAAAGGTAACAAGTGGAGGACAGAGTAGACTCTTAAAGGAGAAGCTACAGGTCTGTGAGAGCCAGAAATCTTGCTTGTTTGTAGGTGACCAAATATTTATTTTCCACCATAATTTGGAAACAAATTCTATAACCCCTTAAGGACGCCGGGCGTATCCATACGCCCCCGTTTTAAAGTCCTTAAGGACTGAGGGTGAATGGGTATGCCCATAGAAATTCGGGTCCCCGCCGCTCGCAGGGCGGGGAACGGACCGGGGTGAATGCTGATATCTATCAGCAGGTACCCTGTGCCGAGACAGCTCCATTCACCTTTACCCAGCAGGAGTGAGGTGGCACGGGTGCCGCCTCACGACCACGTGATTGATCGGTTGGAACGACCGACCAATCACGACCCTGCTGGGCTGTGATCGGGATGGTGATCATAGTGGCAATCAGGGCTGGTGGGGGTCTCCTACCTTGCCCTGGTCTGGCAGGGGTCCCCTTCGTGTGCGGTGGCGGTGACAGGAGAAGCAGGATTGGTGGCAGCAGCGGTGGCGGTCCTGGCGGCAGGATACAGCAGGAGGTAAGACCTGTTCATCTCCTGCTGTTGCTTACCAACAAATCGCAGCTTGCAAAGCCAAAGGGCATGCTGGGAGTTGTTGTTTCCCAACAGCTGGAGTTCCAACTACAACTCCCAGCATGCCCTTTGGTAGTCTGTGCATGCTGGAGTTTGTAGTTATGCATCCAGCTGTTTCATAACTACAACTCCCAACATGCACAGAATACCAAAGGGCATGCTGGGAGTTGTAGCAGTGTGCCTTCAGCTGTTGTTAAGCTACAACTCTCAGCATGCCCTTCGACTGTCAATGCATGCTGATTGTTGCAGTTTTTTAACAGATGGAGACACTTTGGTTGTGAAACAGAGTTTGTTACCTATAACAGTTGGAGACACATTGGTTGTGAAACCGAGTTTGTTACCTATCTCAGTGTGTCTCCAGCTGTTGCAAAAATACAACCCCCAGCATGCACTGAGAGACTGTTAATGCTGGGAGTTATAGCTTTGCAACAGCTTGAGGCACACTGGTTGTGAAACACTGAGTTAAGTAACAAATTCTTAGTGTTTTGCAACCAATGTGCCTCCAGCTGTTGCATAACTAAAACTCCCAGAACGTATGGTCTGTCAGTGCGTGCTGGGAGTTGTAGTTTTGCAACAGCTGGAGGTTTGCCCCCCCCCCCCCCCCCCATGTGAATGTACAGGGTACATTCACACAGGCGGGTCTACAGCGAGTTTTCTGCTGCAAGTTTGAGATGCGGCAAATTTTCTGCCACAGCTCAAACTCCCAGCAAGAAACTCACTGTAAACCCGCCCATGTTATTGTACCCTAAAAACACTACACTACACCTACACAAAATAAAAAAGTAAAACACTACATAAACACATACCCCTACACAGCCCCCCATCTTGTATGGCTGTGTTTTCAAAACAGAGCCTCCAGCTGGACTGACTGTCCAGGCATGCCGGGAGTTTTGCAACATCTGGAGACACCCCGTTTGGGAAACACTGCCGTAGGGTATTTTTGTGGTGGAATCCAATCCCCAATTTAGGCCTCAAATGCGCATGGCACTCTCTTGCTTTGGAGCCCTGTCGTATTTCAAGGAAACAGTTCAGTTTGGGGCCGCATATGGGGTATCTCCTTACTCAGGAGAAATTGCACTACAAATTTTGGGGGGCTTTTTCTACCTTTACCCCTTGTGAAAAGGTAAAGTTGGGGTCTACACCAGCATGTTAGTGTAAAAAAATATAATTTTTACACTAACATGCTGTTGTTGCCCCATACTTTTAATTTTCACAAGCGTTAAAAGGAAAAAAAGACCCCCAAAATTTGTAATCAATTTCTCCTGAGTACAAAACTACCCCATATGTGGGTGTAAAGTGCTCTGCGGGCGCACAACATGGCTCAGAAGTCAGAGCGTGCCATGTACATTTGAGTTCTATATTGGTGATTTGCACAGGGGTGGCTGATTTTGCAGCGGTTCTAACATAAACGCAAAACAATAAATACCCAGATGTAACCCCATTTTGGAAACTACACCCCTCACGGAATTTAACAAAGGGTATTGTGAGCCTTAACACCCCACAGAAAATGAAAAAAAAATTTCACTAAAATACTGGTGTTACCCTACATTTTTAAATTTCACAAGGGAGAATAGGAAAAAAGCCCCCCAAAATTTGTAACCCCATTTCTTCTCAATAAGAACATACCCCATATGTGGATGTAAAGGGCTCTGCGGGCACACTACAATGCTCAGAAGAGAAGGAGCACCATTGGGCTTTAGTAGAATGTGTCCGAAATTGAAGGCCATGTGTGTTTACAAAGCCCCCATAGTGCCAGTGGACCGCCCACATGTGACCTCATTTTGGAAACTACACCCCTCAAGGAATGTAATAAGAGTTACAGTGAGCATTTACATCCCACAGGTGTCTGACAAATTTTTGGTACAGTGGTCCGTGAAAATGAAAAATTGTATTTTTAATTTGCACAGCCCACTGTTGCAAAGATCTGTCAAACGCCAGTGGGATGTAAATGCTCACTGCACCTCTTATTAAATTCTGTGAGGGGTGTAGTTTCCAAAATGGGGTCACATGGGGGGTCCACTGTTCTGGCACCACGGGGGGCTTTGTAAATGCACATGGCCTCCCACTTCTATTCCAACCAAATTCTCTTACCGAAAGCTCAATGGCACTGCTTCTCTTCTGAGCATTGTAATTCACCCACAGAGCACTTTACATCCACATATGGGGTATTTCCATACTCAGAAGAAATGGGGTTACAAATTTTGGGAGGCTTTTTCTCCAATTACCCCTTGTGAAAATGAAAAATTTGGGGTAACACCAGCATTTTAGTGAAAAAATCTAAATTTTCATTTTGACGTCCAAATTTAGCAGAAATTTGACAAGCACCTGTGAGTTGTTAAGGCTCACTGTACCCCTTGTTACGTTCCTTGAGGGGTGTAGTTTCCAAAATAGTATGCCATGTGTTTTTTTTCTTGTTTTGGCACCATAGGGGCTTGCTAAATGCGACATGCCCCCTAAAAACCATTTCAGCAAAATTTGGTTTCCAAAAGTCAAATGTGACTCCTTCTCTTTTGAGCATTGTAGTGCGCCCGCAGTGCACTTGATGTCCACACATAGGGTACTTCGATACTCAGAAGAGATGGGGTTACAAATTATGTGGGGACATTTTCTCCTATAACCCCTTGTAAAAATGTAAAATTTGGAGGAAAACCAGCATTTTAGTGAAAAAAAATTATACATTAATTTACACATCTGACTTTAACGAAAAGTCGTCAAAAACTGTGGGGTGTTAAGGCTCAGTGGACACCTTGTTACGTTCCCTGAGGGGTGCAGTTTCCAAAATACTATGCCATGTTTGGTTTTTTTTTGCTGTTCTGGCACCATAGGGGCTTCCTAAATCTGACATGCCCCCAAAAAAACATTTCAGAAAAACTCTACAAAATCCCATTGTCGCACCTTCCCTTCTGAGCCCTGTAGTGCACCCACAGAGCACTTGACATCCAGACATAAGGTATTTCCTTACTCAAGATAAATTGGGTTACAAATTTTGGGGGGCTTTTTCTCCTTTACCCCTTGTAAAATTTCAAAAACTGGGTCTACAAGAACATGCCAGTGTAAAAAATGAAGATTTTGAATTTTCTCCTTCCCCTTGCTGCTATTCCTGTGAAACACCTAAATGGTTAACACACTTTCTGAATGTCATTTTGAATACTTTGGGGGGGGGGTGCAGTTTTCATAATGGGGTCATTTACTGGGTATTTCTAATGTGAAAACTCCTCAAATCCACTTCAAAACTGAACTGGTCCCTGAAAAATTGGAAAATTGCTGCTGAACTTTGAAGCCCTCTGATGTCTTCCAAAGGTAAAAACATGTCAACTTCATGATGCAAATATAAAGTAGGCATATTGTATATGTGAATCAATATATCATTTATTTGGAATATCCATTTTCTTCACAGCAGAGAGTTTCAAAGTTAGAAAAATGCTACATTTTCAAAATTTTCATGAAATTTGGGGATTTTTTTTTAACCAAGAAAGGATGCAAGTAATGACGAACATTTACCACTGTATTAAAGTAGAATATGTCACAAAAAAACTATCTCGGAATCAGAAAAATCGGTAAAAGCTTCCCAGAGTTATTAATGCATAAATTGACAGTGGTCAGAATTGCAAAAAAAAGGGCTGAGTCATTAAAGGGGTACTCCGCCCCTAGACATCTTATCCCCTATCCAAAGGATAGGGGATAAGATGTCTGATCGCCGCGGTCCCGCTGCTGGGGACCCCTGGGATCCCCGCTGCGGCACCACGCTATCATCACAGCACAGAGCGAGTTCGCTCTGTGCGTAATGACGGGCGATACGGGGGACGGAGCAGTGTGACGTCATGGCGCCGCCCCTCGTGACATCACGGCCCGTCCCCTTAATGCAAGTCTATGGGAGGGGGCGTGACGACCACCATGCCCCCTCCCATAGACTTGTATTGAAAGGGGCGGGCCGTGATGTCACGAGGGGCGGAGCCGTGACGTAACGATGCTTCGGCCCCTGTACTGCCCATCATTACGTGCAGAGCGAACTCGCTCTGTGCTGTAATAATAGCGGGGTGCCGCAGCAGGGATCCCAGGGGTCCCCAGCAGCGGGACCGCGGCGATCTGACATCTTATCCCCTATCCTTTGGATAGGGGATAAGATGTCTAGGGGCGGAATACCCCTTTAAGGTGAAAAAGGGCTCAGTCCTTAAGGGTTTAAAAATCAGACAATGTGATTTTATGGATTTTTTTTTCCCATTATGTCTCTCATAGTTGAGGTATATTTATGATGAAAATTACAGGCCTCTCATCTTTTTAAGTGGGAGAACTTGCACAATTGGTGGCTGACTAAACACTTTTTCCCCCACTGTATATAATACGCTGCAGTCGTTGTGATAATGTGGTGTATTGTGCCTGCCAGCATAAGAGTATGTTCACACTTTCAGTGCAGCAGTTTTCCATTGTTGGCTGCTGCACCACACTGCAGAATTTCCGCAGTGGATGTTCACCTGTGGAAATTCTGGATTTCCTACACTGAATGAATACAGTACATTGAACATCAATACATTGCCGTCTATGGGGACTGGCAATGTCAATGTGGTCCTTGGCCGGCCGCCCTTATAATCAGAAATTACAAACAAACAGAATCTCCTCAATAATAATTATTTGTTTTTCTTGGTGTGAAAATCTTTCTTCTCCTCTTCCTCCATCTTCCTCATTACCAACAGGTGGATTTTAAGATGGATTCCTCCACCACCATGGTGGCCTCTGTTGTTATGGCTGTGCTTGTAGATGGAGATGGGGGTCACATTTGTGTTGCTGAGGACGCTACTGCACCTTTACTGCAGGCAGACTCAGCAGCCTTCAATAATGGAGCGCTGATAAAACCAATCAATGCTGTTCTATGGGACAGTATTATTCAGTATATGCAATTGAAAGATTGCATGTAATAGTCCCCTAAAATGTACAAGAAAAATGTAAAATGAATGTGATTAAGCCCCTTGCCTATTAAAGTTTGAATCACCCCTTTCCCATTTTTTTAAATAAAATAATGTTACCAAATATAAACATAAGTGGATTTTACAAGTGCCCGAATGTATGAGCTGTTAAAAAATGAGTGAATGGCGTAAACATAAAATACCAAAGTTCCTAATTGCTAATTTTTGTTCACTTCATGTACCAGAAAAAAATAATAGAAAGCATACAGAAAGTCCCAAAAAAATGGTACAACAGAACATGCTGCTAAAAATTAGCCATCATACAGCCCAGTATACGGATAAATAAAATAAATAAATAAAAATTTCATAAGGGTCAGAAGAGGACAATTTTAAGCATATTGATTTTTGGATAAAAAAAAGTTATAATTAACCCCTTAATGATGCAACTCCCGCGATATAATGCAAGGTCCCGCGGTGACCCTGCATCATATCGGGTCGGTCCCGGTGGCCATTAATGACCGGGACCCACAGCTACTTCCGGACATCACCAATCGTGGTGATGCCCAGTATTAACCCTTCAGACCCGGCGTTCAAAGTTGATTGCCGCGCCTGAAGAGAAAAGGAAACAGCGGTGTCCTGATCGGCTGTATGAACACGAGGAGGGTTCCTACCTGCCTCCTCCTGCCTGATCTCCGAATGATTGCTCTAGGTAGGAGCAGTTGAGTGGCGATAACACTGATCAATGCTATGCTATTGCATAGCAATGATCAGTGTAGGAAATCAGTGTGTGCAATGTTATTGTCAGGATCCGGACTGGTATGCAGGGAGGACACGGGTGGTGGATCCTCTGTGTCAGTGAGGTGATGGCGTGGGCCATACCAGGGGAAGGGAATCTAAGGGGTTACTGGTTTTCACCAGAGCCCGCCGCAAAGTGGGATGGACTTGCAGCGGCAGGTAACCCCCAGGTTGTTCCACCCGATAGCGACTCAACCTCACTGACAGCTGAGACAGGTGCGGTACACAAGGACAAGGCAAGAGCAAGGTCGGACGTAGCAGAAGGTCTGGGCAGGCAGCAACGGTTCGTAGTCAGGGGCAACGGCAAGGATCTGGGTACACAGGCAATGGAACACACAGAAACGCTTTCACAGGGCACTAGGCAATAAGATACGGCCGTTTAAATAGTGTAGGGAGTGCTAGGGACTAATTGGGCCAGGCACCAATTAATGGTGCACTGGCCCTTTAAATCTGAGAGACGCGGCACGCGCGCGCCCTAGAGAGCGGGGCCGCGCGCGCCGGGACTGAACAGGAGGACGGGGCAGGTGAGAGACACGGGGCGCGATCCGAGAGCAGGCACATCCCGTACCTCGGATCGCGTCCCCACCGGAGACATGGAAGCAGCGCTTGCGGTCAGCGGTGCCGACCGGAGCGCTGCATACACGGGCACACCGCAAGCACTCTGGGGAAGCGGCGGAACCCGGAGCGCTCGGCGTGACAGTGCCCCCCCCCTTGGGTCTCCCCCTCTTTTTGGAGCCCAGGAACCTAAGGATGAGCTCCTTGTCGAGGATATTGTCCTCGGGCTCCCAAGATCTCTCTTCGGGACCACAATTCTCCCAGTTAACAAGAATTTTTTTTTTTACCTCTGACGACCTTGGAAGCGAGGATTTCTTTTAACGAGAAGACGTCAGAGGACCCAGTGACAGGAGCAGGAACGGTGACCTTGGGGGAAAAGCGGTTCAGAATGAGAGGTTTGAGAAGGGATACATGAAAGGAGTTAGGAATACGAAGAGAAGAAGGAAGATGGAGCTTGTAGGAGACAGGGTTGATTTGACTTTTGACTCTAAATGGCCCAAGGTAACGAGGACCCAGCTTGTAGCTGGGGACACGAAACCGAATATATTTGGCAGAGAGCTACACTTTGTCACCAGGGGCAAAGACGGGAGGAGTTCTTCTTTTCTTATCCGCATGTTTCTTCATGCGAGAAGAGGACAGTGATAGCGACTTTTGAGTCTCTTTCCAGATAGTGGAGAAGTCCAGGGTCAGTTCATCTACGGCAAGAACTCCAGATGAAGTGGGGATGGGGAGGGGGGAAGCGGGTGATGGCCGTACACCACAAAGAACGGAGACTTGGTGGATGACTCAGAGTTTCTGAAATTGTACGAGAATTCAGCCCAGGGTAACAGGTCGACCCAATCATCTGGCGAGAGGAAACAAAATGTCGCAGGTAGTCACCAAGGATCTGGTTCACTCTCTCCACTTGTCCATTGGACTGTGGGTGGTAGGAGGACGAGAAATTTAATTTGATCTTTAACCCCTTAAGGACCCAGCCATTTTACACCTTAGGACCCGGCCATTTATTGCACATCTGACCACTGTCATTTTAAACATTAATAAATCTGGAATGCTTTTAGTTATCATTCTGATTCTGAGATTGTTTTTTTGTGACATATTTTACTTACACATAGAGGTAAAATTTTTTGGTAACTTGCATCCTTTCTTGGTGAAAAATCCCAAAATTTGATGAAAAATTTTGCATTTTTCTAACTTTGAAGCTCTCTGCTTGTAAGGAAGATGGATATTCCAAATAATTTTTTTTATTCACATATACAATATGTCTACTTTATGTTTGCATCATAAAATTGACAAGTTTTAACTTTTGGAAGACACCAGAGGGCTTCAAAGTTCAGCAGCAATTTTCCAATTTTTCTCAAAATTTCCAAAATCACAATTTTTCAGGGACCAGTTCAGGTTTGAAGTGGATTTGAAGGGTCTTCATCTTAGAAATACCCCACAAATGACCCCATTATAAAAACTGAACCCCCAAAAGTATTCAAAATGACATTCAGTCAGCATTTTAACCCTTTAGGTGTTTCACAGGAATAGCAGCAAATTGAAGGAGAAAATTCACAATCTTCATTTTTTACACTCGCATGTTCTTGTAGACCCAATTTTTTAATTTTTACAAGGGGTAAAAGGAGAAAATGTATACTTATATTTGTAGCCCAATTTCTCTCGAGTAAGCATATACCTCATATGTCTAGGTAAAGTGTTCGGCGGGCGCAGTAGAGGGCTCAGAAGCGAAGGAGCGACAAGGGGATTTTGGAGAGTATGTTTTTCTGAAATGGTTTTTGGGGGGCATGTTGCATTTAGGAAGCCCCTATGGTGCCAGAACAGGAAAAAAAAACACATGGCATACCATTTTGGAAACTAGACCCCTTGAGGAACGTAACAAGGAATAATGTGAGCCTTAATACCCCACAGGTGTTTCACAACTTTTGCATATGTAAAAAATGTTTTACAAAATTTCACTAAAATGTGTGTTTGCCCCCAAATTTCACATTTTTGCAAGGGTTAATAGCAGAAAATACCCCCCAAAATTTGTTAACCCATCTCTTCTGAGTATGGAGGTATCCCATAAGTTGACCTGAAGTGCACTACGGGCGAACTACAATGCTCAGAAGAGAAGGAGTCATATTTGGCTTTTTGAGAGCAAATTTTGCTCGGGGGCATGTTGCATTTAGGAAGCCCCTATGGTGCCAGGACAGCAAAAAATACCCACATGGCCTACCATTTTGGAAACTAGACCCCTTGAGGAACGTAACAAGGAATAAAGTTAGCCTTAATACCCCACAGGGGTTTCACGACTTTTGCATACGTAAAAAAATATTTTTTTTCACTAAAATGTGTGTTTCCCCCCCCCCCCCAAATTTCACATTTTTGCAAAGGTTAATAGTAGAGATGAGCGAACTTTTCAAAAATTCGATGCGGCCGATTCGCAGAATTTTCCCGAAAATTTTGTTTCGATCCGAATTTGTTCGCGGCGAATTGATATTAAAAAAGGCTATTTCTAGCCTACATACAGCCTCTATAGAGGTATAGAACACTTTGCTGTGTCCTAAAATGCATATAGAGTGTGCTGGGGTAGTGAAATAATACTGTTATTCAGAATAGCATGCAGATTACCGGCATCGCTCTTTGAATCACTGCCGCACAGCAGCACAATGACAGAGCCTGGTGGTGGCATCAGTGTTAGGAGACCATATAGTGACTGAATGACATAGCTTGGACATGTTGGCAGCAAGAGGAGACCATTTAGTGGCTGAATGGCACAGCGTGGAGTTGGCTGATGCACTAGTACACTACACACCAGGGCTTCACAATCCCCCCCAAAAAAACAACATAATACCGTATATACTCGAGCATAAGCCGAGTTTTTCAGCACGATTTTTCGTGCTGAAAAAACCCCCCTCGGCTTATACTCGAGTGAACTCCCCCACCCGCAGTGGTCTTCAACCTGCGGACCTCCAGAGCCATCGGCTGTCCGGGCTTGCTGGGAGTTGTAGTTTTGAAACCTCCGGAGGTCCGCAGGTTGAAGACCACTGTGGCCTTCGACATCATCCAGCCCCCTCTCACCCCCTTTAGTTCTGTACAGTACTCACCTCCGCTCGGCGCTGGTCCGGTCCTGCAGGGCAGTCCGGAGAGGAGGTGGTCCGGTGGGACAGTGGTTCCGGGCTGCTATCTTCACCGGGGAGGCCTCTTCTAAGCGCTTCGGGCCCAGCCTCAGAATAGTCACGTTGCCTTGACAACGACGCAGAGGTGCGTTCATTGCCAACGTACTTCTGCGTCATTGTCAAGGCAACGCCTCTATTCCGGGCCGGAAGCGCGGAGAAGAGGCGCCCCCGGTGAAGATAGCAGCCCAGAACCACTATCCCACCGGACCACCTCCTCTCCGGACAGCCCTGAAGGACCGGACCAGCGCCAAGCGGAGGTGAGTACTGTACAGAACTAAAGGGGGGTGAGAGGGGGCTGGGTGATGTCGAAGGCCGCAGTGGTCTTCAACCTGCGGACCTCCGGAGGTTTCAAAACTACAACTCCCAGCAAGCCCGGACAGCCGATGGCTGCCCGGGCTTGCTGGGAGTTGTAGTTTTGAAACCTCTGGAGGTCCGCAGGTTGAAGACCACTGAGGGCGAATGATGAGAAGAGGATGATGAAGGGGGGTGTGTGGGATGATGAAGGGGGGTGTGTGGGATGATGAAGGGGGGTGTGTGGGATGATGAAGGGGTGTGTGTGGGATGATTACAAGGGGATGATGAAGGGGGGATGTGTGGGATGATGACAAGGGGATGATGAAGGGGGGATGTGTGGGATGATGACAAGGGGATGACGAAGGGGGGATGTGTGGGATGATGACAAGGGGATGATGAAGGGGGGATGTGTGGGATGATGACAAGGGGATGATGATGAGGATGTTAATGATGGGTCTGGATGATGACGGGGGTCTGGATGATCACAGGGGGGATGATGTATTTCCCACCCTAGGCTTATACTCGAGTCAATAACTTTTCCTGGGATTTTGGGTTGAAATTGGGGGTCTCGGCTTATACTCGGGTCGGCTTATACTCGAGTATATACGGTATATGAAATATTTGACAAAGATTTCTCATTGGTAGCACCGCTATCCAAAAATTTGATATTAACAGACCCACGCCCCACGTCTGCGGCATCAGTAACCCATATATTGCCTGAAGGACACAGCCTGGAGTTGGCTGATGCACCAGTACACACCAGGGTTTCACAATCCCCCCTCCAAAAACAACACAATGAGAAATTTTTGCCAAAGATTTCTCATTGGTAGAACCCGCTATCCAAAAATTTGAAATTTCCAGAACCAGGCCCCACCCCTGCGGCATCAGTAACCCATATATTGACTGCATGACACAGCCTGGAGTTGGCTGATGCAAGAGTACACACCAGGGCTTCACAATCCCCCCCCAAAAAACAACACAATATATAAAATTTTTGACAAAGATTTCTCTTAGGTAGCACCCGCTATCCAAAACTATCCAAAAATTAGAAATTTCCAGACCCAGGCCCTACCTCTGCGGCATCAGGAACCCATATATTGCCTGAAGGACACAGCCTGGAGTTGGCTGATGCACCAGTACACACCCGGGCTTCACAATCCCCTCCAAAAAACAACAACATTTTAGAATTTTTTTAAAGAAATACCTTTGTGTAAGAACAAGCGCATATCCAACAGTTCTCAAGACTCTATAATGCAGGACGGTGGACCACCCAAAAACATTCTTCTCAAAAATAATAAACCACACAATGTTTTACAAAAACTAATTCAATATGTGTGTAAGCGCATCTGTCTCCAAAAGATCAGATCACCAAAGGACTTTTTTCGCCCAAAATGATGAAGCAGAGTTAATCCCTGTCTGTTTTTTTTTTTTTTTTCATTAAAAAATCACACGCAACAAGCGTTCCGTTGTGTAACGATTAGCATTCTGGAAAATTCAATTTTATTACCGATAAAATTATCAGTAAATAAAAAAAACAAAAACACTACCCAAGAGTGTTTAATTACCCCATACATTACACCAGGAGCAGTCAGGAATAGGCCTCAGCAGTACCCAAGAGGCTTTAATAACCCAATACCTTTGCACGATCAATTGTGAGATCGAGCAATACCAGGTGTATTATGCCCTCAGATTTCCGGGGCCGCAGGCGCGCTCCACTGAATGGATTAGCGTGTCTCTATCTTTCATCGACCGGTGCTGGTAACCCGCTAACTCCTGGAAAGGTAAGCTGCCGCGAAGCAGGTGGTCTCCCCCGGGCACGTTTGGCTCCAGAATTTCCACTACTGCCACACCACGCTGACTGCCAACCGTGCTACCGCCTTGCTGACTCAAGGGCAACCTGCAACTCTCTTCTCCCGATGATGAACCCCCTTCTCCTGAGATCGAGCAATAACAGGTGTGTTATGCCCTCAGATGTCCGGGGCCGCAGGCGCGCTCCACTGAACGGATTAGGGTGTGTCCATTTTTTTTGGTATCACCCGCAATCCAAAAATTTCTAATTCCCAGACCCACGCCCCTCCTCTGCGGCATCAGGAACCCATAGATTGCCTGAAAGACACAGCCTGGAGTTGGCTGATGTACGAGTACACACCCGGGCTTCACAATCCACCCAAAAAAAACGCAAAATTTTATTGAAATTGTCTGACAAAATACCTGTTTTTTAAAAACAAGCACATATACAGCAGTTCAGAAGACTCTATAATGCAGGGTGGTTGACCACCAAAAGACATTCTTCTCAAAAATAATAAACCACACAATGTTTGAAATTTGGTTAAAAAAATTATTACATGTGTGTAAGCACATCTGTCTCAAAAAATCAGATGACAAAAGGATTCTAATCGCCAAAAATGATTAAGCAGAGTTAATCCCTCTCCAACTATTTATTAATTTTTTTCATTAAAAAATCACACGCAACAAGCATTCCGTTGTGTAACGGTTAGCATTCTGCAAAATTCAATTTTATTACTGATAAAATTATCTGTAAATTTAACAATAACACTACCCAAGAGTGTTTAATTACCCCATACATTGCGCCAGGAGCAGTCAGGAGTCGGCCTCAGCAGTACCTAAGAGGCTTTAATAACCCCTTACCTTGCCCGATCAATTGCGAGATCGAGCAATAACAGGTATGTTATGGCCTCAGATGTCCTGGGCCGCACTAGCGCTCCACTGAACGGATTAGCGTGTCTCTATCTTTCAAGGACAGGTGCGTGTTGCACGCTAAAACCAGTTCGTGATAGGGATCTGTGATTGCAATTATTTAACCTTAAAACGAGGAATTACCAGTAAGTGAGGGTCATAAGCTGGCGTTGATTAAGTCCCTGCCCTTTGTACACACCGCCCCTCGCTATAAGCGATTGGATTTGCTAGTGAGTTGGTTAGTGAGGTCCTTGGATCGGCCCAGGCGGATTAGGAGAAGGCCCTGGCAGAGCGCCGAGAATTTAACGATCATTGTTGAAATTTGCATTAAGCATGTATTTAGCTACTGCTAAACATACAAAAATTTAAGGCCCAAGGCCAGAGGCACCAGGGAGGCAAGTAGTTCCTGAAAGACACAGAATGAGTCTGGAGCATGCATTTGCAGTACCCAAGGCCAGAAGCATCAGTTTTCCCCATATTAGGAGCATAGTTGTCCCCCAGATTAGGCAGCATGGATGTCCCCCAGATTAGGAGCATACTTGTCCACCCAGATTAGGCAGCATAGATGCCCCCAGATTAGTCAGCATAGATGTCACCCAGATTAGGCAGCATAGATGTCAACCAGATTAGGATCTTAGTTGTCCCCCAGATTAGGAGCATAGTTGTCCCCCAGATTAGGCAGCATAGATGTCCCCCAGATTAGGAGCATACTTGTCCCCCAGATTAGGCAGCATAGATGTCACCCAGATTAGGCAGCATAGATGTCCCCTAGATTAGGAGCATAGTTGTCCCCCAGATTAGGCAGCATAGATGTCAACCAGATTAGGCAGCATAGATGTCCCCCAGATTAGGAGCATACTTGTCCCCCAGAGTAGGCAGCATAGATGTCCACCAGATTAGGAGCATACTTGTCCCCCAGGTTAGGCAGCATAGATGTCCCCCAGAGTAGGAGCATAGTTGTCCCCCAGATTATGCAGCATAGATGTCCCCCAGATTAGGCAGCATAGATGTCACCCAGGTTAGGCAGCAAAGATGTACCCCAGATTAGATGCATAGTTGTCCCCCCGATTAGGCAGCATAGATGTCACCCAGATTAGGCAATTTAGATGTCCCCCAGATTAGGATCATACTTGTCCCCCAGAGTAGGCAGCATATATGTCCCCCAGATTAGGAGCATACTTGTCCCCCAGATTAGGCAGCATAGATGTCCCCCATATTAGGAGCATAGTTGTCCCCCAGATTAGGCAGCATAGATGTCCCCCAGATTAGGCAGCATAGATGTCACCCAGGTTAGGCAGCAAAAAAGTCCCCCAGATTAGGAGCATAGTTGTCCCCCAGATTAGGCAGCATAGATGTCACCCAGATTAGGCAATTTAGATGTCCCCCAGATTAGGATCATACTTGTCCCCCAGAGTAGGCAGCATAGATTTCCCCCAGATTAGGAGCATACTTGTCCCCCAGATTAGGCAGCATAGATGTCACCCAGATTAGGCAACATAGATGTCCCCCAGATTAGGCAGCATAGATGTCCCCCAGATTTGGGAGCACAGTTGTCCCCCAGATTAGGCAGCATAGATGTCACCCAGATTAGGCAGCATAGATGTCCCCCAGATTAGGAGCATAGTTGTCCCCCAGATTAGGCAGCATAGATGTCACCCAGATTAGGCAGCATAGATGTCCCCCAGATTAGGAGCATACTTGTCCCCCAGAGTAGGCAGCATAGATGTCCCCCAGATTGGGAGCATACTTGTCCCCCAGATTAGGCAGCATAGATGTCCCCAGATTAGGAGCATAGATGTCCCCAGATTAGGAGCATAGTTGTCCCCCAGATTAGGCAGCATAGATGTCACCCAGATTAGGCAGCATAGATGTCCCACAGTTTAGGAGCATAGTTGTCCCCCAGATTAGGCAGCATAGATGTCACCCAGATTAGGCAGCATAGATGTCCCTCAGAATAGGAGCATACTTGTCACCCAGAGTAGGCAGCATAGATGTCCCCCATATTAGGAGCATACTTGTCCCCCAGATTAGGCAGCATAGATGTCCCCCAGAGTAGGAGCATAGTTGTCCCCCAGATTAGGCAGCATAGATGTCACCCAGATTAGGCAGCATAGATGTCCCCCAGATTAGGAGCATACTTGTCCCCCAGATTGGGCAGCATAGATGTCACCCAGATTATGCAGCATAGATGTCCCCCAGATTAGGAGCATACTTGTCCCCCAGAGTAGGCAGCATAGATGTCCCCCCGATTAGGAGCATACTTGTCCCCCAGATTAGGCAGCATAGATGTCCCCCAGATTAGGAGCATAGTTGTCCCCCAGATTAGGCAGCATAGATGTCCCCCAGATTAGGAGCATACTTGTCCCCCAGATTAGGCATCATAGATGTCCACCAGATTAGGAGCATAGTTGTCCCCCAGATTAGGAGCATAGTTGTCCCCCAGATAAGGAGCATAGTTGTCCCCCAGATTAGGCAGCAAAGATGTCTCCCAGATTAGGCAGCATAGATGCCCCCCAGATTAGGCAGCATAGTTGTCCCCCAGATTAGGAGCATAGTTGTCCCCCAGATTAGGCAGCATAGATGTCACCCAGATTAGGCAGCATAGATGTCCCCCAGATTAGGAGCATACTTGTCCCCCAGATTAGGCAGCATAGATGTCCCCCAGATTAGGAGCATAGTTGTCCCCCAGATTAGGCAGCATAGATGCCACCCAGATTAGGCAGCACAGATGTCCCCTAGATTAGGAGCATAGTTGTCCCCCAGATTAGGCAGCATAGATGTCAACCAGATTAGGCAGCATAGATGTCCCCCAGATTAGGAGCATACTTGTCCCCCAGAGTAGGCAGCATTGATGTCCACCAGATTAGGAGCATACTTGTCCCCCAAATTAGGCAGCATAGATGTCCCCCAGATTAGGAGCATAGTTGTCCCCCAGATTAGGCAGCATAGATGTCATCCAGATTAGGCAGCATAGATGTCCCCCAGATTAGGAGTATACTTGTCCCCCAGATTAGGCAGCATAGATGTCAACCAGATTAGGCAGCATAGATGTCCCCCAGATTAGGAGCATACTTATCCTCCAGAGTAGGCAGCATAGATGTCCACCAGATTAGGAGCATACTTGTCCCCCAAATTAGGCAGCATAGATGTCCCCCAGATTAGGAGCATAGTTGTCCCCCAGATTAGACAGCATAGATGTCACCCAGATTAGGCAGCATAGATGTCCCCCAGATTAGGAGTATACTTGTCCCCCAGAGTAGGCAGCATAGATGTCCCCCAGATTAGGAGCATACTTGTCCCCCAGGTTAGGCATCATAGATGTCCACCAGATTAGGAGCATAGTTGTCCCCCAGATTAGGAGCATAGTTGCCCCCAGATAAGGAGCATAGTTGTCCCCCAGATTAGGCAGCAATGATGTCTCCCAGATTAGGCAGCATAGATGTCCCTCAGATTATGAGCATACTTGTCACCCAGAGTAGGCAGCATAGATGTCCCCCAGATTAGGAGCATAGTTGTCCCCCAGATTAGGCAGCATAGTTGTCCCCCAATCAGCACGGGCCGGTCAGAGCCAATCAAAAGGTCGTTTGTGGCAAGCGGGCCGTACAATGCCCAGGTCTGCCCCAGTGGGTTTCATAACCAACCACAATAGAGAAAATTTTGTTGTAGGAGCATGGTCAATCTACTCAGACCCATCTGTCATTGGTGGCTGGAAATCCTGGCTGATCCATCCCTGCCTTCATCTTGACAAACGTCAGTCTCTCCACATTTTTAGTGGACAGAAGAGTTCACCTTGGGGTGACTATGGCCCCGGTCGCACTAAACACCCGCTCTGATGGCACACTACTGGCCGGGCAGGACAGCTTTTCCAGGGCAAACTAGTTGCGGCCATAAATCGGGTTTGGCTGCCCAGAAGTCCAGCGGATCTTCAACGGTTGTTGGCAGGGTCATGTCGAGGTAAGCCACCACCTGCTGGTTCAGGTCCTGCTCCATGTCCACCTGCTGCTGATGAGTAGCTTCACTATGCGGCTGAAGGAAGCTACTCATCAGCGACTGTAGACTAAGGCTGCTGCTGATTGAGACGCTACTGCTCCTGCCACCCCTCCCCTCCCCATCAGCCGTGACAGTGGAAGGTGAGCGCAGAGGGCCCCCCGAGTCAGACCTGCGAGTGGATGGACCATGTGGCCGATAGGCATCGGCCAACCGACTACGTAGAAGCTCCCTGAAGTAGGTCAGTTTGTCCTCCCTCTCAGTGGGTGTAAAAAAGGCCCCCATTCTAGGCCAGTAGCGAGGGTCTAATAAGGTGGAGATCCAGAAGTCATCGCGCTGACAAATTTTGACAATTCGGGGGTCACTACGCAAGCAACTCAGCATGCATCGTGTCATTTGTGACAGTGACTCGCTGGGACTACCTGCCTCCATCTCCACTGCATACTGCCATGATGTGTCTGGGTCCTCTGACTCGCCTCCCTAGTAATAACCCTCCAGCTCCTCTGGCCGCTTCTGCTCCTCCTCTCCTGTCCAATGACCAGAAACACCGGCCATCTCATCCACCATAAACTGTACTCCGCTCTGCCCCTCATCATCCTCCTCCAGTTCATCCCCCACAGGACTCATGTAGCCTTCTGATGTAGGTGCAACATCTCCATTGCCGTGACCAGCCATGTTTTCAATCATTTTTTTGAGTAAATGTAGGAGTGGAACTACGTTGTTCATGGCGTAATTCGAGCGACTAACAAAAAATGTGGCTTCCTCAAAGGGCCTCAGCAAACGGCAGGTGTCACGTATGAGCTGCCACTCGTTCGCATTGAAGTTACACAGGGGAGTACTCCTATCTGCTTGTATCATCAAAAAATCCGTGATGGCTTTTCTTTGTTCGTATAGTCTGTCCAACATATGGAGGGTGGAATTCCAACGTGTTGCAACGTCACAAATGAGACTATGTTGTGGGATACCGTTCCGACGCTGCAGCTCAAGCAAAGTGTGCTTGGCCGTGTACAAGTGGTTGAAGTGCATGCAGTTTCCTTGCCATTGTCAGGACGTCTTGCAAATGGCGTGAAGACCTGATGAACTTCTTGACAACCAGATTCAACATGTGTGCCATGCAGGGCGAATGGTTCACACTTCCTTGTCGCAGCGCGGCCACAATGTTCTTCCCATTGTCGGTCACCATGGTTCCCATTTCCAGATTTCGTGGAGTAAGCCATACTCGGATTTCTTCCCTAATGAACTTTAGCAGTTCCTCCCCTGTGTGACTCCGTTCGCCAAGGCAAACCATGTGAAGGACGGCTTGACACCGCTGTGCCCTACACACGTGGTATGATGAAGGGCCACCGAGATTTGGATGTGCAGTGGAGGCCGAGGACACGGGGGAGGAGGCGCACACTGTAAAAGGACCAACTGCCTGGGAACCAGAGCGTGGAGGAGGAAGCGGTGTGACCTGTCCAAGTTGCTGTTGTGGCTGTGCAGGAACAACATTTACCCAGTGTGCCGTAAAAGACATGTATTGTCCCTGCCCGTAGTTACAGCTCCACACGTCAGCGCTGCAGTGCACTTTTGAACACACCGACAGGCTCAAGGACTGGCCCACCTTCTCTTGTATAAACTCATGCAGGGCTGGTACTGCCTTCTTAGCAAAGAAATTACGGCTTGGGACAAGCCATCAATTCCCTGAAAGCTGCAGAGTCCACCAGTTGGAAAGGGAGGGACTGCAACACCAGCAACTTGGACAGGAGCACATTCAACTTCTGCGCCGTTGGATGAGTGGGCGCATACTGTTGTCTCTTGGACATGGCTTCGCCGATCGATTGTTGGTGGAATGGCTGACTACGAACGGAAGAAGCAGGAGCGCAAGAAGGAAGGTTTGACACAATGCTCCCTTCGGCTGAGGTGGTGGAGCCTTGGCTGGATGACGGAGGGAGCGGATGGCCACTGTGTGATGCGGCAGGCTGGACCACTACCTCGGAGCCAAGGTTATCCCAGGCCGCTTTATGGTCGCGAATCATGTGTTGACACAGGGCCGTGGTGCCGAGATTGGAACCCTGGCCACCGTTCACTTTCTGCCGACAGATTGAGGTCACATGTGGGGTTTTTTTTTTTTTTGCGTTTGTCAAAACCGCTGTAACCATCAGCCACCGCTGTGCAAATCACCTCAAATGTACATGGTGCACTCTCCCTTCTGGGCCTTGTTGTGCGCCCCCAGAGCACTTTGCACCCTCATATGGGGTATCTCCGTAGTCTGGAGATATTGCATTACAAATTTTGGGGGGGCTTTTTTCCCTTTTACCTCTTGTCAAAATGAAAAGTATAGGGCAACACCAGCATGTTAGTGTAAAAATTTTTTTTATTTACACTAACATGCTGGTGTAGACCCCAACTTCACCTTTTCATAAGGGGTGAAAGGAGAAAAAGCCCCCCAAAATTTGTTAGGCAATTTCTCCCGAGTACGGTGATACCCCATATGTGGCCCTAAACTGTTGCCTTGAAATACGATAGGGCTCCAAAGTGAGAGCGCCATGTGCATTTGAGGCCTGAATTAGGGATTTGCATAGGGGTGGACATAGGGGTATTCTACGCCAGTAATTCCCAAACAGGGTGCCTCTAGCTGTTGCAAAACTCCCAGCATGCTTGGACAGTCAACGGCTGTCCGGCAATACTGGGAGTTGTTGTTTTGCAACAGCTGGAGGCTCCATTTTGAAAACAGTGGCGTACCAGACATTTTTCATTTTTATTGGGGACGGAAGGGGGCTGTGTAGGGGTATGTGTATATGTAGTGTTTTTTTACTTTTTATTTTATTTTGTGTTAGTGTAGTGTAGTGTTTTTAGGGTACAGTCACACGGGCGGGGGATTACAGCGAGTTTCCCGCTGCGAGTTTGAGCTGCAGTGCAAAATTTGCTGCATTGGCAAACCTGCAGCCTGATACTTACTGTAAGCCCCTGCCCATGTGAATGTACCCTGTACATCAACAGGGGGGAGGGGGAATCTCCAGCTGTTGTAAAACTACAACTCCCAGCATGCACAGTCTAGCAGTGCATGCTGGTAGTTATAGTTTTGCAACAGCTGGAGGCACACGGGTTGGGAAACACTGAGTTAGGAAACAGACAATGTTTCCCAACCAGTGTGCCTCCAGTTGTTGCAAAACCACAACTCCCAAACTTTCTCAGGCATGCTGGAAGTAGTAGTTCGGCAACATCTTTAGAGCCAGATGTTGCCGAACTACAACTCCCAGCATGCTTGAAGTTGTAGTTTTGCAACATCTGGAGGACTACAGTTTGCAGACCACTAATACAGTGGTTCCCAATCTGTACCCTTCCAGATGTTGCAAAACTACAACTCCCAGTATGCCAAAACTGTCCAGGCATGCTGGGAGTTGTAGTTCTGCAACATCTGAAGGGCCAGATGTTACAGAACTACAACTCTCAGCATGCCTGGACAGTAAGGGCATGTTGAGGATGTGTAGTTTTGCAACATCTGGAAGGGCACAGTGATCCCAAAACTGCGGACCTCCAGGTTTTGCAAAACTGCAACTCCCAGCATGTCCAGACGCCAAGGGCTGTCTGGGCATGCTGGGAGTTGTAGTATACAGGGTCCCAATACAGCAATGCATGTCGCTTTACAGCGACGTACATTGCTGTAAATGGTCCGACCGCAGCTGAAGATCCACTCACCTGTCGCCGCCGCCATCTTCATCGCCGGCATCCGGGTCTTCCGGGATGAGGTAAGTACCGGGGCCAGGCCCCAGCACTCCCCCGTCCCCCGCCGCGTCCTCCGGTCTTCCTCCCGTCCTCTCCGGACTTCCAGTGTTCGGGCAGGGTGGGAGGAAGTAACCGCCCCCCCTGCGATTGGTCGGTTAGCTAACCGACGGATCGCAGGGGATAGGAGGAGGTGGCAGGCTTGCCACCTCGCTCCTAACCTCCAGCATGGTCCTGGCTGTCTGTGACAACAGGGATCATGCAAAATTACTGGGCGGTCGGGTCCCAGAGACCCGATCAGCCCGGTATCGCTGCAGATCGCAGGGGCGATTTCCCTCGCGATTTGCGACGATCGCCGAAATGGGGGGCCTACATGGCCCCCCTCGGCATTTGCCCTGGATCCCTGCTGAAGGATTTCAGCAGGGATCCGCTTCCGATGTCCGCTGGGTGAGCGACGGAGACCAGGAAAAGACCATGACGTATGCATACATCATGGGTCCTTAAGACCCAGGGTGTGATGACGTATGCATACGTCATGGGTCCTTAAGGGGTTAATTGATTGCAGAGAGCTCTCCAAAATTTAGACACAAATTGAAAGCCTCTATCCGAGACGATATGCGTGGGAAGCCCGTGAAGACGAAAGATCTGCAGAAAAAATTGCTTTGCCAACTGTGGCGCAGAAGGAAGGCCTGGAAGCGGAGTAAAGTGAGCCATTTTGGAAAAACGATCAACGACCACCCAGATGACAGTGTTGCCATGGGATACAGGAAGATCAGTGATGAAGTCCATGGCTATGTGGGACCAAGGCTGTTCAGGCACGGGCAGCGGATGGAGAAGACCTGAAGGTTTCTGACGAGGGGTCTTGTCACGTGCACATACTGTACAGGCACGTACGAAATCGGTCACATCCTTTTCCAAGGAGGACCACCAATAGTGTCTGGCAATCAACTGTTAAGTCTTTTTTATTCCAGCGTGACCAGCCAGAAGGGAGGAATGGCCCCATTTGAGGATCCGGAGGCGAAGACGGGGAGGAACATAAGTCTTTCCTGGAGGGACAAGTACCAGAGAAGCAGGAGCAGAAGAGATCAGGCACTCAGGGGGAATGATGTGCTGAGGAAGCGTCTCGGCTTCAGAGGCATCGGTGGTATGAGATAGAGCATCAGCTCTGACATTCTTGTCTGCGGGATGAAAATGGATCTGAAAGTTGAAACGGGCAAAAAACAACGACCACCTAGCCTGGCGAGGATTTAGCCGCTGGGCGGATTGGAGATAAGACAAATTTTTGTGATCTGTATAGATGGTGATGGGGCGAAGGGATCCTTCCAAAAGGTGTCTCCACTCCTCAAGGTCTCCGATAGAATAATTTTTTTCTGGAGGTGAAAAGGTTTTGGAGAAAAATTCGCAAGTGACATTTTTTCCTTTAGCGCATTTTTGTAGGAGAACAGCTCCGACTCCAACAGAGGAGGCGTCAACCTCGAGGAAGAAGGGCTTCTGAGGATCAGGTCTGGACAAGACCGGAGCAGAGGAGAAGGCGGCTTTGAGGTGGTTAAAGGCTTCCTCCGCCTGTGGCGGCCAGGATTTCGGATTAACATTTTTCTTAGTCAGTGCTACAATAGGAGCAACGATGGTGGAGAAGTGAGGAATGAATTGACGGTAGTAATTTGCAAATCCGAGAAATCTTTGGATTGCTCGCAGGCCAGTGGGACGAGGCCAATTCATTACTGCAGAAAGTTTATCAGGATCCATTTGAAGACCTTGTCCATGTTACGCCAAGCGCTCCGGGCCCCTGCACCTCCCCGGAGTGCTCGGGGCGTTCTTCTCTCTGCAGCGCCCCGGTCAGACCCGCTGACCGGGAGCGCTGCACTGTCACTGCCGGCGGGGATGCCATTCGCATAGCGGGACGCGCCCTCTCGCGAATCGCATCCCAATCTACTCACCTGTCCCATTCCCCAGCTGTCACGCTCCTAGAGAGCGGAGCCGCGCGCGCCGGCTCTCTAAGATTTTAAGGGCCAGTGCACCACTAATTGGTGCCTGGCCCAATCAGTGTAATTAGCTTCCATCTGCTCCAGGCTTATAAAAACCCACTTCCCCTTCCTGTCCTTGCCGGATCTTGTTGCCTCAGTGCCTAGTGAAAGCGTTTAGTGTATGCCCTTACCAGTGTTACCAGACCTTCTGCCGTTGCCCTTGACTACAAACCTTGCCGCCTTCCCTGACCTTCTGCTACGTCTGACCTCGCCTCTGTCTAGTCCTCCTGTCCCACGCCACTCTCAGCAGTCAGTGAGGTTGATCGGTTACCGGTGGACACGACCTGGTTGCTACCGCCGCAGCAAGACCATCCCGCTTGCTGCGGGCTCTGGTGAAAACCAGTAGCAACTTAGAACCGGTCCACGCCAATCCCTCTCTGACACAGAGGATCCACCTCCAGCCTGCCGAATCCTGACAGTATATCCGGCCATGGATCCCGCTGAGGTGCCACTGCCAAGTCTCGCTGACCTCACTACCGTGGTCGCCCAACAAGGACAACAGCTGTCGCAGTTGTCCGCCATGCTACAGCAGCTTCTGCCTCTACAGCAGCAACCATCTCCTCCGCCTGCTCCTGCTTCTCCTCTGCAGCAATTTGCCACTTCCAGACTCCGCTTGTCCCTACCTGACAAGTTCGATCGGAACTCTAAATTGTGCCGTGCGTTCCTATCCCAGTGTTCTTTGCACTTAGAGATGATGTCGGACCAATTCCCCACTGAGCGGTCTAAGGTGGCTTTCGTGGTCAGTCTCCTGTCTGGAAAGGCCTTGGCATGGGCCACACCGCTCTGGGACCGCAACGATCCTGCCACTGCTACAATCCAGTCCTTCTTTGCTGAAGTTCGTAGTGTCTTTGAGGAGCCAGCCCGGGCCTCCTCAGCCGAGACTGCTTTGCTGAACCTCGTCCAAGGGAGTTCTTCCGTAGGCGAATATGCCATCCAGTTTCGTACCCTCGCCTCTGAGCTATCCTGGAACAATGAGGCCCTCTGCGTGACCTTCAAGAAAGGCTTATCCAGTCACATCAAAGATGTGCTGGCCGCATGAAAAATTCCTGCTACCCTATCTGAACTTATCCAGTTGGCCACCCGCATTGATATGCGTTTTTCTGAAAGACGCCAGGAGCTCCGCCAGGAAAAGGACCTTGATCTCCAGGTACCTCTCTCCCAGAATCCTCTGCAATCTACCCCTGTGCCTCCCGCCGAGGAGGCTATGCAAGTGGATCGGTCTCGCCTGACCCAAGAAGAGAGGTCTCGTCGCAGAGATGAAAATTTGTGCCTGTACTGCGCTAGTACCGAACATTTCCTAGTGGACTGCCCTATTCGTCCTCCGCATCTGGGAAACGCACGCACCCTGTTCATGTGGGTGTGGCGTCTCTTGGCATAAATTCTGCCCCTCCACGTCTGATTGTACCTGTGCGGATTTCTCCTTCTGCTAACTCCTCCTTCTCTGCTGTGGCCTTCTTGGACTCCGGTTCTGCAGGAAACTTTATTTTGGCCTCTTTCGTTAATAGGTTCAGTATCCCAGTAACCCGTCTCGTCAAGCCGCTCTACCTTTCTTCTGTCAACGGAGAAAAATTGGACTGCACTGTGCGCTACCGCACAGAACCCCTGCTTATGAGCATTGGACTGCATCACGAGAAAATTGAATTTCTTGTCCTACCCAACTGCACCTCTGAAATCCTCCTCGGTCTGCCATGGCTCCAACGTCATTCTCCTACCCTTGACTGGACCACCGGGGAGATCAAGAGTTGGGGTTCATCTTGTCTCAAACAATGCCTCACATCTGCTCCCACTTGTCTAACTCCTGAGGTTTCACCCTTACCGGTCCCTCCCAAGGCTTACCAGGACTTTTCTGATATCTTCTGCAAAAAGAAAGTAGAGATCTTACCTCCTCATAGCCGCCTTCCTGGTACCACTCTGCCCCATGGCAAGCTTCACCCTCTGCCCCCCCTCCCCATTCCCACTTCTTCTGAAGTTCCTGCCGTAGATGAAGTAACCCAGGACTTCTCCGTTATCTGGAAGGAGACTCAAGAGTCGCTCCCACTGGCCTCGTCTCGTGTGAAGGGACAAGCAGATAAAAAGAGGGGGAGACCTAAGGTGGGGGTACTGTTACGCCGAGCGCTCCGGGTCCCTGCTCCTGCCCGGAGCGATCGCGGCGTTCTCCTCTCTGCAGCGCCCCGGTCAGACCCGCTGACCGGGAGCGCTGCACTGTCACTGCCAGTGGGGATGCGATCCGCGTAGCGGGACACGCCCGCTCGCGGGTCGCATCCCAATCTACTCACCCGTCCCGTTCCCCGGCTGTCACGTCCTGGCGCACGCGGCTCCGCTCTCTAGGGCGCGTGCGCCGGCTCTCTAAAATTTAAGGGGCCAGTGCACCACTAATTGGTGCCTGGCCCAATCAGTGTAATTAGCTTCCATCTGCTCCAGGCTTATAAAAACTCACTTCCCCTTCCTGTCCTTGCCGGATCTTGTTGCCTCAGTGCCTAGTGAAAGCGTTTAGTGTATGCCCTTACCAGTGTTACCAGACCTTCTGCCGTTGCCCTTGACTACGAACCTTGCCGCCTGCCCTGACCTTCTGCTACGTCTGACCTCGCCTCTGTCTAGTCCTCCTGTCCCACGCCACTCTCAGCAGTCAGTGAGGTTGAGCTGTTACCGGTGGACACGACCTGGTTGCTACCGCCGCAGCAAGACCATCCTGCTTTGCTGCGGGCTCTGGTGAAAACCAGTGGCAACTTAGAACCGGTCCACCGGTACGGTCCACGCCAATCCCTCTCTGACACAGAGGATCCACCTCCAGCCTGCCGAATCCTGACAGTCCGGACACAATGTAACCCAAGAAAGGAAGACTGCTGCGTTCAAATAGACACTTCTCGATTTTGGCATAAAGTTGATTTTGGCGTAGTCGCTGGAGCACTTGACGAACATGAAGGCGATGTTCCTCTAAGTTGGAGGAAAAAATGAAGATGTCGTCAAGATAGACTACCACATAAGAGTACAGCATATCCTGAAAAATTTAATTAACAAAGTCCTGAAAGACTGCTGGGGCGTTGCATAGACCAAATGGCATAACTAGGTATTCAAAGTGACCATCCCTGGTATTGAAGGCGGTTTTCCATTCATCACCTGCAGAGGATAGCGATTTTTTACGGTAATTTTATTGAGACCGCGGTAATCAATACAAGGGCGGAGGGATCCATCTTTTTTAGCGAAAAAGAAAAATCCAGCTCCAGCCGGGGAAGAAGATTTCCGGATAAAACCTCTTTTGAGGTTTTCTTGTATGTACTCAGACATAGCTTGGGTTTCCGGGGCAGAAAGTGGGTAAATCCTACCACGGGGCGGTGTGGTCCCAGGGAGCAGATCAATAGGAAAGTCATAGGGTCTATGTGGTGGTAAGACCTCTGCCTGCTTTTTACAAAAGACGTCTGAAAAGTCCTGATAGGCCTTAGGAAGACCAGGCAAAGGAGTAGCCATGGAGACTTGGCAGGAAGAAACTGGGTGAAGACATCGCTTGTGGCAAGAAGATCCCCAGCTCTTAATGTCCTTAATGTCCCCGGTGACCCAGTCGAGGCTAGGCGAATGACGTTGGAGCCAGAGCAAGCCCAGAAGAATTTCAGAAGTGCAGTTGGGTAGCACAAAAAATTCTATATGTTCATGATGGTGAACTCCAACAGTCATGAGTAGCTGTTGAATGCGGTAACGCACGGGGCAGACCAGTCTCTCTTCATTGACGGATGAAATGAAGAGAGGCTTGATGAGACAGGTAACTGGAATGTTGAATCTGTTTACTAGGGAGGCTTCAATGAAACTTCCTGCTGAACCCGAGTCCACAGCGGAGAAGGAAGTAGCATTAGCGGGTATAGCAATCCGCACAGGTAAAGTCAATCGTGGAGAGGTAGAATTCCCTCCTAGCAATGACTCTCCTACATTGACTAGGTGAGTGGGTGCGTTTCTCAGACGCAGAGGACGAATAGGACAGTCTTTTAGGAAATGTTCGGTGCTTGCACAGTAAAGACACAGGTTTTCATTCCTACGGCGAGTCCTCTCTTGTTGGGTCAGACGAGACCGATCCACTTGCATAGCCTCCTCGGCAGGAGGCACAGGAACAGGTTGCAAAGGACGTTGGAGGAGAGGAGCTTGGGAGGAAAACCACCTGGTGTGAACAAGATCCTTTTCCTGACGAAGCTCCTGGCGTCTTTCCGAGAAACGCATGTCGATGCGGGTGGCCAAATGGATTCAGGAGTTCTGACAGATTAGCAGGAATTTCTTGTGCGGCCAGGACATCTTTGATGTTACTGGATAAGCCTTTCTTGAAGGTCGCGCAGAGGGCCTCATTATTCCAGGACAGCTCAGAGGCGAGGGTGCGGAACTGGATGGCGTATTCACCCACAGAAGAACTCCCTTGGACAAGGTTCAGCAAAGCAGTCTTTGCTGAGGAAGCCCGGGCTGGCTCCTCAAAAACACTACATACTTCAGAGAAGAAGGACTGCATAGTAGTGGTGGCAGGATCGTTGCGGTCCCAAAGCGGTGTGGCCCATGACAAGGCCTTTCCAGACAGGAGGCTGACCACGAACGCCACCTTAGACCGTTCTGTAGGAAATTGGTCCGACATCATCTCCAGGTGTTGGGAACACTGGGGCAGGAATCCACGGCACAGTTTAGAGTCCCCATCAAACTTGTCTGGAAGAGACAGGCAGAAACTGGGAACAGCCACTCGCTGCGGAGGAAATGCAGGAACTGACGGAGGAGATGGTTGCTGTTGTTGCGGCAGAAGCTGTTGCACCATAGCGGTCAGCTGAGTCAGCTGTTGTCCTTGTTGCGCGATCTGCTGTGATTGCTGGGCGACCACGGAGGTTAGGTCAGCGACACTAGGCAGCGGGACCTCAGCGGGATCCATGGCCGGATCTACTGTCAGGATCCGGACTGGTATGCAGGGAGGACACGGGTGGTGGATCCTCTGTGTCAGTGAGGTGATGGCGTGGGCCGTACCAGGGGAACGGAATCTAAGGGGTTACTGGCTTTCACCAGAGCCCGCCGCAAAGCGGGATGGACTTGCAGCAGCAGGTAACCCCCAGGTCGTTCCACTCGATAGCGACTCAACCTCACTGACAGCTGAGACAGGCGCGGTACACAAGGACAAGGCAAGAGCAAGGTCGGACGTAGCAGAAGGTCTGGGCAGGCAGCAACGGTTCGTAGTCAGGGGCAACGGCAAGGGTCTGGGTACACAGGCAATGTAACACACAGAAACGCTTTTACAGGGCACTAGGCAACAAGATCTGGCCGGGACAGGAAGGGGAAGTGGGTTTAAATAGTGTAGGGAGTGCTAGGGACTAATTGGGCCAGGCAACAATTAATGGTGCACTGGCCCTTTAAATCTGAGAGACCCGGCGCGCGCGTGCACCCTAGAGAACGGTGCCGCGCGCGCCATTGGGAGGAGGACAGGAGGACGGGGCAGGTGAGAGACACAGGGCGCGATCCGAGAGCGGGCACGTCGCGTACCTCGGATCGCGTCCCCACCGGAGACATGGAAGCAGCGCTTGCGGTCAGCGGTGCCGACCGGAGCGCTGCATACACAGGGGAAGCAGCGGAACCCGGAGCGCTCGGCGTGACAGTTATAATGTTATAGTGTTAAAGTGTTAATAAATGGGATTCAATCCCTTCCCTAATGAAAGTCTGAATCACCCCCCTTTTCCCATAAAAAAAAAAAACTATTTAAATAAAAATAAATATAAAACATGTGGTATTGCAGCGTGTGTAAATGTCCTAACTATAAAATATATTGCTAATTAAACCGCACGGTCAATGGCGTACACGTAACAAAATAGTGTATTTTTGGTCACTTTTTATACCATACATTTTTTTTTATAAAAAGCGATCAAAAAAGCCGGTCAAAACAAAATGCATCATACATCCCCATATGTGGAAAAAATAAAAAAGTTATAGGGGTCAGAAGAGGACATTTTTAAACGTATAAATTTTCATGCATGTAGTTATGATTTTTTTCCAGAAGTAAGACAAAATCAAACCTATACTGTATAAGTAGGGTATCAATTTAATTGTATGGACCTACAGAATAAAAAGAAAGTGTAATGTGTACGAAAAATGCACTGTGTAGAAACAAAAGCCCCCAAAAATTACAAAATGTTGTTTTCAATTTTGTCGCACAATGATTTTTTTGTTTGTTTCTCTGTAGATTTTTGGGTAAAATGACTGATGTCATTACAAAGTAGAATTGGTGGCGCAAAAAAAAAGCCATCATATGGAATTTTAGGTGGAAAATTAAAAGGGTTATGACTTTTAAAAGGTAAGGAGGAAAAAATTAAAATGCAAAAACTGAAAAACACTGAAGGGGTTAAATTGGGTTTCATTTTAATTGTATGAAACTGCAGAATAGAAATAACGTGTCATTTTTACCAAAAAGAAACATATTTACCAAAAAGTGCACCGTGTGGAAACTGATACCCCGAAAATTGCAAAATGATGTTTAGTTGTTTTTTTTTTTTTTTACTATTGTTTCACTGTAGGTTGTTTGGTAAAGTGAGTGTCATTACAAAGTACAATTGGTGGTGCAAAAAACAAGACCTCACATGGGCCTGTGGGTGGAAAATTTAAAGTGTTATAACTATTAGAAGGTGAGGGGAGAAAAAAATGAAATAGTAAGAATGAAAAAAGCCTACCTGTTCCTTCAGGTGACTTTTCAGAATGAGCTGCCCCATGTGTATACATGAGGAGCAGCACTATTTATGACCTATATGGAACTTGCATATGATAGTTTTCAGCCGATTTTTGCTCTGTTGGCTTCATCTATAATTTGCACTTCTGTGTCTACTTAAACTACCATATTTTACAAGGCGAACCTCGCTCACATACGAAGGTACTAAAAATGCATATGAGGGACCTCGCAACAGTTCAGTGTATATGGCACATCACCTGAGTTTATTGTATAGTGAATATATGGGTGGAAGTTTAGTGAAAGGCTGGAAAAATAAATAGTGACTAAAGAGATAGGCTATGTTTACACTGGGAATTTCCAAGCAGAATTCTGCAGAAATACTACGCTTGGAAATTCCACTGCAGCAGAGTCCCATTGATTTCAATAAGATTTTGCTGCACTGTGCAAATGGCGGAATTTCTGCCAAGGAAATCCTGATTCTGACGTCCACAGAAAAAATAGACATGTCTATTCTTTCTGCAGATTCTGCTCGTAAATGCGAACATTCTGCACATTTTTAGACATGTGAACATGGCCTTAGAGAGGGTATACTCTCACCACAATGACAGTATCGATTCAAGAACAAATGCTTCACAAAAAAATCTCTTAGGTATAAAACGTTGCGCTGTTTGACTGAAGCCACAGTAAACCTTGCATGGGAAGTGCACCACTCACCACTTCGAGGGCTCTTTTGAAGGATTACAGAGCTGTATGATTTAAAGAAAAAAAAAATTCTGACCTAAAAAACATTTTTGATTTTCAGGTAGTTTCTTGCTATCATTTTCTTCAGAGCCGTTGTCATCTCTTTATTTCTAAGACTGTATATGAGAGGGTTCAGAGAAGGTGTCACTGCAAGGAAAAGAACAGAGAACATTTGGTCTAGTATGGCAGATCGGGTTGACTCCGGTAGCATATGCATAAAGAACAAAGTTCCATAAAAAATACTCAGAACAATAAGATGGGAGGTGCAGGTCGAGAAGAGTTTATTCCTAGCGTCAATCGAATGAACCTTCAGAATATTGGATATTATTTTAACATACGACAATAGGGTAAGAAGAAAAGGACAGGCACCCACAAGAGAGCATTCAATATATATCATGGCTTGTATCTGTAAGGTGTCACTGCAAGAAATCTTCATTATAGATTTGACATCACAGAAAATCTGGTGAAGAAAGTGAGTTCTACAAACGTGAAGATGTGAAATGACTACAATAGGACATATACAGTTGCAAAACCCTAGAAGCCAACTTCCCACCACAAGAGATACACAGCGTTCTTTCTTCATAACAAGACTATAATGTAAGGGCCTACAGATCGCCACATATCGGTCATAGGCCATCACTGTCAAGAGGAAAATTTCAGTGCATGCCAAGGAGGCAAAAAAGTAAAATTGCGCAAGGCAAGATATATGTGAAATTCGGTTGTCTCCTGTGAGCAACATGTCCAGCAGTTTGGGTAATGCCACAGTGGAATAGAAAATGTCAACAATTGATAGATTGTATAGGAAAAAGTACATGGGAGACTGCAATTGGTAGTCCACATTTATGGTAACTATGATACACAGGTTCCATGTGAGGCAAATCAAATAGAGCAAAAGAAAAGTAGCAAAGAGATAACTATTTGCTTCATTAAAGTTGCCAAAAGGAATGATGTAAAAGTCATGTTGAAATGTTTCATTGTTCATTTTATAATATAATGCCTAATAAAAAAAATATATGTTAATTTGTCATGTATGTACATATATCTACAAATAGGTCTAGAGCTTTTTGGACAATGACAGCATTTTTATCATTCAGCTGTTCTACATCACAGTGATGGATTTGAAGCAAAGCCATCAATATGTGATTTACGATAAGTGTAGACTTTAATATAAGGGGATTACCAAATCTATTGAATTAACCGTTAGGAGATTTTTGGGAGTAGCATCAGTTTTAAGACTGCCACGTGAAGAAGATTACATGGATTTTTTCCAGGCGTTCCAAAATGTGTCCCTTTTTGGAAGTAGCAACAGGTTTTGAGTCTGGCAAGTGAAGAAGATAACATGGATTTTTCCAGGCTTTCCAAAAATTATCCCTTGCCCCATGACAGGTGCTGGTAGAATTAGCAACAGCTGCAGCAATAAAAAGTTGTCCATGTGTTCCATGGGTTGTGTTGTTTCAGAGGATAATATGGCCATTTTGGACTGGTTGGCTCGAACCAGACGTAGGCCTGTTGGTATTATTAGCTCATGAGCAGATGTCAATGATGCTGCTGCATCTGTAGGCATGAGAAAAAAGCCTTTCAGAAGAGGGCAAAGTTGGGTGGTGGTCTACCTATTTCTTTACAGTATTCTGCCATGTGGAAATTAATTTCTTATCTTACCAGATGCAGAAAACCAGGTTCAGTGCCATCTCTGCAAAAAGAAAGTAAGGCATAGTCAGGGTCTGACTTTAGAAATGACAGCTCTATGTAAGCATATGAAGCAGCATCACAAGGCCAAACTACAAGTATCACTAATCCACCACTGCCTGCTGTCGGCTGACTAGAACTAAGACTAGTTCAACAAGGCCTGCTCTTTGCTGATTTCAGCTACACTAGTACACCACTGCCTGCTGTCCACTGCCTAGAGCTAAGACTAGTTAAACAATGCCTGCTGTTCGCTGACTACAGCCACCACTAGTCCACCAATGCCTTCTTTCCACTGATTACAGTTACCAATGTAATGCCTGCTTACAATGACAGGCGTATTGTGCGCATAAAGGAAAGAGACGAGCACTGGATAGCAACACTCTCAGACCCTCGGTATTAAGCCACGCTTCTCTCCCCCTCTAACAGTGACAGGAGCAGCAGCATCTTCACATTGGAGTACATAATGACAAAGTTTTTACATCCAGGATCCAAAACTGACATAATTCATCACCAAAGGGATGTACTGCTACTAACCAGGTGTAAACATACACCACCTGCTATAATGTATTATTGCATCAGAGTAAAAAAAAAGGATGAAAGAACTAATCCCATTTATTTGAATGGGACAGTTCACAATCATCCGGCATCTCGGTTTTGAGATGGGGAACACATCTTGCTGCGTTCCTCTGTCCAGCGATCACAAGCATTGGACGCCGGATGATGCACAACTGCAGCTGAATAATGCACTTCTGGCATCAGTTGTGTCAATTTTCACCCAGTTTCGCCGGAGCCGGAGGCCGCAGGCCGCATATATATAATTCTAGCCTAACATCCATATGAATGCCAGGACTCAAGATTTTTCGGCAGAACATTATCCACAGCTTTAAACTACCTCTCCTGGCTTGTCTTCTTTTATATTATATCCTGGTGCCATCTGGTGCAGCATAGTTCTGTGTTTTTCTAAATTTGGTGTCTAAATGTCTGAATGGAGGCACCAGTCTCCCCCCACTCCCAGGCATTTAGGCAAGCAATTTAAAATTAAGAAAAAACATGCATGGTGCACATAAAATTGAAGATACTATTGGAGGTATTATTTAATCCTTATGGTTTCAAAATTGATTCAAAGTTATTTAAATATATATATATGTTTTAAATATCTACAAATTTTCAGCAAGTGTGTAAATGCTAATAATGTCAGCCAGAGTCCAATAAACAAATAAATAAATGAACAAAGGGAATTTCATTATTTTTATTAATTATTATTGTTTTAATTTAATTATTATTTTAAGTTATTTTACAATATACCTGTATCTGCTTAGTGAAGTACATATGAATATTATTATTACAAGTGGTAGTGTGGGGAACTACTTGTATAACTTTACAACTATAGACACCAGTGTGTTACATGAGATTCATTATAGCTTTGTGTGGGGTTTCCTTTTTATAAGGATTTGCCTTTCAATATAGATAGATCGATAATATATATACTATCACTTAGTATTGCTGAACGTGATTTCTATTTTACAGATATGTACTGGGGCATAGTGTTTCTGTAGGAGGTGCAGTTTTATAATAATGCTGCTTCTGCTTCTTTTTATCCTACTTTGCATCATAGCTTTCAAATTCAAAATTTTTTATTTTAATCCCATTTTGTAATGTCTGGTTGTTCTCTATTATCAGCCATTAGTCACAACAGCCTTACCTGTTAAATGTGGATATATTTCACTATGTTTAGTTATAACTGATTCAATTCTGACATATAAAGCAAAGCCCAGAATAGGTAGCAGCATTGGTTGCTTAATTGAAATAGCAGGGCCTTTATATTTCTTTTTACTTAAAAAAAAAATAATAATCTTGCAAATCCTTTTGGGAAATTAACGTCATGAACATTTAGGAGAGAAAAAAAACATATGGATGTATCCAGAGAGGACATGTTAATAATACATGATTTAACCCCTTAAAGGTGTACTCCGCCTGAGACGTCTTATCCCCTATGCAATAGGGGATAAGATGTCTGATCGCGGGGATCCCGCCGTTTGGGACCCCCATGATTTCTCCTGCAGCACTCCCGCTTCTCAGCTGCACAAAGTGAGGACCGCTCTGTGGCTGATGACAGGCGATGCAGGGGACGGAGTATCGTGAAGTGACATCACGGTACTCCGTCCCCTGCATTGCCCATCATCAGCCACAGAGAGATCCTTGCTCTGTGCAGCTGAGAAACGGGGGTGCTGCAGGAGAGATCGCAGGGGGTTCCGCCGCAGGAGACCCCCGCAATCTCTCCTGCAGCACCCCCGTTTCTCAGCTGCACAGAGCGAATAGGGGCAAATAGGGGATAAGATGTCTCGGGGCGGAGTACCCATTTAAGGACGGACCCATTTTTTTTACCTGAAAGGGGTACTTTGGCCCTAAGAAATCTTATCCCCTATCCAATTGTAGGGACCCCCGCAATCTCTCATGCAGCACCCACCTGTGTGAGCTACACGTCAGCGCTAGAGGCTCGAATCTGAAGCCTCACAACTATGGGGCCGGAGTATCGAGACATCACGACTCCGTCCCCGTGTGACATCACGCCCCGCCCCCGCAGTGTGTGAGCTGGCGTGCAGCTCACACAAGTGGGTGCTACATGAGGGATTGCAGTGGTCCGCCGCCAGACATCTTATTCCCTATACTTTGGATAGGGAATAAGACATCTCGGGGCGGAGTACCCCTTTAACCCCTTAAGGACCCAGCCCAAATATACCTTAACCCCTTAACGACGCAGGACGTATATTTACGTCCTGCGCCTGCTCCCGCGATATGAAGCGGGATCGCGCCGCGATCCCGCATCATATCGCGTCGGTCCCGGCACTCATCAACAGCCGGGACCCGCGGCTAATACCACACATCACCGATCGCAGCGATGTGCGGTATTAACCCTTTAGAAGCGGCGGTCAAAGCTGACCGCCGCTTCTAAAGTGAAAGTGAAAGTGACCCGGCTGCTCAGTCGGGCTGTTCAGGACCGCCGCAGTGAAATTATGGCGTCCCGAACAGCTTACAGGACACCGGGAGGGCCCTTACCTGCCTCCTCCGTGTCCGATCGGCGAATGACTGCTCCGTGCCTGAGATCCAGGCAGGAGCAGTCAAGCGCCGATAACACTGATCACAGGCGTGTTAATACACGCCAGTGATCTGTGCAAGAGATCACTGTGTGCAGTGTTATAGGTCCCTATGGGACCTATAACGCTGCAAAAAAAAAGTTAAAAAAAAGTGTTAATAAAGGTCATTTAACCCCTTCCCTAATAAAAGTTTGAATCACCCCCTTTTCCCATTAAAAAAATAAAACAGTGTAAAAAAAAAAAATAGACATATGTGGTATCGCCGCGTGCGTAAATGTCCAAACTATAAAAATGCATCATTAATTGAACCGCACGGTCAATGGCGTACGCGCTAAAAATTCCAAAGTCAAAAAAAGCGCATTTTTGGTCACTTGTTATACCATTAAAAAATGAATAAAAAGTGATCAAAAAGTCCGATCAAAACAAAAATCATACCGATAAAAACTTCAGATCACGGCACAAAAAATTAGTCCTCATAGCGCCCTGTACGTGAAAAAATAAAAAAGTTATAGGGGTCAGAAGATGACATTTTTAAACGTATACATTTTCCTGCATGTAGTTATGATTTTTTCCAGAAGTGCGACAAAATCAAACCTATATAAGTAGGGTATCATTTTAACCGTATGGACCTACAGAATAATGATAAGGTGTAATTTTTACCGAAATATGCACTGCGTAGAAACGGAAGCCCCCAAAAGTTACAAAATGGCGTTTTTTCTTCGATTTTGTCGCACAATGATTTTTTTTCTGTTTCGCCGTGCATTTTTGGGTAAAATGACTAATGTCACTGCAAAGTAGAATTGGCGACGCAAAAAATAAGCCATAATATGGATTTTTAGGTGGAAAATTGAAAGGGTTATGATTTTTAAAAAGGTAAGGAGGAAAAAACGAAAGTGCAAAAACTGAAAATCCCTGAGTTCTTAAGGGGTTAAGGACCGGGCCATTTTTTGAACATCTGACCACTGTCAATTCAAGCATTAATAACTCTGGGATGCTTTTACCTTTCATTCTGATTCCGAGATTGTTTTTTCAAGATATATTCTACTTTATGTTAGTGGTAAAATTGTGTCGATACTTGTTTCATTTCTTGGTAAAAAATTCCAAAATTTGATGAAAAAATAGAAAATGTTGCATTTTTTTTTTACTTTGAAGCGCTCTGCTTATAAGGAAAATGGATATTCCAAATAAATTATACATGGATCCACATACACAATATGTCTACTTTATGTTTGCATCATAAAGTTGGCATGTTTTTACTTTTGGAAGACATCAGAGGTCTTCAAAATTCAGCAGCAAGTTTCCAATTCTTCACAAAATTTTCAAAATCGGAATTTTTCAGGGACCAGTTCAGTTTTGAAGTGGATTTGAAGGGCCTTCATATTAGAAATACCCCACAAATAACCCAATTATAAAAACTACACCCCCCAAAGTATTCAAAATGACATTCAGTAAGTGTGTTAACTCTTTAGGTGTTTCACAGGAATAGTGAAGTGAAGCAGAAAAGTGAAAGAGAAAATTCAAAATCTTCATATTTTACACTCGCATGTTCTTGTAGACCCAGTTTTTGAATTTTTACAAGTGGTTATAGGAGAAACCCCCCCCCCCCCAAAAAAAAATGTGTAACCCAATTTCTCTCGAGTAAGGAAATACCTCATATGTGTATGTCAAGTGTTCGGCAGGCGCAGTAGAGGGCTCAGAAGGGAAGGAGCAACAATGGGATTTTGGAGAGTGAATTTTGCTGAAATGGTTTTTGGGGGGCATGTCACATTTAGAAAGCCCCTATGGTGCCAGAACAGCAGAAAACCCCACATGGCATTCCATTTTGGAAACTACACCCCTAAAGGCATGTAACAAGGGGTCCAGTTAGCCTGAACACCCCACAGGTGTTTGACAACTTTTCATTAAAATCGGATGTGTAAATGGAAAAAAAATGTTTCACTAAAGTGCAGTTTTTCCCCCAAATTTACCATTTTTACAAAGGGTAATCAGAGAATATGCCCCCCAAAATTTGTAGCCCCATCTCTTCTGAGTATGGAAATACCACATGTTAGGACACAAAATGCTCTGCGGGCGAACTACAATGCTCAGAAGAGAAGGAGTCACCTTTGGCTTTTTGAAAGCAAATTCAGCTGAAATGGTTTTTGGGGGGCATGTCGCATTTAGGAAGCCCCTGTGGTGCCAGAACAGCAAAAAATACCCACATGGCAGACCATTTTGGAAACTACACCCCTTAAGGAACGTAACAAGCTGTACAGTGAGCCTTATCTACCCACAGGTGTTTGACGACTTTTTGTTAAAGTTGGATGTGTAAATGAATAAAAAAAATTTTTTTACTAAAATGCAGTTTTTCCCTAAATTTTACATTTTTACCAGGGGTAATGGGAGAAATGACCCCCAAAATGTGTAACCCCATTTCTTCTGAGTATGGAAATACCCCATGTGTGGACGTCAAGTGCTCTGCTGGCAAACTACAATGCGTCATTGAGTTTTTGGAAAGAGAATTCATTTGTAATGGTAGTCAGGGGCCATGTGCGTTTACAAAGCCCCCCGTGGTGCCAGAACAGTGGACCCCCCACATGTGACTCTATTTTGGAAACTACACCCCTCACAGAATTTTATAAAGGGTGAAGTGAGTATTTACACTCCAGTGGCGTTTGACAGATCTTTGGAACAGTGGGCTGTGCAAATGAAAATTTTAATTTTTAATTTTGACGGACCACTGTTCCAAAAATCTGTCAGACACCTGTGGAGCAAAAATGCTCATTGCACCCCTTACTACATTACATGAGGGGTGTAGTTTCCAAAATGGGGTCACATGTTGGGGGGGGGGGGTCCATTGTTTTGGCTCTATGGGGTTTTGTAAACACACGTGGCCTTCAATTCCGGACAAAATTTCTCTTCAAAATCCCAATGGCCCTCCTTCTGTTCTGAGCATTGTAGTGCGCCAGCAGAGCATTTTACATCCACATATGGGGTATGTTCTTACTCAGAAGAAATAGGGTTACAAATTTTGGGGGGATTTTTTCCTATTTTCCCTTGTGAAAATGAAAAATTTATGGTAACACCAGCATTTTTGTGAAAAAAAACTTTATTTTTTCATTTACCCATCCAACTTTAATGAAAATTCCTCAAGCAGCTGTGGGGTGTTAACTATACCCCTTGTCACATTCCGTGAGGGGTGTAGTTTCCAAAATAGGGTCACATGTGGGTATTTATGTTTTTGCATTTATGTCAGAACCGCTGTAAAATCAGCCACCACTGTGCAAATCACCAATTTAGGCCTCAAATGTACATAGTGCGCTCTCATTCCTGAGCCTTGTTGTGTGCCCACAGAGCATTTTACGCACACATATGGGGTATTTCCGTACTCAGGAGAAATTGCGTTACAAATTTTGGGGGTCTTTTTTTCCTTTTACTGCTTGTGAAAATAAAAAGTATGGGGCAACACCAGCATGTTAGTGTCATTTTTTTTTTTTTTACACTAACAGGCTGGTGTAGCCCCCAACTTTTCCTTTTCATAAGAGGTAAAATTAGAAAAATCCCCCCCAAATTTGTAGTGCAATCTCTCCCGAGTACGGAAATACCCCATAAGTGGCTCTAAACTGTTTCCTTGAAATACGACAGGGCTCCGAAGTGAGAGAGCGCCATGCGCATTTGAGGACTAAATTAGGGATTGCATAGGGGTGGACATAGGAGTATTGTACGCCAGTGATTGCAAAACAGGGTGCCTTCAGCTGTTGCTAAATTCCCATCATGCCTGTTGTTTTGCAACAGCTGGAGGCTCCATTTTGGAAACACTGCCATACAATACGTTTTTCATTTTTATTGGGGGGACAGTGTAAGGGGGTGTTTATGTAGTATTTTACTCTTTATTATGTGGTAGTGTAGTGCAGTGTTTTTAGGGTACATTCGCACTGGCGTGTTACGGTGAGTTTCCCGCTAGGAGTTTGCGCTGCGGCGAAAAATTTGCCGCAGCCCAAACTTGAAACAGGAAACTTACTGTAAACCTGCCTGTGTGAATGGACCCTGTACGTTCATATAGGGGGGGGGGGGGGGCTGCAAACCTCCAGCTGTTTCAAAACTACAACTCCCAGCATGCACTGACAGACCGTGCATGCTGGGAGTTGTACTTTTGCAACAGCTGGAGGCACACTGGTTGGAAAACCTTCAGTTATGTTCTGTTACCTAACTCAGTATTTTCCAACCATTGTGCCTCCAGCTGTTGCAAAACTACAACTCCCAGCATGTACTGATCACCGAAGGGCATGCTTGGAGATGTAGTTATGAAACAGCTGGAGGTACGCAACTACAACTCCCAGCATGCAGAGACAGCTGTTTGCTGTCTGGGCATGCTGGGATTTGCAGTTTTGCAGCATCTGGAGGGCTACAGTTTCTGGACCAATGCACAAAGATCTACAACTGTGGACCTCCAGATGTTGCAAAACTACAAATCCCAGCATGCCCAGACAGCCAGCAGCTATGTGGACATGCTAGGAGTTGTAGTTTTGCAAGATCTGGAGGGATATAGTTTAGAGACCATTGTATAGTGGTCTCAAACTGTAGCCCTCCAGCTGTTGCAAAACTACATATTCCAGCATGCCCAAACAGCTGTCTGGGCAGGCTGGGAGTTGTAGTTTTGCAACATCTGGAGGGCTACAGTGTAGAGACCACTTTATAGTGGTCTCAGACTGTAGCCCTCCAGATCAACTTACCGGCTTCCATAGGATCCAGGGAGCCGTCCTTTTCTGCCGCACGTCATCGCCGCCCGCCAATGACCGTCGTCCGCAGCCTCCGGACAGTTAACTGATCTTCGGCGTTCGGTCCTCTGTCATTTCCCCATTCTGCCCCGCCTATTGTGGGTGGGCAGGATGGGGAAAACGAAAGTTAACCCCCCCCGCCCCCGATCTGCTATTGGTGGTCGCGTCTAGACCACCAATAGCAGGGATAGGAGGGGTTGCACCCCTGCCACCTCACTCCTATCCCTTCAGGGGGATCGTGGGTGTCTTAGACAACTGCGATCTCCCTTTTATCCTGGGTCACCCGGTCACCATAGACCCGTATGACCCGGAATCGGCGAAAATGGCAGGTGTGAATTCACTTGCGTTTTGCGCCGATCGCCGACATGGGGGGGTCTGATGACCCCCCTGGGCATTTGTGCGGGGTGCCTGCTGAACACACCAACAGTTTCACGTCAACTAGAACGCTTTCTCAAGGCCTTGAGAAAGCGTTCTAGTTGACGTGAAACTGTTGGTGTGTTCCTCTCTGCTGTGACCTGCTAATCGAGCAAATAAAGAAGCGGTTTTAATAGCACAAGTACCTGGAGTGCCACCTGCTACTTTCTATCCATTGAAATTGTTTTATGGACTTTGTCTATTTGGGGCAGGCACTGGCAGTGCTACCGTGGATGGGTGGTCTCGGACGATCCTGGACTCAAGTGTGGATATAACTGGCTGGAAAGGTGCATGCAGTAATTACTCTCTCTACGTCAGATTTGTAAATTACTTCTATTAAAAAATCTTAATCCTTTCAGAACTTATGAGCTTCTGAAGTTAAAGTTGTTCTTTTCTGTCTAAATCCTCTCTGATGACACCTGTCTCGGGAAACGCCCAGTTTAGAAGAGGTTTGCTATGGGGATTTGCTTCTAAACTGGGCGTTTCCCGAGACAGGTGTCATCATAGAGGACTTAGACAGAAAAGAACAACCTTAACTTCAGAAGCTAATACGTACCACCTGGATTTCCATATGGATTCTGCCTTAAAATCTTAATCAAATCTGCATAGAATCTGAGCCCTATTCATTTCAATGGGAAATCTATGACCAAGAACAATTTTGCTTCAGGAATTAAGAAAAATCACCACTGCACTTTGTATTGAAAAAAGATGGTTGCAGCAGTACTCTTGGTCAAAAAAATGGAGGCTCTTAGCGCACTTTTTGATCAAAATGCGTCCACTATCCACCACAGAGGTGGCCTCTTGTCAGACCTTAACATGCTTAATCCACTGACCTCTGCTGGGCATATGGCCTCTGACTGGGTGGCATGCAGGATCCACTATCAAGTATAATATTTTATTATTTTATGTTCCTGAAGTCCTAGGGTTACCCATAGCAAGAAATCAGATTGCTTCTTTTATGTTTTTCAAAGGCATTTTCAAAATGAAAGAAACAATCTGATTGGTTGCTGTGGGAAACTGGTTAAAGAGGTTGTGCACTGCCCTGACTTTTGGAGCTCCGCTCACAGCGTCCGGAAGTTCATTACTCCAAACGCTGTGTGCGGGCTTCCGTGTTCGCGGCCGCCGGGCATGAAGTCATGCCTGGCCCCTCGTGATGTCTCGCCCGCCCCCTCGTGACATCTTGCCACCCCCTCAACGAAAGTCTATGGGAAGGGGGCGAGACCGCTGTCAAGCCCCCTTCCCATAGACTTTGGTAAAGGGGGCAGGCATGACGTTATGAGGGGGCGGGCGAGACGTCACGAGGGGCCAGGCGTGACATGGCGCCCGCGAACACGGAAGCCCGCACACAGCGTTTGGAGTAATGAACTTCCGGACGCTGTGAGCAGAGCTCCGAAAGTCAGGGCAGCGCACAACCCCTTTAACTTTTACTCTGCACAGATTTTGATAAATCTCTGCCCTAGTGTTTGCAGATGTGGTCAGAAAGTTAACATTTTTATTCTATTCAACAAAGTAAAGAGAGTGGATTTCATGCAAGATACTATTATTACAATAAGTGAATAAAAATGACATACATTCGCATTGATTTGGTGATGTCACCTTTACGATGGCAAACCTATAGAAATTATATTTATTGATAAGATGTTAATGTTATGATTCTTTTACTATCTGGAAATGTTTTTGGCCTGCTAGTGGGCTACAGCCCTTTTAATACCATGTCCTGTTTTAATGGCCGTGAACTGATTGTTCATTCTTCCACACGTTATTTATTGGTCCTAACATCTTGGGAAAATAAGTAGTCCAAGGGGCGAACTTGCCCTTATTGCTGGAGGGATATGGTTTACTCAGATGTTATTTTTGGTTTCTGAGGGGAGGGGGGGGGGGGGGTTTAAAGCTAAGGTAGTGTCCACATTAAAATGGCATCTGGGGAATTGGAAATATTCAATATCTATGGTCCCAATGATGACAGTTTGTCTTATCGATGGCTTAGCAAACAGATTACTTACCAGTCCTGTGATCAATAAGGTCATATCGGTGATTTCAATACAGTGATGCACACTTTAGAGCATAGGAAACGCTATTGACTATTGCAACCTGCCCCCAGGCATCATGACTCTTTCCTGGCCCAATGGGCGTCACAGCTGCACCTAGTAGATGCCTGTAGATACTTACACTCAGATGCTAGAAAGTATAGTCATTTTTCATAGGCCCACCACCCAAGGTCCAGACGATGCTATTGTTTCCTCCCCAAATCCCTGCTACATAGGGTTCAACATGTTTGTCTGGAAGACCTAGAAGTGTCGGCCTACACCCCACTTCTGCTGAAGAAGTATTTAGGGGTTACAATTCTGAAGGATCCCGACAGGGCTAGCAGGTATTGTTAAAGGAATAGTGGTTGGAGTTTTTGGGGACAATGAAGCCCACTCACAGACTCCTTTATTGTATTAGGATACTGAAAAGGCAGTGTTAAAGGGCTCTCATCAAAAAAACTTTTGATATATTATAGATTAATGTATGCAGAATAACTTTACAATTGCATGTTATTAAAAAAATATGCTTCTTTCTATTTAATTTTCCACTTTGAAGAAATGACCACTAGGGGTCTCCCTACCAGTCCTGGCAGCAAGCATTTCAGACTCATGCTGGAGTCCTAAACACTACGAGCTGCCAGTCTGCTTTGTTCACAAAGGAGAACACTCAGAGCTGCCAGCCTGCTTTGTTTACAGCCTGTTTGGCTGTGAACAAAGCAGGCTGGCAGCTCTGAGTGTTTAGGACTCCAGCATGAGTCAGAAATGCTTGCTGACAGGACTGATCGGGAAAAATACAATAGAAAGAAGCATATTTTTCATTAACATGCTATTGGAAAGTTATTCAACATTCATTAATCTAAAATATATCAAAAGTTTATTTGATGAGAGGTACCCTTTAAGGTATCGGATACTAATGATGCTTTTTCATCATGCAATATCACAGTTTTAAAAGACAGAATGGGGGTTCCTTAAAGGGATCCCAAAAAGATCCATCTCCCCTACTGTTCCCGTAAATAATTGACTCTCTCTGGCAGACCTTCCCTCTCTCACTGAGGAGGAAAGGGTGAGACTAAATGTGCCAATTTCCAGAGTGGAACTGAATTAAATGGTGGAGGTTTTAAAACCAAACAAGGCTCTGGGCCCTGATGGCTTCTACGGGGATTTCTGTTAAAGGGGTACTCCGCTGCCCTGTGTCGGAAGCTCCGCTCCCCAGCGTCTAGAAGTTTATTCTTCTGGACGCTGTGTGCGGGCTTCCGTGTTCAGGGCTGCCCCTCGTGATGTCACGCCCGCCCCCTCAACGAAAGTCTATGGGAAGGGGGCGAGATGTCACGAGGGGCGGCCCTGAACACGGAAGCCTTCACACAGCGTTCGGAGCAATAAACTTCCGGACGCTGGAGAGCGGAACTTCCGACACAGGGCAGCGGAGTACCCCTTTAAATCTTATTGCTGGATGTTGCCCCTACCCTTCTCTCACTGTACAGGTCTTACCTGTGAGTGGCTGCTATTCCTGAGCTTACTAAAATGGCTTATATCAAAGTTCTACAGAAAGAAAAAGGCAAGACCTGCTCTCATGTCATGGATACAGGCCTTTTGCCCTTATCAATGTTGATTTTAAGATTGTCTCCAAGATCATGGTTGATAGATTGGCCTCAATACTACTAGGTAGATATCTCCCTCGCAGGTTGGCTTTGGGCAGGGGCAGTTGGCGGTGGCCAATATCCAAACTTATCTTGACAATCCTTGACAATCTTCACGTCCGACCCCAGTTACATCCCTCTGTGGCCATACTATCGATCGACATTGAAAAGGCAATTGATAACGTCCACTGGAAATGGTTATGGGCAGTTCTGTAAAAAAAATGGGTTTTAGTGGTCCCTTCGTACAGTATCTTCAGTCCCTGAACAGCTCCCCACTAGCCAGGATACATACCCTGGTTACTTATCGACACCATTTGCACCTCAAAAGGAAACTAGGCAGGGGTGCCCTTTATCTACTTTATTATTTACCATATAGCCCCTGTCCAGGGTACTCTATGCTCCGGCCATAGAAGGGATAGGAGTGGGTAGCTCTAGGGTGCCTCATGCCTTATTTGCAGATGATCTTATATTCTTGGCCGCCCTGGTTAGAAACATGGGGCAGGTCTTTGAATGAATACCTTGCAGATTTTGGGGGCGTTTCAAGCTTCAAGGTAAATGTTTTTAAGAGTGTACTACTTAATTTATCCACTTACTGCTCTATGGCAGGCAGACAGACATGCCTTTTGCTAGATTAGGCAGCATAGATGTCCCCCAGATTAGGAAGCATAGTTGTCCCCCAGTCAGCGCGGGCCGGTCAGAGCCAATCAAAGGACCATATATGGCAAGCGGGCCATACAATGCCCAGGTCTGCCCCAGAGGGTTTCATAACCAACCATAATTGAGAAATTTTTGTTGTAGGAGCATGGTCAATCTACTCCGAGCCATCTGGCATTAGTGGCTGGAAATCCTGGCTGATCCATCCCTGATTCATCTTGACAAACGTCAGTCTCTCCACATTTTTAGACGAGTTCGACTTGGGGTGACTATGGCCACGGCCGCACTAAACACCCGCTCTGATTGCACACTACTGGCCGGGCAGAACAGGGCAAACTCTGCTAGTTGTGGCCATAAATCAAGTTTGGCTGCCCAGAAGTCCAGCGGATCTTCAATGGTTGTTGGCATGGCCATGTCAAGGTATGCCACCACCTGCTGGTTCAGGTCCTGCTCTATGTCTACCTGCTGCTGATGAGTTGCTTCACTATGCGGGTGAAGAAAGCTACTCATCAGCGACTGTAGACTCAGGGTGCTGCTGATTGAGCTGGTACTGCTCCTGCCACCCCTCCCCTCCCCAGCAGCCATGGCAGTGGAAGGTGAGCACAGAGGGCCCCCCGAGTCAGACCTGCGAGTGGATGGACCATGTGGCCGGTGGGCATCAGCCAACTGGCTACGTAGAAACTCTCTGTAGTAGGTCAGTTTGTCCTCCCTCTCAGTAGGTGTAAAAAAGGCCCCCATTTTGGGACGGTAGCAAGGGTCTAATAAGGTGGATATCCAGAAGTCATCCCGCTGACGAATTTTGACAATTCGGGGGTCACTACGCAAGCAACTGAGCATGCATCGTGCCATTTGCGCCAGTGACTTGGAGAGACTACCTGCCTCCATCTCCACTGCATACTGCCACGGTGTGTCTGGGTCCTCTGTCTCAACTTCCTCATAACCCTCCAGCTCCTCTGACTGCTCCTGCTCCTCCTCTCCTGTCCGAAGACTAGAAACAATGGCCATCTCATCCAACCCAAGCTGTGCTCCGCTCTGCCCCTCATCATCCTCCTCCTCCAGTTCAGCCCCCACAGGGCCCATGTAGCCTGGAGATGTAGGCACAACGTCTCCATTGCCGTGACCAGCCATGGTTTCAATCATTTGTTGTAGGAAATGTAGGAGTGGAATTACGTCGTTCATGGCGTAATCCAGGCGACTTACAAATTATGTGGCTTCCTCAAAGGGCCTCAGCAAACGGCAGGTGTCACGTATGAGCTGCCACTGGTTTACATTGAAGTTACACAGGAGAGTACTCCTATCTGCTTGGAGTATCAAGAAATCGGTGATGGCTTTTCTTTGTTCGTATATTCTGTCCAACATATGGAGGGTGGAATTCCAACGTGTGGCAACATCACAAATAAGACTATGTTGTGGGATACCGTTCTTACGCTGCAGCTCAAGGAAGGTGTGCTTGGCGGTGTACGAGTGGCTGAAGTGCATGCACAGTTTCCTTGCCATTTTCAGGATGTCTTGCAAGTGGGGTGAAGACTTGAGGAAGCGCTTGACAACCAGATTCAACACGTGTGCCATGCAGAGCGCATGTTTCACACTTCCTTGTCGCAGCGCGGACACAATATTCTTCCCGTTGTCGGTCACCATGGTTCCCATTTCCAGATTTCATGGAGTAAGCCATACTTGGATTTCTTTATGAATGAACTTTAGCAGTTCCTCCCCTGTGTGACTCCGTTCGCCAAGGCAAACCATGTGAAGAACAGCTTGACACCGCCGTGCCCTACACACATGGTACGATGAAGGGCCACCGAGATTTGGCCGTGCAGTGGAGGCCGAGGACAGGGTGGAAGATGAGGAGGCGGTGTCGCACACTGTAACAGGACCAACTGCCTGGGAGTGAGAGTGTGGAGGAGGAAGCGGTGTGACCTGTCCAATTTGCTGTTGTGGCTGTGCAGGAACCACATTTACCCAGTGAGCCGTAAAAGACAAGTATTGTCCCTGACCGTAGTTACAGCTCCACATGTCGGCGCTGCCGTGCACTTTTGAACACACCGACAGGCTCAAGGACTGGCTCACCTTCTCTTGTACAAACTTATGCAGGGCTGGTACTGCCTTCTTCGCAAAGAAATGACGGCTTGGGACTCTACACCTCGACTCGGCACAAGCCATCAATTCTCTGAAAGGTGGAGAGTCCACCACTTGAAAAGGGAGGGACTGCAACACCAGCAACTTGGACAGGAGCACATTCAACTTCTGCGCCGTTGGATGAGTGGGCGCATACTGTTGTCTCTTGGACATGGCTTCGCCGATGGATTGTTGGCGGAATGGCTGACTAAAAGCGGAAGAAGCAGGAGCGACAGAAGGAGGGTTTAACACACAGCTCCCTTCGGCTGAGGTGGTGGAGCCTTGGCTGGATGAAGGAGGGAGCGGATGGCCACTGGGGGATGCAGCAGGCTGGACCACTACATCGGAGCCACGGTTCTCCCAGGCCGCTTTATGGTGGTGAAGCATGTGTTGATGCAGGGCCATGGTGCCGACATTGGGACCCTGGCCACACTTCACCTTCTGCCGACATATCTTGCATGTGGCTACGTGAACCTCCTCCGGATGCCTTATGAAAAACTTCCACACCGCCGAGTAGCTGATTTTCCCACCCGCAGTCCGCACTAATGGACTGCTACTGGCGCCATCTCCAGGAACCCCTGTTCCACTACCTCCCGGAAAGGTAGGCTGCAGCGAATCAGGTGGTCTCCCCCGGTCACGTTTGGCTCCTGAATTTCCACTACTGCCACCACGCTGACTGCCAACCGTTCTACCGCCTTGCTGCCTCAAGGGCAACCTGCAACTCTCTTCTCCTGATGATGATAAAGCCCCTTCTGCACCCGGCTCCCAATTGCGATCGTCTTCATCATCATCAACAGTTGCGTGCACGTCACTGATGTCCTCCTCAGGTTTACCAACAGTGTCTGCTTCAGGACCCTGAACACTTGCAACACCGCCTCCCGAGTCACTCTCCGCATCACTACTTGGATGCCTAGCGGAGCAAGCAGCGCATGTCTCCTCCCCTTCTTGGCTGTCCGGTAGCTGCTGACCGTGCTTTATTAGATCGTCCTCAGTAAATAGTGGAGCTGAACCCACAGTATAAGATACTTCTTTAGGAGAGGGAACAGCATAGGACAAAGGCAATGGGAGGACAGGGACTGCTCCAGGGCCATGCCAACTGAGGGTTGTGTCTGAGGAACCCACCGATTGTTGACTGGGGGTGTCAGATGTCACTTGTGATGATGTGGATGAGCGTGTTAACCAATCCACGACGGCAGATGGGTTGCTGGTGGAGACACGACCGCTGGCTGATAAAGGGAGCTCAGGCCTCTCGCTGCGACTCCTGCTGCCACTCGCCCCAAGTCTGCTGCCAACTCTGCCTGAAGTATTTAGGCCTCTGCCACTCCTCTGTGCACGTCCTGGCACTTCTCTGCCTGACATACTTAGTGCGTTTATGAGGGTATTACAATAAGCTACACTACTCTTTAAACAGTATTTGTCTAGGACAGCAGCAGGTGATTACTTACGGCTGTCCTTGAACAGTATGTAGGCCCTTGACAGATTAACAGGTACTAGATGGTACAATACTTGGATGTACCTATGCGCTATGCACTGATGAGGGCAGTAATATGCCTAACTATTAGCAGAAAAAAAATCTGTATTTTTGAAAAACACCAGCCGGTGGATACTATGGTTTGGACTTTGACGGTATGGAGCACCTTGACAGCTTAACAGGTGCTAAATGGTACAATACTTGGATGTACCTATGCGCTATGCACTGATGAGGGCAGTATTATGCCTAACTATTAGCAGAAAAAAATCTGTATTTTTGAAAAACACCAGCCGGTGGATACTATGGTTTGGACTTTGACGGTATGGAGCACCTTGACAGCTTAACAGGTGCTAAATGGTACAATACTTGGATGTACCTATGCGCTATGCACTGATGAGGGCAGTAATATGCCTAACTATTAGCAGAAAAAAATCTGTATTTTTGAAAAACACCAGCCAGTAGATACTATGGTTTGGACTTTGACGGTATGGAGCACCTTGACAGCCTAACAGGTGCTAAATGGTACAATACTTGGATGTACCTATGCGCTATGCACTGATGAGGGCAGTTATATATGCGTAACTATACGCAGAAAAAACTATAAAAAAAAAAAAAAGACAGTGAATAGTATTGTTTGGACTTGCACAGTAAGTTTAAACAGGATTAGATACATTCCTGGAACAAAATAACATTAATGCTTATGAAGAAATATAAAATCCCATCCCTTCCCCAATATCGCGCCACACCCCTACCCCTTAATTCCCTGGTTGAACTTGATGGACATATGTCTTTTTTCGACCGTACTAACTATGTACTAACTATGTACTATGTACTATGTACTAGCCAGCCCCTTGACAGATGAACAGGTACAAATTGGTACAATACTAGGATGTACCTATGTGGTATGCACTGATGAGGGCAGTAATATGCCTAACTATTAGCAGAAAGAAACTCTATATTTTTTAAATCCGCCAGCCGGTGGATACTATGGTTTGGACTTGTATGGTATGGAGCACCTTGACAGCTTAACAGGTGCTAAATGGTACAATACTTGGATGTACCTATGCGGTATGCACTGATGAGGGCAGTAATATGCGTAACTATACGCAGAAAAAACGATAAAAAAATTTATTAAAAAAAGACAGTGAATAGTATTGTTTGGACTTGCACAGTATGTAGCCAGCTCCTTGACAGATGAACAGGTACAAAATGGTACAAATGCACTACAGTCCACTGAACAGTCACGTAATTCTGAACAGCAGCAGGACCCAACAGTGCAGCACCACAAAAAAAAAAAATCCAGGGATTAAACCCTAAATTGCACTCTGTCACATAATTCTGAGCAGCAGAAGATTTGTGGAGGAAATAAAAATAAACTCAATTGTGCTGAGAAATGAGGACATGATAAGATGCTTCAGAAAGTTCAGGCAGTTTGGAGATCTGTATGAGGCAGCTGACAGCTATCTGCCCCTCTCTGCTGCAATGCTCAATAACGTGAATAGGAGGTTTAGCTATCAATGATCTTTCTTCTCAGTGTAACAGGAAAGCACTCCCTTTCCCCAATGCTGATGTGACCAGCACTGACTAGCAGTTGCAGTGTAACCAGGGCCGTTTAAAGGAATTTGGGGGCCCCAAGCAAAATAGACATGGAGGCCCCCTCCCCTCCCCACAGGGGGCATTATATGTGAGGGGCACAGGACAGGAGTTATTATAAGCGAGGGGCACATGACAGGGGGGCATTATATGGGCACATGACAGGGGGAAGCCCTGTCATGTGCCTCTCACATATAATGCCCCCATATGATGTGCCCCTAATATATAATACCCCTTGTCCTGTGCCCCCCCACATATAATGCCCCCTGACATGTGCCCCTCACTTATAATAAACCCTGCCATGTGCCCCTCACATATAATGACCCCTGTGCTGTGTCCCTCATATATAATACCCCCTGTCCTTTGCCCCCCACATATAGTGCCCTATGTCCTGTGCCCCTCACATATAATGCCCCCATCATGTTCCCCTCACATATAATGCCCCCTGTCCTGCCCCCTCAGGGGGCATTATACGTGAGGGGCACAGGACATGGGGCATTATATGCGAGGAGCACAGGACAGGGGTTATTATAAGTGAGTGGCACATGTCAGGGGGGCATTATATGTGAGGGGCACATGACAGGGGGGGGCATTATAAGTCAGGGGCATATGTCAGGGGGCATTATATGGGCAAATTACAGGGGGGGGGGCAGTCATGTGCCCCTCACATATAATGCCCCCTTATCATGTGCCCCCCACATATAATGCCCCCCTGAAATGTGCCCCTCACTCATAATAACCCGTCATGTGCCCCTCACATATAATGCCCCCCTGTGCTGTGCCCCCCACATATAATGCCCTATGTCCTCTGCCCCTCACATATAATGCCCCTGTCATGTTCCCCTCACATATAATGCCCCCTGTCCTGCCCCCTCAGGGGGCATTATATGTGAGGGGCACAGGACAGGGGTTATTATAAGTGAGGGGCACATGACAGGGGGGGCTGTCATGTGCCCCTCACATATAATCCCCTGTACCATAGCGCTCAAGCAGCTCTCACCTTTCTCACACGCTGCTCCGTTCTTGCAGTGTGAGCCACAGGGATGTAATCTCAGGGCGCTGGCAGCTCACACTGCAAATACAGAGCAACCTGTGAGAAAGGTGAGGGAATGGTGGAGCGGGACAGCTGACAGCTCCACCATGCTACAGGACAGGAGGGGCTTTAGTCTCTGCCTCCCGTCCCACTCCAGGCTCTCGCATTGCTGGCCCGGCCTGTCGACAGGGCGAGCTGCGGAACCGGGATAGGGGCAGGAGGATGGCCCGGCAGGACAAGCACCGGCTCTGCTCGGGGCCCCAAGCAACTGCTTGGTTTGCCTGTCCTGTAGCGACGGGCCTGAGTGTAATGCTGTGGTATGAGCTATTCACACACACGCAGTCCCGTCCTCTCTATCTGACTGCATAGATGAAATGAAGAGAGGCAAGATGGCCGCTGATTATATAGGGCCTGTGACATCACAGGGGTCAGTGAACACTGATAAGCTGCATCTCACATGTGATTCAGGGTCAGCCTGCCTACCTTCATTCCCGCCGCTGTTTCCCGCCCTCCCATAATCCCCTGCCCCATGTACTCACATGTGGATCCGCCATCTTAGGTCTCCAATAGCCTGGAACGCTGTAAAATGGAGTTTAATGAAGCGATTTGCGCAATAGAATCGCGGCGATATTCGCATTCGTTGCGAATCAAATTTTTCATGAAATTCGTAATGAATTTGGGTTCGTCAACTTCGATTCGCTCATTTCTAGTCACCACACTGTTTGTATTCCCTCAACTTTCCTCCTCTAATACAAAAATTTGGTATGCGTCTCGAATGTTAAACCTCCCTCCCATTGCCCTTTCTGGCTAGATGCCACTTGATTACAATGCTCAGTTTTTCCACATTGTTGTAGTCCTGACAAACCTCGGGCTGTTATGTTCAGGTACTTACTACAGCCTTAAAAAATGTATCTGGGCTAAAAAAAAAAATGGCAGCGTATAGCCCTCTGAAAATTAAGAGAAAGGAGTTCTGAGGTTTCCCGAAATTAGAAATCATAACTTAGTTTCCCTGTACAGACATTGGCCCTGATTTACTAAGAGTGGAGTGTTTATTCTGGAGTGATTTCAATATCACTCGTCTTTTTTTTCAGGCTTTTTTTTACTATTCTGTTGCACATGTCGGTTATTTTTCTGTCGCGCGGTTTTTGTGTCGCACTAGTCAATTGTGTCACACAAACTCAGAGCTAAAGAAATTATTTGTGTGAGTCAAAATGGTTTAGACTTGTTTGTTTAAATTTTTTTTCCATGAATCAAAAGTATTCATGTGTTATAATTTTTCAAACATTACAACAATTATCCTTGTTTATCAGCCTGGGTGTTAAATTGATTTAAAGCTAATATAGCAAATGTATTAATAAGAAAAAAAATATATAAACATTAACTATCACAAAAGCATTCAATATTTTATTAATAAAAGTGTTGAACTGTACAAAATGTTTTCAGGTTATAAAACAAGCTACTTTAACACAAACCACAATGGTAAACAGTCCCTTGTTAGAAATCACTCCAATATTGGAATTTCGCTCGGACTCTTGGCTGTCGGTTATTGTGTGAGGCAAACTCCCACTTTTTCTCGAGTGATTTTGAAAGTACTCCGAGTAATGTTTGGTTTTTGTCAGTAAAACGCCCATTTTTGCATAAAACACGCCCATTTCAGAGTGAATAAAAAACACTCCGAGTGTTTTCTAAAATGTCGGCTGTTGACTAAAATTTGGTCGCACAGACGTTGCGACTAAAATTTAGGCGCAATAACTGAGAAAAAGAGTCGGTCGGACTTTAGTAAATGAGGGCCATTGTGTTAATTGGCTAATTGGTTGATGAGCTGCAATTGGTACTGCAACAGGGAAGTGGAAGGCAGTATGGTTCACCCTTGAACCTTACCTGCTCTCCTTCCCAGTAAATTTGGAGCCATTCCACCCACCATCCACAACAGATTGCTTCTTGGGGACGCAGTAGCAGCTTGAAAACAGTGTAGGACATTAATGCAGCTCCCTTCCTCAGCTCCTTTGGGGCATCACAACAGCTTGTTTGTGGGTGAAGGTTGGGATACATCAGGGGAAATAATATTCCATCAATTGGAGCTCTGATACCTTATTTTCTAGGAACTTAGCGATAAATACAGATTGGGGCAGACACTATCTACTGTATTTCCAGGTGATGGCCTTTGTTAAACCCAGAGCTCTTAGACCTCTCCAGGGTATAAACCAAGACGTCATTTGATGACCTGCTGACATCGGACATTCCCTTTCACTCTTTGTCATACCTTTATAAGGCGGAAGGGGAGCAAGGTGGTAGCTTTGTCTATCTTTAGATATTGGGAGAGCTAATTAATCAAAGACTCCCTGATGGTTCCCATACTAGAAGGATGGGCTGAGGTTTGCAAGGAGGTGATAAGCAAGGTTTGATGGGCAATGCAGTTTAAGAATATTCACCATGCAGTATACGATTTTACTTTGGCTAAGACTCCAGACCTCCCTGATAGAATTGAACACTGCCCAAATTGGATGCCAGTATCACTCTTTGCATGCGCGTGCCTACTTGCCACATCACATGTCAGAGTAGAGGAGGAAAAAGGAGTAGAAAAAGGGCCCTGAATCTCCACAAGAAAGTGGAGCAGGAAGGCCAGCCTACTTATTAAAGGGAGGGGGGAGGGCGCTACACAATTTATCTAGTAAAGGCTCTTCCTGGCTACCTACTGGGCCCTAGTGATGAGCGGCATTGGCCATATTAGAATTCGCGATATTTTGCAAATATATAGACGAATATTCCTCCTATACTCGCGAATTTCGCGTATTCGTTATATTCACATATTCGAGGAAGAAAACAGTGAGGGAGTGGGCAACTTTACTATTGGTTGCTAGGGATGTTGTTGATAACCTCTGACAAGTGTATTTGCATCATTCTAATTGGCCCACAAGTTAAAAACAGGAATATGCGAATATGCGCACATGCGAAAAAAAATGCAAATATTCGTAATTTTGAATATATAGCGAATATATTTGCAATATTCATGAATTTGCAAATTTGCGATATTCGCGATAAAAATTTTAAATGCAAATATTTGCGCTCAACACTACCAGTGGGCCCAACCTGAATAAGCCCCACTTTATTATTATTTTATTTTTATTATTGCCTTAGGTTATGATCACATATTCATAAGAACCTAAATGCTTTTCCACCAATTACACAAGTTTTTTCTATTCATTTTGATATCAATCTTTCCTTTACAATGGAGTTATCATTCTAACTGGTTGTGATGTATTTCTAAAAGATATATATATGTTTAATTTCTAGATTACTCCTCTCCTATTGATAAATCACCTGTGTATATATTCCCTAGATGATTTTTGATTGTTACAACCTATATATACAGTATATTTGTACATTCTAGGGAAACAAACATTTATGAACATGAAAAATATGGAGCCTTAAGGTAATGTTTTCATGTAGAAACATAGATATTTTTATGTAGAAACATAGATATGTCTCTCTCTCTCTCTTTCTTTATGTTTAAAAAATTTATCCAATGTTAACATTTCATGTATAGATGAATAAATATATTGCCTCCATATCGGATTGTACGTAGAATTCCAGACAGGTGCAGGTTTAGGTCTGAAATGATTTGACGGGACAAGATAATGGCCCAGATTTTACAAAGAATGTCTACAGTAGAGCTATTTTCCCACGTTTATTTGGGCGGTGGGTTTGACTAGCGGGCATCTTATTTATCAAGAAGGTGCAGCAGGATGATGAATTTTGCGCAGCTCTTGTGTGGTGGGAAAAGCTCTACCACATACACTTTTTCTAGACACTTGTGATGCAGTGAAGTAGACACTTTCCCGGGTCCTGAATTTGGCAGGTTAGGTGTTTTTACTTACTTTCACAGAGCTGCCTGGACATTTTTACTTTTTACAAATTTGATTGCGGTGTCTAAGGGGTTTGAAATAAGTTATATGTAAGTGTCCTATGATTGCATTAATCTAATTGCTACATTTGTTACTAATATACAATAAATATTTTTCATTTCTTGTTCTATTTCCCTCCATCTTAATTACGTATTCATTTAAATTTACTTTTAACCCCTTAAGAATGCAGGGCATACATGTATGCCCTGCACCCGCTCCCCTTCTTTGACGCACGCTAAGGACCCGTGGCTAATGCCGGATATCACTGATCCTGGTGATGTCTGGCATTAACCCTTTTAGATGTCGCAATCAAAATTGTTCGCATCTTCTAAAATGTAAAAAAGGGCTGCTGATCAGGACCAAAAAGTGCCAACAAAAAGTAACAAAAGTTACAAAGTGGCAGTTTATTTATGAATTTTTTTGTTTGGTTTTGCTGTATATTTTGTGGGAAAATGATTGATGTCATTGCAAAGTAAAATTTGTGGTGCAAAAATCAAGCCCTCATATAGGTCTGTGGGTGGAAAATTGAAAGGGTTATAATTTTTAGAAGGTGAGGAGAAAAAAACAAACATGTATAATTCTATACTACTTTTTTGCTTACTGGGGAGACTCCGATGTTCTGAGACCGTATTCCTCACCTGCATGTTTATTTTGTTATTGTAACTGAGGTTCTGTTCTGATTGCTTTGACTTCCTGCCTGGATTGGGGGGGGGGGGGGGGGGAATTGTGTGGAGGGGAGGGGGGGGGGGGGGGACTGGAGTGGGAGGTTTACTCAGATGCCTGGGTCTGAACTTTCGCTTTTGTGTTCGGTCATGCCTTTTCAGTCCCTTTGGTGAAGTTGATTATGCGGGGTATGCCCCGTTGCATTTCTGTACAGAATGTTAAAATTAATAAAGAGATGTGAAAAAAATAAAACTTGGAAAAATGAAAAAAAATTATAATAAATGAGTCCCTAAGGGTTAATTGATGTAATATGCATAAAAAAATATTATATGACAGGCAACATTTCAACAATTTTGTGTAATGAAGTCTCATGCGCAATGTAACATCATGGCTCTATGCAAAGTTTATGTTGTATGGACCTGTAATACAGACCTTCTAGAGTTAATAGGGCATAATGTGGGCTCTTATGTTTCCGATTTCATACAGAAAAACGTATAGGCCCAGATTTATCAAAGAATGTCTACGGTAGAGCTATTTTCCCACGTTTATTTGGGCAGTGGGTTTGACTAGCGTGCATCTTATTTATCAAGAAGGTCAGTAGGATGATGAATTTTGCGCAGCTTTGCAGTGGTAGGAAAAGCTCTACCACATACACTTTTTCTAGACACTTGTGACGGAGGGAAGTAAACACTTTCCTGGGTCCTGAATTTGGCAGGTTAGGTGTTTTTACTTACTTTCACAGAGCTGCCGGGACATTTTTACTTGCATTTTAGATGCTACAATCAAATTCGATTGTGGTATCTAAGGGGTTAAAGCCGGGCATCACCATGATCGGTGATGTCGGGCATTAGAGATGGGTCCTGGTGGCAGATAGCTGCGAGGACCACCCAGCTATGACCCGCGCTCAGCTCCTGAGCATGTGTCATAGAAGGGGAGTGGGACACTGTCGTCCACAAGAGGTTAAAGGTTGAATTGCAGAAGGTAGAAATTATTCTCATGCCTACTGGTAGGTGGTGTAGCTTGGCACCTAAAAAAGTACATTTGTGCACAAAATAGCGACTTTTGACAAAAGTCGCAAATGATAAATACGTGACCACTGCATGGTCAAAAAGAAAAAGTTCTACAGGTAGGCAAAAAGAGTAAAACTTTCTATATCAAAAGATGTATAAAAGTCTCAAAATATACTGCTTGCGCCTGAACTGCGCCTAAACATAGACAAAAAAAAATTCTCTAAAAGCAATGATAAATCTCCCCCATAGAGTTCTTTTTTGTCAGATTTAAAGGGGTTCTCCGGTGCTTAGACATCTTATCCCCTATCCAAAGGATAGGGGATGAGATTCCTGATCGCGGGAGTCCCGCAGCTGGGGACGCCCGTGATCATGCACACGGCACCCAGTTTGTAATCAGTCCCCGGAGCGTGTCGCTCCGGGTCTGATTACGGGCGACTACAGGGCCGGCGGCGTGTGACGTCACGCTCCTCCCCTCAATGCAAGCCTACGGGAGGGGGCATGATAGCTATCACGCCCCCTCCCATAGGCTTGCATTGAAGGGTGGAGCGTGACATCACACGGGGGAGGAGGCATGACGTCACACGCCGCCGGCCCTGTAGTCGCCTGTAATCAGACCCGGAGCGAACACGCTACGGGGACTGATTACAAATGGGGTGCCGCGTGCATGATCACGGGCGTCCCTAGCTGCGGGACTCCCGCGATCAGGCATCTTATCCCCTATCCTTTGGATAGGGGATAAGATGTGTAAGCAACGGAGAACCCCTTTAACATAAAGTAGTCTTTTATTCCATTGGTTGCCATATTTTGAAGGTCATATCACAAACAATTAATGGGGAAGATTCATCAAGACTTTTGCTGAGGAAAAATTGACCAGTTGCCCATAGCGACCAATCAGATCACTTCTTTTATTTTTAAAAAGGCCTCTGAAAAATGAAAGAAGCAATCTGATTGGTTGCTATGGGCAACTGGTCAACTTTTACTCAGCACAGGTCTTAAAGATATTTGGGGTGATTCATTAACTAGCTAAAAGGTAATATCTTTAAAGGCAGATCCTGAGGCAACAGTAAAAGTAAAACCTTGGTTCGTGTCATTTTTTGACACTTGTTTCCATATATTCAGAAGACATAGTGCCAGAACAACAGCACAAATAACACCACCATATACTGCTTATAAAATATGCAGCATCCATTTAATGCTGCCATATAATTCCCATAGAAATCCTACAAATAACTGCACTTCAATGCACAAATTATACCACCATACAGAGTTGTTATGATTTTTACTTATTTGTTTATTTATTCATGTATTTAACTTATTTATTTGTTTGTTTGTAGATAGAGGCATTTCCCCCAAAAAGCATTAACAATAAAAAATAAAATAAACATATTTGGTACCCACATGTGCGTAAATGTCCGATCTATCAAAATATAATGTAAATGATCCTGTACGGTGAACGGCATAAAGTTTTTTTTTAAAAGTCTTAAATTGCTATGCTTTGGTCACATCACTTTCCAAAAATAAATAAATAAAATGCGATTAAATAATCACATATAAGCAAAAGTGGAAAAGTGTACAAAAAAAATAAATACAGATCTCGGTCCAAAAAATTAGCCCTCATACCCGTATACAAAAAAGTAAGAAAGTTGGTGGTCAAAATAGGGCAATTTTAAATATACTTATTTTGTGAAAAGAGTTTTAGGTTTTTTAAGCAGTACAATCATAGAAAAGTATGTAATGATGGGTATCATTTTAATTGTACTGACCCATAGAAAAAAGAAAACATGTCATTTTTACTTTAAAGGTAACAGCGTGAAAACGAAGTCCTCCACAATTTGCTAAATTTCAGTTTTCTTTTAAATTTCCTCACACAAATAATAATTAATGTATATATATATATATATATATATATATATATATATATATATATATATATATATAATGTATTTATTTTTATAGCGGCATTAGTTCCAGTTAAACAATAGATGCAGAATTAGGTACACCATGGTAACTTAAAGGAGTACTCAGGGATAAGAAAACGTATCCTCTTTCCTAAGGATAGGGCATAAATTTCAGTTTGCAGGGGGTCCGACCACTGGGGCCCCCGCGATTTCTTGCACGGGGCCCCAGCAGTCAGCGGCAAGGGGGCCTGTCCGACAACCGCATGACGCAGCAGGGGACACGCCCCCTCAATACATGTCTATGGGAGAGCTGATGAGCCACATTCACCAGTCTCCACCTTAGAAATGTATTGAGGGGTGTGTCAGCCGTTGCGTCATGCAGTGGTCAAAATTAGCTATTTTGGCAAAGAGCCAAGATCACGGCGGCCCCAGTGGTCCGACACCCCGCGATCTGAAACGTATCCACTTACCTTAGGATAGGTGGATAAGTTTCAGTTCCCTGAGTTCTTAAGGTTCAAGACAATTGCAGTGTGCCCTGCTCTAAAGTGAGTCCTGTTGGTGTGGCCAGCTGTTGCAAAACTACTATTCCCACCAAGCCCGGACAGTCAAAGGCTGCCCATGAATGGTGGGAGTTGTAGTTTTGCAACAGTTGGAAGCACCCCAGTTATATAATGACACATAGAGTCCCAACGGCTTTGCACTAAATTTTAAATTTTTGAAAAATTGTGCCAAAATCACTTATAACATTTCTCACCATATGCTCATTTAACCCATTTTATACCTTCCCTGTTTCCTTTGCTCATTTTAGCCTGACGATCATTGCACTTGAAAGATTTAGCTTGAAGTTAGTTTAAAAAAATGTAAGTATGACTACAATTTTGCAGAATTGCTCAACGCAGGGAGACTTTTACTTGGTGGCTTTTTCTAACTATCCTCATCTTCAACTCGCATTTTTTATCGGGATCGGTTTCATGTATTTGATCTGCGTACTAGGAAACCTTATTATTCTTATCATCGTTTGCCTGGCTCCCAAACTCCAGACTCCAATGTACTTCTTTCTATGTAACTTGTCGGTACTGGACATCATCTACGTCTCCGTCATCTCACCAAAGCTGTTGGTCATTATGGTGACTGAAGACACAAGCATTTCGTACTCTCATTGCCTTCTTCAATTATTCTTTTATGTCTTCTGTGTGGCCTCCGAGTTTTTCCTATTAACAACTATGGCTTATGACAGATATGTGGCCATTTGTGTTCCGCTGCATTACATCGTCCTCATGAACAAGTGGATAGGCTCCTTACTAGCAGTTGTGTCATGGAATTTGGGTGCCATAAATGCCTTGGTGTACACCCTGCTAATATCAAAGTTATCTTTCTCTGATTCCCAGGAGATCAATCATCTGTTCTGCCACATGATGTCAATCTTGAAGCTGTCTTGTAATAATAGTGGACATATTGGGATTTTAATCATGGTGAATGGGTTTATTTTGGGATTTATTTGCATGATACTTATCTTTAGCTCTTATATGTATATCATGGCTAGTATCCTGAAGATCAAAACAACATCGGGCAGGCAGAGGGCCTTCTCAAGATGTTCTTCTCATATTACCATTGTGCTCTTTTTCTGTTTGTCATCTCTGAGTTTGAACATGAAAGCAGAAACCGATCACTCTCAGGAACAGGACAAGCTGCTATCCATGATTTACATTGCAGTCATACCAATGCTTAACCCATTGGTATACAGTTTAAGGAATAAAGATGTTATAACGGCTTTGAGAACCATCACTTAAAGGGGTGTCCCATTTAGACAACCTGCTGGTAATAGGTACTAAAACAGTCATACTGAACCAAACTATGGAACACTAACTCTAAAGGGGGGAATTTATCAACTGGCATGTACCTGAAAAAAAAATTTGGACATTGTGGGGCATATTAAAAACTTAGTGGCGCAAAACTCAGTAAAAAGTGACAGCAAAATCACACTACTTTTATATATAAAAAATAAAAATAAATAAGCATTACAAAATTGGGTGTGGTGGAATTTAGTCTACATTACGGGACATTCCTAAAGGGGAACTCCTTCCCTAGACATCTTATCCCCTATCCAATGGATAGATTTCTGATCATGGGGGTCCCACCACTTGGGACCCCTGCGATCCCCCTGCTACACACAGCGTTCGTTTAGAGTGTCGAGTGCTGCCCTGGAGGCTCATGACGTCACAGTCATACCCCACTCGTGACATCACTGCCATGCCCCCTCAATGCAAGTCATGATGACACGCCCCATCCCATAGACTTGCATTGATGGGTGTGGCTGTGACATCATGAGCCCCCGCCCCCCATCACCAGTCATCCGTCACGGATCGAAGTTCGCTCCATGCACCGGATGTCTGGTTGCAGCATCTGAGATTGCAAGGGTCCCCAGCGGCGGGACCCTCGTGATCAGACATCTTATCTCCTATAAGTAGGGGTACAAAGTTCACACTACTTTTGGGATGATGTGAAAAAAAAAATTAAATATATATATATATATATATATATATATATATACACACACACACACACATATATATATATATAATTATTTTTCCAAAGTTCTATATTTTATAACGTTATATGTGTATCCTGCAATTACATGATGGACTGCACAATCAAATGAACTGAGCAGTGAATAAAGCTCAGGAAGAAGCTTTTGTACAGATGTGCTTGTGGCCATCGGTAGCCAGAAAAGAGAGAGGACACAGAGGAAGCAGCTTACCAGGATCTGGCCACAAGAGAGCTGCAGCAGTGAGAGGAATCTGCTAGCAAGTTGGAGACATCCAGATCTGCAGGAAAGCACCATGTGAGCAGTAAAGAGAACGTAAAGCTGAACTGATCTTATTACAGCCTGTGTAGGGGTAAGCCTAAAGCCCTTCTTTCCTGTCCTACAACAGGGCACCTTGAATTCACATACTTATAAAGAGACCTTGTGATGTGTTTGTGGACATTTTAAGAGTTTATGTGGATCAACTGAAAGTACCCAGCAGCTGCTAGGGTAATGATTAGGGTGGACTGCAAGAGTGCTTGTGGGTGCGTGAGATTTATATACACATTGCATTTGTTTAATTTTGCGCTATACAATACCTTACTGTTGTTATGTTATGCATGGTTTTCCTTTATGCAATACAAAATTAGTTTCAAGTTAGCTTTGTGTACCACAATGCAGCTGCAACAGTACCGCAAATAAAATGTAACGTGTGAACACAGCTTGAACACATTTCACTTAATTTCCAAACAAGTTTAGTATCTTTATTCAGCATGCATGTGGAAGTCTTTTTTAGAAGGGATTTATTTTTTCACTTTTTTGGCTTTTTTAGCAGGTGTGTTCTCACTTACACAAAGGCCCTGATTTAGGAAAACTCTGATTTACTAATCTGTCACCCGTCTCTGTTTTTTTTTTTTTTTTTGTGTCACACGAGTTTAAATCTGTCACACAAAATGTATTCTGCGCTGACAGGCAGTATTGCCAAGATGATTACAGAAACATCCAATTAAAGATAGGAAAGTGAGATGCAAACACACAGAACAGATTAAGATATATGGGTCAAAAAGAATTTTCAAAAGTTGAACAATGTAACATGTTGAAAGGCTGCATTCACACAGCCATCTGTCTCTGTAAATTCAGACTACATTAGTGCTTGTACTACTATCCACCTTAATAGAACAGGGTCGGTTCCATGTTGGGGGTAGTACTACAGGGGCTGAGGGATTGATCGCACCGGGTCTCACTTCTGAGACACAATGCGATCAGAAGTTATTAAGCAGGGGAGCGGGTGGCATGCTCCTCCCCAGCGATGTACAGTGTAGTTTAACTTTCATTTTAAATTCCCCACCAGGAGCCCTGAATGGCCAGTACTGAGGAGCCATTCAGGGCTCCCGGTGGGGTTTTCAAATAGAAGCGATGCAGTGGGAAAAGATATATAGAATTGCTGCGCTTCTGCATATTTTGCCCCCTGCTGCGCTATATAAGTCTTGCCCTTTCAGCACATTTATATAGGTATTGTCCCCCGCAGCACATGCGTATATATACCTGCCATCCAGGGCTCCATGCGATGAATTAAAAATGAAAGTAAAAGTACACTGTACATCGCTGGGGAGTAGCATGCCGCCCGCTCCCCTGCTTAACAACTTCTGATCGGATCGGGTCTCAGAAGTGAGACCCCGTGCGATCAATCTCTCAGCCCCAGTACTACTGCCCCCAACATGGAGCAGACTCTGTTCCATGATGGGGGTAGGATTCACTCTGTTTTGAGTAATTACCCCATAGTTGAGAGCTGTCAGGTTTTGGTGAAGCGAAATTCACACGTTTTCCTGTGAGTTTTTCATCATACTCAAAGTGTTTTTTTCATTTTTTGTCAGGAACACGCCCCTTTTTTGGCTAACCATGTCCCATTTTGATGGGTTTAAAAAACACTCTGAGTGATGGTATTTTGTCTCGGGAAAGTGTCACATTGGCTAGGCGACACAAATTTGAAAAAGAGTCAGGTTGACATTAGTAAATCAGGGCCAATATTTGGATTCAGCTTATAATGTTTTTTGATGAATCTTCTTCGGTGGACTCCTAAACCAGACCAGTGGATGTTCTATAGAACATTGTGTACTGCCTCACCATTTCTTTGTTCTAATAGTTATCTTGTTTTGTTGATTGGCTTTTTGCAGAATTATGTATTACTGGCATATTTTTTCTGTGTAATATCCTATTTTTTCCATTGCTTCTTTTTGAGTAAAAATTATTTAGTCAACATGTAATCAAGTCATCAAAAGAGGTCACACCTTAGTATAGATGATGGGGGAGATTTATCAAAACCTATGTAAGGGATAAGTGGCATAGTTGCCCATAGCAACCAATAAGATTGCTTCAATAAGATTGCTTCTTTTATTTTTTAGAGGACTTTTTATAAATGGAAGAAGCTATCTGATTGGTTGCTATGGGCAGCTGGTCAATTTCTAATCTACACAAGTTTTGATAACTCTCCCCCAATAACCTTTACATTATTTTGTCAGAATTAGAGATGATTGAAATGATTTTAACCCCTTCCCGACCCAAGACATACATGTACGTCATGGAAGGGAAGGTTTTCCAGACCTGTGACGTACATGTACGTCATGTATATATTGGCCGCCACTAACAGTACAGCACCCGGTAAGATGGTGGCTATCACTGATAGCCAGCCATCTTGTGTCGGGACCCAGGGGGGTTTCGTCAGCCACATAGCCACCCCCCACCACCATCGCTGCCATCAGCTAGTCAAATCTGACTAGCCGATGACAGCATATCGCGGGAAAAATCCTGTTACCCTGTCCAGTAACAGGGATCATCGGTGGTGTTCAGTGCTGTAAAACACTACACCATCCACCACCGCTGTTTACATTAGGCAGCTCCTTGTTGCTTTGGCTGCGATTGTATGGTCCAGGGGGACCAAGCCGATGGCAGCAAAAGCATAAAATGTAAATAATAAACACAGCTCTGCTCACCTTTATTCTGTTTCCATTCAGTGAGCAGAGCGGTGTATGTGATCTAATCTCCGTGCCCTGTGATCCCCCTCCGTGCCAAGTGATCCCCCTCTGTGACCAGTGATGCCCTTCGTGATCCCCTCTGTCCCGTGATCGCAACTGGCCCCAGGGATCCCCTCTGTCCCCAGTGATTGATTCCCCCTCTTCCCAGTGATTCCCCCTGTCCCCAGTGATTCCCCCTGTCCCCAGTGATCCCCCTGTCCCCAGTGATCCTTACCAAAAGTTTGTCCCCATCTGTCCAGGTCCGGCTGCTGTGGCTGTCCTGCAGCTCTCTTCACTTCCGAGTGAAGACCTGTGATTTTTTTCCCCCTGTAGTTACAGCTAGTTAGCTGTACAACAGCTCCCCCTACAGTCATAATCATGCCACTACAGTGTTTTGTAGAGCAAGATTTTTACTTTTTTTTTCTGTTTAAAAAAAAGGAAAAAAAAAAAAAAAAGCATATATCTCTGAAAAAAAAACATCTAGATTTAGGCGGCAGGAGTTGGTGTCCGTTTTTTTGTTAAAAAAAATATATTAGAGCTTAGGTTCACGAAATAGGCAGGGCTTCAGGGACGTAAACTACTATATTACTAAACTATACTACTATACTATTTCTCAGACCCCCACACGTGTTAAATCACAACATACACCCCACCGCAAATTTGAAACACAAAAAGTGTCCCGACCAACCCGCTCATCGCAAAGGGTGTTCACGGTAGAAGAGGCTTATGACATTCTTGCCTCTGATTCGGAGACAGCCAGTGATTCAGAAGAAGAATATGCCCCATTCCTCTTGCCGTCCTCCTCCTCATCCTCCTCCAGTAGTGATGGGGAACCGCAACAAAGGCGTCGCAGGACACTGCCTGAGCCAGCACCCGAACCAAGTGACGTCAGTGTGGACCCCAGTCCCAGAAAATTATGAGGTCCAGATTCCTGAGTTCGTGGCCAGCTCAGGAATCCAGTTCAGTACAGATGGCCTTACTGAAATTGATTATTTAAAAAAAAAATTGGGATTGATTGGTCAACATAATTATAATACATGCCAATTTATATGCCCAACAATTTTTGGCCCAGAACCCCACTTCATCATATTCAAACTGGACCCCCGTCACTTCTGATGAAATGATGACATTTTGGGGCCTTGTTCTCCATATGGGCATTGTGAAAAAGCCAGAAACGAGGCAGCAATACCCAATGCCCACCCCCAAAATGACCCCTCTTTTGATCGCCTCTATAAACTTCGGCCAACAATTGACTATTTCAGTACCAAGTTTTCAGAGGCATACATCCCAGAATAGGATATTTGTGTGGATGAATCCCTAGTCCACTTCAAAGGCCGGCCTAAATTCTGTCAGTACCTGGCCAATAAGAGGGCCAGGTACGGATTTAAATTGTACACTCCTAAATTTAGAGTGTACGAAGGGAAAGACAGCATTATTGTGCCCCCCCCCCTCTTGGAGTAAGTGGGAAAATTGTCTGTGACATGGTGTACCCACAATTAGACAAAGGGTGTCACCTTTACAAGGACAATTTTTTTTCAAGTCTGCCTCTCTTTCAGTGCCTTGCTGCCAGGACTACTGTCGCCTGTGGTACTGTTTGCAAGAGCCAGCGAGGCCTCCCCAAAACACATATTGCGCAACCACTGCCAAGAGGTGAGAGCAGGGCACTTTGCAGCAATAACCTCTTGCTGATAAAATAAAAAAAGACAAAAGAGATGTCCTTATATTGACATCCATCCATAGCAGCGGCTCCACCACTGTCCCAGAACAAGGCACAAGTTCCACGGTCTCCAAGCCAGATTGCATTCTGGATTATAACAAATACATGGGAGGGGTGGACTTATCTGATCAAGTCCTAAAACCGTACAGTGCCATGAGAAAATCAAAGGCCTGGTACAAAAAGCTTGTGGTGCACATTGTGCAGATGGCACTGTACAATGCATACTTGTGCTCAGGGCTTACATTCGGGCTTGTAAAGGCAAGGACTGAAACACAACTATGCAAACCATAACGTTGACTTACCAAGCGGCTTGCGTTGTTCCGTACTTGTGATTGCACCTTGCATACAAACCTATGTACTTATATCAATAAATGACTGGCAAAGCGGTTGAATTGTGCCCGAAACCGCGTATGAGGGCACGCCTATAGAGGGCATACCCTATGGTGGATTGATAGAAATAAGGGCGGGTTGGGAGGGTGCCTGAAAACCACGTACGCCCCGCCTGTGTGTTGCAGGGGCGTTTAATAGTGGTGCCTCCAGCAAGACCCCGCCTCTAGGTGCAGGGGGGCGTGGGAATTCACACCCCCTCGCACAAATTCAGCCAAATAGGCTTCCTACTTGTGCTCAGGGCTTACATTCGGGCTTGTAAAGGCAAGGACTGAAACACAACTATGCAAACCATAACGTTGACTTACCAAGCGGCTTGCGTTGTTCCGTACTTGTGATTGCACCTTGCATACAAACCTATGTACTTATATCAATAAATGACTGGCAAAGCGGTTGAATTGTGCCCGAAACCGCGTATGAGGGCACGCCTATAGAGGGCAAAAAATCAAGAAGTAGAGTTGATAACATCCCTAACCATAATAACCAAAATTCGTCATGCCTATCTTCCCCCAAACTGTACATGCTAGACTCAAGGAACCAAGAGAGTTGTGCCTGCCGGCTGGCGACCACCTGAGGCAGTGTCTGACACGGAGAGAATATGTTGGAGACGCCTACTGCGTCACGGCCCAGCCCTGGAACGGGGCCTGACTACGTGCTAGCTGATTCGTTCATATTGGCATGCTCACTATGTAATTGCCGAAAAGGGGAACCGATAGAGCTTGCCGGGCAACACGTCCTCCTGTCCCTGCTAAAGAGTGGCAAAAATTCATTGTGTAGAGATATGAAGAGTTGGCTGGACTGTACTGTGAGCCATGTCCTGCCCTGCCAATATACCGTCCCGAATATAGTCTCCGAGGTAATGACCAGTAGCGAACGACGGGCCTCCCAGCCCTGATCACGCTTGTATTCTCGACAGATACCAGTAACAAATTAAGCCTAAGGACCGCCATGCCTGCAGACAGGCATCAACAGAACCACTGTGTCCGCAGACAAGACCGGCCTCTACACGACTATCGAGCCTGTAGATTCTGACAGGTCCTGCATGCTTTCATGCCTGTGGAAGGCCTATATGTGACTGTCGTACCTGTAACCTGACAGGTCTCGCATGCCCTTGTGCCTGTGGATGTGACAGGTCTCTGCAATACTGCTGTGCCTGGAAAGGCAGTCTGACTCGAACCTCGTGCCTGTGGCGTGACAGGTCTAAGAGTGCCCTCGTGTCTGTGGAAGAGATAGCTGTTAATGTGATGCTGACATGCGCGGACAAGACAGATTGATGCGTGAAATAAACCGCCTATGAGTCATGACATAGTAACTCTACGACCTGTGTTTGGGGAAATACTGATGAAGCCTATTAATCTCCCTGCAGACGTGGCAGGTGGAGATGGTATGCAACCCCTGGGTTCATATTCATTTGTATTTGAATTATTATTATTATTATTTTTTTTTTTTTTTTTTTTTTTTTTTAATTTTTTTTTTTTTTTTTCCCTACTGCGGGAGTGAATGGCAGCTTCGTGCCTGGCATGATGTATGCGTGGTGACGCGAGATGAGACTAAGCTGTGAAACTATGCTGTGGCGCTGAAGAAGAGTCAGAACAGCCTACGCAGGGGTCCCCACTGAAACCGTGTCAGCCAGCCGGTTGACCCACATACCTAAGTGTATCGAGTCATGTTGCACTGAAGCAGAGTCAGGAACAACAGACTTCACCAGGACCCCGACTGAAGAGAGTCCAACCTGAGGAACTTGGTGGGTGAGAGGACGCGCGAGGCTCTGACGACGTGTCAGTAGCAGCGTCAGTGTGTGATGCGAGTAACTGTAGTAAGCAACAAAGAGGTGAAAGTGAAACATGGATCATCGGGTACGTGTTGCGACGTACATATATAAGAGTGTGCATGCTTCCTTTTTATTTTTTATTTATTTATTTATTTATTTATTTATTTTTTAGCGGGAGTGAAAGACCGCTGAGTGCCTGACATGATGTATGCATGGTGTCGTGAAAATGAGACTAAGTGTATGCTGTTGCGCTGAAGAAGAGTCAGAACAGCATACGCAGGGGCCCCCACTGACGACGTGTCAGCCAACGGTTGACCCACTGCCTATGTGTGACGAGTCATATTGCACTGAAGCAGAGTCAGGAACAACGGACTTTACCAGGACCCCGACTGGAGCGAGTCGGACCTGGGAACTTGGTGGGTGAGAGGACGCACGAGGCTCTGAAGACGTGTCAGTAGCAGCGTCGGTGTGTGGAACGAGTAACTGTGGTAAGCAAACAAGAGTGATGAAGTGACATGGAAACAGTGGGTACGTGTCGAGAAGTACATGCGTGAGTGTACATGTTTCCCATTATTTTATATTATTATTATTATTTATTTATTTTTTAAAGTGTGTGTGATCTGACGGTGTGTATAACCATGGCTGCTCGGCGCAACCCCCTGGGGGCATGAGGGCTACGCCCACCATCCGTGTTTCGTGGTGTCGTAGCTCTGAAGGAGTGTCAGTAGCAGCCACCGTGAAGTGCTGTCCCCTGCAGGCGTGGCAGGTGTGATGAGGAAACCTATGTGTCGTGATGTTGTATTCAGAAGACATGACAGTAACAAGGAATGGGAAGCGGCTCTTCCTGCAGGACGTGGCAGGTGGAGTGGGTGTACACCACTTGTGTCGTGGCATGAAATGTGCAGAATGACGTGTCCGCAACAACAATAAACCGTTAGGACAAGCTAGGTGACTGGCGAGCATGGCAAGACGCGGATGCTTGGCTGAGACTGAGCAGTTACTATGGTAACTTGAATGTGGCATGTCAACTACAGGGACCAACCGCCGGTACCGCCATGTGCAGGGTAACTATATGTGACTGTACAGTGCCACCTGAGAATATCTGAACCGTGAGAAGTTTACGAGCGTGAGTGTGGTGTGCCGAGTGAGGTTGTACGTATGAAACAGTAGTAGCTATGAGCAAAGTGCGGCAACACAGTGAGGAGCTAGACACGACGATGGTTGTGAGTGTGCGTTCCGTGCAAGCCGCGAGCGCCTGAAATTGACGCAGCGGCACATGTGAGTGCGAAATGACCATGATGGGCACGGTGTGGTGCTGCAATTGTGAACGTCTGGCACTACGACTGTATTCACAGTATGTGGCGTGATGTACGTATGTGCTGCGTGTAAAACGGAACTGTACCCACTGCATGGAACTATCATATGAACTGTGACCGTACTACCGCTGCACTCGCAGCATAACCATTGTGAGCGTGTGTGCTATATGCGACAATGTGACTGTACTCCCTGCATGTAACAGAGTGAGCGTGTGTACTGTGTGTGATACTACTGTACCCACTATGTGCGACTGGGCGTGTGAATTGAATGCAACAACAACTGTACTCACTGTAAATGACACCAAGAGCGTACATACCGTACACGGTACCCCAACTGTACCTACTGTATGTGAGACTGTGAGCGAGTATTTGTACAATGAAGTGACTGTGCTTGCGGCAAGTGACCCTGAACTTGAGTAACCTGTGAATGACTTGCTGTACCCACTGCATGAAGCACTATGACGTGTGTGCTCTATACAACACTATAACTGTATGCCCTGCGTGTGCCGCTAAGAGCGCCTGTTGTGCAGGATGAAATTTCTGAATGTTTATACGTGGTGTGAAATGCATGCGCGTAGGTTCAGTAAGAACAGCGGGCGGTGTAGTACTGACATTGCGTAAGAGTGGTGAATGTTGTGACTGTATGAACCGTATACGTGTTGTGTGCGGTGTGAAACCATGAGTACATGTATCGTGAGAAGCTACGTGTGGAACGGTCTAGGAGTGACTGCATGGTATGAGTGCTGCGAGTAGGTGCATGGTGGAAACGCTAAGGAGATGGCACAGAATGAGATGGTAAGGGTGACTGCAAGGTATGAGCGCCTAGTGACAGTGCAATATCAATGATATGAGTGACTGTGCAGTAAGACGCTATGAGTGAGCGGACTGCAAGAAGCTGTGGGCGACTGCCTGGTATGACGCTTATGAGCGGCTGCATGGTGAACCTATGAGTGAGTGCACGGTGTGAATGCTACGAGTGACTGCACGGCAGAACGCTGTGTGTGAACTGTGACGGAATAATGCTAAGAGTGCCTATACGGTATGAAGCTAGGAGTGGCTGCACAGTGATGGACGTAGTGAGTGACTGTACGGCATGGAAGCTGAGAGTGACTGCATGGTGTGAAAGCTGTGAGTGACTGCGCCGTACGTAAAAGCTATGAGTGACTGCACGGTGTGAAAGCTATGAAAAGACTGTACGGTGTGGATGCTATGAGTGACTGCATGGTGTAAAGCTGTGAGTGACTGCGCAGTATGTAAAAAGCTATGAGTGACTGCACAGTGTGAAAGCTATGAAAAGACTGTACGGTGTGGATGCTATGAGTGACTGCATGGTGTGGATGCTATGAGTGACTGGACGACGTAAGAGCCGGGTGACTGTCAGGTAAGAAAGCTGAGTGACTGTACAGAAAGAAATCTAAGGGCGACTGTGCGGAAAGAATGTTATGAGTGACTGAACGGCACAACGCTTGTGCGCGGCTGCGAGGCATGGCCGCTACGTAAAGAGTCGACCCCCACCAACCTGGGCCGAGGTGGCCCTGGTACCGAAAGGAAAGCCTGGGTGTAAAAGTGGAGGAGGGGAAATGCAGAGGAGACTCCCCCTATGGCATCCAGCTGCCCGGTGGCCGCGGGGAGCCGAGCCCTTGAATGGTGCAGGGGTGCCGCCAGTCCCCCTACTGTTGGGAAGCCAGAGTGATCCACCCGGCCAACTTGTTATTTATACATTTACTTGTTTGTTTTGACATATTTATTACTATTATTATAATTTTTATTTTTTTTTCCATGTTTTGGCTCCGCCCCCTCGCACCCCACGGCCCGGCAGCCAGGGAGAACGCCGCATTCTGCCGACCGGGACCACGGGGAGCGAGGAGGTGGAAGAGAGCCCGGCGTGCGGACCGGACCGGGCACCGTGCTGGACGTGGGCTCCGCCCCCTCCCGCGGCCGAGGAGGAGACCCGGGTCGAAGCCAGGTGAGGGCCCGGCGAGCACCTGGAAGGCGGTGGGCCCCGCCCCCCCCCCGTGGCCCAGCGGATACGCTCCGGAGCGTGGGGGCGCTGGTCTCGCTGCTCGGGCCCCCGGGAGTGGGGGGGGGGGGGTACTCTTGGGGAAGCAATCTGGGCCGCCTGGCAGAGGCTCTGACTATGTCCGCCGCCTGCGGCCGCCCGCTCTTCCGTGTCTCGCCCGGCCCAGTAGAGTGACACGGCAAAAGGGCGAGGGGACCTGAGTGGGGCAAACGGGGACGGAGCTCCGGTCCTCTCCGGTAACCTGGAGCGTGTGGTGGTACCTGACTGAGACATAAGGCCGGAGACCCGGTTTCTCGTGGTGGGACCTCTGCACGCTGGACGAACGCCGAAGTGCCTGAAAACCACGTACGCCTGTGTGTTGCAGGGGCGTTTAATAGTGGTGCCTCCAGCAAGACCCCGCCTCTAGGTGCAGGGGGGCGTGGGAATTCACACCCCCTCGCACAAATTCAGCCAAATAGGCTTCCTACATGCTATCACGTAATGCAAGTGGGATAGGGAAATTTTTTGAGTTTCAAGAAATTGTTATTAAGGCCCTCATTTGTGGACACAGAGAGGAGGAGCAGCGGGGTACAATTGAATTGTACCTGGCCAACATTTTCCCAATGTTATCCCCTCTAGCGGAAAAAAAGGAAGGACCCAAAAGAGATTTAGAGTCTGCTACAAAAAGGCATCAGAAAGGACACCACTTTCCACTGTGAAACTTGCCCCGATAACCCTGGCCTGTGCATAAAAGATTGTTTCAAAGCGTTCCACAAATGCCTAGATTACTAAATTTATCTTTTTTTTAACCCTACTATCACCTTTTCATCCCCATTCTCTGCAGTTTCTATATGTCCCACATCTAAAATCCAACCTCAATTTGGCACCCATTACCCATTCCGTAATCATTTTAATTTTACCCCAAAACCATTGCAGCAAAATGTGCGGTACAGTATGCCGCAAATTTTCTTATTGTACCCCAAAACCATTCCAGCAAAATGTGCGGTACAGTATGCCGGACATTTTTTCATTGTACCCCAAAACCATTCCAGCAAAATGTGCGGTACAGTATGCCGCAAATGTTTTCATTGTACCCAAAACCATTCCAGCAAAATCTGTGTAAGCTAAGCACAACGTATTTGCAACTTAAATGGCATATCTGTCATGCAATCACAATTTTCCTTTTGCACAATCCCTAAGAGCATTAGCTTTTGGAAAACCTCTGTTGAATCAAAATGCTCTATACCCCCTTTTATGAATTCCATGAAGGGTGTAAATTTTTAAATGGGGTAATTTCTCTGCGGTTTCCACAATTCTTACATATAAATGTGACCAAAGTAAACCTGAACTTGGGCTTGGTGCTATCACTCTCCTGAGCCCTGCCGTTTGCCCAGTCAGAAGATAACATGCTGAAATTGGGGTACTGGCATGTTCAGGAGAAGTTAAGTAATAACATTTGGGCTGTTATTATTCCTGCGTTGCTTGTGAAAATGAGCCAACTTGTGCTCAATGTGCAATTTGTGCATAAAAATGACAAATATTATTTTCACAGCCTAATGTTAAAAACTATCCTCAATCCCCTGTGAGGTCACAATGCTCACTAACCCCCTAAATTTATTCTCTGAGGGGTGTAGTTTCCAAAATGGGGTCACTTGTGGGGGTTTTCCACTGTACTGGTACAACCGTGGGCATACAGCTGGTGTGAGAAAACACATTCTGCAAAATCTGCATCTAAAATGCCAAAAGGCGCTGCATTCCTTTTGTGCCCTGCTGTGTGCCCAAAAAGTTGAGTAATAAAATTTGGGGTGCTATTATTCCCGTGTTCCTTGTGAAAATGAGCCAACTTGTGCTAAATGTGCAATTTGTTCATAAAAATCACAAATTTAATTTTTACGGCCTAATGTTAAAAACTATTTTCAATCGCCTGTGGTGTCAAAATGCTCACTACCCCAGTAAATGAATTCTCTGAGTGGTTTAGTTTAAAAAATGGGGTCACTTGTAGGGTTTTTCCACTGTACTGGTACCACGGTGGGCACTGCTAAATATCCTAAGAAAAAGGAGGTGTCAAAATCCAATATGTGCTGCATTATGTATTAGGCCTGAGTGTGAGTCAGGGAGCACCCTAGAACAACATATGAGATATTTCTAAAATCTTTAGAATTGGGGTAATACATATACATTTGAGGTTTTTTTTTATAATACCTTCCATGTCACTTAAAAAAATTGTTGAAACAACAAAAATGCAAAAGAAAATTTGAAATTTAAAAATGTCCCTTCACTTTGCTTTATTCTTGTGAACCTCCTAAAGGGTTAATAAACGTTTTAAGTGTCATTCTGAATACTTTGAAGGCTGCAGTTTTTAAAATGGGGTCATTTTTGGGGGGGTTCTAGAACTGAAGTGGTCCCTCAAAAAAATTTATTTTGAAATTACCATGAAAATGTGAAAAAATGCTCATAGTATTATAAGCCTTCTAATGCCCTAAAAAAAGTAAAAGAATGTATAGCAAATGAAGCAAACATAAAGAAGACATATTATAGATGTGAATTAATAACTAAATGTATTTGGCATAACTATTACTCTTACAGATAGATAGATAGATAGATAGATAGAGATAGTTTCCAATCTAGAAAAATGCTAATTTTTCAAGTTTTTAACAATATTTTTGAGTCTTTCACAAAAACCGCTGCATGTATCAACAAAAATGTACTATTAATATAAAAGTACAATAAGTCACGAAAAAAAATCTCAAAATTGCATTGCCCAGTAAAAGCATTCCAAAGTTATTACTACATAAAGAGACACATGTCAGATTGAAAAAACGGGCTGGGTCATAAACACCCCCAAACTAGCTGGGTCATGAAGGGGTTAATAGAAATAAATTCACCCCATATTTTTCTCAAAAACAGTCTAGTCCAAATGTAAACTTTGGAATTCATTTAAGGCAAATCCCAAATGCAGGAGCCCCTGCTCCTTTACACTGAACAGTGAAGCAAATAGTACAGTGTATTCCTCAACAACCCTAGATGAAGCCAATAGGTGCAAAATGTTGGGCTTGGTGAGAGTCCCTGTTAGACAATGTCCATAGTGTTGAGCGGCATAGGCCATATTCGAGTTTGCGATATTTCACGAATATATGGACGAATATTCGTCATATATTCGCTAAATTCGCATATTCATAATATTTGCGTTTTATTAAATTAGCATATGCAAAAATTAGCGTATACAAAAATTAGCATATACAAAAATTTGCATATGCAAATTTCCGCATGTGCGAAAATTTGCACGCCTGTCTCACACAGTAGTATTAGAGCCTTCTTTACACCACACAAGCTGTAAGCAGAGAGGGGTGATCACTGTGATGTGTACTGTAAAAAAAAAAAAAAAATATTCATAATTACGAATATATAGTGCTATATTTACGAATATTTGCGAATTCACGAATATGCGATATTCGCGAATAAAATTCGCATTGCGAATATTCGCGGGGCAACACTAAATGTACATAGAGTGTATTTTCTGAATGTAATCCGGCGGAAAAATTCTGTTTGGAAATTATGCTGCAGCAGAGTCCCGTTGTTTTTAATGGGATTCTGTTGCACCCTGCATGGTGGAATTTCCACAGAGGAAATATCTGCCATAGAAATTCCGATTCAAGCCTCCGCAGAAAGAATTGTCATGCTAAGTAATCTGCTTGGCAATGTATTGTTGTCTATGGTGAGGGCTGTCTGCGGAATGTCTGCCCGGAATTTTTTTCTGAGCGGGACATTCTGCCGTGTAGAAATTGCCTTATACTTTACATCCATTTTAGTATAATATTGATATATACCTGTGATAAGGGATGTCCCGATACCATTTTTTCAAGACAGAGTACGAGTACCGATACTTTAATTCTGGAACTCGCCGATACCAAGTACGAGTACTTTTATTTTAAAGGAAATCTGACACCTGGGTGTCCCGGTTTCTGCGCTGCTTACCGTGCTGATATGTGGGTCCTTGTTGTGTACAATGGAGGTGGCTACTGTAGTTGTGAGCAAAGATTTCTCTCTTCTCCACTGGACAGAATAGGAAATTTGCATTGGCAGCGAGACTGATCACCGATGTTCATATGGTGAGCAGTGGTAGAAACTGGGTCACCTGCACTATCTACCTATAAATTCAAGTTAGTGCAGGTGACTCTCCTGTAAGATTGCATTTAATAGTAGGTAGTATAGATAGTTGCAGACATTAAACAGCAGCAGGCCCCCCTTTTAGCCAGCAGAACCCCCTTGTAGACAGCAGCCCCCCTTTGTAGCCGGCAGGACCCCCTTTGTAGACATCAGCCCCCCTCTGTAGTCAAGATGACCCCCTGTAGACAGCAGCCCCCTTTGTAGCCAGCAGACCCCCCCTGTAGACAGAAGCCCCCTTTGTAGCCAGCAGGACCCCCTGTAGCCAGCAGTACCTTTTTGTAGCCAGCATTCTCCCTTTGTAACCAACAGTACCCCTTTGTAGCCAACATTCCCCCTTTGTAGTCAGCAGTCCCCTTTTATAGCCAACTGGACCCCCTTTGTAGTTGCCCCCCCCCTGTAAACAGCAGCCCCCCCTTTGTAGTTGCTCACTGTCCAGTGTCACCGCTCCACAGCCCCGTTCTCATCACTGCCGCTGCCCCGTTCTGCCATCCGCATAATGGCATCTTATGGACATACTCGTCACTCTGCTTCCTCCGTAGCATTACGCTGGGCACAGTGGAGTGATGTGTGTGTCACATGCTCCTTCATAAGACGCCATAATGTGGATGGCAGAACGGGGCAGCGGCAGTGATGAGAACCGGAGAACGGGGCAGAGAAGCACTCCACCAGGTATCGGATTTGGTATCGGGTACATTAGATGAGTCACAGATACCATGCAGTTACCTAGTATCGGCCCCGATACCGATACTAGTATCGGTATCGGGACATCCCTACCTGTGATGATATGCCTTAACCCCTTAAGGACAATGGACGTACTCCTACGCCCCCGTTTCTGAGGCCTCAAGGACCGAGGACATAAGAGTACGTCCTGTCCATTCCCGGCCCCCCGCCGCTAGCCGGAGGGGAGCCGGTGCCCGATGCCTGCTGAAATCGTTCAGCAGGCATCGCGGCATATCGCCCAGGGGGGTCATGATGACCCCCCATGTCGGCGATCGCAGCTCATCGCTCGTCAATTCAGACGAGCGATGTGCTGCGATTCCGTAAAAAAATTTAATTTATTTATTTTTTTTTTTTAATTCCCCTTTTTATTTTATATTTTTTTCTGTTAGGGTGGGTTAGTTTAGTTAGGTTAGGTTAGGGAGGGTTAGGGCGGGTTAGGGAGGTAGTCTGGCACCCCCCACACACACACACACACCCATACCCATTAGAGTAGGAAAATGGCCCACAGAGCGTTTTCGGCGGAGGAGGCATATGCCATAATTGCCTCCGACACCGAGAGCGGCTCAGAGGACGATGAAGACCCCACCTTCCTTATTTCATCGTCCTCCTCATCATCTAGTTCTGATGATGAGCCACCAAGGCGGCGAAGACGCCGCCGTGCGGCGCCGCAAACCTCCTCTGTCCTTGACCCTGTGCCCCATGCTAGTATGAGTCCCCCTGGTGCTCATACTAGTGAAGCCCCCCAGCCAAGATCACTGGTACATCGTACCGGAGAACTTGACTGGGCTGAGCCAGCGGACCACGAGCACGTGATTCCTGAGTTTGTTGGTGACTCAGGAATCAAAATTAACATCGCCGGGTTCACTGAAAAGGACTTTTTTGGTCATTTTTTTTGTGACGACTTTGTTAATTTGATGGTTACACAGACGAATCTGTATGCCCAAAAGTTTGTGGCCGCTAACCTGGGCTCACTTTTAGCTAGACCCGGTGGCTGGACTCCAGTCGATGCAGCTGAAATGAGGACCCTTTGGGGCCTCGTGCTGCATATGGGTATAGTTAAAAAAAAAAACAGTGTCAAGCAATATTGGAGTGGGGACGTCTTTTACCAGACACCCCTCTACAGTATGGCCATGGCACGTTCCCGGTTCGAGGCCATTCAGAGATGTTTGCATTATGCTGATAATGCGGCATGTCCCCCCCGAACTGATCCTGCGTATGACCGCCTGTATAAAATCAGGCAGGTCATCAATCACTTCGGGGCCAGATTTTGGGAGGCCTATGTCCCAGGACGGGAGGTCTCTATTGATGAGTCTCTCATCAGCGTTAAGGGGAGACTCAGCTTCTGGCAATACATTTTTACCAAGCGGGCGCGGGATGGTGTGAAGATGTATAAACTTTGCGAGAGTACCTCCGGGTACACTTGCAAGTTTATAGTGTATGAGGGACGAGATTCCCGTTTTGAACCCCCAGAATGTCCCCCCACTCTGGGTGTGAGCGGGAAAATCGTTTGGGGCCTTTTGCACCCATTGCTAGATAAAGGTTACCACCTTTAAGTGGACAACTTTTATACTAGTATCCCTCTCTTCCCATCCTTCGCCGCCAGATCCACGGTCGCTTGTGGGACAGTCCGGAAGAATCAAAGAGGCCTTCCGCCTCATCCCCTACATGCTCCTATCCCCCAGGGTGAGTCCCGTGCCTTTTCCCATGAGAACCCGTTGTTGGTCCGGTATAAGGACAAGAGGGATGTCCTTATGCTCACCACTATTCATGGGAACGGCAGCACCCCTGTGCTGTGCAAGGTACTGCGGGACCGGCCCTCAAGCCCGATTGTATTCTGGACTACAATCGGTATATGGGGGGAGTTGATCTTTCTGATCAAGTCCTCAAGCCATATAATGCCATGCGGAAATCACGTGTATGGTATAAAAAGGTTGAGGTCTACATGGTACAGGTTGCCATGTACAACTCTTTTATACTGTACCAGAACACTGGCAACACAGGGACATACCTGGAGTTTCAAGAGGTAGTTCTAAAGGCCCTCATCTTTGGTGACCGCCAAAGAGCGGGTCAGAGCACCTCTGGAACTTTAGGTCCCTGGATCGTCTCCGGCCAACACTTTCCAGGTGTGATCCCCAACACTGGAAGGACGGGACAAACCCAGAAGAAATGCAGAGTGTGTCACAGGAAGGGGAGACGGAGGAAAACCACCATTCAGTGTGACACTTGCCCCGATCATCCGGGCCTCTGCATAGGCTGCTTCAGGGAGTATCACACTTCCATGGAGTACCAAATTTTCCATCCTTTGCCCTAATTTTCATTCCCCAGTATTCAGCTCCAATGTACCAGCCCAGGGTACATTGACTTCCAAATTTTAAACCAAAACACCCCCCCCCCCCCCCCCCAAAAAAAAAAAAAAAAATTTTTTTTCCCAATACCCCAATATCTTTTTTTTTCTTCCCCCTAAAAAATGGGTCATGGTACACAGATTCAACAGCATTGGAGGTTTGCAGTTGCCTCAAATGCGCAACGTTCTCTCTCTCCACCTGAGCGGGTTGCGCATTTGAGGTAACAGAATAGGGACGGCCCCATACATCCCCTGCCCAGAATGATGATAGGTATAGAGTATAGGGTTTGGGGCGGGCATCATTTTTACTTTTGGCTGTACTCTGGTTCATCATTCTGGGAAAATAATTGGCATATCAGTACTAAAATTGCAATTTTCTTCCCCCCATAGTACACTTCATCCATTCCAGGATAATAAATGAAGGGAACACCCGTCTGTTCCAAATCTCCACTTCACCCTATACACCATCCCTAGGGGGTGTAATGTTTGTAACAATCTCACATGTGGGTGTTCCTTTCTTGTATTTTCCTCTGAATGTATGTAACTGTTAGGTCCGTAACAAACATCCGCCTCAAATGCGAAGAGTTCTCGCTGAGCTCTGTCGTATTTCCAGGCGACAATTTGGAGTAACATGTTAGTTGTTCCCAGAAAAATGAAGCAGAGCATAGGTTCGAAAATTGCAATTTTCAAAAAGTTACCCTTCATCCATTCCTGGAAAACAAATTTAGGAAACACCTGTGCATTCAAAATGTCCTCTTTACCCCTATACCAATTCCTCAGGGTGGGTACTTTCTGTAATGGTGTCACATGTGGGTGTTTCATTTTTGTATTTTCCTCAGAATGTATGTAACCGTCAGCTACTGATATTTCATAGGCCACAAATACAAACTGACCTCTATGACTTCTGAGCCTTGTTGTGCGCCCGTCCAGCACGTTACCCCATATGTGGATGTATTTTTATAGTCAGGGGAAAAAGCCCTCCAAAATTTGTAACCCAATTCCTCATATTACCCCATGTGAAAATGTTAAAAATTGGGTAACCCCAGCATTTTAGTGTAAAAAATTTTTTTTTCAATTTATGGCCCACTTTTCAAAAAACCTGTGAGGTGTTATTTCCCACTGTACCCCTTGTTACGTTCATTGAGGAGTGTAGTTTCTAATGTGTTTTTTTTTCTGTTGGGGGCTTTATAAATGCACATGACCCCCGACTTCAATTTCAACAAAATTTTCACTCCTTCCATTCTGAGCATTGCAGTGTGTCCACATAGCAATTTACATCCACATATGGGGTATTTTTTTTTTCTCAGACAAAATTGTTCTACAAATTTTGGGGGCCTTTTTTCCTATTACCCAATGTGAAAATGAAACATTTGGGGTAACACTATCAATATAGTGCAAAGAAATCTAATTTTTCACTTTTATGTCCCACTGTTCAAAAAACCTGTGAGGTGTAAGTACTCACTGTAACACTGTTACGTTCCCTGAGGGGTCTAGTTTCCAAAATGGTATGCCATGTGGGTTTTTCTTTGCTGTCCTGGCACCATAGGGGCTTCCTAAATGCGGCGTGCCCCCAGAGCAAAATTTGCTTCCAAACAGCCAAAATGTGACTCCTTCTCTTCTGAGACCTGTAGTGTGCCAGCAGAGCACTTTTCACCCCCATATGGGGTGTTTTCTGAATCGGGAGAAATTGGGCTTCAAATTTTGGGGGGTAATTTCTGCTTTAACCCTTTGTAAAAATGTAAAATTTTTGGGAAACCAAGCATTTTAGGTAAATTTTTTTTTTTACATATGCAAAAGTCGTGAAACCCCTGTGGGGTATTAAGGTTCACTTTACCCCTTGTTACGTTCCCCAAGGGGTCTAGTTTCCAAAATGGTATGCCATGTGTTTTTTTTTTGCTGTCCTGGCACCATAGGGGCTTCCTAAATGCGGCATGACCCCAGAGCAAAATTTGCTTCAAAAAAGCCAAATGTGACTCCTTCTCTTTTAAGACCTGTAGTGCGCCAGCAGAGCATTTTTCACCCCCATATGGGGTGTTTTAATTGGGCTTCAAATTTTGGGGGGTATTTTCTGCTTTAACCCTTTGTAAAAATGTAAAATTTTTGGGAAACCAAGCATTTTAGGTAAAATGTATTATTATTTTTTTTTTACATATGCCAAAGTCGTGAAACCCCTGTGGGGTATTAAGGTTCACTTTACCCCTTGTTACGTTCCCCAAGGGGTCTAGTTTCCAAAATGGTATGCCATGTGTTTTTTTTTGCTGTCCTGGCACCATAGGGGCTTCCTAAATGCGGCATGCCCCCAGAGAAAAATTTGCTTAAAAAAAGCCAAATGTGACTCCTTCTCTTCTGAGACCTGTAGTGCGGCAACAGAGCACTTTTCACCCCCATATGGGGTGTTTTCTGAATCGGGAGAAATTGGACTTCAAATTTTGGGGGATATTTTCTGCTATTACCCTTTTTAAAATGTAAAATTTTTGGGAAAACAAGCATTTTAGGTATTTTTTTTTTTTACATTTGCAAAAGTCATGAAACACCTGTGGGGTATTAAGGCTCACTTAATTCCTTGTTACGTTCCTCAAGGGGTCTAGTTTCCAAAATGGTATGCCATCTGTCTTTTCTTGCAGTTTTGGCGCCCTAGGAGCTTCCTAAAGGTGACATGCCCCCCAAAAACCATTTCAGAAAAATGTTCTCTCCAAAATCCCCTTGTCGCTCCTTCCCTTCTGAGCCCTCTACTGCGCCCGCCGAACACTTTACATAGACATATGAGATATGTGCTTACTCGAGAGAAATTGGGCTAAAAGAACATGCGAGTGTAAAAAATGAAAATTTTGAATTTTCTCCTTCACTTTGCTGCTATTCCTGTGAAACACCTAAAGGGTTAACACACTTACTGAATGTCATTTTGAATACTTTGGGGGTGTAGTTTTTATAATGGGGTCATTTCTGGTTTATTTCTAATATGAAGACCCTTCAAATCCACTTAACAACTGAACTGGTCCCTGAAAAATATTGAGTTTGAAAATTTTGTGAAAATTTTTTAAATTGCTGCTGAACTTTGAAGCTCTCTGGTGTCTTCCAAAAGTTAAAACACGTCAATTTTATGATGCAAACATAAAGTAGACATATTGAATATGTGAACAAAAAAAATTTATTTTGAATATCCATTTTCTTTACAAGCAGAGAGCTTCAAAGTTAGAAAAATGCAAAATTTTATATTTTTTCATCAAATTTTGGGATTTTTCACCAAGAAAGGATGCAAGTTACCATAAAATTTTACCACTATGTTAAAGTAGAATATGTCACGAAAAGACAATCTCGGAATCAGAATGATAACTAAAGGCATCCCAGAGTTATTGATGTTTTAAATGACAGTGGTCAGATGTTCAAAAAATGCTCTGATCCTTAAGGTGTAAAATGGCCTGGTCCTTAAGGGGTTAAAAAACATGTTTATGTTTTTTTTGTTTTTTTTATAACAATTTTATTACATTTTTTCAAAACATTTGACAGAAATAGAGCAATAGAATTCTTTCTTGAAAAACAATACATCCCATTACATTACATGTCGTTAGAGCTGCAGTGCATGCAATAGGACCGCCATATATACAGCAGCATTCAGTGGAACATTGCTCATAGGTCATAATTCAGGACAGATGTTAATAGGCAATACTATAGTCAGGTTGATGAGACGAGCATAAAAAAAAACCTCCTCATGTGGAAACATCCATCTTCCATTCTGACAAAGACACAGACAATAAAACAAAACCATCTAAACAACATCAACTCAGTCACAACTTTTACAATCTCTCCTCCACTACTTCTAGCACTCCAAGAGTCCCCTTCAGGGACTCTAGCACATACCATTCAGTCATTCGGAACTTGGACATCAGGCATCTCCTGTCCCCAACAGGCATTACTTTCTCAACGACTTTCCTCCACTTAGCAAGAAAGGTCTTAGTAAGTTTGTCAGGGTCTTTCAGTGTCTCCCTAGCCTCTAGACCTAGTAAATGTATCATAGTATCTCTTACCTCCGTAAGTGTAGGTACCGTGTCAACCAGCCAATGGCGCAATAGGCACTTCACCCCTACCAGTAGGGAGAGATGGATGTCTTTGGAGGCTATAGTGGATGAGGCACCGTCATTGTTTGGAGTAGGAATATAATGAAATATGAAGTGTAGCGGTTCTAAAGGAATATGCACATTCCATATGTGTGAAATAAAGGACTTGATATCCTTCCAATACCCTTTTATTTTGTCACAGGTCCATAGGCAATGCCAAAGGTCTGCTCTATCTAGATGGCATTTCGGACAGGCTTTTAAGTAATGGGGTGTAACTACCTAGTGGGAGAAGTTAAAAGCAGAGATGGCTTCTTGTAGGAGTTTGAAATGCATTTCTCTCCAGTCTTCCCCTACCACAGCATTCCTGACGTGTCTTAGGCCCTGCAGTAGCTTAGAAGTCAAGTCGTCCGTGTGTAGAAAAGGAGCCCAATGGTCGAATAGTTTGTCAGCCAATCCCCTTGAGCTATGTTCCCTCAAAATCTTGTATATAGTAGATAAAGAGAGCGAACCAGTGGGCCGACCCAATAAATCTGCAAACTGCACCTCCCCATGAACTTCATCAAAATGCCTGGCTCTGGATCTACAAAAAGTCCTAGTTTGATAATATTGTAATATATGAGAAGAGGGAAAATGATAATTGTCCCTGACTTCCGGCAATGTCATAAAAGTACCCCTAGGAGGCAACAAGAGGTCCCCCAATCTCGTAATTCCCCATTCCTTCCAGTTGTCAAAAAGTTTGTTAGTATGTCCAGGGGCAAAGGATGGGGAATTCCATAAGGACATGACCGGGAAAATACTAAAGGGCACTCTATAGAGTAGTCTAATAGCTTTCCATGCTGCAATTGTGTCCCTTAACAGTATGCTATGTTTGACCGACGGAGGGAGTTCAGAGTATTTGGAGTGCAGTAGAGCCACAAGGTCCCACGGTTCCGCCATTTGCTTATCTATAGTCAGGTCAGAAAAATAAGAGCTGTTAATAATCCAATCCCTTGCATGCCTATAGAGAGCCACTAGGTTGTAAGTGCGAATGCATGGCAAATTCAGTCCTCCAGGATATTTACCCAACTGAAGCTTGCTATACGCTATGCGTGACCTCCTACCCTTACACAGAAATGTAATTATAAGTGACCTAAGTGTGCGGATGTCATCATGTCTGAGCAGTAAAGGTATCGTCTGGAGTGGGTATAGTAGCTTGCCGAAGCACATCATCTTTACCAAATGCGCTCTACTCACTACAGAGAGAGGAAGAGTGGACCACTTATCCAAGTCACCTTTAATTTTAGTGAAAATAGGTTTATAGTTAAGGTTATAGAGAGCAGATGTGGTTCGTCCTAATTTTATGCCTAGGTATGTCATGTGTGATGTCAGGATTTCAACCTCCGGTATGGGCACACGTGGGATACTTCCCGTTCCCAGAAATAATAACTGACATTTAGAAGGGTTTATTCTAAATCCTGAGAAGGTACCAAAATCTTGAAGCAGATCTAGGACACGCTGGACGTGGATGGCCGGTGAATCAAGAAAAACGAGGACGTCGTCCGCAAAACAGGTAAGTTTAATTTCCCTAGATCCCACCCCAATCCCCCGAAAATCCGCACCGGAGAGCAGGCGACGCGCTAGGGGCTCCAAAGCCAAATCGAAAAGGAGGGGCGATAATGGACACCCCTGTCGCGTCCCCTTCCGTAAATGAATAGTCTGTGACAAGAAACCTGGGGTATATACCTTTGCCACTGGAGCACTATACATAGTCTGGATATACTCCCTGAAAGTCCCCCTAACCCCGAATCTGTCCAGGACATCCCCCAACCAAGTCCAGCTGATGTTGTCAAAAGCCTTTTCGGCGTCAATGGCAAGCAAAGCTGGGGGTGTCCTGGAGGGATCCATCCTTCCCGCAATATCCATAGCCGCCACCACTACTCTGATGTTGGTCACGGCCGACCTTCCCTTAATGAAGCCAATCTGATGTGTGCCTATCAGCTTTGGGAGGATTCCCGCCAGCCTATCCGCCAATATTTTAGAGAGCATCTTACAGTCTTGGTTAATGAGTGATATCGGCCGATAGGATGACGCGGAGTCAGCTGGCTTACCTGGTTTGGATATGACCTTGATATAGGCCATGTCCCAAGAAGATAACATTGTCTTGTCTGTGAGAATGGAGTTGAACGCCTTCACCAGTGTGGGGGTAACCTGTTCCCCTAGTATTTTATAAAAGTCCGGTCCAAACCCGTCTGGGCCCGGGGCCTTACCTCTCTGCAGTCCCCTGACAGCGGTCTGAACATCCTCCGCGGTCACCGGGGCATTCAGGGTGGCAAGATCATCATCAGATACGGGGTAGATCAAGGGATCGTAAGAATTCAAGGCCCCTGTCCCTATGCAACTCATCCCCCTGATATAGTTTCTGGTAAAAATCCCCTAGAATTTGATTAATCTGTTTGGGGTGAGTTGTAGGGTTCCCCTGAGTATCTCTCAGGCACCTAATGTCTGTTATGGGCCTCCAATCTCTCGCCAAGTTAGCCAATAACTTACCACCTTTATTCCCATATTTATAGAAAGTGGCATTTCTCTGGTCCCTGAACAAAGCGTCCAACCCCTCCTGCTTCTCCAAAAAGTCTGTCCTGGCCCCTACCCAACTATCTTTATTTTCAGGGCTGGGAGAATCAAGGAAAGTTGTATAAGAGTTCCTTAACGTTTGCCTGGCCAACTTGAAGGCAGCCGCGGCAGCCCTTTTCTTATGAGTAGCATATGCCATGACTCTCCCCCTCAGCACGGCTTTTGCGGTGTCCCAGAACAATCTCGGGTTGTGCTCATGAGCAGCATTTGTGGCACAAAAGTCCATCCACCACCCATTCAGTTGTGACCTAAAGTTAGAATTGGTAGCCAGAGCTAAGGGGAAGTGCCATAAAATATCCTGATCCTTGGGGACAACCGGAAGAATTCTAATCAAAACTGGGGCATGATCAGAAATAGCAATATCGTCAATCTCCACATTCAGCACCCTATGTAATAAAGAAGACGAAAGCAAAAAATAATCTATTCGGGACCATGTGTTCCATACCGGTGAAAAGAAACTGAACTCCCTCCCGTCTGGGTGATAATGTCGCCACGCTTCCGTGAGGTCTGTGCAGTCCAGTAGGTCAGCTAACCAAGAGTCCCCCTCCCCCTCTGCGTTGTGTCCCCTCCTGAGGTCACCTCCTGTCCTCTACACCGGAGTGTACAGTATTAAGGTCTCCCCCGATTAGCACATCCCTCTCTGAATCCCTATGTATTGCTTCCCACAAGTCCCTGACAAAAGGGGTCTCATTGTCATTTGGAGCATAAACACTATACAGGCTCAAGCGCCCCAACTCCGAGTCCATGACTATGTGACATAGCCTACCGTCAGTATCATTAGTTTTAGAGATGATTGTGTGTGCAAAATTCTTCCTTATCAGTATAAGGACTCCCGCCCTCCCCTGTACTGCTGGGGATCCATACACCTCCCCTACCCACATTTGGCGCATCCTAAATGTGTTTCCTGAAGTAGTGCAATACTTTCCCTCAGTTTATGTAGGTGTCTTAGTACTATCCGTCTCTTAGCTGAGGATTAGTGTTGCTCACGAATATTCGCAATTCGAATATTATTCGCGAATATCGCATATTCGCGAATTCGCGAATTTCGCGAATATAGCGCTATATATTCGTAATTACGAATATTCGTTTTTTTATTTATTTATTAATTAATTAATTTATTTATTTTTTTCACAGTACACATCACAGTGATCATCCCTCTCTGCTTCCAGCTTGTGTGGTGTAAAGAATACTACTGTGTGAGACTGGCGTGCGCAAATTCGCATATGCGAAAATTCGCATATGCTAATTTTCGCATATGCGCATTTTCGCGTATGATAATTTTGTATATGCTAATATTCACATATGTTAATTTTCGCATACGCGAATTTACGCATATGCGAAAATAAAACGAGAATATAACGAATATGCGAATATTCGCGAATATATGAGAATATTCGTCCATATATTCGCGAATATTCGCGAATTCGAATATGGCCTATGCCGCTCAACACTACTGAGGATCGCAGTCCCTTCCCATTCCATGTTATTATAGTCATTCCCACTCACAATTTAAGGTTACACACCTCAGTGGCCTGGGGACATGCGACATCCTTCCGTCCAACCACACAGCATACAGTCCCTGTGAATGATATCTGAGAAAAGACAGGTGAGGAGTAAAAGTGAACATAAACATAGAACAGGAAAATGTCGAGACAAGAAAGCAGAATGATCTAGGACCTGCAAACTCTGGCGCCCTTTGGATTAAACGTAGACTTGGAAATTTTCGGATTCCTATAAACAGACAATTTCAGTACGCAGCTACAGAGTATATTATATTTAATATTATTTTACTCATTTTACCCAATTATTTTCATTTATTCTTATTTCTACTACATCTTTTACCATTTTTACTATTTTATATTTTTTTATTATTTAAATTTATTTTTATTATTATCATTATTTTTATATTTATTTTTTATTTTTATTATTTTATTTAATTTTAATTCTATTTTTATTTTTATTTATTTCTTTTTATTCTTATTATTTATTATTATAATTTGTATTTATTTATTTTTATTTTTATAATCATTTTTATTTTTATTTTATTTTATTTTTTATTTTATATTTATTACTATTAATCATGTGTTCCAATAAGAGTAGCACTCCACATTCTATATATATCCTCTATTATCCAATTGTTTACCTAAACATCTTTTTAATATCTTTTCACTACTTCTCCCACTTGCACCACTTAATTTTATCTTACTCATATTTATTGGATCACTCAGATTATCACCAATTGTTATCCATATCCACTCTTACAATCAGTTATCTTGGCAATTTTTCTTATATATACCTATGTATCTATTGATTTATATATGATTTATATATAATCATACAATTAATCGTTTCCATTCCCACATACACCTGCCAGACCTGTTAATTACACAGCTCTTGTCCCTCCATACATATCATTCATTATATTCTTCTTACACATGACTATAGATCCATTGATTTATACATAAGCTTACATGGAAAAACAGTTTTCACCTCTACATTGACCCAGCCATACCTGCAAATATTAATTATTCAGCTCTTGTCCCCTCAAACATACCATTCATCATGTAATATATACTCCACCTATTACCTCCACCAGATCTTCCATTAGAACACACCGGGAGATATATATACATTTAGGTCAAATCCCCACCTTGCCATATACACATACTAACCATCTAAAACCTCTAACTCTTCAAACTCTATTTCCCTAATTCACCTACCTCTTTTTTCACCACCCGGACTGCGGGACCATTCCTGTTATTCCATTTTGGACCCGACCCGGATCTTCCACCATGTTTTCCTTCCATCTTTTACTTGGACTGTATATAAGGCACAATTTGGCATTGTTCCAGCAGACTACTGAGGACGGACCTAGAGGGTCCGAAACGCGTCTAGTCTTAAGGCAGTAGACACCATTGCAAGCACTATCATCACCAGCTCAATCACAGAACCACAGGATCATCACAGTGCGCCAGGATTCTATTACGCGCTCAACACACTCACCGCCACGAGGAGAAGCCGAGCACCAGTGACCGCAGACAGCCACAAACAAGCTGCTTCGTTTCCAGAGTGAGGACCGACATCGCAAAGTCCATAGGAGTGACCGGGTGAGAGGTACATAGTACCACAAGATTTTTCTTCCCCCTTTCCACTACCCAGCCTTGCAACTGCTGGAGTTTCCTCCTTTTGGCCCAGTGCCAATCCATGGCTCCCTCACTCTGTTAGAGACAGCACGCACCCTTGCAACATTGACACATTGACACACTGTGTCCCATTCAATTGTACTACCAACTGCGGTCGCAGTACCGCTACATTGTGACTTTGTTTCTTCTTTCTGGCATACGGTCGCAGCACGGTGGACTACTTGACTATTTCACACATCTCTACGGTCGCCGTACCGAGAGCAATTGACTTGGCTGTTATACATTGCGGTCGCAGCATCGGGTTCATTTACCTACTATTGCACAATGTATAACTATTCAGTGCTTTTCATCTACTGACCTTGTTATGAATTACATTTATGAATTATTTTTACTGTTTTATATGCATTGGAAAGTATAAGCGCTAGGGCCCAGCGTTTTTTCCTGTTTTATATTATTAAATTACAAATAAATTACGCTTTTGTCTATCCAAGTAAGAGCCTTTTCTTTTAATTTCACCATCCTCTATCTCTCTTTCACCATCCCCCTTCTCCTTTAACCATTTCCTTCTCCCCTATACTTTTCTCTCTCATATACACCGATCAATATATACAAACACATCCTGCAGTTTATACAGAAACACCTATCATCACAAATATTCATTATATACATGCATATTCTCCAATTTATACAGTAACACTTACCATCACCCTCTCCAATCATTCACAAACACCTAAGATACTTTTCTCCCCCATACTTTTCCTCTCTCCCATATACACCGATCATTATATACAGATTCTCCAGTTTATACAGGAACACTTATCATCACCCTCTTTAATTATTCATTATATATATATATATATATATATATATATATATATATATATATACATACCCTCAAGTTTATACAAACACCCATCATCACCCTCTTTAATTATTCATAAACACCACTATCATCATTACATATTCACAGACAAAACCATATAACACATTTCCATCACACTCAAGACCTTGAGAATCAGTCACCCCCATTTATCTTTACGAATTTTCTGTTTAATCAGGGTATACAGGAGATTATACCCAGACTGAAGTTCTCGGTCACCACACCAGATTGAGTACATCTCACATTTCCTTAATCTTTTTCAATAAACATAGAACAGCAAATCAAAAATAAAAACCAGAGCAGGAGGGCATTGTGCCCCCCTCCAGTGCCAATGTAGTACCGGGCTTCAGTTTTTTCGCTGATGGCAACTAGTGGGGCACTGAACCACTCGAACAATTTTGTGGTGTACACAATAATCAACTGGTCCCCTCCCTCCCACCCCTAACCACTCTGAATATGGGCTATTCCCCCTACCCCCTCCCCCCCCCCCCCCCGCGAGAAAAGGATCACCTGGAACTCCCACTAAGGTCGATTGTCAGGCGTATCATGGGCTAATGTTACAGTAGACAACAAGTGGGATGAACCCCATAACTAAAGGCTATTTGAAATAGAGACAAGGCGGAACCCGTCCTCATAATTAGCCATAGAACTATAAAAGAAAAAGGAGCATAATAGAACGTAGTAGAGTCAGGTCTCAAGCATTCGTGACACACAGGCTAGATCAGCCGGGCCCCTCCTGAGGCCGGTGAAACTCTCAAATAGTCCAGCACCAAACTGTGTAAAACAAATCGTACTGTCAATATACAAAGGTCATCCTGTAGGGTCTGGAGTGGAGACAGTTTTGTCATCACGTCTGCGCTTCTGAGCAGATCTCGTCGAAATTTCATGGCAGCAGCTTTGGGAGTTTGGGTATGTAGAAGAAGTACCGTCTTTCATAAAGACTCTCAAGATAGCAGGGTACTGCAGGGTAAAATGGATCTGCTTTTTAACAAGGCTGGTGCAGATGGGAGCAAAAGATTTACATCTCTGAGCCACTTCTGCTGAATAATCGCCAAAGATAAGAAGCTTATGTCCCTGGAAAATGAGTGGAGTGGAACGTTTCTTAAAGGTACGGAGGACCAGATCCTTGTCCATGTAATTGAGATAGCGGGCAATTACTTGGCGCGCCCTTGGGGACCGGTTAGGTCTATTCACGTCCGCTTGTGGGGGGGGCACCCTATGCGCCCTTTCTATCAGGTAGCCACCCTCTAAGCCAAGCGCTTCAGGTAGATCAACAGAGAAAAGCACCCCAAGCTGATTGTGTGGCACTGTTTCAGGGAGCCCCACCACCCTCAAATTGTTCCTCCTAGATCTGTTTTCCAAGTCCTCCACTTTGTCCTGGAGAGCTTGCTGGGATTTATATAGGAGACGTAGCTCTCTGGTGACAGTGTCCACTTCATTCTCCATGTGGACATATTTGCGGTCTAAATCGCTAATCTGCACAGTATGTGTAGCCACTTCTAATTTCAACTGCGCCACAGCTGCTGAGATTGAGGTCGCTATAGTGGCTGTAATTTGTGGGGAGATCAACTTCACCATCTCCATAGCATATTGCTTCCCTGTCATCCCCAAAGATGGGATAATTGTGTCCATCACCCCGCTTACTTGCACATCCTGGGCTGTCTGCGTCTGTAGCTGCTGTGTCTGTAGCTGTAGCTGCTGTCTCCTGCTCCTGAGCTGTGCCGTCCGCTGCCATCTTAGGTGAGGCGTTGCTCTGTGTCTGTGAGGCAAGGGAGGACTGGGGGAAAGCGGTGGTGCCGCGCTTAGCAAATTTCTCCATCGGAGAGAAGTGAGGGGAGATCCCGGCAACAGATCACCCTCTATACAGCAGTTCAAAGTGTCGGTTAGGCGGCGAAAGCAAGGCGGTGGGACGGAGCTCCCGCTGCTGCGACTACTCCATCAGCGCGCTGGAACCGGAAGCCATGTTTATGTTTTTTACATGGGGAATCACCCATATGTCTATGGATATTATGGTGAAAGAAACCAATCAAGACAGCAAATAAGTGTCCCCAACAAAAGAGAAAAAAACCAGAACCAGTGTAAAAACTCATGCTTGCTGAATCAGCAGAACGTACAATATGAAAAATTGTTGTTTATTATGTAACTCGTGAATTTACAATACATGATTGTGGAATTGTAAATCAAAAAGTATTTTAAAAAAATGTAAAAAGCATTTCAAAGATATCCTTCTTTTGCAGCATGGTACACAGTTGTAAGTTAAAATAGAATAGATAGAACAATGACATAAGGCACACTTCATGTACCTGCTTCTGTGCAAATGAACACAGAAGCATCTACATGAAAAAGAAAACATAAGTGTAAGGTATCTCCACAGGAGGTATGTATAGTTGAGGACTACATACTCTATGGTATGAGTATCATACACTGCTCAAAAAAATAAAGGGAACACTAAGATAACACATCCTAGATCTGAATGAATGAACTAATGGTATGAAATACTTTCGTCTTTACATAGTTGAATGTGCGGACAACAAAATGACACAAAAATTATCAATGGAAATGAAATTTATCAACCCATGGAGGTCTGGATATGGATTTAATGCAAACTCAGCACTCTTATGCGGGTGAATTAGTGGATTTTTATTTATTTAAAAATAAAAATCCACTAATTCACCAGCATAAGAGTGCCGAGTTTGCAGTAAATTTATTACGAGGATTGGGATTCCTACTCATGCACCTTTTCCATAAGGAAGTGCCATATCTACTCACATGGTCTGGATATGGAGTCACACTCAAAATCAAAGTGGAAAACCACACTACAGGCTGATCCAACTTTGGTGTAATGTCCTTAACCCCTTAAGGACAGGTTTTTTTTAAACGTTTTTGCATTTTCGTTTTTTGCTCCTTGCCTTTAAAAAATCATAACTTTCCATTTTGCACCTAAAAATCCATATGATTGCTTATTTTTTGCTCCACCAATTCTACTTTGTAATTACGTCAGTCATTTTGCCCAAAAATCTACGGTGAAACGGAAAAAAAAATCATTGTGAGACAAAATTTTGGGGGCTTCCGTTTCTATGTAGTACATTTTTCGGTAAAAATGACACCTTATCTTTATTCTGTAGGTTAAAATGATACCCTACTTATATAGGTTTGATTTTGTCGTACTTCTGGAAAAAATCATACCTTCATGCAGGAAAATTAATACGTTTAAAATTGTCATCTTCTGACCCCTATAACTTTTTTATTTTTGCGCATATGGGGCGGTTTGAGGGCAAATTTTTTGCGCCGTGATCTGAAGTTTTTAACGGTACCATTTTTGCATCGATAGGACTTATTGATCGCTTTTTATTCATTTTTTCATGCTATAAAAAGTGACCAAAAATGCACTATTTTGGAATTTGGAATTTTTTTGCGCGTACGCCATTGACCATGCGATTTAATTAACGATATATTTTTATAATTCGGACATTTCCGCACACAGTATTACCATATATGTTTATTTTTATTTACACTGTGGTTTTTTTTTTTTATGGGAAAAGGGGGGTGATTCAAACTTTTAATAGGGGAGGGGTTAAATGATCTTTATTCACTTTTTTTCACTTTTTTTTTGCAGTGTTATAGCTCCCATAGGGACCTATAACACTGCGCACACTGATCTTTTACATTGATCACTGGTTTCTCATAGGAAACCAGTGATCGATGATTCTGCCGCTTGACTGCTCATGCCTGGATCTCAGGCACTGAGCAGTCATTCGGCGATCGGACAGCGAGGAGGCAGGTAGGGACCCTCCGGCTGTCCTGTAAGCTGTTCGGGATGCCGTGATTTCATCGCGGCTATCCTGAACCGCTCCCTGAGCTAATCGGCATGCTTTCACTTTCACTTTAGACTTGGCGTTCAACTTTGAACGCCACGTCTAAAGGGTTAATAGCGCGCGGCACCGCGATCAATGCCGTGCGCTGTTAGCCACGGGTCCCACGCCGTGGCCCCGCGTTATAGATCGGGAGCGGACACATGACGTTCCAGTACGTCATGTGTCCTTAAGAGGTTAAAACAAGTCAAAATGAGGCTCAGTAGTGTGTGTGGCCTCCATGTGTCCGTATGACCTCCCTACAATGCCTGGGCATGATCCTGATGAGGTGGCGGATGGTCTCCTGATGGATGTCCTCCCAGACCTGGACTAATAACAACTCCTGGACAGTCTGTGGTGCAATGTGGCGTTGGTTGATGGTGCGAGACATGATGTCCCAGATGTGCTCAATCGGATTCAGGTCTGGGGAATGGGCAGGCCAGTCCATAGCATCAATGCCTTCCTCTTGCAGGAACTGCTGACACACTCCAGCCCCATGAGGTCTAGCATTGTCTTGCATTAGGAGGAATTCAGGGCCAACCGCACCAGCTTATGGTCTCACAAGGGGTCTGAGGATCTCATCTCGGTAACTAATGGCAGTCAGGCTACCTCTGGCAAGCACATGGAGGGCTGTGCGGCCCCCCAAATAAATGCCACCCCACACCACACCATTACTGACCCATTGCCAAACTGGTCATGCTGGAGGATGTTGCAGGCAGCAGAACGATCTCCACTGTGTCTCAAGACTCATGTCTGTTAGATGTGTTCAGTGTGAACCTGCTTTCATCTGTGAAGATCACAGGGCGCCAGTGGTGAACTTCCCAATCTTGGTGTTCCCTGGAAAATAGAAACATAGAAACCTAGAATGTGTCGGCAGATAAGAACCATTTGGCCCATCTAGTCTACCAAATAATCTGAATCCTATCAATAGTTCCTGGCCGTATCTTATATGAAGGATAGCCTTATGCTTATCCCATGCATGTTTAAACTCCTTCACTGTATTTGCAGTGACCACTTCTGCAGGAAGGCTATTCCATGCATCCACTATTCTCTCAGTAACGTAATACTTCCTGATATTACTTTTTAACCTTTGCCCCTCTAATTTAAAACTATGCCCTCTTGTGGTAGTTTTTCTTCTTTTAAATATGTTCTCCTCCTTTACCGTGTTGATTCACTTTATGTATTTAAAAGTCTCTATCATATCTCCTCTGTCTCTTCTTTCTTCCAAGCTATATGTGTTATGGTCCTTTAACACGGTAAAGCATGGTAAAGCATATTTAAAAGAAAAAAACTACCACAAGATGACATAGTCAAACATCCTGCATGGTGTTGGGCTGTAAGCACAACCCCCACCTGTGGACGTCGGGCCCTCATACCACCCTTATAGAGTCTGTTTCTGACCGTTTGAGTGCACACATGCACATTTGTGGCCAGCTGGAGGTCATTTTGCAGGGCTCTGGCAGTGCTCCTCCTGCTCCTTCTTGCACAAAGGCGGAGGTAGTGGTCCTGCTGCTGGGTTGTTGATCTCCTACGGCCTCCGCCCCGTCTCCTGATGTAATGGCCTGTCTCCTGGTAGCGCCTCCATGCTCTGGACAGAGCAAACCTTCTTGCCACAGCTCGCATTCATGTGGCATCCTGGATGAGCTGCACTACCTGAGCCACTTGTGTGGGTTGTAGACTCCTTCTCATGCTACCACTAGATTGAAATCACCGCCAGCATAACCACTGATTTATTGGGGGTGCCTTGCTAATTGCCTGTAATGCAGAGAGAGACTTCAACGGGGGTGTCGGCTTTGAGAGGCGTGGGTCACAGGGCAATCAAGGTAGGTAAAAGCAAGGGTGATGAAGCTGCAGATGCAGTGAAACGCGTTGCATGCTGGGAGAATAAACTACCTTTGCTTTTACCTACCTTGATTGCCCTGTGACCTGCGCCTCTCAAAGCCGACACCCCCGTTGAAGTCTCTCTCTGCATTACCTCCTGTTCTGGCGGCTTGGCTGTGGACACTTTATGCGCTCACCATTGTTGTGTATGGGGGTACACAACAACACCAGGTGAGCCTCCTTGTCAGTATATACCTCTCCACCTTACAGGTCTCCCATTTATTACACCTTGGAGCGCTGTATCTTTTGTCTTTTCTAGTTGCTAATTGCCTAACATTTCAACCTGTTGTCTGTTTCATTTGCACAAAAACATGTGAAATTGATTGTCAATCAGTGTTGCTTCCTGAGTGGATAGTGTGATTTCACAGAAGTGTGATTGACTTGGAGTTACATTGTGTTGTTTAAAGGGGTACTCTCGTGGAAAACTTTATTTTTTAAATCAACTTGTGCCAGAAAGTTAAACAGATTTGTAAATCACTTCTATTAAAAATATTAATCCTTCCAGTACTTTTTAGGGGCTGTATACTAAAGAGAAATCCAAAAAAGAAATGCATTTCCTCTGATGTCATGACCACAGTGCTCTCTGCTGACTTCTGCAGTCCATTTTAGGAACTGTCCAGAGCAGCACATGTTTGCTATGGGGATTCTCTCCTGCTCTGGACAGTTCCTAAAATGGACAGCAGAGGTCAGCAGAGAGCACTGTGGTCATGACATCAGAGGAAATGCATTTCTTTTTTGGATTTCTCTTTAGTATGCAGCCCCTAAAAAGTATTGGAAGGATTAATATTTTTTAATAGAAGTGATTTACAAATCTGTTTAACTTTCTGGCACCAGTTGATTTATGGGAGTACCCCTTTAAGTGTTCCCTTTATATTTTTTTGAGCACAGTAGAATAACACTACTAACAAGGCAATCTGGAAATTGGGACTGCAACAAAAGAGCTTACAACAAAAAACCTAGATAGTACAATACTGGTGCACATAAGAAATGGAAGTGATATGTCACATGGGTTACCCAATGCTGCCTGGAGTGGAGGAGCATATTACGGCAGGGTCACTGTGTGGTTAAGATATGAGTAGGAGCGCAGTAGCATAATCAACATAATATGGGAGAATAAGGCTTAGGACTGTGCAAAACTACTACATTACATGTGCCCTACTGATATGCAACAGAAAATCACTGAATATGGATGGTATAGCACATGAAACATGTTGGCCATTATAGAACTATAATGTACATTCAAAAAATGGAAAACCACAATGAAAAATGTTTACATAGAAAGAAGTTCCAGCTCCACAAGATTATAGTCCAAAAATATTTATTGAAGCATCAGGATACAAAAAAGTGAAACAATCTTAAAAAGGACTGACATGTTTCGTACAGCAGGTCCTTAGTCATAGTGACACAACATTGCTAAAGAGTAAGTCTTATAAAACCATTTTATTTACAAAGAACCTCCTTCCCATGTGAAATCATTCCTGCTATTATTAGGAACATGTAGGGGAATTCATCAATACTTGTCTACTATTTTTGACTATTTTTGTCATGAATAGTTGCCTTGTTTTTTAACTCCCTGCTCCAAATGAATGAAAAGTCACACGTCCCTTGATTAATTTTGCGCTCGGGAACATTTCTGAAAGTTTACCTCACAGTTCTCCTACATTTCCCACCTGTTCAGGCACGGTGAGTAATTCTATAATCATCTGTTCTGTCTGGTGATTGAACCCAGAACCTTATGGGATCAGCTAGTCAAAAAACGGTACAACTACCCTCTGCGCCTCTGATAATTTCTAAGATTTGAAATGGGGGTTCCATGTTGAATTTTAACCACTTAGGGACCACGGGTGTACAGGTACACCCTGATGCCCTGGTATTTAAGGAGCAAGGGCGTACCTGTAGGCCTGTAGGAATTTCGGTCCCTGCCACGGGGACCGGACCAGGATGGCTGCTGATATCTATCAGCAGGCATCCCGTGCATATGCCCAGGGGGTCCTGAGACCCCCCATGTCGGCGATCACCGAAAATCGCCGGTGAATTCACCCCTTCGATTTGCTGCGATTCCGGGTCATATGGGTCTCCGGTGACCTGGTGACCCGGAAAATAAGGGGGAAAATGTTTTCCAAGACGGAGACCACTATACAGTGGTCTCTAAACTGTAGCCCTCCAGATGTTGCAAAACTACAACTCCCAGCATGCCCAGACAGCTGTTTGATGTTTGGGCATGCTGGGATTTGCCGTTTTCCCAAAAGCTGGAGTGCTACAGTTTGGAGATCCCTGTGCAGTGGTCTCTAAACTGTGGCCCTCTAGATCTCGCAAAACTACAACTCCAAGCATGCCCACACAGCAGTTTTCTGTCTGGGCATGCTTGGATTTGTAGTTTTGAAACATCTGGAGGGCCACAGTTTGGAGATCACTGTGCAGTGGTTTCTAAACTGTGGCTCTTCAGATCTTGCAAAACTACAACTCCCAGCATGCCCAAACAGCTGTCTCGGCATGTTGGGAATTATAGTTGCATACATCCAGCTGTTGCATAACTACATCTCCCTGCATGCCCTTCGGCGATCAGTACATGCTGGGAGTTATAGTTTTGCAACAGCTGGAGGCACACTTGTTGGAAAATACTGAGTTAGGTAACAGAACCTAACTGAAGGTTTTCCAACCAGTGTGCCTCCAGCTGTTGCAAAAGTACAACTCCCAGCATGCATGATGCTGGGAGTTGTAGTTTTGCAACAGCTGGAGGTTTGCCCCCCCCCCCCCCCATGTGAATGTACAGGGTACATTCACACGGGCAGGTTTACAGTGATTTCCCTGCTTCAAGTTTGAGCTGCGGTAACATTTTCCACCTCAGAGCAAACGCCTAGCGGGAAACTCACTGTAAACCCGCCAGTGCAGATGTACCTTAAAAACACTACACAACTAAAAACCCTGTGCAATCCCTAATTTAGTCCTCAAATGAGCATCACTCAATTCGGAGTCCTGTAGTATTTCAAGGAAACTGTATAGGGCCACATATGGTGTATTTCCGTACTCGGGAGCAATTGCACTACAAATTTTGGGGAGCTTTTTCTCCTTTTACCCCTTATGAAAAGGAAAAGTTGGGGTCTACACCAGCCTGTCAGAGTAAAAAAATAAAAATACACTAGTTTTAAAAAGTACACTAACATGCTGGTGATGCCCCATACTTTTAATTTTCACAAGATGTAAAAGGAATAAAAGACTGCCAAAATTTGTAACGTAATTTCTCCTGAGTACGGAAATACCCCATATGTTGACGTAAAATGCTCTGCGGGCACACAAGGCTCAGGAGTGAGAGCGCACTATGTACATTTGAGGCCTAAATTGGTAATTTGCACAGGGGTGGCTGATATTAAAGCGGTTCTGACAAACGCAAAAAAATAAATACCCACGTGTGACCCCTTATGGAACGTAACAAGAGGTATAGTGAGCCTTAAAACCACAGGTGTTTGACAAATCAAATTTTTGTTAAAGTTGGATGGGAAAATGAAAAAAAAATATATTTTTTTAACTAAAATGCTGGTGTTACCCTAAATTTTTCCTTTTCACAAGAGAAAATAGGGAAAAAGCCCCCCAAAATTTGTAACCCCATTTTTTCTGAGAACATACCCTATATGTGGATGTAAAGTGCTCTGCAGGTGCACTACAATGCTCAGAAGTGAAGGAGCGCCATTGGGCTTTTGGAGCGAAAATGTGTCCGGAATTGAAGGCCACGTGTGTTTAAAAAGCCCCCATGGTGCCAGAACAATGGGCGCCTCCCACATGTGACCCCATTTTTTAAACTAAGCCCCTCATGGAATGTAATAAGGGGTACAGTGAGCATTTACACCCCACAGGTGTCTGACAGATTTTTGGAACATTGGTCTGTGAAAATGAAAAATTAAATTTTTCATTTGCACAGCCCACTGTTACAAAGATCGGTCAAATGCCAGTGGGGTGTAAATGCTCACTACACCCCTTATTAAATTCTGTGAGGGGTGTAGTTTCTAAAATGGGGTCACATATGGGGGGGTCCACTGTTCTGGCACCACCGGGGGCTTTGTAAACGCACATGGCCCCTGACTTCCATTCCAAACAAATTCTATCTCCAAAAGCTCAACGGCGCTCCTCCTCTTCTGAGCATTGTAGTTCGCCCGCAGAGCACTTGATGTCCACACATGGGGTATTTCCATACTCAGAAGAAAGGGGGTTACAATTTTTGGGGGGGAATTTCCTCCTACTACCCCTTGTAAAAATGTAAAATTTGAGGGAAAACCAGCATTTTAGTGAAAAAATAAAGATTATTCATTTACACATCCGACTTTAACAAAAAGTTGTCAAACACCTGTGGGGTGTTAAGGCTCCCTGTACCCCTTGTTACATTCCTTGAGGGGTATAGTTTCAAAAATAGTAGGTTATGTTTTTTTTTTTTTTTTTGCTGTTCTGGCACCATAGGGGCTTCCTAAATGGGACATGCCCCCCAAGAACCATTTCAGCAAAATTTGCTTTCCAAAAGCCAAATGTGACTCCTTCTCTTCTGAGCATTGTAGTTCGCCCGCAGAGCATTTTACGTCCACACATGGGGTATTTCCATACTCAGAATAGATGGGGGTTACAAATTTTGGAGGACATTTTCTCCCATTACCCTTTGTAAAAAATGGTAAATTTGGGAAAAAAACTGCACTTAAGTGAAACATTTTTTTCTCCATTAACACAGCCGACTTTAACGAAAAGTTGTCAAACACCTGTGGGGTCTTAGGGCTCACTGCTCCCCTTTTTATCTGCCTTGAGGGGTTTAGTTTCCAAAATAGTATGCAATGTGGTTTTTCTTTTGCTGTTCTGGCACTATAGGGGCTTACTAAATGCAACTGTCCATTGTCGCCCCTTTCCTTCTGAGCCTTCTACTGTGCCCGTCGAACACTTCACACACACATATGAGATATTTCCTTACTCGAGAGAAATTGGGTTACTCATTTTGGGGGGGATTTTTCTCCTATTACCCCTTGTAAAAGTTAAAAAACTGGGTCTACAAGAACATGCGAGTGTAAAAAATGATAATTTTGAATTTTCTCCTTCCTTTTGCTGCTATTCCTGTGAAATACCTATAGGGTTAACAATCTTTCTGAATGTCATTTTGAATACTTTGAGGGGTGCAATTTCTATAATGGGGTAATCTATAGGGTATTTCTAATATGAAGGCCCTTCAAACCGACTGCAAACTGAAATGGTCCCTGAAAAATTCCGATTTTGAAAATTGCTGCTGAACTTTGAAGCCCTCTGAGGTCTTCGAAAAGTAAAAACATGTCAACTTTATGATGCAAACATAAAGTAGACATATTGCATATGTGAATCAATATGTTATTTATTTGGTATGTCTATTTTCCTTACAAGCAGAGAGCTTCAAAGTTAGAAATATGCAAAATGTTAAATTTTTTCATCCAATTTTGGAATTTTTTAACAAGAAATCATGTAAGTATCGATAAAAATTTACCACTAATAGAATATCAAAAACAGCTTACATTAGCGTGATCTGCAATGGAAAGAGATACTCAACCCCAAGTGCAGTTGTGCACCTATGCTGGGGTGGAGCTCCTGCACTTGTGGTCTTTTGCTTTGGGCGATCCCCAGCATAATATGCATACAATGGAGGATGCCTGCAGACGGTCACAAGTACCACAATGGCATCCTACACCTGATAAACGTGTGGATGCATGAACTTTAAACTTGAGGGTTGGTTAATGTCATTGTTTACATCTGCCACAGTAGTGAACCTATATTGTGGTCCACAAATGCAGGACCTCCACCCCAGCACAAAGTGCACAACTGCACTTGGGGTTGAGGATCATCTGCCATTTTAGACCACATCGGTGAGTTTGTTTAATGTTTAAAGTTCATGCATTCACACGTTTATCAGGTGTAGGATGCCATTGTGGTACTTGTGACCGTTTGCAGGCATCCTCCATTGTATGAATATTATGCTGGGGATTGCCCATAGCAATGGACCACAAGTGCAGGAGCTCCACCCCAGCATAGGTGCACAACTGCACTTGGGGTTGAGTATCTCTTGCCATTGCAGACCACGCTAATGTAAGCTGTTTTTGATGTCTAAAGTTTATACTAATGCACTCTTTTCATCATACTGGGTAGCATTAAGGCTTCACCTGTGAGGCCAGCACTATATTAGCCACCCCGGGTGGGGCTTGTAGCCTGTCTCTCCCCCTCCCATTGTATGTGTGCATAGTCACACTTGAGTTAACCTGAGAGCAGTCTACAAGTCGGACCTGATGCTGCTGTAATTTGGTTCCTGGTTTTGCTTATCATGCAAAGGTAGGCTAGTTGTTAGGTCCCGTACCATTTGAGAAACCTTGACGTTGGTGTGCGGGCTCATGTTTGTCCTTCATATAAGGATATACTGGCTAATGTCTCAATTTTAACATCAGTTTTGAGTGTTAGTTAATGTCATTTTTTACATCTATCACAGTAGTGAACCTATATTGTGGTCCACAAATGCAGGACCTCCACCCCAGCTCAAAGTGCACAACTGTACTTGGGGTTGAGGATCATCTGCCATTTTAGACCACATCGGTGAGTTCACTATTTGAATATGTCACGAAAAAACAATATCAGAATGAAAAGTAAAAGCATCCCAGAGTTAATAATGCTTAACGTGACAGTGTTCAGATGTGCAAAAAACACTCTGGTCCTAAACCCCTTAAGGACGCAGGGTTTTTCGGTTTTTGCAATTTCATTTTTTCCTCCTTACCTTTTAAAAATCCTAACCCTTTCAATTTTCCACCTAAAAATCCATATTATGGCTTATTTTTTGCATCACCAATTCTACTTTGCAGTGACATTAGTCATTTTACCCAAAAATCCACGGCGAAACGGAAAAAAAAAATCATTGTGTGACAAAATCGAAGAAAAAACGCCATTTTGTAAATTTTGGGGGCTTCCGTTTCTACTCAGTGCATATTTCGGTAAAAATTACACCTTATTATTCTGTAGGTCCACATGGTTAAAATGGTACCCTACTTATATAGGTTTTACATTGATCAGTGGTTTCTCATAAGAAACCACTGATCGATGATTCTGCTGCTTGACTGCTCAAGCCTGGATCTCAGGCACTGAGCAGTCATTCGGCGATCAGACAGTATGGAGGCAGGTAGGGACCCTCCGGCTGTCCTCTAAGCTGTTTGGGATGCCGTGATTTCACCGCGGCTATTCTGAACAGCTCCCTGAGCTAATCGGCATGCTTTCACTTTCACTTTAGACTTGGTGTTCAACTTTGAACGCCACGTCTAAAGTGTTAATAGCGCGCGGCACCGTGATCAATGCCGCGCGCTATTAGCCAGGTCCGACCTGCTATGATGCGGGGCCACGCCGTGGCCCCCCGTTATAGAATGGGAGCGGACTCAGGACGTACAGGCACGCCCTGGGTCCTTAACAGGTTAAGGTGAAAATGGGCTTGGTCCTCAAGGTGTTAAGGATAAATTCTGTTAAAATAAGAAGCAGTGATGCAGAGGGTAGGTGCACTGTCTTTTGATTAGCTGATCTCATCGGGTCTCTATGGGTACTTAAGAAATGTAAAAAAAAAAAGTAATAAAGTGTATTACAATAATAAAATAATTAAATCTCCATTTTCCAATTGAAAAATAAAAAAATGTGAAAAAAAGACAAAAAAAAAATGAATACATAAAAATATGTGGTATCGCTGCAGGAGAAAATGTCCAAATTAATCCAAAATTGTTGATTTTTGTCACATTACGTGTTAGAAAAAAAGGAATAAAATGTGATAAAAAGTCACATATACGCAATAGTGGAATGATAAAAACTATAGATCACAGCGAAAACAATCTCTCATACAGCTCCGTATACAGAAAAATAGAAAATAGTCACCAAAAAATGGGATACATAAAAGCCAAAAGTAAGCAAAAAATGATCCAGTTGTGAACAAAAATAAATTCAATGAATCAATGAACTAAACCGCAAGAAAGGACCATAGAGTAAAATATATATATTTTTTATTTCATGATATAATTTTGTTTAAAAAAAGGTTTGACCCACACGACAAATCGAATATGTCAGTTTTACTGCTTAAAAAAGAAGCCCCCCAAAAATTTATAAATTTGGTTTTCAATTAAATTTCCCTCCACATAAAATATTTTTTGGCAGTGCTGTTCATATTATGGTAAATAAAAGGTTAGATTACAAAGTACAATTGCTTGGTGAAAAATAAGCCCTCATATGGGTCTGTGGATGGAGAAATAAAGTTATGTCTCTTTAAATGAGAGGAGGAAAAAACTAAAATTGATAAATGAAAATTGGCCTCAAGGGGTTGGTGGAGTCTAAGCCCTAAAACAACAAGAACATCTGAACTCTAGGATAATGAAGGGTAGGGTACACCATGAAGCATAAATGTACTCATCCAACTAAAATGTCTATGGGTTGGTTAATATTTTGGTCAGTGTTTTTAGATAAAACCAAAATTGAGAATTATAGAGAAACCCTGTATTAGAAAGATTTGCATTTTTTTTGTGTTTTCGACCCACTTCTGTTATTGACGTAAGAAAATAACTAAAACACTATAAGGAGAATTTATCCTTGTCTGTGTAAATAATGTTATTTCCCACCTTTCGCCAATATGTATCTAAAAGGTGCACGCTCTTCATAAATAGCTAAATAACTTGGATCTAAGCAGATTTCAAAGTGTCTTCCAAGCTGGATTAATTGCCAAAAATGATCAGTCAACTACTTTGTGAAAAAGAACAAATAAATGTGCAAAGAAATGGCGCTAAATTTTAGCACAATAAACTCATGGTGCAAAATATTATGACAATTTAACACCAAAAAACAAGGGTAAAACTAATGATAATATTCCCCCTATGTGTGAACCCTGTCTAATGTAGGGCATCACAAAAAATACAGGAGCAGGGACCCTTGTCAAAGACAGTGTATGGCTTCCATTACGGTACATACAGGTGCAGGGACTCAAAGGCAGGAGTCCCTGCTTCTGTACACCAGCCCAGAAGTAAGTGGCAATGCAGCCAGAACAGCGTTATTGGCTGAATGCGAATCAGAGTGAAATTGCCAGTTTGCAGTGAATCCTTTCAAAACATATTTTGGGAGGTATACTGAAACATTAAGGATCTCAGCACCTTGACCCCAGAATACGAAAAATTCTTATACACCACTATAACATGTGAAGGTTTTTTATTTTATAAAACAATAATTACTGAAAAAAATGTAATGAAAGAACAAATAATTTAGGTATCATTACCAATTACATTACAGTTCTAATCCCAGTAGGTTTAAATCCCAGCCGGCTTATCATGCTATAAAACAGAGTCATCAGACTGACTGGAAACCCTTACTGGGAGCTGCTATTCTGCTCATATAGTTAAGTTCATGTCATCTGCATCTTTAAAATGAAATGCAAGTACTTTTCTATAGGAGTATGTAATTAAGGTTTAAATGACTGTGGGTACTTATTCCTGTAAGCAGGGGTGTAACATTAGATGGAATAGAATAGAAATGGAATGGAATAGAAAAAAAAAAACATAGATCGACAGCATCAATTTCTATATTTGCACGAATTATAATTCTACTACTATTATATTTCACAATATGTACATTAGCTAGGTTATGGAGTTTACCCCTTTCTCCCCCCTCTGGAAATCTACCATATACAGTAAATGCTTGAAGGCAGTAGATGGATTACACATGGAGTTTGATAGACTGTACTGAAGAGTTCCATAGATGTGCAAACATACGACAGGAGTCCCTGTTCTATACATAGTTTTCATGGAAACTACATACTTAGCAGGAAATACACTGCTCAAAAAAAATAAAGGGAACACTAAGATAATACATCCGGTCCATGGCATCAATGCCTTCCTCTTGCAGGAACTGCTGACACACTACAGCCACATGAGGTCGAGCATTGTCTTATATTAGGAGGAACCCAGGGCCAAACTCACCAGCATATGGTCTCACAAGAGGTCCGAGGATCTCATCTTGGTACCTAAAGGAAGTCAGGCTACCTCTGGGAATCACATGGAGGGCTGTGCAGCCCCCCAAAGAAATGTCACCCCACACCATTACTGACCCACCGCCAAATCAGTCATGCTGGAGGATGTTGCAGGCAGCAGAACGTTCTCCATGGCGTCTCCAGACTCTGTCACGTCTGTAACACGTGCTCAGTGTGAACCTGCTTTAATCTGTGAAGAGCACAGGGCGCAAGTGGCAAATTTCCCAATCTTGGTGTTCTCTGGCAAATTCCAAAAGTCCTGCACGGTGTTGGGCTGTAAGCACAATCCTCAACTGTGGATGTTGGCCTGATTTGGGCCATTTTGTAGGGCTCTGACAGTGCACAAAGGCTTTGGTAGCGGTCCTGCTGCTAGGTTGTTGCCCTCCTACGGCCTCCTTCACATCTCCTGATGTACTGGCCTGTCTTCTGGTAGCCCTTTCATGTTCTGGACACTACGCTGACAGACACAGCAAACCTTCTTGCCACAGCTCGCATTGATGTGCCATCCTGGATGAGCTGCACTACCTGAGCCACTAGTGTGGGTTGTAGACTCTGTCTCATGCTACCACTAGAGTGAAAGCACCGCCAGCATTCAAAAATGACCAAAACATCAGCCAGGAAGCATAGGAACTGAGAAGTGGCCTGTGGTCACCACCTGCAGAACCACTCCTTTATTAGGGGTGTCTTGCTAATTGCCTATAATTTCCACCTGTTGTCTGTTCCATTTGCACAACAGCATGTGAAATTGACTGTCAATCAGTGTTCCTTCCTGAGTGGACAGTGTGATTTCACAGAAGTGTGATTGACTTGGAGTTTCATTGTGTTGTTAAAGTGTTCCCTTTATTTTTTTGAGCAGTGTACATGCAGTTTGCTTCTTGCACAGTGAATACCCACTGAGCTGGAGTAAAGTGGCGATGGCAAAAGAACAGTAAGCAGCAACACATACAACACTTTATGAGGGCTTGTTTTTTGGTGAGAAAGCTGGTTTTTACAGGTATTTTTTGGGGGGTAAATATAGAAATGGAGTTACAGAACTTCTATAAAAGAGGTTAAGACTAAGGAGTTATTCGGAAATGTGAAAGTCTTTACAACAAGGCTCTATATAGGAATACTTTAATTTTATTCTCGATTAAAAAACGTTATTAATTTTTTTTTAGTTTCTCTCTTAAACTTAAAGAATTGCTTGAACAACCCAATTCAACACTTCTGTATTGCAGTAACCTCTCTCTCAGTACACCCTGCCTTTGACGAATGCAGATGGCAAGCCTAGGACCTTCACTAGGCCCCTGGTTACTACTTACCACTAACTGCTTGGCACCTGCTATAGTGTTATGCAGTAGCTGATCAGATCCCTCTATTTGCCTATTGACAGAAGATCTGAGTTATTTCCTATCCCTGCTGCTGCTGAAGTTTGTCAGCTGTATAAAATAACTGTGACCGCTGTGTACAGAGTGGACTCGGCTCCTGAGGTCTCTCCATATTCCATAGGGATGACAGAGGTAGCATATCAGGCACCCTGATTTTGTATAACATTGTTGAAAAATAATTTATCTTGATTTATGTCATATATATTTGTTCACTAAAATATATAAAGCTACAGAACATTTTATTTATTTTATTTTGAAGATGAATGACTGTCTGAATGGAAGTTCAGGAAATGAATTTTACCTTATTACCTTCTCCATGGCCTCACAAGCACAGGTTTACCTATTTTGGGGGATATTGATCATATATCTGATGGCAATGTCAGGAAATTTAATCATCATCTGTCTTGTATGCCTGGTACCAAAACTACACACTCCAATGTATTTCTTCCTGTGTAACCTTGCCATTGTAGATGTGGCATCCACAACAACCAGCATCCCTAAGCTACTAGCTATCTCACTGACCCACGACCATAGGATCTCCTATACTGGCTGCATGATCCAGTTATTCTTTTTCGTCCTATGTGCAGATGGTGAAATTTTTATCCTCACATCAATGGCCTATGACCGCTATGTGGCCATATGTAAGCCTTTAGAATATCACATGATAATGAGAAAGAACATGTATGTTGTAATGGCGGCCTCCACTTGGATAGTTGGCGCCCTAAACGCTTTAACTCATACAATACTTACCTCCATATTACAATTCTGTTATTCAAATATTATCAATAATTTCCTCTGTGAGCTAAATTCAGTGGTTGTTCTCTCTTCTTCAGATCTTACAAGCAGGAAGGTTTTCATGTTCTCTGAAGTTTTCCTTATTTCCTTCGTACAATTCCTGCTCACTATAATCTCTTATATTTTTATCTTCTCCACCATCTTGAAGATCCGTTCTTCAGCAGGACGGATGAAAGCTTTCTCCAGCTGCACCTCCCACCTCATCATAGTTATATTATTCTATGGACCACTTTTCTTCTTGTACATAAAACCCAAATCTGAAGATTCTAAAGAACAGGACATGCTGCTGTCCATGCTTTATCCAGTTGTGGTCCCAATGTTAAATCCACTGGTCTACAGTCTAAGGAATAAAGATGTTTGGGAGGCTATATTATTCGTAACAAAACAAAAAAAGACAAATCTCTAGAGACTGGACTAGGCAATGGTAGTAAAGGGGGGAATCTACAAAACACAGCATTTTACAACGGCTTCCAACGGCAAAGGAGGCAACACCTCTTACAAAAATGATGGACCTAAGTGGCCCTCCTGTGCATCGCACTGTAAAATATATGCTAGTCCCAAGCTTGTGTAGATTTTAGTTACAATTTACACAAGTGATATAGTGCCAGTAAGGTTGGGGTCATGGTTTGAGCGCCATGCAAAGTTGAAAAAGCTTGAAAAAGCAACACATTTTTGCTAAAACCAGAAGGGTTTTTTAATAACAAATTTGGACTTTTTCAAGCCTTAAACTAGACATGCTAGCTTCATAAATTCCCCCCAAATCTTGATTTGATATGTTTGCTTTGGTAATACCCTAAAATAATAGACAGACATTTTTATAAACAAATTGGAATCACCCAAAATGAAATAATAGATATCAGGTGATATAGGTCTATGAGTCAAATACTAATATTGACCTATAAACCTGTAAAATGACATTTACAATAACTTACACAAACTCCTACGTCTGTTTTTCAGTATAATAACTGGTGAAAATCTTTTCATCTGAATTTACACATGGCTAATGTAACTCATGGAGGAGGAACACTGAAACACGTATTCTAACTTCCACACGGTCCTACAGGTATAACATAATCACAGATACATCCTTTTAATATGAGTGTTTCATGTTTTTTTTATTGATATTAACCCCTTAAGGACCAATACAAATAAACCTGTATGCCCCTGAAAGACCAGGCCTGTTTTTTTCAAATCGGGGATGTCTATCTTTATTATAGAATAACTCTGGTAACGTTTTGCCAATTACGATAATTCATTTTTTTTGTCACAAGTTGTCCTTCATGTACATAGTAAAAGTAAGCCAATATCATTTGTAGTTATTTTTTTTTTTATAATGCAAAAAATCATGATTATTTTTTTAAATTACGATTTTTTGCCATTTTAACACTAATAGGTTGCATATATTTATACTTACTGACCAAATAGTTTATGAAACTTATACTTTCAGATGTTTACTGTAGTAGTCTCATTCAGAAATAAATGGAGCTGCTACAGTATACGTCAGCATCACTCTTTTTGTTACAGATACCTCTAACACTGCGGAAACACTGCGCAGTATGAACGGGACGAAGTGTAGGGTCACATAGAGCGCATCCATAGCACATTTCACACTGCGGATGCCCCTGGCAGTCACAAGGGCGAGATCACTGCTGTGGCTGGGTAGCTAGTGTGTCCGCTCATGAATGCCGGCGGAAATCCGCCGCTATGAGTGGACAAACAAAGCTACCAAGCCGCAGCAGGGAGCTCATTATTGTGACTGTTGGTGGGCATCCGCAGCACATAATATACTGCGGATGTGCGCCTTGTGATCCTACACATTATACATTTTTATTTTTCATTATGTTTATTTAATAAATGTATTTTTATTTTATTTTTTTACATTTTTTTTACACTTTTGACACTTTCTTTTTACACTTTTTTTTATACTTATTGTTTTTACACTTTTATTTATTTTATTTTATTTTTCACTTTTTTTATGCTTTGGAATACTTAGTATTACAAAGCATTGCACATATATGCTGCCTGCTAGTTTTAGCAGGCAGCATATCAGGACGTGACAGGCAATAACCGGGGCAGACCTGGGGGTCCTTGTAAAGACCCCCGACTGCCCAGGTAACCAGCAGCACCCCACGATCTTTGCGAGGTGCTACAGGAGAGAGACAGAGGGAGCCCCCTCCCTCTGTCAAAACTTCTTATAGCTTGCGGTCGCTTCCGACCGCGGCCATAAGAGTTAAACTGCTGGGACAGAAGTTTTCTTCGGTCCCGGCAGTGCGGCAGGTCCCCGCCCGCCAGGGATCACACAGAGCACCCTGCGATCACGCTGCAGGGTTCTGCAGGGAAGACAGAGGGAGCTCCCTCTGTCATAACAATTACAGCCAGCGGTCACTTCCGACCGCGGCTGTAAGGGTTAAACTGCCGGGACCAAAGTCTACTTTGGTCCCGTCAGTGCGGCAGGGTCCCGGCTGTGTGTTACAACCGAGTCCCTGCCGCGAACCATGGACGAGTATAGACGTCCAGGTGCCATAACAGCCGCCGACCTGGACGTCTATACTCATCCATGGTCCTTATCGGGTTAAAGCATTAGTGTCATTTACATAAACTTTTGATGTGTTGTCCAGGTATGTCAAAAGTTTAAATCAGACTGAGTCTCAATCCTGACACCGGATGCATTTGTCAGTTACAACTGAGGGAAGTGTATATCAGCATACTTCACTCCTTGGTCGGCCACCAGATCTAGCTAAAGCTTTCTATTTTAGATAGAGATGAGCGAATCAAAGTTGACGAACCCGAATTCGTTACGAATTTCATGAAAAATTCGATTCTCAACGAATACGAATATCGCCGCGATTCTATCGCACAAAACGCTTAATTAAACTCCATTTTACAGCGTTCCAGGCTATTGGGGACCTAAGAAGGCGGATCCACATGTGAGTACATGGGGCAGGTGATTATGGGAGGGCGGGAAACAGCGGCGGGAATGAAGGTAGGCGGGCTGACACTGAATCACATGTGAGATGCAGCCTATCAGTGTTCACTGACCCCTGTGATGTCACAGCCCCTATATAATTGGCGGCCATCTTGCCTCTCTTCATTTAATCCATGCACTCAGATGGAGAGGACAGGACTGCGTGTGTGTGAATAGCTCATACCACAGCGTTACACTGCAACTGCTAGTCACATCAGCATTAGGGAAAGGCAGGAGTGCAGAGTGCTGTGCTGTTACACTGAGAAGGATCATTGATAGCTAAACCTGCTATTCACGTTATTGAGCATTGCAGCAGAGCGGGGCAGATAGCTGTCAGCTGCCTCATACAGATCTCCAAGCTGCCTGAACTTTCTGAAGCATCTTATCTCCACATTGTACAGCCAAATTGAGTCTATTTTTATTTGCTCCACAAAACTTCTGCTGCTCAGAATTGTGTGACAAAGTGCAATTTAGGGTTTAATCCCTGGATTTTTTTTGTGGTGCTGCACTGTTGGGTCCTGCTGCTGTTCAGAAATATGTGATTGTTCAGTGGACTGTAGTGCATTTGCACCATTTTGTACCTGTTTATCTGTCAAGGGGCTGGCTACATACTGTGCAAGTCCAAAAAATACTATTTACTGGATGTTTCTTTTTTCTTTTTTTTAAACAGTTTTTTATGTGTATAGTTACGCATATATAACTGCCCTCATCAGTGCATAGATACATGCAAGTATTGTACCATTTAGTACCTGTTAAGCTGTCAATGTGCTCCATACCGTCAAAGTCCAAACAATAGTATCCATCGGCTGGTGTTTTACAAAATACTGAGTTTTTTCTTCTAATAGGCATATTACTGCCCTCATCAGTGCATACCGCATACGTACATCCAAGTATTGTAACATTTATTACCTGTTAAGCTGTCAAGGTGCTCCATACTGTCAAAGTCCAAACAATAGTATCCACCGGCTGGTGTTTTACAAAAATACAGAGTATTTTCTGCTAATAGGCATATTACTGCCCTCATCAGTGCATACTTCATAGGTACATCCAAGTATTGTACCATTTAGTACCTGTTAAGCTGTCAAGGTGCTCCATAACGTCAAAGTCCAAACAATAGTATCCACCGGCTGGTGTATTACAAAAATTCAGAGTTTTTTCTGCTAATAGGCATATTACTGCCCTCATCAGTGCATACCGCATAGGTACATCCAAGTATTGCACCATTTAGTACCTGTTAATCTGTAAAGGGCCTACATACTGTTTAAGGACAGCTGTAAGTAATCACCTGCTGCTGTTCTAGACAAATACTGTTTAAAGAGTAGTGTAGCGTATTGTAATACCCGCATAACCGCACTAAGTATGTCAGGCAGAGAAGTGCCAGGACGTGCACAGAGGAGTGGCAGAGGCCTATATACTTCAGGCAGAGTTGGCAGCAGACTTGGGGCGAGTGGCAGCAGGAGTCGCAACGAGAGGCCTGAGCTCCCGTTATCAGCCAGCGGTCGTGTCTCCACCAGCAACTCATCTGCCGTCGTCGATTGGTTAACACGCTCATCCACATCATCACAAGTGACATCTGACACCCCCAGTCAACAGTCGGTGGGTTCCTCAGACACAACTCTCAGTTGGAATGGCCCGGAAGCAGTCCCTGTCCTCCCATTGACTTTGTCCTATGCTGTTCCCTCTCCTAAAGAAGTATCTTATGCTGTGGGTTCAGCTCCACTATTTACTGAGGACGATTCAATAGAGGACAGTCAGTAGCTACTGGACAGCCAAGAAGGAGAGGAGACATGCGCCACTTGCTCCGCTAGGCGGCCAAGTAGTGATGCGGAGAGTGACGTGGGAAGCGGTGTTGCAAGTGTTCAGGTTCCTGAAGCAGACACTGTTGGGGAACCTGAGGAGGAAATCAGTGACGTGCACACAACTGTTGATGATGATGAAGCCGATCGCAATTGGGAGCTGGGTGCAGAAGGGGCTTCATCATCATCAGGAGAAGAGAGTTGCAGGTTGCCCTTGAGGCAGCAAGGCGGTAGCACGGTTGGCAGTCAGCGTGGTGGCAGGAGTGGAAATTCAGGAGCCAAACGTGCCCGGGGGAGACCACCTGCTTCGCGGCAGCCTACCTTTCCGGGAGGTAGTGGAACAGGGGTTCCTGGAGATGGCGCCAGTAGCAGTCAATTAGTGCGGACTGCGGGTGGGAAAATCAGCTACTTGGCGGTGTGAAAGTTTTTCATAAGGCATCCGGAGGAGGTTCAAGTAGCCACATGCAAGATCTGTCGGCAGAAGGTGAAGCGTGGCCAGGGTCCCAATGTCGGCATCACGGCCCTGCGTCAACACATGCTTCGCAACCATAAAGTGGCCTGGGAGAACCGTGGCTCAGATGTAGTGGTCCAGCCTGCTGCATCACCCAGTGGCCATCCGCTCCCTCCTTCATCCAGCCAAGGCTCCACCACCTCAGCCGAAGGGAGCTGTGTGTCAAACGCTCCTTCTGTCGCTCCTGCTTCTCCCGCTTTTAGTCAGCCATTCCACCAACAATCCATCGGCGAAGCCATGTTCAAGAGACAACAGTATGCGCCCACTCATCCAACGGCACAGAAGTTGAATGTGCCCCTGTCCAAGTTGCTGGTGTTTCAGTCCCTCCCTTTTCAAGTGGTGGACTCTGCACCTTTCATAGAATTGATGGATTGTGCCGAGCCGAGGTGTAGAGTCCCAAGCCGTCATTTCTTTGCGAATAAGGCAGTACCAGCCCTGCATAAGTTTGTACAAGAGAAGGTGGGCCAGTCCTTGAGCCTGTCGGTGTGTTTAAAAGTGCATGGCAGCGCCGACGTGTGGAGCTGTAACTACAGGCAGGGACAATACTTGTCTTTTACGGCTCACTGGGTAAATGTGGTTCCTGCACAGCCACGACAGCAACTTGGACAGGTCACATCACTTTCTCCTCCACACTCTCGCTCCCAGGCGGTTGGTCCTGTTACAGTGTGCGACGCTGCCTCCATCATGTCCTCGGCCTCCACTGCACGGCCAAATCTCGGTGGCCCTTCATCGTACCATGTGTGTAGGGCACGGCGGTGTCAAGCTGTTCTTCACATGGTTTGCCTTGGCGAACGGAGTCACACAGGGGAGGAACTGCTAAAGTTCATTCATAAAGAAATCCGAGTATGGCTTACTCCATGAAATCTGGAAATGGGAACCATGGTGACCGACAACGGGAAGAATATTGTGTCCGCGCTGCGACAAGGAAGTGTGAAACATGCGCTCTGCATGGCACACGTGTTGAATCTGGTTGTCAAGCGCTTCCTCAAGTCTTCACCCCACTTGCAAGACATCCTGAAAATGGCAAGGAAACTGTGCATGCACTTCAGCCACTCGTACACCGCCAAGCACACCTTCCTTGAGCTGCAGCGTAAGAACGGTATCCCACAACATAGTCTTATTTGTGACGTTGCCACGTTTCTTGATGATCCAAGCAGATAGGAGTACTCCCCTGTGTAACTTCAATGTGAACCAGTGGCAGCTCATACGTGACACCTGCCGTTTGCTGAGGCCCTTTGAGGAAGCCACATTATTTGTGAGTCGCCTGGATTACGCCATGAACTACGTAATTCCACTCCTACATTTCCTACAACAAATGATTGAAACCATGGCTGGTCAAGGCAATGGAGACGTTGCGCCTACATCTCAAGGCTACATGAGCCCTGTGGGGGCTGAACTGGAGGAGGAGGATGATGAGGGGCAGAGCGGAGCACAGTTTAGGTTGGATGAGATGGCTGGTGTTTCTAGTCTTCGGACAGGAGAGGAGGAGCAGGAGCAGCCAGAGGAGCTGGAGGGTTATGAGGAAGTTGAGACAGAGGACCCAGACACACAGTGGCAGTATGCAGTGGAGATGGAGGCAGGTAGTCCCTCCGAGTCACTGGTGCAAATGGCATGATGCATGCTCAGTTGCAGGCCCGGACTGGCCTACCGGGATACCAGGATCTATCCCGGTGGGCCGCTGGGCCTGGGGCCGCTTTGGGGCCGGATTAACGTAGGGGCTCCAGGCCCCTACATGAAAATAGGACCAGCAGGCTGCACAGGTGGCCGCATAGGCCCAGGTCCGCAGTCCGGGGGGGGTTGAAAACTTGCTGCCCGCTCCGGTCTGTGTCTGCCCGCTCTGTGTCCGCCCGCTCTCTCTGCCACCCTGTTCAGCCCTGGGAGCGCAGGGGAGTCACGTGCGACGTCACATGCGACGTCACGTGCGGCGTCATTCCCCCCTGCGTCTTCATGCTGTAAAGCTGGGGGCCCTGAACTGCTGCCGAGCGCGGGACCGATCTGCGTGTGATTAAGGTAAGACTGAGGAGAAGGGGGTGTTGTATAGGTATTATTGATGGGGGGGGGTTGGGGGGTTTGGACCAAGGATGAGGAGGGGGGGTTGTATAATTATGATTCATGGGGGAGGCTGGGGGGTTAGGACCAAGGAAGAGGAGGGGGGGTGTATAATTATAATTGATGGGGGGAGGCTGGGTGGTTAGGACCAAGGATGAGGAGGGGGAGGTGTATATTTATAATTGATGGGGGGGAGGCTGGGGGGTTAGGACCAAGGATGAGGGGGCGGGGGTGTATATTTAAGATTGATGGGGGGGAGGCTGGGGGGTTAGGACCAAGGATGAGGGGTGGTGTATATTTATGCTTAATGGGGGAGGCTGGGGGGTTAGGACCAAGGATGAGGGGAGGGTGTATATTTATGATTGATGGCAGGCTGGGGGGTTAGGACCAAGGATGCAGTGGGTTGTATATTTATAATTGATGGGGGGAGGCTGGGGGGTTAGGACCAAGGATGAGGAGGGGGGGTGTATATTTATGATTGATGGGGGGAGGATGGGGGGTTAGGACCAAGGATGAGGGGGCGGGGTGTATATTTAAGATTGATGGGGGGGAGGCTGGGGGGTTAGGACCAAGGATGAGGGGTGGTGTATATTTATGATTAATGGGGGGAGGCTGGGGGGTTAGGACCAAGGATGAGGGGAGGGTGTATATTTATGATTGATGGCAGGCTGGGGGGGTTAGGACCAAGGATGAGGTGGGGTGTATATTTATGACTGATGAGGGGGGGCTGGGGGGTAAGGACCAAGGATGAGGGGGGTGTATATTGATGATTAATGGGGGGGAGGCTGGGGGGTTAGGAACAAGGATGAGGGGAGGGTATATATTTATTATTGAAGAGGGGAGGCTGGGGGGATTAGGACCAAGGATGAGGGGGGTGGGGTGTATATTTATGATTGATGGGGGGGAGGCTGGGGGGTTAGGACCAAGGATGAGGGGAGGGGTATATATTTATGATTGAAGGGGGGAGGCTGGGGGGTGTTGGTCAGGATAACAAGGATGGGGGGGGTTGGGGAGGTGTGAGGCTGAGGAAACCAATGATAAGGGGGAGGTGTATATGCATGATTGATAGATGCGGGGTCCAAAGAATATGGGATAAGTTATAGATTGTGGGGGGGTCCAGGCACTGGGACCCCTGCGATCTCCAGTAGGGGCCTTGGCAGTCAGCTGGAAAAGAGGTATGCCGACCCTGCACGAAGTGCTGGCCGACACACCCCTCCGTATACTACATAGAGATACATGGAGGGAGCGTGCCGACCACGGCTTCCTGTGGGGTCAGACGTCGGCTTCTGGCATAATGACTGGGCCCCCGTGCAGGAGATTGTGCGGAGTCTCAATGCTTGGACCCCCCGCAATCTATAACTTATCCCCTATCCAAAGGCTTATCCAAAGACTAATGGCAGTATTATGTTTAGGGCGCAGTGCAAGGTAGTATTATATTCAGGGTGCAGTTTATGGCAGTATTATATTCAGGGCGCAGTGTATGGCAGTATTATATTCAGGGCGCAGTGTATGGCATTATTATATTAAGGGCGCAGTGTATGGCAGTGTTATATTCAGGGCGCAGTGTATGGCAGTATTATATTCAGGGCGCAGTGTATGGCAGTATTATATTCAGGGCGCAGTGTATGGCAGTATTATATTCAGGGCACAGTGTATGGCAGTATTATATTCAGGGCTCAGTGTATGGCAGTATTATATTCAGAGTGCAGTGTATGGCAGTATTGTATTCAGGGCACAGTGTATGGCAGTATTATATTCAGGGCGCAGTGTATGGCAGTATTATATTCAGGGCGCAGTGTATGGCATTATTATATTCAGGGTACAGTGTATGGCAGCATTATATTCAGGGCGCAGTGTATGGCAGTATTATATTTGGGGCGCAGTATATGGCAGTATTATATTCGGGGCTCAGTGTATGGCAGTATTATATTCAGGGTACAGTGTATGGCAGTATTATATTCAGGGCTCAGTGTATGGCAGTATCATATTCAGGGCGCAGTGTATGGCATTATCATATTCAGGGTACAGTGTATGGCAGTATTACATTCAGGGCGCAGTGTATGGCAGTATTATATTCAGGGCGCAGTGTATGGCAGTATTATATTCAGGGTTCAGTGTGTGGCAGTATTATATTCAGGGTACAGTGTGTGGCAGTATTATATTCAGGGCGCAGTGTATGGCAGTATTATATTCAGGGCACAGTGTATGGCAGTATTATATTCAGGGCGCAGTGTATGGCAGTATTATATTCAGGGTGCAGTGTATGGCAGTATTATATTCAGGACTCAGTGTATGGCAATATTATATTCAGGGTGCAGTGTATGGCATTATTATATTCAGGGCGCAGTGTATGGCAGTATTATATTCAGGGCACAGTGTGTGGCAGTATTATATTCAGGGTACAGTGTGTGGCAGTATTATATTCAGGACGCAGTGTATGGCAGTATTATATTCAGGGCACAGTGTATGGCAATATTATATTCAGGGTGCAGTGTATGGCAGTATTATATTCAGGGCGCAGTGTATGGCAGTAGGGCACAGTGTATGGCAGTATTATATTCAGGGCGCAGTGTATGCCAGTATTATATTCAGGGTGCAGTGCCTGGCAGTATTATATTCAGGGTACAGTGTGTGGCAGTATTATATTCAGGGTACAGTGTGGGGCAGTATTATATTCAGGGCACAGTGCATGGCAGTATTATATTCCGGGTACAGTGTGTGGCAGTATTATATTCAGGGTACAGTGTGGGGCAGTATTATATTCAGGGCGCAGTGTATGGCAGTATTATATTCAGGGCGCAGTGTATGGCAGTATTATATTCAGGGTGCAGTGTATGGTAGTATTATATTAAGGGCGCAGTGTATGGCAGTATTATATTCAGGGTGCAGTGTATGGCAGTATTATATTCAGGGCGCAGTGTAAGGCAGTATTATATTCAGGGCTCAGTGTATGGCAGTATTATATTCAGGGCACAGTGCATGGCATTATTATATTCAGGGCACAGTGCATGGCATTATTATATTCAGGGCACAGTGTATGGCAGTATTATATTCAGGGCTCAGTGTATGGCTGTATTATATTTAGTGGGTACAGTGTGTTGCAGTATTACATTCAGTGGGTGCAGTGTGTGGCAGTATTTTATTTAGGGCACAGTATCTGGCAGTATTATAATAATTATTGTCGTCATACAGAGGATGAGGATCTGCTGACATAGGGAGGAGACAATGAAGTTTGGGCCTCAGACTCTGCAGAGAAGATGGAGCTGGAAGAAGACCTGGCGTCTGGACCAGAGGAAAATGAACGACAACAGAGAAGACATCACTCAGGTCAGTGATATCATTGTGTTTTCTCCTGACTGTCCCATCACTGCTGTAATTTGGAAGTTCTGCAGTGATGATGGGGACACTGTTCTCCAATCTGTGGCCTTCAGCTGTTACAAAACTGCTGTCACGATTCGGCTTCCAGGTAGTGGATCCTCTGTGTCAGCGAGGGATTGGCGTGGACCGTGCTAGTGGACCGGTTCTAAGAGGCTACTGGTTTTCACCAGAGCCCGCCGCAAAGCGGGATGGTCTTGCTGCGGCAGTAGCAACCAGGTCGTATCCACTAGCAACGGCTCTACCTCGCTGACTGCTGAGAAGGCGTGGGACAGAAGGACTAGGCAGAGGCAAGGTCAGACGTAGCAGAAGGTCGGGGGCAGGCGGCAAGGTTCGTAGTCAGGATGGGTAGCAGAAGTTCAGGTACACAGGCTTTGGACACACTAAACACTTTCACTGGCACAAGGCAACAAGATCCGGCAAGGGAGTGCATGGGAGGAGGTCAGATAAAGGCAGGGAGCAGATGGAAGCCAATTAAGCTAATTGGGCCAGGCACCAATCATTGGTGCACTGGCCCTTTAAGTCTCAGAGAGCTGGCGCGCGCGCGCCCTAGAGAGCGGAGCCGCGCGCGCCAGCACATGACAGCAGGGGACCGGGACGGGTAAGTGACCTGGGATGCGATTCGCGAGCGGGCGCGTCCCGCTGTGCGAATCGCATCCCCAACGGCCATGACAGTGCAGCGCTCCCGGTCAGCGGGACTGACCGGGGCGCTGCAGGGAAAAAGACGCCGTGAGCGCTCCGGGGAGGAGCGGGGACCCGGAGCGCTAGGCGTAACAGTACCCCCCCCCTTAGGTCTCCCCTTTTTTTTGTCCGGTAACTGCCTCCCCTGGAATGAGGACACCGGGAAAGAATGCGGGGCTTCCTCAACGGGAGGCAGTACAGCAGGAGTTGGAATGGGGAGGGAGGGCAGAGGGTGAAGTTTGGCACGGGGCAGGGAGACACAAGGACGGGAGCCATGAGGGGACACAGAGGCTTGCCTGATGGGACTGGGAGGGGGGGAGAGGCACTTCCTGTGGCAGGCAGAGTCCCAGTTCTTTATCTCCCCGGTGGTCCAATCAAGGGTGGGGGAATGAAGCCGGAGCCATGGCAGACCGAGGAGGACCTCAGAGGTACAGTTGGGGAGAATGAAGAACTCAATCCTTTCGTGGTGGGGTCCGATAGACATCAGGAGGGGTTCTGTGCGGTAACGCACGGTGCAGTCCAATCTGGCTCCGTTGACCGCGGAAATGTAGAGCGGCTTGACGAGACGGGTCACCGGGATGCTGAATTTATTAACAAAGGACTCCAAAATAAAATTCCCGGAGGCACCAGAGTCCAAGCAGGCCACGGCTGAGATGGAGGAGTTGGCTGTAGGAGAAATTCGCACGGGCACCGTGAGACGTGGAGAAGAAGACTTAGAACCAAAAGATGCCACACCCACGTGAGCTGGGTGCGTGCGTGCGTTTCCCAGGCGTGGAGGACGGATAGGGCAATCCACCAAGAAATGCTCGGTACTGGCACAGTAAAGACAGAGATTTTCTTCTCTACGGCGATTCCTCTCTTCCTGGGTCAGGCGAGACCGATCCACTTGCATGGCCTCCTCGGCGGGAGGCCCAGGCGAAGACTGCAAAGGATGCTGTGGGAGAGGTGCCCAGAGATCTAAGTCTTTTTCCTGGCGGAGCTCTTGGTGTCGCTCAGAAAAACGCATGTCAATGCGGGTAGCCAAATGGATGAGTTCTTGGAGGTTGGCAGGAATCTCTCGTGCGGCCAGCACATCCTTGATGCGACTGGATAGGCCTTTTTTAAAGGTCGCGCAGAGAGCCTCATTATTCCAGGATAGTTCAGAAGCAAAAGTACGGAATTGTATGGCGTACTCGCCAACGGAAGAATTACCCTGGACCAGGTTCAACAGGGCAGTCTCGGCAGAAGAAGCTCGGGCTGGCTCCTCGAAGACACTCCGGAGTTCAGCGAAGAAGGCCTGGACTGTGGCTGTGGCAGGATCATTGCGGTCCCAGAGCGGTGTGGCCCAAGACAAGGCCTTTCCTGAAAGAAGGCTTACTACGAACGCCACCTTAGACCGTTCTGAAGGAAACAAGTCCGACAACATCTCCATATGCAGGGAACACTGAGACAAAAATCCACGGCAGAGTTTAGAGTCCCCATCAAATTTGTCCGGCAGGGACAAGCGGAGGTTAGGAGCGGCCACTCGCTGCGGAGGAGGTGCAGGAGCTGGCGGAGGAGATGGTTGCTGCTGTAGCAGAGGCAGAAGTTGCTGTAACATGGCGGTCAACTGCGACAGCTGCTGTCCTTGTTGGGCAATCTGCTGCGATTGCTGAGCGACCACCGTGGGAAGATCAGCGAGACTTGGCAGCGGTACCTCAGCGGGATCCATGGCCGGATCTACTGTCACGATGCCGGCTGGCAGGTAGTGGATCCTCTGTGCCAGAGAGGGATTGGCGTGGACCGTGCTAGTGGATCGGTTCTAAGTCACTACTGGTTTTCACCAGAGCCCGCCGCAAAGCGGGATGGTCTTGCTGCGGCGGTAGTGACCAGGTCGTATCCACTAGCAACGGCTCAACCTCTCTGGCTGCTGAAGATAGGCGCGGTACAAGGGAGTAGACAGAAGCAAGGTCAGACGTAGCAGAAGGTCGGGGGCAGGCGGCAAGGTTCGTAGTCAGGATGGGTAGCAGAAGTTCAGGTACACAGGCTTTGGACACACTAAACGCTTTCACTGGCACAAGGCAACAAGATCCGGCAAGGGAGTGCATGGGAGGAGGTCAGATAAAGGCAGGGAGCAGATGGAAGCCAATTAAGCTAATTGGGCCAGGCACCAATCATTGGTGCACTGGCCCTTTAAGTCTCAGAGAGCTGGCGCGCGCGCGCCCTAGAGAGCGGAGCCGCGCGCGCCAGCACATGACAGCAGGGGACCGGGACGGGTAAGTGACCTGGGATGCGATTCGCGAGCGGGCGCGTCCCGCTGTGCGAATCGCATCCCCAACGGCCATGACAGTGCAGCGCTCCCGGTCAGCGGGACTGACCGGGGCGCTGCAGGGAAAAAGACGCCGTGAGCGCTCCGGGGAGGAGCGGGGACCCGGAGCGCTAGGCGTAACAACTGCATACCATAATGCCTGAGGCTCCAGACATGATGGGAGTTGTAGCTTTGCATCAGCTGGAGAGCAACTTGAAGCAAGGTGATTGGTGGAGGTCCCAGCATTCAGACCCCACCAAAAAAAAAAATGGACTGCTTATTCTTAAATGTCAGAGTGTATTTTTGGTCCCAGTCCAAACCCCCTTTAAAAAAAATAGCAAATTTAAGCCACGTCAGACCTGGCTTACAAGACGTGCTGTAGCATTTTAAAATAAAAGGTGCACAAAAAGTCGCAAACTGCTACTTTGTGTACAACTTTTTGTGAAGCTCCGCTCCCCGGCCATCTGCCCGCATCTACCTCCCACTGGCTAGCTGGTAGAACTACAACTCCTAAACAACAAAAAACGTGGTCTCAAATGGCTGGAGGTGCTCAACCCCAAATGCGGTTGTGCATTTATACTGGGGGAGCAGATCCTGCCCTTGTAGTCCGTTGCTAAGGGCGATCCCCAGCAAAAAATGCATACAATGGAGGATGCCTGCAGCGGACTACAAGTGCCACAATAGAATCCTACACCAGATAAACGGTGTGGATGTGTAACAATTAGAATACAATACAGGAATATGGGTGCACTACTGTGGTAGATGTATACTATGACATTGGCTATCCCTCAACACTGATGTTAAAATTGAGACATTCGCCAGTGTATTCTTATATGAAGGACACACCAGAGCCCGCACACCAACGCCAAGGTTTCTCAAGATGGTGCGAGACCTAACGCTAATCCTACCTGTGCTTGACAGGGGCCAGTGGGCAATTACGGCAGCATTCGGTCGTTTGTTTAAATTTTATACTTGGAGGTGTGTAAACTCCAAAATTAATGCGCCTTGAATACCTTCAAGGCAGCATTAAGGTAGCACCTGTGAGGCCAGGCACCCATATTAGCCAACTCAGGTGGGGCTTGCAGCTTGCCTCCCTCCTCCCATTGCATGTGTGCTCAGTCACGCTGGAGGGTATCTGGGAGGAAGTTGTGAGTCGACCGAATGCTGCCGTAATTGCCCACTGGCCCCTGTTTTGCTTATTAAGCACAGGTAGGATTAGCGTTAGGTCTCGCACCATTTTGAGAAACCTTGGCGTTGGTGTGCGGGCTCTGGTGTGTCCTTCATATAAGGATACACTGGCGAATGTCTCAATTTTAACATCAGTGTTGAGGGATAGCCAATGTCATTGTATACATCTACCACAGTAGTGCACCCATATTTCTGAATTGTAGAACTACAACTCCTAGCATGTCCTCACTGTAAGAGCATGCTGGGAGTTTAGTCTTCCAACAGCTAGCTGGCAGGTGGGAGATGCGGGCGGGGGGGGGGGGGGTGGCTTTGTTTTTCTACTTGAGGATTGGGGGGGGCTGTCCTCAGTATACAGGGCCCTGCTTGTCCTTAGCGTACAGAGCCCTGCTTGTCCTCAGTGTACAGAGCGCTGCTTGATCTCAGTATACAGAGCCCTGCTTGTCCTCAGTGTACAGAGCCCTGCTTGTCCTCAGTGTACAGAGCCCTGCTTGTCCTCAGTGTACAGATCCCTGCTTATCTTCAGTGTACAGAGTCCCGCTTGTCCTCAGGTACAGAGCCCCGCTTGTCCTCAGGTACAGAGCCCCGCTTGTCCTCAGTGTACAGTGCCCCGCTTGTCCTCAGTATACAGAGCCCTGCTTGTCCTCAGTGTACAGAGCCCTGCTTGTCCTCAGTGTACAGAGCCCTGCTTGTCCTCAGTGTACAGAACCCTGCTTGTCCTCAGTGTACAGAGGCCTGCTTGTCCTCAGAGTACAGAGCACTGCTTGTCCTCAGTGTACAGAACCCTGCTTGTCCTCAGTGTACAGAGCCCTGCTTGTCCTCAGAGTACAGAGCACTGCTTGTCCTCAGTGACTGCACCTAATGTGGGGAATTATACTGCACCTAATATGGGGACTGTACTGAACCTAATGTGGGGAACTGTACTGCACCTAATGTGGGGTGAACTGTACTGCACCTAATGTGGGGGGAACTGTACTGCACCTAATGTGGGGGGCTATACTGCACCTAATGTGGGGGAGCTATACTGCACCTAATGTGGGGGAACTATACTGCACCTAATGTGGGGTGAACTATACTGCACCTAATGTGGGGGAACTATACTGCACCTAATGTGGGGGAACTATACTGCACCTAATGTGGGGGAACTATACTGCACCTAATGTGGGGGGAACTATACTGCACCTAATGTGGGGGGAACTAATATGCTTTAAAATGCATGATTTTACCTTTTATGAACAAGAAAATAATGACGTGCTGGTATAATGAAGCAACACTATGGGGCTGGTATGTAATTTTTTCCAGGGCTGGTTTTCACACCCAGTCCGGCCCTGCTCAGTTGCTTGCGTAGTGACCCCCGAATTGTCAAAATTCGTCAGCGGGATGACTTCTAGATCTCCCCCTTATTAGACCCTCACTACCGTCCCAAAAAGGGGGCCTTTTTTACACCCACTGAGAGGGAGGACAAACTGACCTACTACAGAGAGATTCTACGTAGTCAGTTGGCTGATGCCTATCGGCCACATGGTCCATCCACTCGCAGGTTTGACTCGGGGGGCCCTCTGCGCTCACCTTCCACTGCCATGGCTGCTGGGGAGGGGAGGGGTGGGAGGAGCAGTACCAGCTCAATCAGCAGCAGCCTGAGTCTACAGTCGCTGATGAGTAGCTTTCTTCACCCGCATAGTGAAGCAACTCATCAGCAGCAGGTAGACATGGAGCAGGACCTGAACCAGCAGGTGATGGCATACCTTGACATGGCCATGCCAACAACCATTGAAGATCCGCTGGACTTCTGGGCAGCCAAACTTGATTTTTTGCCACAACTAGCAGAGTTTACCCTGGAAAAGCTGTCCTGCCCGGCCAGTAGTGTGCCATCAGAGCGGGTGTTTAGTGCGGCCGGGGCCATAGTCACCCCAAGGCGAACTCGTCTGTCCACCAAAAATGTGGAGAGACTGACGTTTGTCAAGATGAATCAGGGATGGATCAGCCAGGATTTCCAGCCACCAATGCCAGATGCCTCAGAGTAGATTGACCAAGCTGCTACACCAACATTTCCCAATTATGGTTGGTTATGAAACCCTCTTGGGTTATCAATTAGGGTTATGGAACCCTCTTTGGTACTGCGATTGCCTGCTCCTGGCTCATCCTGTGTCTTTCAGGAACTACTAGCCTCACTGATGCTTCTGGCCTTGGGCCTTTAATTTTTGGATGTTTAGCAGTAGCTAAATACATGCTTAATGCAAATTTCAACATTCATCTTTAAATGTAAGGGGTTGGTTAGGAAACCCTCTTGGGTACTGCGATTGCCTGCTCCTGGCTCATCCTGTGTCTTACAGGAACTACTTGCCTCTCTGATGCTTATGGCCTTGGGCCTTTAATTTTTGGATGTTTAGCAGTAGCTAAATATATGCTTAATGCAAATGTCAACATTGATCTTTAAATGTAAGGGGTTATGAAACCCTCTTGGGTACTGCGAATGCCTGCTCCATACTCATTCTGTGTCTTTCAGGAACTACTTGCCTCTCTGCCCTCAGGCCTTGGGCCTTCAATTTTTGGATGTTTAGCAGTAGCTAAATACATGCTTAATGCAAATTTCAACATTGACTTTTAAATGTAAGGGGATGGTTATGAAACCCTCTTGGGTACTGCGAATGACTGCTCCTGACTCATTCAGTGTCTTTCAGGAAATAATTGCCTCCCTGATGCCTCAGGCCTTGGCAGTAGCTAATACATGCTTAATGCTAATTTCAACAATGATCTTTAAATTCTCGGCGCTCTGCTAGGGCCTTCTGCTACCCCGCCGGGGCCGATCCGAGGACCTCACTAAACCATCCAATCGGTAGTAGAGACATGTGGTGTGTACAAAGGGCAGGGACTTAATGAACCCGAGCTTATGACCGGTGCTTAGTTGTGATTCTTCTTTCCTGGCAAACAATTGCAATCCCTGATCCCTATCGCGAAGGGGGTTCAGCGGGTTACCCGCACCCGACGGTGAAAGATAGACACACACTGGTCCGTTCAGTGTAGCGTGCGTGCAGCCCCGGGCATCTGAGGGCATAACACACCTGTTATTGCTCGATCTCGCGAGTGATCGCGCAATGTAAGGGGTTATTAAAGCCTCTTGGGTACTGCTGATGCCTACTCCTGACTGCTCCTGTGTCTTTCAGGAAGTACTTGACTTCCTGATGCTTCTGGGCTTGGGCCTTTAATTTTAGGATTTTTTAAATACATACATACATACATGCTTAATTAAAATTTCAACATTTATGGTGCAATGTATGGGGTTATTAAACACTCTTGGGTAGTGTTTTTTTCAAATTTTCTGATAATTATCACAGTAATAAACTTGAATTTTCCACAATAATAACCATTACACCATTGAACGATTGTTGCGTGTGATTTTTTAAGTAAAATTTAAAAAAAAAATACGCAGAGGGAGGAACTCTGCTTCTTTATTTCATAAAAAATTCTTTTATAGAAGAATGTCTTTTGGTGGTCCACCGTCCTCATTATAGAGTCTTCTGGACTCTTGGATATGCGCTTGTTCTTAAACAAAGGTAAAAAAACCAAAAATGGCCGGTCAGGGCTATGGAGACGTTGTGCCTACATCTTAGGGCCACATGAGCCCTGTGGGTGCTTGTGAGATTAGGTCCTTTGTACCCACACGACTGGGTCCGGGACACAAATTTTGATTTAAATTTCAAATAAAAAAATCACACATTTCAATGGTCTCCTCATGCTGCAGCCAACTCCAGGCTGCGTCATTCTGGTAATATATATAGAGCACTCGCTGTCCTAAATTTTCGTTAAAATTTTTCGTCAAAAATGTTTGTCTTTTTTATTAGGGATTGTGAAGCTTTGGTGAGTACTCATGCATCAGCCAACTCCAGCCTGTGTCATTCAGGCAATATATGGTTTACTGATGGCACTGCTGGGCCTGGGTCTGGGAATTTCAAATTTTCTCATAGGTAGCACCTGCTATCCATAAGTCTTCTTCATAAATTTCTACAATTGTTATGTTTTTTTGAGGGATTGTGAAGCCCTAGTGTGTACTCATGCATCAGCCAACTCCAGGGTGTGTCATTCATGCAACATATAGGTAGCACCCGCTGTCCTAAATATTCTTAAAATTATTTTAAAAATGGTTGTTTTTTCTTTGGGATTCTGAAGCCCTGGTGTGGACTCAATTCTGCTTCCTGCTACACTCTGTCAGCCCGTTGGTCCTGCGACAGTGTGCTACTCCGCCTCCACATCCTCCTCTGTGTCTTAAGCCTCCACTGCCCGGACAAGTCTCAGTGGCCCTTCCATGTGTGCAGGTCACGGCGGTGTCACGCTGTTCTTCACATGGTTTGCCTTGGCGAGAAGTCTTAGAAACAATGGCCGGTCAGGGCAATGGAGATGTTTCGCCTAAATCTCACGGCCACATGAGCCCTGTGGGGGCTTGTTGGATTTGGTCCTTCGTACCCACACGCTGGGGTCCGGGACATGCAAAGGTTGTTTTAAATTTAAAATAAAAAAATGATGGTGCTGCTGGGCCTGGGTCTGTTCATTTCAAATTTTCTCATAGGTAGCATCCAAAATCTTTTTCAAAAATTTCTAAAATTGTGGTGTTTTTTGGGGGGGATTGTGAAGCCCTGGTGTGAACTCGTGCATCAGCCAACTCCAAGCTGTGTCATTCAGGCAATATATGTGTTACTGATGCTGCTGTGGGGCCTGGGTGTGTTAATTTCAAATTTTCTCATAGGTAGCACCCGCTATTCAAAATCTTTTTCAAAAATTTCTAAAATTGTGGTGCTTTTTTGGAGGGATTGTGAAGCCCTGGTGTGTACTCGTACATCAGCCAACTCCAGGCTGTGTCATTCAGGCAATATAGGGGTTGCTGATGCCGCTGTGGGGCCTGGGTCTGGTAATTTCACATTTTCTCATAGGTAGCACCCGCTATCCAAAATCTTTTTCAAAAATTTCAAAAATTGTGGTGTTTTATTGGAGGGATTGTGAAGCCCTGGTGTGTACTCGTGCATCAGCCAACTCCAGGCTGTGTCATTCAGGCAATATATGGGTTACTGATGCCGCTGTTGGGCCTGGGTCTGGGAATTTCAAATTTTCTCATAGGTAGCACCCGCTATCCAAAATCTTCTGTTTACATTTCTTCATTCATCTTTTAATCTTAGGGATTGTGAAGGCCTAGTGCCTACTCATGCTGCTGGCAACTCCGGGCTGTGCCATTCATCCACTACATGGTGTCCTCATGCTGCCAACACCTCCACGCTGTGTCATTCAGCCACTATATGGTCTCCTCATGCTGCCAACACCTCCATGCTGTGTCATTCAGCCACTATATGGTGTCCTCATGCTTCAGCCTCATCCAAGCTGTGTCATTCAGCCACTATATGGTGTCCTCATGCTGACAACATGTCCATGCTGTGTCATTCAGCCACTATATGGTGTCCTCATGCTGCCAACACCTCCACACTGTGCCATTCAGCCACTATATGGTGTCCTCATGCTGCCAACACCTCCATTCTGTGTCATTCAGCCACTATATGGTGTCCTCATGCTTCAGCCTCATCCAAGCTGTGTCATTCAGCCACCATATGGTGTCCTCATGCTGCCAACATGTCCATGCTGTGTCATTAAGCCACTATATGGTCTCCTCATGCTGACAACACCTCCATGCTGGGTCATTCAGCCACTATATGGTGTCCTCATGCTTCAGCTTCATCCAAGCTGTGTCATTCAGCCACTATATGGTGTCCTCATGCTGCCAACACCTCCACACTGTGCCATTCAGCCAATATATGGTGTCCTCATGCTGCCAACACCTCCATTCTGTGTCATTCAGCCACTATATGGTGTCCTCATGCTGACAACATGTCTATGCTGTGTCATTCAGCCACTATATTGTGTCCTCATGCTGCCAACATGTCCATGCTGTGTCATTAAGCCACTAAATGGTCTCCTCATGCTGACAACACCTCCATGCTGTGTCATTCAGCCACTATATGGTGTCCTCATGCTTCAGCTTCATCCAAGCTGTGTCATTCAGCCACTATATGGTGTCCTAATGCTGCCAACACATCCACACTGTGCCATTCAGCCACTATATGTTGTCCTCATGCTGCCAACACCTCCATTCTGTGTCATTCAGTCACTATATGGTGTCCTCATGCTTCAGCCTCATCCAAGCTGTGTCATTCAGCCACCATATGGTGTCCTCATGCTGCCAACATGTCCATGCTGTGTCATTAAGCCACTATAAGGTCTCCTCATGCTGCCAACACCTCCATTCTGTGTCATTCAGCCACTATATGGTGTCCTCATGCTTCAGCCTCATCCAAGCTGTGTCATTCAGCCACTATATGGTGTCCTCATGCTGCCAACACCTCAACGCTGTGCCATTCAGCCACTAAATGGTCTCCTCATGCTCCCAACACCTCCACGCTATGTCATTCGGTCACTATATGGTCTCCTGACACTGATGCCACCACCAGGCTCTGTCATTGTGCTGCTGTGCGGCAGTGATTCTAAAAGCGATGCCAGTATTCTGCATGTTATTCTGAATAACAGTATTATTTCACTAACCCAGCACACTCCATATGCGTTTTAGAACACAGCAAAGTGTTCTATACCCCTATAGAGGCTGTATGTAGGCTAGAAATAGCCTTTTTTAATATAGATTTGCCGCAAAAAAATTCGGATCGAAACGAACTTTTCCGGAAAATTCGGCGAATCAGCCGGATCAAATTTTTGAAAAGTTTGCTCATCTCTAATTATAGTCTATGGAGTAGATTAGTCTGATCTAGAGGAATACCTGGGAGAAAAGGGAGGCCGAGATAGGAGGACGGGATAGGAGGTCAGGATAGGCGGTCATGATAGGAGGTCGAGATAGGAGGTCGGGATAGGAGGTCGAGATAGGAGGACGGGATAGAAGGTCAGGATAGGAGGATGGGCTATGAGGATGGGATAGGAGGTCGGGATATTTTCCACCCCAACAAGGATTAGGAAGGAAAAACCGGGCAACGCCGGGTATTCAGCTAGTATGAAATATAAAAAAGAATAAATATGCTCGAAAAAATAAAGTGCCTACGTGAAAATAAGAAAATAAAGTGCTAGAGATCGAATATCCCACTGCTACCGATGGAAATACATTGTGTAAGTGCATATGACTTATCCACAATCGCTGCATAATGCAAGTTTACACTGCAACATCTAGGAGGGGAGAGAAGCCCCATGTTTATTATTACCTAGAGCACACATTATTCCTTGCAGTCTGTCTTCTTGTTTTGGTCTACATGGTTTATTTCAAGGTTGCTGCAACCCATGAACTCTAATAGGGCTCAAACTTTTTGTCTTTGGAGTGTATAAGTGTATATGTAAATTAGACAAATTATTTAATCAACAATAGACTGCACTAGTGGATTTGTATGTTTTTACCATTAAAGGGGTACTCCACTGGCCAGCCTTCCGGCTGCGTTCAGAACATTTAGTTGGTCACACCCCCTCAAACGTTCCAAATGCAGCCGGAAGGCTGGCCAGTGGAGTAACCCTTTAAAATAAAGGTGCATAAGTATTCCTTCTTGTTGCCAGATTCCTGCCATTGTTAAACTGCACATGAAGTTTTTGCAATTATCTATTTTTTTTTTTTTACATGGCGGGTTGTGTATGTGTAGGCCTGGCTGGTTGTAGCAGTACATTTTTTCAGTGTCAATCTATGTCCGATTAGAATACTATATGGAAGATCTTCATCATGTAGTTCAATATGAAGATGCTATTGCTGCTGCTCCTGCCTTTTGCATAGGAAGCATTGGCAGAGGGAGAGGAGTGTTGACTCAATGGGGAGCGGAGAGTTGACTCCTGTTCAGCAGGTTTTTGCTGTTGGAAAGTTGTGACAAGCTGGCTACATAGATTGTCCCTATAAAAATCCAAGTTATAAAAAAAAATACTCCTGTTCCAGCATTATACTGAGGGTCTAAGAATGTGGCTGTCCAGTACTTAGTGCTCTCCCTTATGCCCACAATATGACTGTAAGTATAGACTAGTGGTAGTTGTAACCAGCGCACAGCAGGCATTGAAGCCAGGCCTTGGGGTGTCACTCCATGTGGTTATGTACAGTCGTAATTCATAAACTGTGCCGCAAGCCATGCCTTACTTTCTGTCCAACATTAGAAATGTATAGTAAGGGCATTTACCCACTTGATGCTTGCGCAGATACTTCTTTATTAAAGATTAAATAAATATGTGTGCATGAACGGGGTCACTCCACAAAGGGTCTACGGTGACGTTTTGTGCCTGACAGCGCTTCAACTGGCCCACAAGCATGTTAGTGTCACAGGTGCGCTTATAACCTTTGACCCGGTAGTAACCCAGTTGTACATGATAAAATTATTAACATAGTGGAGGTTAAAAGCAAGAAACAAACATAAAATGTGACAGGAGGATAAAGAATCATAAAAATACATGCATCTCGTTGCGATTATTAAACCCGATAGGTCCCATAGCGTCAAGTCTCATGATCCAACAAGCTCCTTTTTTATAAGAATCTGATGTTTATCCACTCCGTTTTTTGAGCATTCCACTCTTTCCGGGGCGGCGAATGTAAACGCTTTCAGATCATTTTTGTGAACCTCATTAATATGTTTTATAAATCTTGATGTGCTCACCCTTGTGGAGAGAGCGGATATGCTCCCGAATATGGTTGAATAATGGTCTAGTAGTTTTTCCTATACAGTACTGCTTACATTTGAACACTAGATCATATACTGTACATTTTGATCTGCATGTTATAAATTGATAAATTTGTACAGAATGACCACCTAATGAGATCTCTCTCGCTCTAGAATTATATCACCAAAACTTACATGTGCCACACGGGAAATTACCTATGGGTCTCATATCACTCAGCCAATTATTAGTTTTGTTATCCCGTTCTTTTTCTGCTGCTGTTTCTTTATATAACCTTGAATTGTAATATTTTTTTAATAGGTAATTATAGGTTTTTCATATGTACATTCTTTCAAATCAATGTCATCTTGTAATGTAAACCAGTTATTGTATATATATATATATATATATATATATATATATATATATATTTATATATATATATATTTATGGATAACATTATTGAGTGGTGTATTATTGAAAGAGGATACAAATCTAGGTTTATTAGTTTGGTTCTTAATTTTAGTTTTAATAATTTTTTCCTATGGATGATGTCTACAAAAAAAATTATTAAAAACTAAAATTTCTAATGATGGACTGTTAGAATGTTGGACTGTCTGCATAGTCACCGTGAGAAGTGAGCACCTCCCACATGCCAGCAGTATTATTGCATAGTCTGTATGGGGATTTATTGCCGTACCTTCCTAGACCATTTTCCAGCTTTAGCAGTGCTCAGCACACCTTTTCTTGCACCAAAGTGATGCCTTACTTTCTGTTTGAAAAAAATTATCAAAAATGTTCCCTTTTTGGGAGTTGCAACAGGTATTGTGGCTGACAAATGAAGAAGACACAATGGATTTTTCCAGTTGTTCCAAAAAGTTCCCCTTTTGGTAGTTTCAACAGGATGTTCTGAATGGTGTTGCAAAAGAAAAAATAGTTTTTGTTTGAAAACCAAAAAATATATATTTTTTGGGATGATGAGTTGTTTATGTGTAGGCCTGGTGTATGTGTAGGGTGGTAGACTGGTAGTAGTTGTAGTAACCATTAAACAGCAGGCAGGTGGACTAGTGGTAGTTGTAGTAGCCAAGAGGCAGGAGGAGTGGAGCACTATTTCTAGTTGTAGCCAGCAGACAGCAGAGAGTGGTAAACTAGTAATACTTGTAGCAGGGCCTTGTGAGGCTTCTCCATGTGGTTAAGTATAGCCGTAATTTTTAAAAGTTGACCTTGGCTATGCCTTACTTTATTTTTTTACAGGAAAAGCACTATGCCTGATTTACTGCATCTGGTAAGATAGAAAAAAAATTCACACAGCAGAATACTATAAAGAGATACATACACCAACATTCGACTGTGCTGTTCCTCTGGAAGGCTTTTTTCTCATGTCTAAAAATACAAGTCACCTGTTTCTAAGATGATCATACCAGCAAACCCACGTTTTGTACGTTTGACAGATGTTCTGGTCCTACCTCTGTCCTGCTCTTTGCTGACATCATTATTATCAAATTCCACCTCATCATCCCCACCACTTCTTTCAGTATTAACCCCTTAAGGACCGGGGTTTTTTCCGTTTTTGCATTTTCGTTTTTTGCTCCTTGCCTTTAAAAAATCATAACTCTTTCAATTTTGCACCTTAAAATCCATATGATGGCTTATTTTTTGCGCCACCAATTCTACTTTGTAATGACGTTAGTCATTCTGCCCAAAAATCTACAGTGAAACGGAAAAAAAATCATTGTGCGACAAAATTGAAAAAAAAAATGCCGTTTTGTAAATTTTGGGGGCTTCCGTTTCTACGTAGTACATTTTTCGGTAAAAATGAAACCATATCTTTATTCTGTAGGTCCATACGATTAAAATGATACCCTACTTATATAGGTTTGATTTTGTCGGACTTCTGGAAAAAATCATAACTACATGCAGGAAAATTAATACGTTTAAAATTGTCATCTTCTGACCCCTATAACTTTTTTATATTTCCCTGTATGGGGCGGCATGAGGGCTCATTTTTTGCGCCGTGATCTGAAGTTTTTAACGGTACCATTTTTGCATTGATAGGACTTATTGATCGCTTTTTATTCATTTTTAAATGATATAAAAAGTGACCAAAAATGCACTATTTTGGACTTTGGAATTTTTTTGCGCGCACGCCATTGACCTATAACACTGCACACACTGATCTTCATCATTGATCACTGGTTTCTCAAAAGAAACCAGTGATCAACGATTCTGCCGCATGACTGCTCATGCCTGGATCTCAGGCACTGAGCAGTCATTCGGCGATCGGACAGCGAGGAGGCAGGTAGGGGCCCTCCCGCTGTCCTGTCAGCTGTTCGGGATGCCGCGATTAGCCGCGGCTATCCCGAACAGCCCGACTGAGCTAGCCGGCCACTTTCGGTTTCACTTTTAGCCGTGCGGCTCAGCTCTGAGCGTGCGGCTAAAGGGTTAATAGCGTGCGGCGCCGCGTTCGGCGCTGCACGCTATTAGAGACGGGTCCCGGCTTCACTATGACGCCGGGCCCGCCGTGATATGACGCGTAGTTACTGTGTAACCCCGCGTTATATCAGGAGAGCAGGACCAAGGGCGTATCTGTACGCCCTTGGTCCTTAAGGGGTTAAAGGAGTACTCCGGTTGTTAATTTTTTTGACTATATGGCATCTTCTTTATAAGGCTGGGTCCACACTACGTTTTGTCCCATACGGGAGCGCATACGGCAGGGGGGAGCTAAAAGCTCGCGCTCCCGTATGTGACCGTATGCGCTCCCGTATGTCATTCATTTCAATGAGCCGGCCGGAGTGAAACGTTCGGTCCGGTCGGCTCATTTTTGCGCCGTATGCGCTTTTACAACCGGACCTAAAACTGTGGTCAACCACAGTTTTAGGTCCGGTTGTAAAAGCGCATACGGCGCAAAAATGAGCCGACCGGACCGAACGTTTCACTCCGGCCGGCTCATTGAAATGAATGACATACGGGAGCGCATACGGTCACATACGGGAGCGTGAGCTTTTAGCTCCCCCCTGCCGTATGCGCTCCCGTATGGGACAAAACGTAGTGTGGACCCAGCCTAAGTTTAGTTTTTTTGCAATATACATGTGTTATATGTTTTGGCAGCATGTATGTGTTTTTCTTACCTGTTTGTTGGGCAGGAAGTTCTGTAGTTCAGAGGGTTTTCTTTTACTGTTGTCCACAGTTCTGAGTCTGTTGTGGACAAGATGTCACAGCTTTTTTTCCCCTCTGTCTGCATGAGAGGAATAAGCCACGCCCCCTCATCTCCTCCAGCTGAGTACATAGCCCCTCCCCTCCCCCTTGCTATTTATTCTAAGGACACAGGTCTGCACAGGAGAAGAAACACAGAGAAGTGTTATCTGAAGGGGAGGATGAGAAGGTGCACGGGCTGGGAATGTATGGACTGCAGAGGAATAAATCTCATACTGGGAATGATCTCTATGGGGGAGATTTATCAAAACCTGTGCAGAGGAAAACTTGCCCAGTTGCCCATAGCAACCAATCAGATTGCTTCTTTCATTTTTCACAGGCCTTCATAAAAATGAAAGCAGCAAGCTGACTGGTTGCTATGGGCAACTGGACAAGTTTTCCTCTGCACAGGTTTTGATAAATCTCCCCCTATATGTGAAGGGGGAGGGGGGAAACTCCTTAATGACACATGCTGGGAGTTGTAGTCCCTGTTGTGTGTGTGTGTGTATGCTAGTGTTTACAAACCAGTGTGCCTCCAGCTATTGCAAAACTGCAACTCCCAGCAAGCCTGGATAGACTTTGGGCATGCTGGGAGTTGTAGATTTGCAACAGCTGGAGGTACACTGGTTGGGAAACACAGTTCTAGCCTATTCAGCATACACATCATGTTACACCAGTGTTTCCCAACCAGTGTGCCTCCAGCTGTTGCAAAACTACAACTCCTAGCATGCCCAAGGGCTGTCCGGGCATGCTGGTAGTAGTAGTTTTGCAACACCTGGAGGCACTCTGGTTGGGAAACACTGGTGTATGCCCAACAGAGGTGTGGTGAACTACAACCCCCAGGAGACTACAGAGGCAGCATGCTGGTGTTATACCACAGACTGAAGACTCCTGAATGACACATGCTGGGAGTTGTAGTCCCTTTTGTGTGTGTATGACAGTGTATCCCAACCTGGGCTGATTATATTAGTGTGCTGTGTATAAGGGGGACAACCCGGGAAAATAGTAGGATGGGTAAAGGGCGGAACAAACAAACAAAAAACAAAAGGAGCCGTCCCAAACCAGCAAGGCATGTGGCATGCTGGGATTTGTAGTTTTCAGCACAGCAAGAAACAGGAAATAGAAGCAAAGATAGGAAAACAAAGTGGGGGATAAAAAGACAACAAAGAACGGAAATAGAGTAGGCTAAACAACAAGAATAGAAATGAAACAAAACAAATAGGGTAAGTCAGAAACGGAAAAACACGTTGACCACCGGAGTACCCCTTTAACTTCTAATGTCTGATCATGGCCTCCTTGCTCCCCCTCAGCATATCCACCATGAAAGCTTACAGTATCACCACCACCATCATCCCACTAGTGCTATGCTCGGCCACTGCTTTCACCTCCCCCACTCTCGCAACACACTCCAAGGGTTGCCTGTCCTCACACAACTCCTTCTTGTAGCTAGTGCTATCCTTCTACTTAGCACAGGGTGGGGGGAAGCAAATATAAAGATGATGGAACAGACCATCTGGGAAGGGCATTGCCACTGCACCATGCAAATGTGGACAATGGAATTCACAGACACCTGGCTCAATGACATATCGTCAGGCTATTTCTCCTCTTGAGATGACTGAGAATGAGCTGACCGGTCCACAATAGCTTATTTTTCCCTTAAACAACACAACCCCTGAAAGACATGGACAAATTTTGCTTGCTGATGCTTCTTCTACTACTACCACCAGCCACCGGGCTGTACTGGTCCTGGGCAAATGAATGGTGTTGGTGCTGCCACCAACATGCTTATTGGCAGAGGACATGAGAGGGGTGCTCTTTCCTCCACCCCTTCCTCGATCATCCATTCCTTTATGAGATTTTGTTTATGGAAGAAGATTTGGAGGTTAAGTTTTTGGGGTGCTTTTTTACATACTAGTTAAGTGGTGGAGAAAGTGCCAGTTAATGTTTACTCTCATTATTTTTAATGCATATTTTAAACCCAGGTAGAAATACTATATGTTAGATTTATAAAATACAGGAATCTTGGCCTAAAATGCATTTTCCACTATCACTCTTTTAAAAGCTACAATACAAAGAAAGTTGAGCAAAGCATTGTGCAGTGGGCTGACCTCAGTAACATACATTGCTGTATCCAGTGCTGCACTAAAATCTCTGCAGTGTAACTGCAGAATGAGCCAATAGAAAGCTATCACACTACAATATTAAGGGTAAATACGGAATAGGCATTTTAGGCCAAATTTCCTGTGTTATCTGGGTTAAATCAAAAACAGTATTTGTAGCTTGGTTTAACCCTTGGGGACGGAACCCATAATGACCCTAAGGATGGCAGAATTTGTTGCAAATGTGACCTCTATTACTTTATGCATTAACCCCTTAAGGACTCAGCGTTTTTCTGTTTTTGCACTTTAATTTTTTTCCTCCTTACCTTTAAAAAAATCATAACCCTTTGAATTTTGCATCTATAAATCCATATGATGGCTTATTTTTTGTGGGACCAATTCTACTTTGTAATGAAATCAGTCATTTTACCCAAAAATCTACGGCAAAATGAAATAAAAATCATTGTGCAACAAAATTGAAGAAAAAACACCATTTTGTAACTTTTGGGGGCTTCCGTTTCTATTCAGTACATTTTTCAGTAAAAATGACACCGTACCTTTATTCTGTAGGTCCATGCAATTAAAATGATACCCTACTTATATAGGTTTGATTTTGTCATACTTCTGGAAAAAATCATAACTACATGCAGGAAAATGTATACGTTTAAAATTGTCATGTTCTGACCCCTATAACTTTTTTTTTTTTCCTTGTATGGGCCGGTATTTTGCGCCGTGATCTGAAGTTTTTAGCAGTACTATTTTTTTTATTGATTGGACTTTTTGATCGCTTTTTATTCATTTTTTCCTTATATAAAAAGTGACCAAAAATATGCTATTTTGGACTTTGGAATTTTTTTGCGCGCATGCCATTGACCATGTGGTTTAATTAATGATATATTTTTATAATTTGGACATTTCCGCACGTGGCGATACTACTTTTTATTTACACAGTTTTTTTTTTTTTTTTAAACGGGAAAAGGTTGGTGATTCAAACTTTTATTAGGGAAAGGGTTAAATGTTCTTTAGTCACTTTTTTTTTTGCAGTGTTATAGGTCCCATAGGGGCCTATAACATTACATACACTGATCTTTTACACAGATCACTGGCATGTATTAACATGCCTGTGATCAGTGTTATCGGCGCTTGACTGCTCCTGCCTGGATCTCAGTCATTCTCCATTCTGACACTGAGGAGGCAGGTAGTGTCCCTCCTGGTGTCCTGTAAGCTGTTCGGGACGCCGCGATTTCACCGCGGTGGTCCCGAACAGCCCGACTGAGCAGCCGGGATAGTTTCACTTTCGCTTCAGACGCGGCGGTCAGCCGCGCCACGTCTGAAGGGTTAATACAGGGCATCACAGCGATCGGTGATGTCCTGTATTAGCGGCAGGTCCTGGCCGTTGATGGCTGCCGGGACCGCCGTGATATGACGCAGGGTCACCACGTGACCCCGCGGCATATCCCTGGAGCCGGCGCAGGACATAAATATTCGTCATTAAGGAGTTAAAATTATGTCCAATAATGATTCCTTTTGGAGGTAGATGCTTGCCGATCTTTATATGCACACAGAGGTTTTGGAAGAAGCAATTGCTTTTTACAAGCTGTAAAAAATTATTCCCATTTTGGGGAGTAGCAACAGGATTGGCATCGTTAAAAGTGCACAAACTTGACATAAAACTCTCTATGTACTGCCATTTTTTGTGGGTGTGGTTATATCTTTGTATCATAGCTTCATTTTACATAAATGGAATAGCAGTAGAGATAAGCGAGCTGAGTCTGGCGAATAAGGTCTCCCTTTAGAATTATGGGTAAAATGAAGCTTGCTGAATATTAGAACTTTGCCAGGCCTGGCTCACATGAGCCTGGGAACAGTGCTGTTATAGAAGAAGGGACAAGGAACACAGAGCATTTTGGCGCTATGTCAGTTTAGGATAAGGAAGTAGAAACACTTAGATGATGTCAGGATAGCTCAGCATACTTTACAGCTAGCAGAAAGATCACATGACTAGTCCAATCAATGATTTAACCCTATGCACTGCGTTGAGGCTGCCATCTGGAGAGGAAGCTGAACAGTGAATAGTGCACAGAAGAACTTAGTGTGGAATTACTGATCCCAGAAAGCTTTCACATATACAATACAATGGAGCAAAGTATTGTGCGGTGGGCTGATCTCAGTGATGCGCATTACTGTGTCCAGTTGCTGCACTACAAATCCCAGCAGTGTGACTGCAGGATGAGCCCATAGAAAGCTAAGATGACTGGCAGTTCCTCCATCACTTGACCAGTTGGTGGCTGACAAATGACCCCAAACACAAAATCCTCTCAAAACCTTTTTATAAAAAAAAAGGCGTGTTAAAAGAATGATTGGCTGAGGACTGGGTAGAGGAAAGAGGACACCAATCCTATTGCAACTGACAAAAAAAAGATAATTTTTGGAATACTTGGAAAAATCCATTACGCCTTACTTCTGTGTGCATTTAACACCAGCAGGCATCTGCCAATAACTAGGCCCATACTTTATGCAGTTTTATTTTAGTGTTATAGGGGTACTCCGGTGGAAAACAATGTTTTAAAATCTACTGGTGCCAGAAAGTTAAACAGATTTGTAAATTACTTCTATTTAAAAATCTTAATCCTTCCAGTACTTATCATCTGCTGTAAACTACAGAGGAAGTTCTTTTCTTTTTGAATTTCCTTTTTGTCTGACCACAGTGCTCTCTGCTTACACCTCTGTCCATGTCAGGAACTGTCCAGAGAAGGATAGGTTTGCTATGGGGGTTTGCTCCCACTCTGGACAGTTCCTGACATGGACAGAGGTGTTAGCAGAGAGTACTGTGGTCAGACAAAAAGGAAATTCAAAAAGAAAAGAACTTCCTCTGTAGTATTCAGCAGCTGAAAAGTTCTGGAAGATTTAAGATTTTTAAATAGAAGTAATTTACAAATCTGTTTAACTTTCTGGCACCAGTTGATGTTAAAAAATTGTTTTCCACAGAAGAACCACTTTAATAAACAGCATATAAAATCCTCTAGCGCAGTTAGTTACCATGGGGTACCGCATGTTGCCGTAACTTTGACATGAACCAAGCCCTAATATCACTTTTAAACTATCTAAAATATATCCCTTGACCCCTAGCAGTGTTATACAGAACTTTAGAGCTCTTAGGCAGTGTTATACACATTTTGAGGGTTATTGCATTGCCGGTTCGTGTCGCCGCAAACCAAACTTTATTGAAAAGTTCTGCAATCCCGGCAAACTAAACTTTTGAAAAGTTTGCTCAGCTCTAGAGAGCAGATATTATCATCATCACAGAACAATTATTGCTAATATTTTTTTCTTATAATGCCAGGGAGAAAAAATTACGGAGACACAGGAGGAAATAATTTATCTCCATAGAATAATTTCACAGCTTCAGTCTGACTATATATACACGGGGCTATACTCACTGTATATTCTTTGCTTGTGTTGGCTACACATCATGTTTGATCCCCCTTCCGAGACTGCCCCCTGCCATCCCACAGATTCTTTTGGAGAACGAAACTGAAATTAATGATCTAGAATATTTATTTTAGGAACATGAACAAATCAAATGTAAGTGTTGGAAGAACAAAAACATTGGTTATTTATTGAATGAAAATATTTCAGGATTTGAAGTCAAGAGGAAAATATTCTACTGTATGTTCTAAAGGATGTTTGCAGTTAAAGCTGGTATTATTTTAAATAATAAAAAAATGGACATTTTCCATGTCATGTTTCCGAAGATGTTTTTATTATATTAATACTTAAATCACCTAATTTCATTGTGATGCCAAATATGTGAACATTGCACAGTGTTGCACAGGCAATGTTTTTTAATTAGTGTGCCTTCAGCTGTTTTGGATCACTTTTTATTCCCCTTTTTTTCTGGGATGTGATGTAAACATTTATGCCGTTCATCGTACATAATTATTAACATTATATTTCAATAGTTTAGACATGCAACAATACCAAATATGTTTATTATATATATTTTTTTTAACTTTTTTTTGTAAAATGGGAAAAGAGAGTGATTTTTTTATTGGGAGAGGGGCTTATTCACATTTTAAGAAAACTTTTTATTACTTTTTTTCACATTTTTAAACACTTTTATTGCATTTGCATAACACTGATCATTAATATCGGTGATCCACTTGTATAGTCAAGAAGAAGGAAAACTATGCAGATGGATCCTGGAAGAGTGGCTCTGGCCACCATCTTGACTCAAGCTGAATCACGCTGTGGGTGGTCCGATGAGTATTATAAAGCCCTGGCATTACTTTAGATGCTGTAATTCCAGCATCTAAAGGGTTGATGATGGGCATCAGTATGATCACTGACAGCTGACAGCAGCCGGGACCTGTGGTCTAAGAAACGAGCACAGCTCCTGCACTCACTTCATAGTCTGGATGTAGTCTACATGTATGTCCAGGTGTACCTCGCGCAAAAAAAATTTGGGAAACACTGTTGGGAAACACTGCACTACAGCCTGTGGGATCCAGCCTGTGGCTGGATCTCACTGGCTTCCATAGCTGGCAGACAGGAGGCCATGATCTGTACTCCTGCTGCCATAGCAACCAAAGGCGACCCACGAACGTATTGCGGCGCCTCCATTGATGAACAGGGGGAGCCCCCTCCCCCTGTCAACACCATAGATGCCGAGATCAGGATTGATCATGGCATCTATGGGGTTAATGCTGTCAGGACCGGCACGATCGCGGCCCTGGCAGCTGCGGCGGGACCCCGGCTGTGATTGACAGCTGGGTCCCGCCACCGATCTCCTGAGCTGCGTGCGGCAGAGGAGGAGATTAGCAGGACGTATTCATACGTCCCAGCGCACAATCATATTGGGTGCTGGGACGTATTCATACGTCCTATAGTGGGAAGGGGTTAAGAAATTAATTTTAGTTAACAAGTTTAGTTAATAAGTAAATAATAAGCTTTCAGTGTTATTGCATTGCCGATTTGCATAAAACTTTTTAAAAGCTCGTTCAACTCTAAACATAAACTATCAGTTACACAGATATTGCGTTGTAAGGTAAAATTTTAGCTAAGTATTTTTCTTTGAATGCAGGAGACCAATCGGGCTGCCATCAATGAGTTCCTTCTATTAGGATTTCAAGGCAGCAAGAATTTGAGAATTTCCCTGTTCTGTCTCCTTCTTGTGGTTTACTGTGGGACAATATGTGGGAATCTTCTGATCATCATCCTGGTGTCCACCAACAAGAGTCTCCTCACCCCAATGTACTTCTTTATCTCCCAACTGTCCATCAGTGACATTTTATTGACATCAGATATTGCACCCAACATGTTCCATATTTTATTGAGTAATGGGGGAATCATTACTTTTATTGATTGTATGGCTCAGTTTTGTTTCTTCTGTGCCTCGGAGGCATTTGAATGCCTTCTCCTTTCTGTGATGTCTTATGACAGATATGTGGCCATCTGTAATCCCCTCCATTATATCTCTATCATGACAAGTAACTTTTGTATAACATTAGTCGCTGTGTGTTGGCTGCTCAGTTTTTTTAGTTCATTTATTTACACGTTTACACTAACAAGGCTGAAGTTTTGTGGACCGAATATCATTGACCATTTGTTCTGTGATCTTGTTCCCCTGCAAGAACTTTCCTGTTCTGATACATTTCCTCTAAAAGTACAAATGTATCTACTAACTATTCCAATAGTGATTATTCCCAGCATAATAATTGTTATTTCTTATGTGAACATTGTCTGCGCTATCTTAAAGATTCCATCAAATATCAGTAGACAGAAAGCCTTCTCCACTTGTAGCTCGCACCTTATTGTGGTCTCCGTATTCTACTGCACTCTGTTCAGTATTTATATTCTTCCGACCAGAGGGCAAGCATCGAATCTTAATAAAATCATATCCCTGCTATATACTGTATTCACTCCACTGATCAACCCCCTAATATACAGCTTGAGAAACAAAGATATTAAGAAATCTGTACAAGAATTTATTCAGAAATATCTTTGATCTGTTGTTGTGATCTAAACATTCATTGGATTTTGGATTGGCCCACTGGCATTTCATGACAAAAAAAGGTTACATGTAAGAGGAAAATATTAAGTGGAGAATCTATCATTTGTATCATTTGTGTGAGTTTCCATTTCAAGAAACTGCACAAGCAGCTTAAATAAATTGTGTAAATGTTTTCAAACAAAACAGTATGGGGAAGAAGACACACATCACATTCTACACCACCTAGGGAGTGAAGCACAAAAATAGTAATAATGGAATAATAATAATGGAATAATGCAACAAATCAATCTGCACACACTAAGCCACTCCCCCTTTGAGAACAAAAATACAGAAATGACAAAGTGAGGGCAATTTGAAAAAAAAAAAACTGAAAGAAAAAACAAAACTAAAAACACAGTCATTTAAGGGGTACTCCGCCCCTAGACATCTTATCCCCTATCCAAAAGCAACTCCCACGATCTCGGCTTTGGCGCCCCAGACATCTGGTGCATGGAGCAAACTTTGCTCCGTGCCGGATGACTAGTGATGCGGGGCAGAGGCTCATGACGTCATGGCCATGCCCCCTCAATGCAAGTCTATGGGAGGGAGTGTGACGGCAGTCACGCCCCCTCCCATAGACTTGCATTGAGGTGGCATGACCGTGACCTCACAAGCCTCCGGCTCTGCACCTGATGCTCTAAATAAACGCCGGGTGCAGCAGTGAGATCTGCACCCCTACGATCAGACATCTTATCTCCTATCCTTTGGATAGGGGATACGATGTCTAGGGGTAGAGTACCCCTTTAATAGGTTGCGAGGCCTTCCAATCTGAAAAACCACTTAAAACACTGCAAGAAAATAATGAATGCCCCATATGTGTATATATCTTTTTTTAGATTAAGTGTTATACATCAGTACAGAAGGCCAGTTTTGTATCCTCATAATTCAAATGCCCTATTTTAGGTGGATAATAGTGATGAGCGGCAGAGACCATATTATAATTTGGGATATTGTCACGATGCCGGCTGGCAGGAGGTGGATCCTCTGTGCCAGAGAGGGATAGCGAGGACCGTGCTAGTGGACCGGTTCTAAGACACTACTGGTTTTCACCAGAGCCCGCCGCAAAGCGGGATGGTCTTGCTGCGGCGGTAGTGACCAGGTCGTATCCACTAGCAACGGCTCACCTCTCTGGCTGCTGAAGATAGGCGAGGTACAAGGGAGTAGGCAGAAGCAAAGTCGGACGTAGCAGAAGGTCGGGGGCAGGCGGCAAGGTTCGTAGTCAGGGGAGATAGCAGAAGTTCTGGTACACAGGGTTTTAAACACACAAAACGCTTTCACTAGGCACAAGGGCAACAAGATCCGGCAAGGAAGTGCATGGGAGGAGGTTAGATATAGTCAGGGACCAGGTGGGAGCCAATTAAGCTAATTGGGCCAGGCACCAATCATTGGTGCACTGGCCCTTTAAGTCTCAGGGAGCTGGCGCGCGCGCGCGCCCTAGAGAGCGGAGCCGCGCGCGCCAGCACATGACAGCAGGGGACGGGAACGGGTAAGTGACCTGGGATGCGATTCGCGAGCGGGCGCGTCCCGCTGTGCGAATCGCATCCCCAACGGCCATGACAGAGCAGCGCTCCCGGTCAGCGGGACTGACCGGGGAGCTGCAGGGAGAAAGACGCCGTGAGCGCTCCGGGGAGGAGCGGGGACCCGGAGCGCTAGGCGTAACAGTACCCCCCCCCCTTAGATCTCCCCTTCTCTTTATCGGGTAACTGCCTCCCCTGGGATGAGGACACCGGGAAAGGATGGAGGGATTCCTCAACGGCAGGCAGAACCGCAGGAGTAGGAATGGGGAGAGAGGGCAGAGGGCGAGACCTGGCACGGGGCAGTGTGACACCAGGACGAGGGCCATGAGGGGACACAGAAGCTTGCCTGATGGAACTGGGAGGGGGGGAGGGGCATTTCCTGTGGCAGGCAGAGTCCTTAATGACCTTAGGGGGACCGGATACAGGAGGAACCACAGGGTCACGGCAGGGAGTACTGGGAACCGGTTGAAGGCAGTCCTTGGAACAAGAGGGACCCCAACTCTTGATCTCCCCAGTGGACCAATCCAGGGTTGGGGAATGGTGTTGAAGCCAGGGTAGTCCAAGGAGAACTTCAGAAGTGCAATTAGGAAGGACAAAAAATACAATCTCCTCGTGATGAGGTCCGATGCACATTAGGAGGGGCTCCGTGCGGTAACGCACGGTGCAATCCAACCTGGCTCCGTTGACCGCGGAAATGAGGAGTGGCTTGACAAGACGGGTCACCGGAATGCGGAATTTATTCACAAAGGACTCCCGAATAAAATTCCCAGAAGCTCCAGAGTCCAGGCAGGCCACGGCTGAGAGGGGAGAGCTGGCTGAAGTCGAAATCCGAACAGGTACCGTGAGACGTGGAGAAGCCGACTTGGCATCAAGAGACGCCACACCCACGAGAGCTGGGTGCGAGCGTGCGTTTCCCAGACGTGGAGGACGGATTGGGCAATCCACCAAAAAATGTTCAGTACTGGCACAGTACAGACAAAGATTCTCTTCCTTACGGCGATTCCTCTCTTCCAGGGTCAGGCGAGACCGATCCACTTGCATGGCCTCCTCGGCGGGAGGCCTAGGCGCAGATTGCAGTGGAGACTGTGGGAGAGGTGTCCAGAGATCTAAGTCTTTTTCCTGGCGGAGCTCTTGATGCCTCTCAGAAAAACGCATGTCAATGCGAGTGGCTAGATGAATGAGTTCATGCAGGTTAGCAGGAGTCTCTCGTGCGGCCAGAACATCTTTAATGTTGCTGGATAGGCCTTTTTTAAAGGTCGCGCAGAGAGCCTCATTATTCCAGGATAGTTCAGAAGCAAGAGTACGGAATTGTATGGCGTACTCGCCAACGGAGGAATTACCCTGGACCAGGTTCAGCAGGGCAGTCTCAGCAGAAGAGGCTCGGGCAGGTTCCTCAAAGACACTTCGAATTTCCGAGAAGAAGGAGTGTACAGAGGCAGTGACGGGGTCATCGCGGTCCCAGAGCGGTGTGGCCCATGACAGGGCTTTTCCAGACAGAAGGCTGACTACGAAAGCCACCTTAGACCTTTCAGTAGGAAACTGATCCGACATCATCTCCAAGTGCAAGGAACATTGCGAAAGAAAGCCACGGCAAAACTTAGAGTCCCCATTAAATTTGTCCGGCAAGGACAGGCGGAGGCTAGGAGCGGCCACTCGCCGCGGAAGGGGTGCTGGAGCTGGCGGAGGAGATGGTTGTTGCTGCTGTAGCTGCGACTGTACTTGCTGTAGTTGTGACTGGAGTTGCTGTGTCATGGTGGTCAAGTACGACAGCTGGTGATCTTGTTGCGCTATCTGTTGCGACTGCTGGGCGATCTGACGAGCTTGCTGGGCGACCAGCGTAGGGAGGTCAGCGACAACTGGCAGAGGAACTTCAGCGGGATCCATGGCCGGATCTACTGTCACGATGCCGGCTGGCAGGAGGTGGATCCTCTGTGCCAGAGAGGGATAGCGAGGACCGTGCTAGTGGACCGGTTCTAAGACACTACTGGTTTTCACCAGAGCCCGCCGCAAAGCGGGATGGTCTTGCTGCGGCGGTAGTGACCAGGTCGTATCCACTAGCAATGGCTCACCTCTCTGGCTGCTGAAGATAGGCGAGGTACAAGGGAGTAGGCAGAAGCAAAGTCGGACGTAGCAGAAGGTCGGGGGCAGGCGGCAAGGTTCGTAGTCAGGGGAGATAGCAGAAGTTCTGGTACACAGGGTTTTAAACACACAAAACGCTTTCACTAGGCACAAGGGCAACAAGATCCGGCAAGGAAGTGCATGGGAGGAGGTTAGATATAGTCAGGGACCAGGTGGGAGCCAATTAAGCTAATTGGGCCAGGCACCAATCATTGGTGCACTGGCCCTTTAAGTCTCAGGGAGCTGGCGCGCGCGCGCGCCCTAGAGAGCGGAGCCGCGCGCGCCAGCACATGACAGCAGGGGACGGGAACGGGTAAGTGACCTGGGATGCGATTCGCGAGCGGGCGCGTCCCGCTGTGCGAATCGCATCCCCAACGGCCATGACAGAGCAGCGCTCCCGGTCAGCGGGACTGACCGGGGAGCTGCAGGGAGAAAGACGCCGTGAGCGCTCCGGGGAGGAGCGGGGACCCGGAGCGCTAGGCGTAACAGTACCCCCCCCCTTAGATCTCCCCTTCTCTTTATCGGGTAACTGCCTCCCCTGGGATGAGGACACCGGGAAAGGATGGAGGGATTCCTCAACGGCAGGCAGAACCGCAGGAGTAGGAATGGGGAGAGAGGGCAGAGGGCGAGACCTGGCACGGGGCAGTGTGACACCAGGACGAGGGCCATGAGGGGACACAGAAGCTTGCCTGATGGAACTGGGAGGGGGGGAGGGGCATTTCCTGTGGCAGGCAGAGTCCTTAATGACCTTAGGGGGACCGGATACAGGAGGAACCACAGGGTCACGGCAGGGAGTACTGGGAACCGGTTGAAGGCAGTCCTTGGAACAAGAGGGACCCCAACTCTTGATCTCCCCAGTGGACCAATCCAGGGTTGGGGAATGGTGTTGAAGCCAGGGTAGTCCAAGGAGAACTTCAGAAGTGCAATTAGGAAGGACAAAAAATACAATCTCCTCGTGATGAGGTCCGATGCACATTAGGAGGGGCTCCGTGCGGTAACGCACGGTGCAATCCAACCTGGCTCCGTTGACCGCGGAAATGAGGAGTGGCTTGACAAGACGGGTCACCGGAATGCGGAATTTATTCACAAAGGACTCCCGAATAAAATTCCCAGAAGCTCCAGAGTCCAGGCAGGCCACGGCTGAGAGGGGAGAGCTGGCTGAAGTCGAAATCCGAACAGGTACCGTGAGACGTGGAGAAGCCGACTTGGCATCAAGAGACGCCACACCCACGAGAGCTGGGTGCGAGCGTGCGTTTCCCAGACGTGGAGGACGGATTGGGCAATCCACCAAAAAATGTTCAGTACTGGCACAGTACAGACAAAGATTCTCTTCCTTACGGCGATTCCTCTCTTCCAGGGTCAGGCGAGACCGATCCACTTGCATGGCCTCCTCGGCGGGAGGCCTAGGCGCAGATTGCAGTGGAGACTGTGGGAGAGGTGTCCAGAGATCTAAGTCTTTTTCCTGGCGGAGCTCTTGATGCCTCTCAGAAAAACGCATGTCAATGCGAGTGGCTAGATGAATGAGTTCATGCAGGTTAGCAGGAGTCTCTCGTGCGGCCAGAACATCTTTAATGTTGCTGGATAGGCCTTTTTTAAAGGTCGCGCAGAGAGCCTCATTATTCCAGGATAGTTCAGAAGCAAGAGTACGGAATTGTATGGCGTACTCGCCAACGGAGGAATTACCCTGGACCAGGTTCAGCAGGGCAGTCTCAGCAGAAGAGGCTCGGGCAGGTTCCTCAAAGACACTTCGAATTTCCGAGAAGAAGGAGTGTACAGAGGCAGTGACGGGGTCATCGCGGTCCCAGAGCGGTGTGGCCCATGACAGGGCTTTTCCAGACAGAAGGCTGACTACGAAAGCCACCTTAGACCTTTCAGTAGGAAACTGATCCGACATCATCTCCAAGTGCAAGGAACATTGCGAAAGAAAGCCACGGCAAAACTTAGAGTCCCCATTAAATTTGTCCGGCAAGGACAGGCGGAGGCTAGGAGCGGCCACTCGCCGCGGAAGGGGTGCTGGAGCTGGCGGAGGAGATGGTTGTTGCTGCTGTAGCTGCGACTGTACTTGCTGTAGTTGTGACTGGAGTTGCTGTGTCATGGTGGTCAAGTACGACAGCTGGTGATCTTGTTGCGCTATCTGTTGCGACTGCTGGGCGATCTGACGAGCTTGCTGGGCGACCAGCGTAGGGAGGTCAGCGACAACTGGCAGAGGAACTTCAGCGGGATCCATGGCCGGATCTACTGTCACGATGCCGGCTGGCAGGAGGTGGATCCTCTGTGCCAGAGAGGGATAGCGAGGACCGTGCTAGTGGACCGGTTCTAAGACACTACTGGTTTTCACCAGAGCCCGCCGCAAAGCGGGATGGTCTTGCTGCGGCGGTAGTGACCAGGTCGTATCCACTAGCAATGGCTCACCTCTCTGGCTGCTGAAGATAGGCGAGGTACAAGGGAGTAGGCAGAAGCAAAGTCGGACGTAGCAGAAGGTCGGGGGCAGGCGGCAAGGTTCGTAGTCAGGGGAGATAGCAGAAGTTCTGGTACACAGGGTTTTAAACACACAAAACGCTTTCACTAGGCACAAGGGCAACAAGATCCGGCAAGGAAGTGCATGGGAGGAGGTTAGATATAGTCAGGGACCAGGTGGGAGCCAATTAAGCTAATTGGGCCAGGCACCAATCATTGGTGCACTGGCCCTTTAAGTCTCAGGGAGCTGGCGCGCGCGCGCCCTAGAGAGCGGAGCCGCGCGCGCCAGCACATGACAGCAGGGGACGGGAACGGGTAAGTGACCTGGGATGCGATTCGCGAGCGGGCGCGTCCCGCTGTGCGAATCGCATCCCCAACGGCCATGACAGAGCAGCGCTCCCGGTCAGCGGGACTGACCGGGGAGCTGCAGGGAGAAAGACGCCGTGAGCGCTCCGGGGAGGAGCGGGGACCCGGAGCGCTAGGCGTAACAGATATTTTGCAAATATATGGACAAATATTCGTCCTATGTTTGCGAAACTTGCATATTCGCTATGTTCATTCCTTTTTTCTTTCAATGCTAAAATTTGCATAGTGCGCATGCGCGATTATATCTTTCACCAAAAGAAGGGAGGGATCAGTGTCCTCTGGAAGTGCCGATATTCATGAATATTAGCATATTCGCATAAATTTGCATATTCGGGAAAAAAATTTGTCATTACGAATATTTATCACTATATTCTAAATATTCGCTAAATTTGAGAAATGCCGATATTCGACGTAAAAAGTCGCATTTTGAATATTCGTGCTCAACACTAGTGGGTGATGCAATGTTGGACCAGAAGAGGACGCAAGTTACTCTATAGTCCCTTTTGTTTCCCCGCTTTCAGAGACTGCCATACATCTTAGTTACAAAACAATGATACCCCATTCTTCACATTTACCTTCCTTGTCCACATAGATCTATCTACCTACTACCTGCATTCAATAAATCTTTTTATATTTAAAGCTCCTTGTTTATAAATTTCCATAATGAACTCAATCATATGAAAGGAAGCCACATAGTGAAGGAGCTCTACAGCACAGCTCAGCACAATCCATTGAGTCTAAAGAATGGACAGCATCCAAACACTTGTAGAATCATTAAGAAGGGCATATAATATAATATCAAATTTGTGGTGCTACTCAACACAAAAGCTTAATGCAGTAAGTGTTGTTAAAGGTAAGATGTTCTCTGAGGAAGATCCAATATGATATCAGATAAACCACAGCTATCCAGACTCCTAGAACCTTCTTCAACTAAAATAAAGCCACTCTCCTTAGATAGTATAAACAGCATTTATCACATTTCTAGGTTACAAACTTCTGCCACCCCCACCCCCAGGTTTTTCCTGTGCACCTATTGCTTCAACCCCCTGGGGGGGGGGGTTACTTTCTATAAAGTATATTTTACAATAAAAATGACACATTGGGGGGAATTTACCAACAGCTTTAGAAGTTTCTTTTCATCCTCCTTCTGTGAGACATTTTTACGACTTTTCACTTCACCGCAGATCTATTAGAAATGACTGTAGACAGTCAAATCTGTGTTAAAGTATGCAGTGGTCTGGAATTTATCATTGCAACTTTGTAGAGAAAGTCGCAAGGAAAGTCTCAATCCACCCCAAAAAGTTGCAAATCATCGCCAGGTCAGAGAGAATTTTAAAAAAAAGTTGCAGCTTTCATCAACTTTGATTGCCGTGTCTAAGGGGTTAATACCGGACATCACCGCAATCAGTGATTTTCGGTTTTAGCAACGGGTAGCTGCCGGAACCAACCCACTATGATGTGGGGTCAGCGGGCACAGGGCATCCAAACACTTGTAGAATCATTAAGAAAGGCATATAATATAATATCAAATTTGTGGTGCTACTCAACACAAAAGCTTAATGCAGTCATTGTTGTTAAATGACTGCATCCAAACTCCTAGAACCTTCTTCAACTAAAATAAAGCCACTCTCCTTAGATAGTATAAACAGCACTTCTCACATTTCTAGGTTACAAACTTTTGCCACCCCCAGGTTTTTCCTGTGCACCTATTGCTTCAACCCCCTGGGGGGGGGGGGGGGGGGGGAGTAGTTTCTATAAAGAATATTTTACAATAAAAGTTACAAATTGGGGGGAATTTATCAACAGCTTTGCAAGTTTCTTTTCATCCTCCTTCTGACAGACATTTTTATGACTTTTCACTATAGTATAAAGACAGTATAATGTACATATGAATTTTACAGGTAACCATTGTGATAGACAAACAGCATTAAACAGAAGTCAGAAACAGGGGCATTGTTCAAAACTGGGCTTCTCCTGCTCTTTATTGGAAAATTCGTCCATGTTCACACAGGCACAAAATAAAACTAAATTTGCTCATCCAAGCACTAGACATATTAACTTGTCATCATAATACAGATAGCTTACTACCAGCCCCCTTAAAAATAAATGTGTTACCTCCCATCATCAGTTGGTAAATCTGGGCTAGAGAATTGCAGTTGCTGTATGTGGGGCAGCATAGCCACAGACAGCTAAGAATGCCCATGCTTACCTTTGCTTACCACCACTTGTACCCATAATGGGCCCATAAGTATCAAAACTTAACTGTGGAGAAATAGAAGAAGTTGGTCTGGTCTGACAAACCTGATGAATCTTTTACATCAAGTGAATAGCCTTGTTTGTGCATCAGCTACCTGGAGGAACCAAGGACACAAAAATGCACCATAGGAAGAAGTATGGTTTAACCCGTAGACAACACATACAGTATGTATGTCCTCGCCATCTGGGCCTAAGCATACAACCTGTATGTCCTGGAGAAATGTCCAAACTATAAAATATAATGTTTGCGATCCCACAACGGCATAAATGAAAAAACAAAAATTTCAAACAAAATAGATTTTTGGTGACATCATATATTAGAAAAAAATGAATAAAAAGTGATCAGAAAGTCCCATCTTAACCATCATAACAAAAATACAAAAATGCAAAAAAAAAGCCCTCATACAGCCTCGTATAAACACAAAGTTATAGGGATCAGGATAGGGCAATTTGAAGCATATTTATTTTGAAACACATAATAAAGATAACATGTCCGTTTTAGCGTAAAATGCACTGTGTAAAAACACTCCCCACCCTCCAAAATTGCAGCTTTTTTTTCAACGTCCTGCCCAAAAATAATAGTTTTTTTTGTTTTGAAATTTATTTAATGGTAAAATGAAAGGTGTCATTATAAAGAACAACTGGTTATGCAAAAAACAAGCACTCATATGCGTCTCTGGAGAGAAAATTAAAGTTATGTCTCTTAAAAGGTAAGGAGAAAAATGACAATTTACTGTATCTTCAAGGCCTTAACCTGCTGTCTCCTTAAGGGTAGAGATAAGCACATCTGCACAACTTTTAAAAGTTCAGTTCTGCTGGTTTGACAAACTCTGAGAACCCTAATAGCCCTGTATAAACCTGTTAGCTCACCGTTGAGCTATTTTTAAGGCAAAGATTATTTCAAAGTTACGGCAACATGTATGGCTATGGCTATAGTACCATGTGGTAACTAACAGGTTAAATAAAAACATACTGCACTAGTGGGTTTTTTATGCTTTTTTTTAAATTATGTCCAATAATGATCCCTTTTTGGAGGTAGATGCCTGCCGATCTTTATATGCACAAAGAGGTTTCAGAAGAAGCGATTGCTTTTTACAAGCTGAAAAAAATGATTCCCATTTTGGGGAGTAGCAACAGGATTAGCATCCTTAAAAGTGCACAAACTCGACATAAAACTCTCTATGTACTGCTATTTTTTGTGGGTGTGGTTATATCTTTTTATCATAGCTTCATTTTACATGAATGGAATAGCAGTAGAGATAAGCGAGCTGAGTCTGGCGAATAAGGTCTCCCTTTAGAATTATGGGTAAAATGAAGCTTGCTGAATATTAGAACTTTGCCAGGCCTGGCTCACATAAGCCTGGGAACAGTGCTGTTATAGAAGAAGGGATGAGGAACACAGGGCATTTTGGCGCTATGCCAGTTTAGGATAAGGAAGTAGAAACACTTAGATGATGTCAGGATAGCTCAGCATACTTTACAGTTAGCAGAAAGATCACATGACTAATCCAATCATTGCTTGCATACAGCTCACAGGACAGAAGAATAGAAGCATAGGGGTGAATTTAAGAGATTGATTTAACCCTATGCACTGCATTGAGGCTGCCATCTTGGAGAGAAAGCTGAACAGTGAATAACGCACAGAAGAACTCAGTGTGGAATTACTGATCCCAGAAAGCTTTCACATATACAATACAATGGAGCAAAGCATTGTGCGGTGGGCTGATCTCAGTGATGCACATTACTGTGTCCAGTTGCTGCACTACAAATCCCAGCAGTGTCCGTAGAAATAGCCCATAGACGATCTGATCTGACGAAGGGGTGTCTGTCCCCTGGAAACGCGTCATCCATTGGTACCTCTCATTATAATGTCTAATTGTTCTATGGAATAAAAGAAGTTCTTTTGGACTACACCACCGACTCCATCTCTCTGTGACCAAGAGGAGCATTCTACTGACGGAGGAAGAGCGCTGAGTACACCCTTTCCAATACCGCAGTTTTTTAACTTGCTTTTAACACCAGCAGGCATCTGCCAATAACCAGGCCCATACTTTATTCAGCTTTATTTTATTGTGTTATAGGGGTACTCCGGTGGAAAACAATGTTTTAAAATCTACTGGTGCCAGAAAGTTAAACAGATTTGTAAATTACTTCTACTTAAAAATCTTAATCCTTCCGGTACTTATCAGTTGCTGTATACTTTTTGAATTTCTTTACTGTCTGACCACATTGCTCTCTGCTGACACCTCTGTCCATGTCAGGAACTGTCCAGCAGAGTAGGAGAGGTTTTCCATGAGGGTTTGCTCCTACTATGGACAGTTCCTGCCATGGACAGAGGTGTCTGCAGAGAGCACTGTAATCAGACAGAAAAGAAATAAAAAAAAAGAAAAGAACTTCTTCTTTAGTATACAGCAGCTGATTCGTACTGGAAGGATTAAGATTTTTAAATAGAAGTAATTTACAAATCTAGTGGAACGAAGATAGAAAAATGTCCGCACTCACCAAGCCATATCAAATGATTCGCTTTATTGGATTCTTCAGATATCCATGAAAAAGCATAAGACAAAGACACCCGAGTGCAGGGAGGGGGAGCAGCTCCGAACAGGGAGACTAGGAGCGGCTGTCAGGAACAACAGCACCGTTTCGCGTTATTCACGCATCTTCCGGTTCCTGGTTCTCTGGAATACCTCACAGGTATATATTGGAAAGGGGGAGGGGAATTGTGCACCCGTCACCAATATACTAAAATCCTATAAAAGTGAAAATAATCTACTTAAGGTAAAAACAGAGATGACAGCATTATATCTTGTGTATAAGAAATACCTATAGTTTGAAGATGTTAATTGATTTTATAAAAACAAACTTAGGTCGTTTCGGTCATTTAGACCCATTGGCCCTAGAGCTTTTAATTTTATTATCCACCTAGCTTCACTTTGAATGAGTTTTACGTGTCTATCTATACCTTGCGGTTGTATAGGAATGTGTTCTTTGCCCGCAAATTTCATGCATTTTGATTTACCTGCGTGTACTTCTTCTATGTGTGTAATTAAACGTGTTGCTCTTATTTTGGATTTAAGGGAATAAATATGTTCCCTGAATCTTGTGTTTAAATTTCTTTTAGTCTGACCTATGTAATAGTGTCCACAAGGACACGTTATACAGTAGACTATAAATTGTGATTTACAAGAGATGAACTGATTAACATTAATAGTGTGTCCTCCTAACTGAAAAGATTTCTTTTTTAACATAAATGTACAAAATTTGCAATGTCCACATGGAAAATTTCCATTAGGTGCTTGTTTATTTAGCCAATTTGACTTATTTGCAGTTTCCTTTGCATTTTTTTTGATCGCATCTGATATTGGTTTATTTTTGCGGAAGGTAACAATTGGTTTATTTTTTGCTGTTTCTGCTACAAGTGGATCTTGTTCAAGCATATACCAATTTGACCATATTGATTTTTTGATTGCAATATTCATGGGGCTATTTTCAAAAGAAAAGATAATTTTTTTTGAATTGGAATTACCGTATTTTTTCTTTTTTTAATTTATTTGAAATTAATAATTCTTCTCTGTTTCTTGTTTATGCTTTCAAAAATGCTTTGTTAATTATGCTTTCTGGATAATTTCTTTCTATTAATCTTATTTTTAATTCTTCTGCCTGTTGATAATATGTTATTGAGCTGTTATTTATTCTTTTTAGTCTAATAAATTGGGAATATGGAATATTATCTTTTACATAATGAGGATGTGAACTCTGATAGTCTAGCAATGAATTTTTAGCTGTGACTTTTCTGTGTCCTTCTGTTTTTAATATATTATTTTCAATATTAAGGGTAACATCTAAAAAGTGTAGAGTTTTTCCCCCATATTCATGTGTGAACAGCATATTTATATCATTCTGATTTAGATATTGTACAAATTCCTCGAACTGTTGTCTGTCGCCATCCCATATAATCAAAATATCGTCCACATATCTCAGAAACCCCCTCACATATTTTGTGAAGGGGTTTCTGAGAGTGTGGACATATGTCTGCTCAAAAATAGCTAGATATATATTTGCTAGTGTGCATCATACAGATGACCCCATAGGGGTTCCATGTATCTGTCTGTACCATTCTCCATTAAACGTAAATGTATTGTTGCTCAATATAAATTTCAAGGATTCTGCTATGAAATCGATAAAATCTTGTGATTTTCCTGAATTGGATAGAAAGTGTGTCATGGCTCTCACTCCTGCTTTCCATGGAATTCTAGTGTACAGACTTTCGACATCTAATGAAACAAGTTTGTATGAATCTTGCCAGGTATATATTTCCAATATGCTAAGTAAATCACTGGTGTCTCTAACATATGAGTAAATACTGGGAAGCAGAGGTGATATGAGCCATTCGACATAACTAGATAGATATTGGGTCGCTGACCCGATCCCTGCCACAATCGGTCTGCCAGGTGGTCGGGTCAGCGACTTATGGATTTTAGGGAGTATGTACCAAGTAGCTGGTTTGGGATTATCGGGTAGGAGTTTGGCAGCAGTATGTTCCGTGAGTAGATTTTTCTCTACCGTTGTTCTTAATAAAGAACGTAATTTATTAATAATTTAATTGGTAGGGTTATCTTGTAATTTCTCATATACATCTTTGTTGTTGAGCTGGCTAAGGGCTTCGGCGTCGTGGTCAGCTTTTGGCCACACGACCACTGCGCCTCCCTTATCCGCTCGAGAAACAACTAAATTTTTATTAGAACCTAACCATTTTATAGCTTCCTGATGGGCAGGCGAAAGATTAGCAATTGGTTCAGGATACATTAGTGCATACACATCTTTTTTAACTGCTTGCCAAAACAGGTCGAGACTACTGCCCGGAGGGATACCGGGACAGAATCTCGATCTGTTTCCTCCCTTAAACGTCTCCATGTTGGTGGTTTCTTCAATAGGATTGTGTATGGGCAAATCGCCCATACACATAAGTTCCACCAACATGGAGACATTTTTATCATCAATATCGTCAAAATCTTTGGTAATAGGAAAACCCAATTTACTGATATTACATGGTTTTTCACCATTCTTTTTATTAAACCCCTTTTCTTCCTCAGTATCATATTTTTTTGATTTTTCTTTGCTATTAGTGATTTTAAAAAACCTTTCTAGGCTAAATTTCCTCATAGCTTTGAATAGATCTATTTCAAAGACTTCTTCCTTGAATTTTTCACACAGTCCGTAATTTAGTCCTTTTTGAAGAACTTCTAAACATGATTGAGATAAGGTGATGTCCGATAAATTGACAACATTCGAAAAATTATTCACTGTCTCCACGAAACATTTTTTCTTTTCTTTGGTTGCATCCACACATTGCGTCTTTCTCTTTCTTTGTCTTTTTCCGCCCCTTCTTGTCTTCCTCCTAAAGGGGTTGCAGCTGCTTCAGATTTAGATTTATTTGTGCTAGAACCTTGTTCATCTGATGTATCCGATTCAGTAGTAAAAAAGTCAGTACTTTTTGTCGTTTTTCCTTTTTTGTTATATGCAGTATATTTCGGTTTTGTGTAATTATTCGGCTTGTAATTATATGCTTTCCAAGAGAATATTTTTCCTGTATCAAAATCTTTCTTGTCTCTCATATATTTGTCTCTTTTCGTTTCTTTTATTGTGTCTTGGAGTTTTTGTAATTTTTTTCTCCAGAGTTGCACAAAATGTATTATACAGAGTAGTGGATATGCGTTTTTTCAATTCTGATTTTGCCCGTAATAAATCTGTAGTGATTATTTCATAATCCCTTTGATTTTTTTGTAAAACAATATTTTGCAATTCCAAAGCATGTTTCAAGTGGGCATTTTTCCATTCTGTCATAAATGCAATATCTTCATGAAATTGTGATGGGGCTTTGTATGATCGTAAGCCTCTAGGAGCTCTGTTACAATCTTTGTATGCTGTGAGTGATTTGATTGTCCAGAAGACACGTGTTTCTTTTTCTCCTAGTGAATGTATGCGGTATTCCAGGGCTTTAACACTTAGAGTTTGCAATTTGTCTAAGGTATCACAAAATAAAAAATAAGCTCCTGCATCCTCCCTCCCTATAGGATCAGTGGTGTCCATATTATTTTCTGCATTGATATGTGCATTATTGTCGGTTTCATTATGCGTGCTCTCATCCATGATAAAGGCAAGTCGTAGTATGTAGAGATAGAAAAAATGGGTGGGCACTGCTAGAGAACCACTATGCAGGTGCAGCAATCAATATATACGGGTGTCAGGCTGGTATATGGTGCTGGACAATAATAGAAACAGTCTTTCATATATAGTGGAACGAAGATAGAAAAATGTCCGCACTCACCAAGCCGTATCATATGATTCGCTTTATTGGATTCTTCAGATATCCATGAAAAAGCATAAGACAAAGACACCCGAGTCACGTCTGTTTTTACCTTAAGTAGATTATTTTCACTTTTATAGGATTTTAGTATATTGGTGACGGGTGCACAATTCCCCTCCCCCTTTCCAATATATACCTGTGAGGTATTCCAGAGAACCAAGAACCGGAAGATGCGTGAATAACGCGAAACGGTGCTGTTGTTCCTGACAGCCATTCCTAGTCTCCCTGTTCGGAGCTGCTCCCCCTCCCTGCACTCGGGTGTCTTTGTCTTATGCTTTTTCATGGATATCTGAAGAATCCAATAAAGCAAGTCATTTGATACGGCTTGGTGAGTGCGGACATTTTTCTATCTTCGTTCCACTATATATGAAAGACTGTTTCTATTATTGTCCAGCACCATATACCAGCCTGACACTCGTATATATTGATTGCTGCACCTGCATAGTGGTTCTCTAGCAGTGCCCACCCATTTTTTCTATCTCTACAATTTACAAATCTGTTTAACTTTCTGGCACCAATTGATTTAAAAAAATTGTTTTCCACCGGAGTGCCCATTTAATAAACAGCATATAAAATCCTCTAGCACAGTGTTTTTTTTTTTTTTTTTTAACTGTAAGTTACCATGGGGTACTGCATGTTGCCGTAACTTTGACATTAACCTCTACCCTAAAATCACTTTTAAACCATCTAAAATTCATCCCTTGACCCCTAGAAGTGTAAGGGTACGTTCACACGCACGGATTTACATTGTATTTTACGCTGCAGATCCGCTGATGAAGGCCCGCTCTATGCTGGCTTTAAATGTGCCTGCTTGTAGCGGCAATACGCCGCTACCAGCAGAAACACTGCGATGTGCAAGTCGCAGTATACTCGCACATCACGGGAGCTCTCTGCCTAGCTCAGAGCAGGGAGAGCGGCCGCAATGTGCGAGTACGCCGCGCACATCGCTGCACTGTGTCTGCTGGTAGCGGCGTATTGCCGTTATGAGCAGGCACATGTAAAGCCAGCATAGAGCGGGCCTTCACCAGCGGATCTGCAGCTAAATTGGCTGCAAAAATCCGCGTGTGTGAACGTACCCTTATACAGAACTTTAGAGCTCTTAGGCAGCGTTATACACATTTTGAGGATTATTGCATTGCCCGTTCGTGTTGAACTTGTTCACCGCAAACCAAACTTTATTGAAAAGTTCTGCAATCCCGGCAAACCAAACTTTTGAAAAGTTTGCTCAGCTCTAGAGAGCAGGTATTATTATCATCACAGAACAATTATTGCCATAATTTTTTTCTTATAATGCCAGAGAGAAAAAATTAAGGAGACACAGGAGGAAATAATTTATCTCCATAGAATAATTTCACAGCTTCAGTCTGACTATATATACACGGGGCTATACTCACTGTATATTCTTTGCTTGTGTTGGCTACACATCATGTTTTATCCCCCTTCCGAGACTGCCCCCTGCCACCTCACAGACTCTTTTGGAGAACGAAACTGAAATGAATGATCTAGAATATTTATTTTAGGAACATGAACAAATCGAATGTAAGTGCTGGAAGAACAAAAACATTGGTTATTTAGTGACTGAAAATATTTCAGGATTTGAAGTCAAGAGGAAAATATTCTACTGTATGTTTTAAAGGATGTTTGCAGTTAAAGCTGGCATTATTTTAAATAATAAAAAAAATGGACATTTTCCATGTCATGTTTCCGAAGATGTTTTTATTATATTAATACTTAAATCACCTAATTTCATTGTGATGCCAAATATGTGAACATTGCACAGTGTTGCACAGGCAATGTTTTTTAATCAGTGTGCCTTCAGCTGTTTTTGATCACTTTTTATTCCCCTTTTTTCTGGGATGTGATGTAAACATTTATGCAGTTCACTGTACATAATTGTTGCATAATATTTCAATAGTTTAGACATTTCAGCATGCAACAATACCAAATATGTAAAAAAAAATTTTTTTTAAGTTTTTTATTTGTAAAATGGGAAAAGAGAGTGATCTAATCAGTTTTATTGGTAGAGGGGCTTATTCACATTTTTAAAAAAATTATAACTTTTTTTACATTTTTTAAACACTTTTATTGCATTTGCATAACACTGATCATTAATATCGGTGATCCACTTGTGTAGCCTGGAAGAAGAAAGACAATGGAAGAGTGGCACAGAGGGGGTAAGGAGACCTCTGGCCACCATCTTGACTCAAGCTGAATCACACTGTGGGTGGTCCAATGAGTCTTACAAAGCCCTGGCATTACTTTAGATGCTGTAATTCCAGCATCTAAAGGGTTGATGATGGTTATCAGTTTGATCACTGATGTCTGCCAAAACTGGCGGGTCCCTGGCTGTGGACAGCAGTCGGGACCTATGGTCTAAGAAGCGAGCACAGCTCCTGTGCTCACTTCATAGTCTGGATGTAGTCCACATGTATGTCCTGGTGTACCAGACAATCATGGTGTACATGTACAGGGTGGGCCATTTATATGGATACACCTTAATAAAATGGGAATGGTTGGCACTTTTCAAGATGGGTGGTGACCATGGCAGCCATTTTGAAGTCGGTCATTTTGAATCCAACTTTTGTTTTTTCAATAGGAAGAGGGTCATGTGACACATCAAACTTATTGGGAATTTCACAAGAAATTGGTTTTAACGTAGCGTTATTCTTTCATGAGTTATTTACAAGTTTCTGACCACTTATAAAATGTGTTCACTGATAGCAGCACTGCAGGAGAAGTGCTAGCACAGGCTTCCAGTATCTGTAGTTTCAGGTGCTGCAGAATGGGCAAAACAAAAATTGGAACAGGACCCTCAGTTTACGCAGAAGATTTTGTTCAGTGATGAGGCAAACTTTTATGTAAATGGTGAAGTCAACAAACAAAACCACCGCTATTGGTCTGACACTAACCCACATTGGATGGATCCCTCCAAGACTGTTGGAACACAAAAATTGATGGTATAGTGTGGTATATGGGGTACAAAGATAGTGGGGCCATTCTTCATCAATGGAAACCTCAAGGCCACTGGATATGCGAAATTGCTACATGACGATGTGTTTCCCTCTTTATGCACTGAAGCTGGCACGTTCCCTGAGTTTTTCCAGCAAGATGGTGCACCACCACATTATGGGTGTCAGGTCCGAGAATTCCTAGATGAACAAATTCTTGCAAAGTGGATTGGTCGTCGTGAGCCAGTTGAATGGCCCCCAAGGTCTCCCGATCTGACCCCCTTAGACTTTCATCTTTGGGGTCATCTGAAGGCAATTGTCTATGCTGTGAAGATACGAGATGTGCAGCACCTGAAACTACGGATTCTGGAAGCCTGTGCTAGCATTTCTCATGCACTGTTGCTATCAGTGTGTGAAGAATGGGAGAAAAGGGTTGCATTGACAATCCAACACAATGGGCAGCACATTGAACACATTTTATAAGTGGTCAGAGACTTGTAAATAACTCATGAAAGAATAAAGTTACGTTAAAACCAAGCACATCATTGTTTTTCTTGTGAAATTCCCAATAAGTTTGATGTGTCACATGATCCTCTTCCTATTGAAAAAACTATTCAAAATGGCCCGACATCAAAATGGCCGCCATGGTCACTACCCATCTTGAAAAGTTTCCCCCCTCACATATACTAATGTGCCACAAACAGGAAGTTAATATCACCAACAATTGCCATTTTATTAAGGTCACTGTATCCATATAAATGGCCTACCCTGCACATCCATTGTCCTGTAGTGGTTACATTTCTTTAAATTTAAAGAAATAGTGGGAGAAATAATATACAACAATAAAAAAAATTCTATATCACTGGGATAATACTCCCTACCATCTAGACATGGTGATGTTCCCTGACAGCTTGGCTTTGTGCCGGAGATGTAGCACAGCAACATGCAATCTTTATCATATTTAGTGGAGTTATCCCAGTATCCAAGCATTTTGGTTCAAGTACATCAGGTGGTGGAAGAAATATTAGAATACTCTATCAGTTGGTCTCCAGCACAAGCTCTGCTCTCTTTAAATTTGGAACTCTTGCCAGAATGATGAAATGTTTCACTTATTCCCATCTAGTTTGGTAGGTTACTATTACATGTAAAGGGACAACACCTAAGATTTATACTTATACAAATTTGCCATAAAGTAAAGAGGTGATATTTTTAGGGCACACTGGTCAACATCTTGCAGAACGAGGGTCTACTGCAAAAAGGCAAAAAAACATATCCATGGTTGTGCCGATCCAGCACAACTTCTAACATCTACTACCTATCCCTATCCTCCTCTTCCTCATTCAGGTCCTCCTCTATGGACACCTTGCAGTCCCCTCATGGCAGAGTGTGGCTTACTCTCCTCTTCCTCCCTTCTTTCATCAGTGTAAAGGAAAGCACTGCCATGCTGTATTACATCTGCTAAGCTTTGGTGAGAAAAGCCACACACCGGAGGAGCAGGGAACAGCAGGGAGTGTCACACTGGCTCTCTGGTCTTAATCTGAGATTTGGAAGCATGTTTGCCAAGACGAGGACTACCATTATGACCGCACTGTGTCTAGGTGACATGGCACATTCTCCCTGTATTGCACATGTGCTTAACTTTGTCATAAAACATTTGGTGAAATTGTCTAAGGCATGGGCGGGCTATGTGCAGGACATTTAGCATTCAGTTTATGCTTTTAAAAATGCCCTCCTAGACCTACAGTTCCTACATGTTGTGATGTTGCCACATGGTGAAAATCAACATTCCGCATGTTGAACCACCTGTACCAGCAGTGCAAAGTGGTAACAGACTTTCTAATGCAGCAGACAGACAGCTTTGGAGCCAGTGTGTCTTTCAGCTCAGGCATTGACAGATAATAGAAGACGCCTGTCCCATGCTCAGACCTTTCAAAGAGGCAACAAGTTTTGCAGGACAACTGTAGAATAAGTGATGTTATTCTGCTGATATTCTTTCCGGAGCAAACACTCACAATGATGATTGAGGAAGGAGGGATGAAGGAGGGTTCACATCTGGTTGGCAGCAGTATGGACGTTCTTTTGAGGAGGAGTTGGATAATAAAGTGGGACCTAAAGAGGATTTGGAGATGAAATCTGTCAAATAGATAGTGGATGAGGAACCTACACAAGGTAACAGTGTTGATGAGGATGACAATGATGGCCGTGATGATGACGGCCCTTGGCAGTATGGGACTGAGGCGGAACCAGCCGGGCTCTTGGAAAACTAGCAAAATTGTATGCTTTCTCACTTGCGAGTGACAGGCTTACTGAGCACTAATAGGAAAGAGATAAGGACTGGATAGTCATCCCCTTAGACCCTCATTATAAAGCCAGAATGGAGGAATTCTTTTTGTTCACCTTTTGAATAGCAAACACCTGCTGAATGGGGATCCACTCTCTGCAGAGTAAACTCTCCACTTCCTCTGGCAGCTCTACCCCTGCAAGAGGCAGGAGCAGCAGTGACAACAGCAATTCCACGTTGGGGTGCATGATGACAAAGTTTTTACATCAGGTATTCTGATACCTCAAAGAGCATTTTAACACCGGCAGGCATCTGCCAACAACCATGAACACTGTATGCAGCTTTATTTTAGTGTTAAAAAGCATACAAAATCTGCTAGTGCAGTGTGTTTGTGAACAAGCTGTTAATTTTCAATGGTTACCGCATGTCACCGTAACTTTGACATTAACTTAGCCTTAAAACCACTTTAAAACTACTTGAATACATTCCTTGGTGACACCACAGGTGTTATACAGGACTAGAGCTCTTAGGCAGGTTATACACATATTTTTAGTGTATATTCGGTGTAGAGCCTGTTGGCCATGAACCAAACTTTTTGGAAAAAGCTTGGTCAACTCAAGCAGCATCACATATCAGAAATAAATTAACCCCTTAAGGACGGACCCATTTTTTACCTTAATGACCAGGCTTTTTTTTATTTATTTGACATGTGTCTGTTTAAATGGTAATAATTTTAGAACGCTTTTTCTGAGCGGAGCGATTCTGAGTTTGTTTTTTGGTGACATATTATACTTTATATAAGTGGTGCATTTTTGCTGACATATGCCGCTTTTTTTTTCCTAAAAACTCGAAAGTATTGTGAAAAACTTTTTTTTTTTTTAATGGTGTTCACTGTGTGGTAAAAGTGATGTTATATTTATTCTGTGGGTTGGAACGATTATGGCGATACCCATTTTATATAGCTTTTTATGTTCTTTTAACTTTTCTAAGCAAAATTCTCTATTTCCCTTTTTTCTGTTATCATTTTCCGTAACTTTTTTTTTTGTCTGAAGAATATTGAGTGGGGGCTTATTTTTTGCTGGACAAGCTGTGCTTTTTATTGGTATAATTTTTACGATCGGTGCTACCTTTTGATCTTTTTCATTCTGCTATATGTACCAGAATTGTCGAATTTTGTGCTTTTTTGTTGTTTTTTTACGGTGTTCACTGTGCGGGATAATTTACATTATAGCTTTATAGTACACGTCATTACGGATGTTGCAGTACCTAGTATGTACTGTATATGATTTGTGGTTTTTTATGATAATACAGGGCTTTTATTGGGAAAGGGGCATTTTTTTTTTTTTTTTACACTTCATACTTTTATTGAAGAACCTTTTATTATTTTATTTTTCACTTTTTACAGGTTATATTATGCTGCAATATATTTATATATTTATACATCAGGCCCTTCCCAGGGTATCGTGACGCTCCGGAAATTATTATTATTATTATTTTTTTTATTTCCCGCCCCGACCTGCGCGCCTGTGAATCACTGCAGCGCAGGGAGGAAGGGAAGCCTGCGTGCGCATTGCGTGTACATGTGCACTGCACACACAGCGTCCCGTCCCCCCCACGGCGCTGGGAGTGAGTCACAGGCGTGCAGGCTGGGAAGAGGATAAATGTGAATGGGGAGGGTGCGCTGCCCCCCCCCCCGGACCAGATTCCCGGCCCCCGAATCAGCTCCCAGGCCCCCCTGATCAGTTTCCTGACCCCCCCAGACCAGCTTCCCAGACAAGCGGCCCGGCCCCCGCAGAAGGAAAAACAGCTCAGCTTAATTAAGGTACTGCACCCTCCCCCCTCTGTCACCCCTGTCCACCCCCGCTCCTTTGTCACCCCTCTTTTTCCCCCTTTCACCCTTGTCCAGTTTCCTGTCATCCATGTTCACCTTGTCCGCCCGTCACCCATGTTCACGACCCCTCTGACCACACCCCATCACCAATGTCCAACCCCCACTATTCACCCCTCTGTCCCTTTGTCACCCCTGTCCACCCCTCTGTTACCACCTTGTTACTCCTGTTCACCCCTCTTTCACCCTGTCACCCATGTACACTCTTCTACCACCATCTGTCACCCATGTACACCCTTTTGTCACCCCTACACTCCCCTGTCACCCATGTACACTCCTCTACACCCATCTGTCACCCATGTACACTCCTCGACACCCCCCATCACCCCTCTGTTACCCAAGTACACCCCTCTGTCACACCCTACACTCCTCTACACCCCGTACACCCCTCTGTCACCAATGTACACCCCTCTGTTACCCATGTACACTCCTCTACTCCCCGTACACCCCTCTGTCACCCCTCTACACACCTGTCACCCATGTACACCTTTCTACACCCATCTGTCACCCATGTACATTCCTCTACACACCTGTCACCCATGTACATCTTTCTACACCCCTCTGTTACCCATATGCACTCCTATGCACACCTTTCACCCATGTACACCTTTCCACACCCCTCTGTTACCCCTTTACACCTATATACCCCTGTATTCCTCCTCACTTGTAAAAGGGGAATCTGGAGGCTGATGCTAGAAAAGTGCGGAGCCTAATAGGTTTGTTCTGCAGGTTTAACCGTGAAGAATTGTAGCTGGGTGGCTGTAAGAAATCGTCATGATGGCATGGACCAGATGGAGAAGAGAAGGGAACAACGCTGATTTTAGAAGACGTCATTTGTGAGTTGCTGTATAAAGCAGCACTGTAATCTACATGGCCATCAGATAAATAGATATTGTACATTGCGGCTGTTTTTTTTTTTCTTTTTGTTCGTCAAATTCGGTAGGGTTTCCTCGTGAAAAATGAGTCCCGGTACTGGACTTGGACCCATACCTTTGTTGTAAGTCCCACAGTCAGAGTTCCTCTATGCTGGTAGCGCTTTCCTGGTGGGTTCACCCCTAGTCGCCTCCTAATTCCCTTCAGAAATGTATATATTTGTCACGATTCGGCTTCCAGGTAGTGGATCCTCTGTGTCAGCGAGGGATTGGCGTGGACCGTGCTAGTGGACCGGTTCTAAGAGGCTACTGGTTTTCACCAGAGCCCGCCGCAAAGCGGGATGGTCTTGCTGCGGCAGTAGCAACCAGGTCGTATCCACTAGCAACGGCTCTACCTCGCTGACTGCTGAGAAGGCGTGGGACAGAAGGACTAGGCAGAGGCAAGGTCAGACGTAGCAGAAGGTCGGGGGCAGGCGGCAAGGTTCGTAGTCAGGATGGGTAGCAGAAGTTCAGGTACACAGGCTTTGGACACACTAACGCTTTCACTGGCACAAGGCAACAAGATCCGGCAAGGGAGTGCATGGGAGGAGGTCAGATAAAGGCAGGGAGCAGGTGGAAGCCAATTAAGCTAATTGGGCCAGGCACCAATCATTGGTGCACTGGCCCTTTAAGTCTCAGAGAGCTGGCGCGCGCGCGCCCTAGAGAGCGGAGCCGCGCGCGCCAGCACATGACAGCAGGGGACCGGGACGGGTAAGTGACCTGGGATGCGATTCGCGAGCGGGCGCGTCCCGCTGTGCGAATCGCATCCCCAACGGCCATGACAGTGCAGCGCTCCCGGTCAGCGGGACTGACCGGGGCGCTGCAGGGAGAAAGACGCCGTGAGCGCTCCGGGGAGGAGCGGGGACCCGGAGCGCTAGGCGTAACAATATTTAATATATTTTATAATGTAATTTATGTACAGGACTTTTGGTCACGTGATATGTATAGAAAATTGTGTTCTGCTAGGTTTAAGGACCTTTTGAGTCATGTGATAGGGCATGTGATGTACCAGTGGGTCGATCCCCCAGCTACACATGGGCCATTTCTTTCCTAGCAGCCTCCCAGTCAGACTGGGAGAGCATGGTAAGTGAGCCGTAGCACCCTGTTCACACTGGTGTGGTGCTGTGTGGCGTCTGTTGCTGCCGTGGCGCCGTGTCTGCGGGGAGGTGCGACCCATGGACTGGTTTGAGTGGCATTGGGGCTGCTCTGCCAGTGGGTCGTTCCCCCTGTGGGCACTGGTGTCACGGCGGTGGTGGTCGCCGCCCATTGCTACGCCATTTTATGCTAGGGACGTTAGGGACCCACTCTAAATAGGTGGCCTTGACGTGGCGAGTGGGCTTTGTGCTTTTTGATCAAAATGTATATACAAACAACCTGTTAGTTTTTGAAATTATGCTAAGAAGCAATTAGATCATTGTGCAAGATTGTAGATGTGCGACCATGTCTGTCTTCTACCTGAATTCACATTGTGTTTTCAATCCCCTCTTTTTTTTTTTTTTGAACATGTGTCTGCACTCTTCCCCACCCCCTCAGCCCAACCCTATATTAGTAGTAGTTAGCTACACATGGGCCATTTCTTTCCTAGCAGCCTCCCAGTCAGACTGGGAGAGCATGATAAGTGAGCTGTAGCACTCACCCACTGGTGTGGTGCTGTGTGGCGTCTGTTGCTGCCGTGGCGCCGTGTCTGCGGGGAGGTGCGACCCATGGACTGGTTTGAGTGGCATTGGAGCTGCTCTGCCAGTGGGTCGTTCCCCCTGTGGGCACTGGTGTCGTGGCGGTGGTGGTCGCCGCCCAGTGCTACGCCATTTTATGCTAGGGACCCACTCTAAATAGGTGGCCTTGACGTGGCGGGTGGGCTTTGTGGTTTTTGATCAAAACGTATATACTAACAACCTGTTAATTTTTGAAATTATGCTGAGAAGCAATTAGATCATTATGCAAGATTGTAGATGTGCACCATGTCTGTCTTCTACCTGAATTCACATTGTGTTTTCCATCCCCTCTTTTTTTTTTTTTGAACATGTGTCTGCACTCTTCCCCACCCCCTCAGCCCAACCCTATATAAGTAGTAGTTAGCTACACATGGGCCATTTCTTTCCTAGCAGCCTCCCAGTCAGACTGGGAGAGCATGGTAAGTGAGCTGTAGCACCTTGTTCACACTGGTGTGGTGCTGTGCAGCGTCTGTTGCTGCCGTGGCCCGTGTCTGCGGGGAGGTGCGACCCATGGACTGGTTTGAATGGCATTGGGGCTGCTCTGCCAGTGGGTCGTTCCCCCTGTGGGCACTGGTGTCGTGGCGGTGGTGGTCACCGCCCAGTGTACGCCATTTTATGCTAGGGACATTAGGGACCCACTCTAAATAGGTGGCCTTGACGTGGCGAGTTGGCTTTGTACTTTTTGATCAAAACGTATATACTAACAACCTGTTAGTTTTTGAAATTATGCTGAGAAGCAATTAGATCATTGTGTAAGATTGTAGATGTGCACCATGTCTGTCTTCTACCTGAATTCACATTGTGTTTTCCATCCTCTCTTTTTTTTTTGTTTGAAAATGTGTCTGCACTCTTCCCCACCCCCTCAGCCCAACCCTATATAAGTAGTAGTTAGCTACACATGGGCCATTTCTTTCCTAGCAGCCTCCCGGTCAGACTAGTCAGACTGGGAGAGCATGGTAAGTGAGCTGTAGCACCCTGTTCACACTGGTGTGGTGCTGTGTGGCGTCTGTTGCTGCCATGGCGCCGTGTCTGCGGGGAGGTGCGACCCATGGACTGGTTTGAGTGGCATTGGGGCTGCTCTGCCAGTGGGTCGTTCCCCCTGTGGGCACTGGTGTCATGGCGGTGGTGGTCGCCGCCCAGTGCTACGCCATTTTATGCTAGGGACGTTAGGGACCCACTCTAAATAGGTGGCCTTGACGTGGCGGGTGGGCTTTGTGGTTTTTGATCAAAACGTATATACTAACAACCTGTTAGTTTTTGAAATTATGCTGAGAAGCAATTAGATCATTGTGCAAGATTGTAGATGTGCACCATGTCTGTCTTCTACCTGAATTCACATTGTGTTTTCCATCCCCTCTTTTTTTTTTGTTTGAACATGTGTCTGCACTCTTCCCCACCCCCTCAGCCCAACCCTATATAAGTAGTAGTTAGCTACACATGGGCCATTTCTTTCCTAGCAGCCTCCCGGTCAGACTAGTCAGACTGGGAGAGCATGGTAAGTGAGCTGTAGCACCCTGTTCACACTGGTGTGGTGCTGTGCGGCGTCTGTTGCTGCCGTGGCGCCGTGTCTGCGGGGAGGTGCGACCCATGGACTGGTTTGAGTGGCATTGGGGCTGCTCTGCCAGTGGGTTGTTCCCCCTGTGGTCACTGGTGTCGCAGCGGTGGTGGTCGCCACCCATTGCTACGCAATTTTATGCTAGGGACGTTAGGGACCCACTCTAAATAGGTGGCCTTGACGTGGCAAGTGGGCTTTGTGCTTTTTGATCAAAACGTATATACTAACAACCTGTTAGTTTTTGAAATTATGCTGAGAAGCAATTGTGCAAGATTGTAGATGTGCACCATGTCTGTCTTCTACCTGAATTCACATGATGTACCATAATGCTTTGTACTAGAACTGACGGGTTTGGGGACCAATAAGCTTTGATCCTGCCCCTTCAGTATATAAGGGCACTGTATCCAATAATCGCTCTCTTTTGCTCCTGCTCTTTCCCTTGGGATCTCCAAGTAAGCAGATGTGTTATTGCAGTGACAAGACAATGTGGGCCTGAACCCTACTACTTCAGCACCTTGTTAAACCGTGAGTTAATCCAACTCCATCCTAACAATCCTATGTGACTACTGAACCTAAACATAACCCTAAATTCACTGGAACAGCGTACAGCAAACATCAAAGCTTATTAGCGACAAAGTCCCAGCCAACCTGTGAGGAGCCTCAGTCCCGGTCCTCTGCAAAAGACTGTTTGTTATTCATCCTGCATAAAATCTGCAGTAAAGTTATTTCAAGTTTATTACAATTCCGGCTGTGGACAATCCTTTATTCCTCCCTATCGTTCTTGTGACGGGTGGCGGTAGGACATATATAACTAGAGGAAGCCCTCATCCTGACGTCACGACAATCAAGAGTTATTCCTATACCCAGCAACACTACATTGCAACACCCTGTTCTCCCTTCATCCCCGAGCACCACAGATGTTTTTTACGAGGGGTTCCCAGAGCCAAAAAAGTTTGGGAATCACTGCACTACAGCCTGTGCGATGCAGCCTATGGCTGGATCTCACAGGCTTCCATAGCTGGCAGACAGGAGGCCATGATCTGTCCTCCTGCTGTCATAGCAACCAATGGCGACCCACGATTGTATTGCAGTGCTACCATTGGTGAACAGGGGGAGCCCACTCCCCCTGTCAAGACCATAGATGTCGTGGTCAGAATTGATCACGGCATCTATGGGGTTAATGCTGCCGGGAACGGCGTAATCACGGCCCTAGCTGCTGTGGTGGGACCCCGGCTGTGATTGACAGCCAGGTCCCACTGCTGATCTCCTGAGCTGAGTACGGCAGAGCAGGAGATTAGCAGGACTTATGCATGCATCCCAGTGCGCGAACATATTGGGTGCTGGGAAGTATGCATACGTCCTATAGCCGGAAGGGGTTAACAAATTAATTAAGTTTTGAGGGTTATTGCCTGATTTGCATAAAACTTTTCAAAAGCTCGCTCCACTCTAATCATAAACTTTAGTTACACAGATATTGCTTTGTAAGGTTAAATTTTAGATAAGTTAGTATTTTATTTTGCTTTGAATGCAGGAGACCAATCAGGCTGCCATCAATGAGTTCCTTCTCTTAGGATTTCAAGGCAGCAAGAATTTGAGAATTTCCCTGTTCTGTCTCCTTCTTGTGGTTTACTGTGGGACAATATGTGGGAATCTTCTGATCATCGTCCTGGTGTCCACCAACAAGGGTCTCCTCACCCCAATGTACTTCTTCATCTCCCAACTGTCCATCAGTGACATTTTATTGACATCAGATATTGCACCCAACATGTTCCGTATTTTATTGAGTAATGGGGGAATCATTACTTTTATTGATTGTATGACTCAGTTTTGTTTCTTCTGTGCCTCAGAAACATTTGAATGCCTTCTCCTTTCTGTGATGTCTTATGACAGATATGTGGCCATCTGTAATCCCCTCCATTATATCTCTATCATGACAAGTAACTTTTATATAACATTAGTCGCTGTGTGTTGGCTGGTCAGTTTTTTTAATGGATTTATTTACATTTTTACACTAACAAGGCTGAGGTTTTGTGGACCGAATATCATTGACCATTTGTTCTGTGATCTTGTTCCCTTACAAGAACTTTCCTGTTCTGATACATTTCCTCTGAAAGTACAAAGGTATCTACTAAGTATTCCAATAGTGATTATTCCCAGCATAATAATTGTTATTTCTTATGTGAACATTGTCTGCGCTATCTTAAATATTCCATCAAATATCAGTAGACAGAAAGCCTTCTCCACTTGTAGCTCGCACCTTATTGTGGTCTCCATATTCTACTGCACTCTGTTCAGTATTTATATTCTTCCGACAAGAGGACAAACATCGAATCTTAATAAAATCCTATCCTTGCTATATACTGTATTCACTCCACTGATCAACCCCCTAATATACAGCTTGAGAAACAAAGATATTAAGAAATCTGTACAAGAATTTATTCAGAAATATCTTTGATCTGTTGTTGTGGTCTAAACATTGTCCCCACTGGCATTTCATATATATACCATTGGATTTTGAATTGGCCCACTGGCATTTCATCACAAAAAAAAGGTTAAATGTAAGAGGAAAAGATTAAGGGGAGAATATCATTTGTATCAGTTTCCATTTCAAGAAACTGCGCAAGCAGCTTAAATAAATTGTGTAAATTTTTTAAAAAGAAAACGGTATGGGGAAGAAGACACACATCAAATTCTACACCACCTAGGGAGTAAAGCACAAAAATAGTAATAATGGAATAATAATAATGGAATAATGCAACAAATCAATCTGCACACGCTAAGCCACTCCCCTTTGAGAGCAAAAATACAGAAATGACAAAGTGAGGGCAATTTGAAAAAAATAAAAAAACTGAAAGAAAAAACAAAACAAAAAAACACAGTCATTTAAGGGGTACTCTGCCCCTAGACATCTTATCCCTTATCCAAAGGCAACTCCCGTGATCTCGGCTGTGGCACCCCAGACATCCGATGCATGGAGCAAACTTTTCTCCATGCCGGATGACTAGTGATGTGGGGCGGAGGCTCGTGACATCATGGCCATGCCCCTTCACATAGACTTGCATTGAGGGGGCATGGCCGTGACCTCACAAGCCTCCGGGTCTGCACCTGATGCTTGAAATTCGCATAGTGCGCATGCGCGATATCTTTCACCTAAAAGAAGGGAGGGATCAGTGTCCTCTGGAAGTGCCAATATTCACAAATATTTGCCTATTTGCATAAATTCGCATATTTAAAAAAAAATATTCTTCATTACGAATATTTAACACTATATTCTAAATATTTGCGAAATTTGAGAAGTGGTGAAAAGTCGCATTTCGAATATTCGTTCAACATTAGTTGATGATGCAATTTTGGACCAGATGAGGAGGCAAGTTACTCTGTAGTCCCTTATTTCCTCGCTTTCAGAGACTGCCATACATCTTAGTTACAAAACAATGATATCCCATTCTTCACATTTACCTTCCTTGTCCACATAGATCTATCTACCTACCACCTGCATTCAATAAATCTTTTTATATTTAAAGCTCCTTGTTTATAAATTTCAATAATTAAAAACTAATGTATTTAACATGACTATTTCTCTTCCAAGAAGAGAATTTCAAATCTTGACAAAAGCAAGATTTTTCACTCAAAAAAACATTAAATCTATCAACAAAAATTGACCACTAATATAAAGTACAATATGTCACAAAAAAAAAAAAAACAATCTCAGAATTGCTTGGATGAAAAAAAATACATTTCAAAGTAATTACCACATAAAGAGAGATGTGTCAGATTTGAAAAAAGGGAATTGGTTATTAAAGGGGTTATCCAGGAATAAAAGAACAAAGCTACTTTCTTTCAAAAACCGCTCCTTGTCTGTCTACATGTCTACAGGTTGGGTGTGGTTCTGCAGCTCAGTTCCATTGAAGTGAATGGACCCAAGTTGTAAAACCACACCAAACCTGGGTACAGATGTGGAGCTGTTTTTGAAAGAAATCAGGTGTTTTTTCAATTCCTGGATAATCCCTTTAAACTCAAAACAACCTTGCGTCATTAAGGGGTTAACTGAGTGTGGTTTCTCATGACAGCCTTCCAACGCATCATCCCTACATGTCATGAAATATAGCCATGTGCCCAGCTCAGGAGCAGAAAGGGAACCACAAGCTGGCGCACTGTCGGCTCTTGAACGGGAAACCCTGTACAGATCAGGGACTCCTGGTGTGCCATGCTCTGCTATACTCTGCCATCTACTGTGTGTGCCGCAGAGGTTGGCAGTTGCTATTTGCAGTCTAGAAAACAGTATCGTGATGCATGTTTGATATATACAGTATGCTAGAAAATTTTCCTAATGTATACATTGAACGCAAAACCACATATGTCATCTACTGAGTGTTATTTTTTTAAAGGGATACTACCTTGCTGACAACTTATCCTTTAGATAGAGGATAAGTTGCCTGATCGCGCGGGGTCCCGCCGCTGGGGACCCCCTGCGATCTCGCACACAGCATCTCGCTCTCATCAGGCCCCGGAGCGAACATCGCTACGGGTCTGATGACTGCCGATCACGGGGCCGGAGTATCGTGATGTCATGGCTCTGCCCCCATGTGACATCACGCTCCGCCCCTCAATGTAAGTCTATGGCAGGGGGCGAGACAGCTGTCTCGCCCCCTGCCATAGACTTGCAATGAGGGGTAGAGTGTGACGTCACACGGGGGCAGAGCTGTGAGGTCACGATCACCGGCCCTGTCATCAGACCTGGAGCGGATATTCGCTCCGGTGCCTGATGAGAGTGGGGTGCTGCGTGCGAGATCGTTGTTGTCAGGGGATAAGTTGTCAGCATGGTAGTACTCCTTTAAATAGTAGTAAAGCTGGATTGAAAGAAAAGTCAACCTATACTGACATATGTGGGGCCTATCATAGTATATATTAGCATGTTTACCATCTACATCAAAAGAGTTTCATTAAATGCAATGGGAACAAAGCCTTAATCATAAGATTGCGAAATATGGATTGTTACATTATGGATTTTGCTATATTTTTTTTTACTTTACAGTTATTGCATAAATATTAAATTTTTACAAATAGCATTATTATGATAAACAGGGCACATTATTGTATGTATATTGTCATCATGAATGGTTCATATTAATAGAGTTGTAATACACACATTCATATCTATCATTCTATGTGTATATCACTTGTATGAATTCACAAAGGTTACTAGAGGACAAAAGAGATTAGTTAATGTGATTCATTAGTAAGATAACAAACAAGAGATGTAACAAGGCTCCATAGAGAGCTTTCCCCTATAGACATAACTAAGCCTAATTTTCATTTAAGGTCTTTAAACAAGACAAGTAAGAGTAAACAAGATGATAAGACTCCGAGAGATTTCTTTTAACTAGAACCTTGGGGAAAACATGCTGCCATATTCTCTTCTGTGACTTCAGTTGCCGAAAACAATTTCTACATTTGTTATGTGAAATGAACTCACCTTAGAAAATCTATTAACTCTTCATAATTCTGAAAATGTCTAATAGAGGGCTATAGCTTTATAATAAAGATGTAATTTAACGTTCCAGGGCCTCAAAGCCAAGGGACCTCTATTCACCATGTCACTTTTACAATAATAGTGTCTTCCAGCTCTTAGGACGGAGGGTATGGTATGGATAGAAGCTATTTAGGCCCCATAAGACACCAAGGCCTGGGTGTGATTGATAGTCCTGTATGGACGTTACATGTTTTACTAACATGGTTTTATGTATAGTCTCAATAAAATATAGGGACTTTGTATTTTGAATCTGAGTGGTCTTGATCCCAATATATACAGGAAGTCTAATAAAGGCAGATTAAGTCAATAGTTTGCATTCATCTTGGTAAACCAAAGCCAATGAAAGCAGATGGCAAGGATATGATAACAGAAACATTAAAGGGGTACTCCGCTGCTCAGCGTTTGGAACAAACTGTTCCGAACGCTGGAGTTGGCGCAGGGAGGTTGTGATGCTATAGCCCCACCCCATCATGATGTCACGTCCCGCCCTCTCAATGCAAGTCTATGGGAGGGGGCGTGACGGATATCACGCCCCCTCCCATAGACTTGCATTGATGGGGCGGGGCGTGATGTCATAAGGGGGGGCTATGATGTCACAAGCTCTTTAGGAAGTTGCCGACGGGCAACGTAATGCGTGGGGCCTCTAGGGGGCACCTGCCTGGCTACTCTATTGTCCTTTACTGCTTATCCCCCTTGTGTTATCCATTAGTGTTGCTCGCTAATATTCGCAATGCGAATTTTATTCGCAAATATCGCATATTCGCGAATTCGCGAATGTTCGCGAATATAGCACTATATATTTGCAATTATGAATATATATATTTTTTTTTTCACAGTACACATCACAGTGATCATCCCTCTCTGCTTCCAGCTTGTGTGTTGTAAAGAAGGCTCTAATACTACTGTGTGAGACTGGCGTACGAATTTTCGCATATGTGAAAATTTGCATATGCTAATTTTTGCATATGCTAATTTTTCGCATATGTGAATTTTCGTGTATGCAAATTTTGGCTTATGCCAAAATATTACGCGAATATTACGGATATGCGAATTTAGCGAATATATGACGAATATTCGTCCATATATTCGCGAAATATTGCGAATGCAAATATTGCCCATGCCGCTCAACACTATTATTCATGAAAGACATTCAGGTTGTATACAAGCTATTGGTGTTGTGGGGTTAGGACTGTATTGGTATAATATTATTGTAATAAGATAGGCTTGTAACCTATTCACTTGTGGAGGCAGTTGCCTCCAATTGTGCCTTTTAATTGATTTTAATTGTATTGTCTGCATTTTGTATATACTTATGTGCAACCAAGATAATCTTTTGTAATACAGTAACTGTGGGTGTGCATTGTATTGCGTATCTCTTTTCCTTTTGGTGAAGCACTTGGCGCCGGCTCCAGGGTTCAGAGTACCCCTTTAAGGCAATGTTTACACAGCAGAATTTCTGAGCAGAGTTCTACTTTGAAATTCCATTTTAAAATTTCAGTGCAATAGAGACCCATTGCTGTCAATGGAATTCTGCTGCACAGTGTACACTAAGGAATTTCAGCTGTGGAGCTTTCCTATACAATCAGTGCCAGACACCCTCGGGACCTTCCCATTGTGGGAATTCAGCCTTATAAGCAAGATATTTCATTCACACATTTCTACAATAGGGCTTGCAGAAATCTATGTGCCTTCCCCCCGAAACAATGCTATTCTGGCTAAGGCTGGTTCACACTAGTATTTTTGTCAGTATTTTAACCCCTTAAGGACTCAGGGTTTTTCCGTTTTTGCACTTGCGTTTTTTCCTCCTTACCTTTTAAAAATCATAACCCTTTCAATTTTCCACCTAAAAATCCATATTATGGCTTATTTTTTGCGTCGCCAATTCTACTTTGCAGTGACATTAGTAATTTTAACCAAAAATGCATGGCGAAACGGAAAAAAAAAACATTGTGCGACAAAATCGAAAAAAAACGCCATTTTGTAACTTTTGGGGGCTTCCGTTTCCACGGAGTGCATATTTCGGTAAAAATTACACCTTATCATTATTCTGTAGGTCCATATGGTTAAAATGATACCCTACTTATATAGGTTTGATTTTGTCGCACTTCTGGAAAAAATCATAACTACATGCAGGAAAATTTATACGTTTAAAAATGTCATCTTCTGACCCCTATAACTTTTTTTATTTTTCCATGTACAGGGCGGTATGAGGACTCATTTTTTGCACCGTGATCTAAAGTTCTTATCGGTATGATTTTTGTTTTGATCTGACTTTTTGATCACTTTTTATTCATTTTTTTTAATGGTATAAAAAGTGACCAAAATACGCTTTTTTGGACTTTGGAATTTTTTTGCGCGTACGCCATTGACCGTGCGGTTTAATTAATGATATATTTTTATAGTTCGGACATTTACGCACGCGGCGATACCACATATGTTTATTTATTTTTTTTACACTGTTTTATTTTTTTATGGGAAAAGGGGGGTGATTCAAACTTTTATTAGGGAAGGGGTGAAATTACCTTTATTAACACTTTTTTTTTTTACATTTTTTTTGCAGTGTTATAGGTCCCATAGGGACCTATAACACTGCACACACTGATCTCTTATACTGATCATTGTTATCCCATAGGGACCTATAACACTGCACGCACTGATCTCCTATGCTGATCACTGGCGTGTATTAACACGCCTGTGATCAGCATTATCAGCGCTTGACTGCTCCTGCCTGGATCTCAGGCACGGAGCAGTCATTCGTCGATCAGACACCGAGGAGGCAGGTAAGGGCCCTCCCGGTGTCCGGTCAGCTGTTCGGGACGCCGCGATTTCACTGCGGCGGTCCCGAACAGCCCGACTGAGCAGCCGGGTCACTTTCAGTTTCACTTTAGAAGCGGCGGTCAGCTTTGACCGCCGCTTCTAAAGGGATAATACCGCACATCGCCGCAATCGGCGGTGTGTGGTATTAGCCGCGGGTCCCGGCCATTGATGAGCGCCGGGACAGACGCGATATGATGCAGGATCGCGGCGCGATCCCGCTTCATATCGCGGGAGCCGGCGCAGGACGTAAATATACGTCCTGCGTCGTTAAGGGGTTAAGCTGAAATCTAAATTAATTCCTAAAAACTCTAGGTTTTGGCTAAAAATATTCACCAAAACTTAACCTAAAGGGCTCCTGTGTTTTTTTTTTTTTTTTTGCAAATTCTGATATATCATAGCAACATTGCAAAACTGCTGCAGGGTACTGGTGTTTAGACCCCCACTAATCCCTAAAATAAATGGGTAGCAGCTAAGGGCTGTGCCTGTTCATTTCTGATCTTCATAGCTCGGTTCAGTGAACAGTGCGACTACAGAATGACAGAAATCCCATAGAAGGTGCGATGCTGATCAGAAATAAACAGCTGAGATACAAGTCCACCAATTTTTATGTAAATCCGCTGCAGAATCAGAATGTGTAAATAGGGCATATTATTTTATTGGCATCATGAGTGATTCATATTGAGTCATACTGAATGCATACAGTAACTCACATAAGTGAGTACATCCCTCACAGTTTTGTAAATATTTTCCTCCATCTTTTCATGTGACAACACTGTCGAAATGACCCTCTGCTACAATGTAAAGTAATGAGTGCACAGCCGGTATAACAGTGTTTAATGTTGTGTCCCCTCTAAGTGGAAAAGTCTAAATTGGGCCCAGTTAGCCATTTCCCTGCTGGCACTGGGGGCTTCCGTTCATTGAGGAAACCATGAAGGCCAACATGTACTGTGACATACTGAAGATGAGCATGATCCCCTCCCATCAGAGACTGGACCACAGGGCAGTATTCCAACATGATAAAGACCCCAAACACATCTCAGAGATGACCACTAGTGTTGAGCGGCATAGGCCATATTCGAATTTGCAATATTTCGCGAATATATGGACGAATATTCGTCATATATTCGCTAAATTCGCATAATCGTAATATTCTCGTTTTATTTTCACATATGCAAAAAATTCTCATAAATGAAAAATTAGCATAAACGAAAATTAGCATATGCGAAAATTAGCATATGCAAACTTTCGCATATGTGAAAATTCGCACGCCAGTCTCACACAGTAGTATTAGAGCCTTCTTTACACCACACAAGTTGGAAGCAGAGAGGGGTGATCACTGTGATGTTTACTGTGAAAAAATAAAATAAAATGAATATTCGTAATTATGAATATATAGTGCTATATTCACGAATATTCGCGAATATGCGATATTTGCGAGCAATACTAATGACCACTGCCTTACTAAAGAAGCTGAGGGTAAAGGTGATGGACTGGTCAAGCATGTCTCCAGACCTAAACCCTATTGGGCCAAGTTGGTGATCATGTGTGGAATGCCCATGATGGTTTTGCAAACAATAGGGAGAGACAGACGTGAACTTGAACAAATAACAATGGCTTTACTGAGGTAGTTTCTCTGTGCAAGCAGATACAGTATACAGTCTTTTGTAGGCACAGTATATGTAGTATACACAGATTTTCTCTTTGAGAGGTGGTAATTTTCCCTCTGTAGCTTGAAAACAAGGTTCATTTTTTTTTTATTTAATAAACTTACCTGCCATGGTTCCAGCACCACGTCTGCTCTTCCGGCATCTTTTATCATCCTGATGATGGCCCTGCAGGTCATAGTGCCGCCAGCTCAGCCTATCAGGAGGTGTGTCAGGCCAATCAGACAACCTGACTGTAGCTGTTCAGTTTAGTTACAACACCACACTAGATAAAATAAAGCATCATAAAAGGAGTACTACACTGGAAAACATTTTTTTTTAATAAACTGGTGCCAGAAAGTTAAACATACTCAACCCTTCCAATACTTATCAGCTGCTGTATTTTCCACAGGAAGTTCTTTTCTTTTTAAATTTCCTTTCTGTCTGACCACAGTACTCTCTGCTGACACCTTTGTTCATGTCAGAAATTGTCCAGAACAGGAGAAAATCCCCATAGCAAACCTATCCTGCTCTAGACAGTTCCTGACATGGACAGGTATGTTAGTAGAGAGCACTGTGGTCAGACAGAAAGGAAATTAAAAAAGAAAAGAACTTCCTCTCAAGTATACAGCAGCTGATAAGTACTGGGAGGATTAAGATTTTTTAATAGAAGTAATTTACAAATATGTTTAACTTTCTGGCACTAGTTGATAAAAAAAAAAAAAAAAATATATATATATATATATATATATATATATAATAGCAAATATGATGCAGCACTCCACAGGTTGCGAAAAAAAGGTGGTTTTATTCCATCATGTGCATAGACAATGTTTCACCAGCCTCACGCTGGCTTTTTCAAGTGAATCATAGTGATACTGGTGGGTATTTATAGACCGCCCACCAGGTCATGTGACAAAGGTAATACATGATTGACATATGTAAATAAAGAGGTCATCAGAAAGCATTGTGCAAACAATAATATAAATAATATAAATCATCATCTATAGTGTTGAATACAAATAAAAGGACATCAGATCATCATCTAATGTAGAATTACCGGTATTTAAGCATAATACATCAAAGTGCACTGGTAGTGATCTGTAAATCCGTGACGAGATGTGAATGCCTTCCGGGGTCCTGCCGCGATGTATCCCGGTCACAGGCGCCAATGCGCCGGATGTGATGTGCGCATCGCTGAGGAGTAGAAGCATTTCCGGGTTCGGGTGGAGCGTAACATCAGGAGCGCGTCCTCGCATCCATGGCAACCCGACTCCGGACTTAGACGTGGCTAGCGCATGCTCAGATAAGTTCATATCCTGTCAGTGAGGATTATCCCCATGCGAAAAATGAGGCCATATCAATGTCGCTGTATAGATCACAGGGTGTATATAGCTTGATTGAATAATATTAAATAAAGGCATAATGTATCCATTCCTGGGGGACAACAAAAGGTCTAGTGAGGGCTGAAAGTAAACGCAGCATACACAGAGCAGGTAAGTAAACAAAGGGAAGTGCGGTCACTGTTGCTAGGGCTGGGGTTCCATACCTTGTGGTTGCCCCTAGCAACCGGCCGTAGTATGTAAAGGCAGCAGAAAAAAGAAAAGTAAGTAAATCAGAGGGAATACAGTCCCTGATACTTGGACTTAGGCTCCAAAACTCGGGGTTGTCCTTGGCAACCGACCATAGTAGTAACAAGCTGCGAAAATAGAAAAGAGAAAAGAGGGTAATGACTAGCTCCAGTCGGCGTGTTTGGGCCGACTCCACTCTCCATACATACTAAGATGAGTTTACCGGTGTATATGAACCGGGACCGTTCTGGCATCAGCATATGTGGACCAAGATTTCCTCGGTGTGTATGGACCGATATCTGTTTCACAATAAGATGTAGAACGAGAGGCTAAAAAATAGAGAAATGTAAATTGTTAGAGCAACCTAGCAAACTCCACCATGCAAAGACATTTGTTAATGTGCGTAGATACCGTGGTCCATAGCGTATCGGGTTCTGTATTCAGGGGGTGTCTCATGAGTATTGTCCATGGACATGGACTATCTCTGCACCTATGAAGTGGTAGCCCCATGCACATCGGGTGTTCAACCCTTCAAACCCTGTAGCCCACGCTATCTTAGGACCTGAATCTAAGTCGCACCCACATGCATGAACATTCACACTGGAGTATAGGTAGTCAGTTAATAGGTCCAGTTCTCAAAAGTATAAAAAGGCAAGTATGTGGAGGGGGAGTAGAGTCAATTACCCAAAGAACAAGAAGTAAAGATTAGTAGTAGCCGAATATTTGGTTGCTGTTTCCTCAGGAATATATAATCGGAATACAATATGTGAGGTGGAGTGACGTCAAGGCAGGTACCCGGAAGGCATGTGAACTAAAACAAGAATTTAAAAAAAAGAAATTAGTAGCAAGAATAAATCACTATTCACCTCTAGCAGGGTTAATACCCCCCAGCATACAGGGCTAAACCCCCTTAGCGCCTCAACATCTTAGGTAAGACAGTAAACTCTACATTGAGTCCATTTGGTTTAAGTGTATTAAGGCTGTGGATCCACTTGAGTTCTCTAACCTGGAGGGATGCTATTCTATCACCCCCTCTTTTTGGGGGAGGAATATGGTCAACTATCATGCATTTCAGATCTGATTCTGTGTGTCCAGCTTCGGTAAAATGTTTAGACACAGGGAGGTCCAAACGTTTTTTTCTGATTGAGTACCTGTGTTGGTTCAATCTTGTCCTGAAATCATTTTTCGTTTCACCTACATATAGGTGTTTACATGGGCACCAAAGGATGTACACAACATAATCACTATCGCACGTTAAGTAGAATTTAATGGGGAATTCTTTCTGAGTGTCAGGATGTATGAACGTGGTGCCTTTCTGTAAATACTTGCATGTAACACAGCGCAAACAGGGAAAGCACCCCTTAGCTTTTACAGACAAATATTTCTGTTGTTTACCCGGTCCAGAGATGTCAGCTTTGACCAAGTGGTCTCTGAGGTTACGTGCTCTACGGTACGACATGAGTGGAGGAATTTGGAATTCCCTAATCTGTGGATAACTGTCTTTCACCAGATGCCAATGTTTCTTAATGGTTGCTGCTATGTTACTAGAGACTTCGTTGTAGGTGGAGATGAATGGTATTCTCATGGATTGGTCTTTCTTATGCGTCTTGAATTTGCCCATATGCCTTTCTGTTCTAACTTGTTGTACATGTCTAGAGATGATGTGTTTGGGATAGCCCCTCTCACTGAACTGTTTGACCATTCTGTCAACTGCGGCATCAAATTTATGGTCAGTATCAGTGATGCGGCTGGCTCTTAATAGTTGGCTATAAGGTAATGATGAGATCATAGATCTAGGGTGTGATGATTCAAATCTGAGTAGGGTATTGCAATCAGTAGGTTTATGGTAAAGATCTGTAGTCAGTCCGTTATTGAGAATGGACACCTGAGTATCCAGAAAATTAACTGTATTATCTGAGTGTGATAATGTAAACTGGAGATTGGGGTCGATACTATTGAGGTAGTTATGAAAGTTAGTCAGTTCTTCTGTTTTGCCTGTCCAGATGAGGAAGATGTCGTCAATGTATCTCCACCACCCCATTGACGACATCTTCCTCATCTGGACAGGCAAAACAGAACTGACTAACTTTCATAACTACCTCAATAGTATCGACCCCAATCTCCAGTTTACATTATCACACTCAGATAATACAGTTAATTTTCTGGATACTCAGGTGTCCATTCTCAATAACGGACTGACTACAGATCTTTACCATAAACCTACTGATTGCAATACCCTACTCAGATTTGAATCATCACACCCTAGATCTATGATCTCATCATTACCTTATAGCCAACTATTAAGAGCCAGCCGCATCACTGATACTGACCATAAATTTGATGCCGCAGTTGACAGAATGGTCAAACAGTTCAGTGAGAGGGGCTATCCCAAACACATCATCTCTAGACATGTACAACAAGTTAGAACAGAAAGGCATATGGGCAAATTCAAGACGCATAAGAAAGACCAATCCATGAGAATACCATTCATCTCCACCTACAACGAAGTCTCTAGTAACATAGCAGCAACCATTAAGAAACATTGGCATCTGGTGAAAGACAGTTATCCACAGATTAGGGAATTCCAAATTCCTCCACTCATGTCGTACCGTAGAGCACGTAACCTCAGAGACCACTTGGTCAAAGCTGACATCTCTGGACCGGGTAAACAACAGAAATATTTGTCTGTAAAAGCTAAGGGGTGCTTTCCCTGTTTGCGCTGTGTTACATGCAAGTATTTACAGAAAGGCACCACGTTCATACATCCTGACACTCAGAAAGAATTCCCCATTAAATTCTACTTAACGTGCGATAGTGATTATGTTGTGTACATCCTTTGGTGCCCATGTAAACACCTATATGTAGGTGAAACGAAAAATGATTTCAGGACAAGATTGAACCAACACAGGTACTCAATCAGAAAAAAACGTTTGGACCTCCCTGTGTCTAAACATTTTACCGAAGCTGGACACACAGAATCAGATCTGAAATGCATGATAGTTGACCATATTCCTCCCCCAAAAAGAGGGGGTGATAGAATAGCATCCCTCCAGGTTAGAGAACTCAAGTGGATCCACAGCCTTAATACACTTAAACCAAATGGACTCAATGTAGAGTTTACTGTCTTACCTAAGATGTTGAGGCGCTAAGGGGGTTTAGCCCTGTATGCTGGGGGGTATTAACCCTGCTAGAGGTGAATAGTGATTTATTCTTGCTACTAATTTCTTTTTTTTAAATTCTTGTTTTAGTTCACATGCCTTCCGGGTACCTGCCTTGACGTCACTCCACCTCACATATTGTATTCCGATTATATATTCCTGAGGAAACAGCAACCAAATATTCGGCTACTACTAATCTTTACTTCTTGTTCTTTGGGTAATTGACTCTACTCCCCCTCCACATACTTGCCTTTTTATACTTTTGAGAACTGGACCTATTAACTGACTACCTATACTCCAGTGTGAATGTTCATGCATGTGGGTGCGACTTAGATTCAGGTCCTAAGATAGCGTGGGCTACAGGGTTTGAAGGGTTGAACACCCGATGTGCATGGGGCTACCACTTCATAGGTGCAGAGATAGTCCATGTCCATGGACAATACTCATGAGACACCCCCTGAATACAGAACCCGATACGCTATGGACCACGGTATCTACGCACATTAACAAATGTCTTTGCATGGTGGAGTTTGCTAGGTTGCTCTAACAATTTACATTTCTCTATTTTTTAGCCTCTCGTTCTACATCTTATTGTGAAACAGATATCGGTCCATACACACCGAGGAAATCTTGGTCCACATATGCTGATGCCAGAACGGTCCCGGTTCATATACACCGGTAAACTCATCTTAGTATGTATGGAGAGTGGAGTCGGCCCAAACACGCCGACTGGAGCTAGTCATTACCCTCTTTTCTCTTTTCTATTTTCGCAGCTTGTTACTACTATGGTCGGTTGCCAAGGACAACCCCGAGTTTTGGAGCCTAAGTCCAAGTATCAGGGACTGTATTCCCTCTGATTTACTTACTTTTCTTTTTTCTGCTGCCTTTACATACTACGGCCGGTTGCTAGGGGCAACCACAAGGTATGGAACCCCAGCCCTAGCAACAGTGACCGCACTTCCCTTTGTTTACTTACCTGCTCTGTGTATGCTGCGTTTACTTTCAGCCCTCACTAGACCTTTTGTTGTCCCCCAGGAATGGATACATTATGCCTTTATTTAATATTATTCAATCAAGCTATATACACCCTGTGATCTATACAGCGACATTGATATGGCCTCATTTTTCGCATGGGGATAATCCTCACTGACAGGATATGAACTTATCTGAGCATGCGCTAGCCACGTCTAAGTCCGGAGTCGGGTTGCCATGGATGCGAGGACGCGCTCCTGATGTTACGCTCCACCCGAACCCGGAAATGCTTCTACTCCTCAGCGATGCGCACATCACATCCGGCGCATTGGCGCCTGTGACCGGGATACATCGCGGCAGGACCCCGGAAGGCATTCACATCTCGTCACGGATTTACAGATCACTACCAGTGCACTTTGATGTATTATGCTTAAATACCGGTAATTCTACATTAGATGATGATCTGATGTCCTTTTATTTGTATTCAACACTATAGATGATGATTTATATTATTTATATTATTGTTTGCACAATGCTTTCTGATGACCTCTTTATTTACATATGTCAATCATGTATTACCTTTGTCACATGACCTGGTGGGCGGTCTATAAATACCCACCAGTATCACTATGATTCACTTGAAAAAGCCAGCGTGAGGCTGGTGAAACGTTGTCTATGCACATGATGGAATAAAACCACCTTTTTTTCGCAACCTGTGGAGTGCTGCATCATATTTGCTATTGTCTGGATTAAGGAACCGGTGGACCCAGGTTCCAGCTATGCGGGCACCCCTCATCTCACTTTTCTTCTGGATTTTGGTTGTGCCGTTTTTATGCACATTGTATATATATATATAGATATCCAAAAAAATGCAGCACTACTATACCACAGTAGACGGGTGCCAGCTCCTCAGGCTCGATCACAGCCAATTGATAACTTCAAAAAAATGGTGCGGCACTCCAAATATCCAAAAAATAACTTATTTATTCCACATGTCAAACAGTGCAGCACTGTTTGACATGTGGAATAAATAAGTTATTTTTTGGATATTTGGAGTGCCGTACCATTTTTTGAAGTTATATATATATATATATATATATATATATATATATATATATATATATTTATATATTTTCCAGCTGAGTACCCCTTTAAATTATTATATAATGCTCAGTCAACTTAATAGCCCTCAACAAACAATGGCATTGTACGAAAAATAAAAAAAAGGATGGCTTTCGGAACATGGCAACACAAAAAAAAAAAAGGGATTTTGTTGTGAAAAGGGAAGAGAACATAAAAAGCTATACAAATTGGCTAGCGCCATAATTGTACTGACCCACAGAATAAAGATAACATTATTTTTATTGCACAGTGAATGCCTTAAAAATAATGTTAAAATTTCACAATCTTTTGGCGTTTTTCACAAAAAATGCTAAATGTGTAAACAACAATTTACCACTAATACAAAGTTCAATATGTCGCGAAAAAAACTCTCAGAATCGCTTTGCTCAGTAAAAGCATTTCAAAGTTATTACAACCTAAAGAGAAACGTGTCTTAGTGATTAAGGTAAAACCAGGCAGCGTCCTTAACATTTTCTTTGTTTCCCTTGATACTCAACACGAATAATTTCCCAAGATAATATCTTTGATCATATATATAAAGCACAACATACCAGCAGGAAATCATCTGCATGGAAGCGATGTACACTGTATGATGAACAAGTTGGTAAGTACTCAATGAACTTAATATTTTTAACCTATTTTTTACAATAAACTTTTACACATAAACACAACTCAAAAAGTAAATTGCAAACCCTGAAGAACATATGAAAAGAGCTTTCTCTGAACTTCTAAAGTGCATTGGCTTTGTTCACATCTGGTATACACCCCATGGAATGCTCCACATATGGCACTGTATAGGCATAGATTAGATTGCTTTCCATTGTAAAAAGTATATTTTGATGTTTGGAAAAAAAAACGCTCTTTGAACATACTCTGGAAGCATTGAATCTATTGATTTATTGACATGTGCTTTGAAATTTCTTCCAGGGCATACACCAAATGTGTTCTCAAAATAAAATGTGAACAGAACCTTTTCTGGACTTCAGACTCCTAAAAGGTAGATTTTTATTTTCTGTATAAGGTGCGAAAACCACAAGGATGGGTGTACAGTACAGACCAAAAGTTTGGACACAACTTCTCATTCAGAGTTTTCTTTGTTTTCATGACTATGAAAATTGTAATTTCACACTGAAGGCATCAAAACTATGAATTAACATATGTGGAATTACACCTTTTGCTTTGATTACTGCTTTGCACACTCTTGCCATTCTCTTGATGATCTTCAAGAGGTAGTCACCTGAAATGGTCTTCCAACAGTCTTGAAGGATTTCCCAGAGATGCTTAGCACTTGTTGACCCTTTTTTGCCTTCACTCTGCGGTCCAGCTCACCCCAAGCCATCTCGATTGGGTTCAGGTCTTGTGACTGTGGAGGCCAGGTCATCTGGCGCAGTACCCCATCAGCACTGGAGGTGTGTTTGGGGTCATTGTCCTGTTGAAAAATAAATGATGGTCCAACTAAACGCAAACCAGATGGAATAGAATGCAGCTGCAAGATGCTTTGGTAGCCATGCTAGTTCAGTAAGCCTTCAATTTTGAATAAATCCCCAACACTGTCACCAGCAAAGCACCCCCACACCATCACATCTCCTCCTCCACACCAGCACACCTGTGAAGTGAAAACCATTTCAGGTGACTACCTCTTGAATCTCAACAAGAGAATGCCAAGAGTGTGCAAAGCAGTAATCAAAGCAAAAGGTGGCTACTTTGAAGAACCTAGAATATAACATATTTTCTGTTGTTTCACACTTTTTTGTTTTGTATATAACTCCACATGTGTTAATTTATAGTTTTAATGCCTTCAATGTGAATCTACAATTTTCATAGTCATGAAAATAAAGAAAACTCTGAATGAGAAGGCGTGTCCAAACTTTTGGTCTGTACTGTATATATTCAACACACTGGGCGTGATGTGTACATCTTGAGGCTCCCTTCAGCTCCAGCCAAGTCCATTCATAGCAAGCAGTACACCAACTCAGATATAGTTTTCTATTATTTCAATGCTTTATCTCCATTAGTCTTCAGAACAAAAACTGGTATAGTATCATCACATGTACATAAAACATATATTCACCCAGGTGCTAGTTGGTCGCTTTAGTGAAACATTACGGACACCGCATATGCATGGAAGGCCATTGCTCCAGCCGGAGCTTCAAATGTCCTCTTTGCCGTTCGTCCAGCCTCTCCTTCGGGGATAAGAAAAAGAGCCTACACGCCTGTGAGCTCCGTCGTCATCGCATGCATTCCATCCCTTTGTCAAGCCTACAATAGTGCGCCCTCCACCATGTTACATAGCCCGCAATTCTCGCGAGAGTTACGTCAACAATTAAAAACACACATAAGATGTAAAATCTTCACGAAATAGCAAAATATTACAAAAATGCATTAAAGTTGCAGTGTTCATTAATACCATTAGGAGTAAGAGAATTCAACCTTGTTATCCAAAAGACTTCCCATTGTAACAATTTCTTTTTTTATATATTCATTACTCGGGCCTGAGATTTCTTCTAATACCATCCATTTCACACACCTGGTGTCTTGTCACAGAAATGCCTAGCGACACTCGTTTCCCCATATTTCTCACTGATACCTTCTTTTTCCTTCTCTGTTTTTTTAGCAAATTTACGGCTAGCACTCTTATGTTCATTAATCCTTATTTTTACAGCTCTCATTGTTTGACCGACATATACCATGCCACATGGGCACTTTAGTAAGTACACTACCTGTTTTGTATTACATGTATACCATCCCTGGATGGTCATTGGATGATTCACCTTATCTCCTTTGAGTATTCCACTGCAGTTCTGACATGAACCACATTGGAAAGTACCTTTATTTTTTTGCTTTTAAAAATGTCTGTCGTGGAACCTTCTTTTTCTTAATGTCAGATCTTATTAACATATCTGCAATGGATTTGCCTTTCTTGTATACAAGACAGGGCTTTTTTTGTTTAAATAAACTAACCAGCTTGCTGTTGGTTTGTAGAATACCCAAGTTTCTATTAATGGTATTTTTGACTAATTTAGCATGTCCATCAAATGTAGTGAAAAATGTACTGTCACCTATATCTGTCTTTTGTTTTTTCTTTTTTCTCGATTCATCTCTAGGTATTTTACCCACTATTTTACATATTTCCTCTAATCTGTTCCTTTCATACCCTCTCTGTGCAAATTTCTCTATGATCTTATTTCTGTTATTTTCATATTCTTCCTGGGTGCTACAAATCCTTTTTGCTCTAATAAGCTGTCCTTTGGGAATACCTTTGAAGACCTGGGGGGCATATCCACTTTTTTTTTATGTAACAAATTGTTACGATCAGTTTCTTTAGAAAAAAGGGATGTCTGAAATCCCTGATCTACCCTCTTTACATGTACATCAGGGTAATGTATCTCAGTCGGATTGCTTTCAAGTGTAAACTCTATCAAAGGATAACATTGATTCAAATGATTAACATATTACAACAGTTCAGGATGTGTGCACGTCCAGAGGACGAACACATGATCCACATAACATAACCAAGTGTGTAAATACAATACTTACTAAATGGATGTGATGGAACAAATTCTTTCTCACATTTATCCATAAAAATATTAGCAAGACATGAGGCCACTGGGGACCCCATTGAAGTTCCTTGCTTCTGTAGGAAAAATTCCTCACCAAAATGAAAATAGTTTTTATTAAGAATGAGTTCCAACAGATCCATTAGGAATCTGAACTTACTATGACTCAGTGTAACATCTTTTATCAATTGTTCCTGTATACATACATACCCTCATGTACCGGAATATTCTTATAGAGACTCTTAATATCCATGATAGAAATAGTGATGAGCAGCAGGGGCCATATTCGAATTTGTGATATTTCGCGAATATATTGACTATTATTTGTCCTATGTTCACAAAATTCGCATATTCACTATGTTTGCTCACTTTTTTTTCCATGCAAAAATTTGTATGGAAAATTTGCACAAAAATTTGCATGTGAAACATCCCCCCCCCCCAAAAAAATGAATATTCGTCATTACGAATATGTAGCACTATATTCGTAATATTTGCGAAATCGTGAAGAGCCGATATTCGCAATAAAAATTTGCATTATGAATATTCTTGCTCAACACTATTGAGGAAGTCGTTGGTATCTTTAAGGCAATTGGGCAGGTTTTTTACAATTTTTTGTAGAATAGATTTGTATTTTCTGTCATAATGATTAGAAATGAATACAATTATGGAAATCCTGGTGTCTGTTTATTTTTCATTAAACATTGAAACATCACAGCGGCTCAGTGGTTAGCACTTTTGTAGCGTTGGAGACCTGGGTTCAAATTCCACCAAGGACAACATCTGCAAAGATGTTCTCTCTGTGTTTTTGTGTGTTTCCTCCCACACTTCAAAAACATACTGATAGGTTTAGATTGTGAGCCCCAATGGGGACAGGGACCAATTTGAGTGTACAGTGCTGCAGAACCTGTGTGTACTATACAGAAATTGATATACCAAGAGGAAGGTTATGGAGTTTCCTGATTTGCAGTTATTTGAGGTCCACAAAATTGTCCAAAACCGCAGCACCAATCAGGCCACGGATCATGATGCAAGCTGAAGTTTTATTTGTCCCCTTTACAATTACAATGTTTTGACAACAAAAGCCTTCATATGCTTCATATGAAGCATAGTGTAAATGGATCATACACACATGTAAACACACCATAGTAACATTTCATTGGATGAACATCATAAGAAAAAGTTTTGTAATCGAATGTAAACACATCTCTCTTAAAACAACAAAGGTTTCAGATAGTGTCAATCGTTGTGAGGTCACAATCACCATGGGAACACCATATACATAATGTATCACATAAAAAAATGAAATGCTCCGTGCAAACATACCTATACAATGTACGTCTCCCTATTCCTTCACTGTCAGCCCACCAGCAAAGCAATGTCTGATTTTCATCAGTTTATTTTCAGTAATTTTTTTCTATTCATTATTACTTTTGTCACTTTTAAGTTACTCCAGGGAGCACTTTGGGGGTTTCTGTCTTCAGCACTGGAATACCAACAATTTTGTCCATGTGTGTAAACCATTGTGTGCTGCCATGTACCTGAGCCATGCCCATTCATTGTAATGGTCCGAATGCAGTCTATTAGTGATGTTCTAAATACTTTTCTTTCATTTATTTGAACAGCCTATTAGCCGGGTAGACTTTACAATGAATCTTAAAAGTGGTGAAACTATGGGCTAATAAAATCCTTGTATTAAGTTTGTTGGTTTAGAAAACACATATGTATACAGTTTGCTTATCCTTTGTTCATCAACATAATTAACAAATAGTATGAGTTGTTCATATTAAAGTACAAATTAGTTGTTTTTTTTTTGCAGTATATCGAGAGTCAGAGCTATACTAAATATCTAATATTGTTTTGTTATCTTACAGATTAACTATTAATGTGATACACTGGCATTAATTCCATCCTTCAGCCACAAATCTTGTAAAGTCTGGGGTCAAGAAAAAGGTATGACAGCTAGTCCACTGTTTAGTGCCACCAGCTGTGCCAGACTGAGACTAAAAAATCAGCCCTGGCACACAATCCACCCCACCAGCCAACATAAAGGAGGAGATTTATCAAAACCTATTAAGAGGAAGAGTGGTGCAGTTGTCCATAGCAACCAATCAGTTTGCTTCTTTCATTTTTAAAGAGGCCTCTGAAAAATGAAAGAAGTGATCTGATTGGTTGCAATGGGCAACTCTACCACTCTTCTTCTACACAGGTTTTGATAAATTTCCCCATAGTGCCCTTCACGTCAAAAGGAGTATAAAAGTAGAAAGAAAAAGGCAACACACTATGTGCACTGTGGTGATTTTTCCTGTACTAACTACACTGATTCCAATCCCTAAAATATGTAAACAACAAAATAAAAAATCAGGCTATGCTCAAACAGCAGAATTTCTGCACGGAATTCTGCATGAAAATTCTGCAGTAAATTGCGCAGAAATTAATTGCCCATTCACTTCTAGTGTTGCTCGCGAATATTCGCAATTCGAATATTATTCGCGAATAACGCATATTCGCGAATTCGCGAATTTCGCAAATATAGCGCTATATATTCGTAATTACGAATATTCGTTTTTTTTTTTTTTTTTTTTTCTTCACAGTACACATCACAGTGATCACCCCTCTCTGCTTCCAGCTTGTGTGGTGTAAAGAAGGCTGTAATACTACTGTGTGAGACTGGCGTGCGAAAATTCGCATATGTGAAAATTAGCATATACTAATTTTCGCATGTACGAATTTTCACATATGTTAATTTTCGCATACGCGAAAATAAAACGAGCATATAACGAATATGCGAATATTCGCGAATATATGACGAATATTCATCCATATTTTCACGAATATTCGCGAATTCGAATATGGCCTATGCCGCTCAACACTATTCACTTCAATGGAATTCCAGAAATTCAGCTGTGTAAATGGGACAGCGGAATCCCATTGGAGTGTATTGGCTATGAATTTATGCAGAATTTTTATGCGGAATTCCATGCAGAAATTCTGCTGTGTGAACATAGCCTAAAGAGCTTCCCTGCACTGTCACTGGTGTTTTCTTCTGCTTCTTTCTGTGGCTGCTAAAGGTCGCAAGCATCTGTATCTTCAGGAAGTGCACAATGAAGTCAGTCATTGTGCTCCTCCCAGAGGAAGAGATGCTTGGATCCTCTACTAGCGGTAGGCACCATCACTAGAGATTGGTGTTTATACTAGGAAGCGCTGGGATTTCTGTCACAGATTTTACCAGCCAAATGCTGCGGCAGCAGCATTTGGGCAAAAGTAGACAATAATTGGCCCTGGCCAAAGCACAAAATAAATTCAGACATCCAAATCAGACTCAAATACCCTCATGGGCCCCTCCTTTCAAATAGACCCCCACTTTTGTCCCCACCTCTTTAATATAAACTATTGCTTGTGAGTCCTAGATTTATAACTATGATTCTCTGTAACTCTCTTTCAGAATCATGATGAACATGATGAATCACACAGCTTTTTCTCAGTTTATTTTGTTAGGACTAACCAAGGACCAAGGCTTTCAATCAGTCCTTTTTGTTCTATTTTTGATCATTTATGTGTGTTCTTTCTTAAGTAACCTTTTTTTGATGGTTTTGATATTGGTGAATCATCATCTTCATACCCCTATGTATTTTTTTCTAAGTCATTTGTCTTTTGTAGACTTATGTTACTCCTCGACTATTACACCGAAGATGCTGGTGGATATGACCTCAGAGTCCAAGTCTATTCCATTCATAGCCTGCGCCACCCAGATGTTTTTCTTTGCCATGTTTGCTACATCTGAGAGCCTCTTGGTTACTTTAATGGCATATGACCGTTATGCTGCTATTTGCCAACCACTTGTCTATCACAACATTATGGACAAGACTGCGTGTTGGGGTTTGGTTTGTGGAGCCTATTTTACCAGCTTCCTGTCCTCTGTGACTCATACTGTCGCTGTTTTTAAATTCCCATTATGCGGTTCCAATAAAATCAATCACTTCTACTGTGATATCCCCCCACTACTAAAACTCACATGTGTCCATGCCTACATCCGAAAAGTTGTTGTCTTGTCGATGGCTCTTGTAATGGGGGTTGTTTCCTTTTTTGCGATTCTGATGTCCTATGTATTAATCATATATAACATCTTGGGAATTCATTCAGCAGGTGGACGATACAAAGCGTTTTCCACCTGTGCTTCCCACCTTACTGTTGTTATCTCTTTCTATAGCACTGTGTTTGGAATTTATTTTCGGCCAAGCTTAGGGTTGAAGTCCAACAATATGGACAAAATTTTTTCGATTTTTTATACGGTGGCCTCCCCATTATTGAACCCTATCATCTACAGTTTTAAAAATTCAGAAATTAAAAAAGCAGTGATGACTTTTGTGGGTAAAAGCATTTTTGCAAGCACTTAAGCATCTTTGGCCTTGTTTAATCAAATTTTATAGTATGGAAATGTAAACAACAGCAATAAACTGAGCATAACTATGTATGGAGAATAAATAAAGAATAGAACACAAATGCCAGATCTAGTAGCAGATATTTCAGGTCTCCTATGCTCCATTATCTGAGGCAGCATCTGAATGAGGAGGAAACAGTTAAATTCATAGTTTTCTGTGATTATATTTAGTATTTCATATAAATAGCTGTATACATTCAGAATAGAGGAAAGCATGTACTGTTTGCCCTGACATTTACATTGAGAAACCCTAAGAGTACACCTTTTTTCAGGCCACAAAGAATGACTGCGAGTTTATCTTGCATGCAAGATGAGCTGTCAATTACACTGTGTTGAAAGAGGAAGCAACTTAAAGAGGACCAGTGGTCATTTCTAAAAATGCATTTTTCTGGTATGTAGAGCTAATCACATACCCCTTTACAGTTTGTCAATCTAACCAAGGCAATGGCCTTTTTTTTTTTGGCCCTCCCCAGCCTAATACTACCAGCCTGCTACCACCCTAGTCCCAAACTATTTTTGATGGTCCAAGTCTGCCAGTAACTATCTCTTCCAAGTACCCCTGGTGCCGGTGGGTACTGATGTAGTAATGAGGGTTGGCATTAACCATTTTATAGGCTAACACTAAACACTGACTTAGTAATGGATACCAGCTATCAGCGGCAATCACTACTAAGTGTGTGGTGGAAACAGGTAAGAAGCCTGGAAGATCTGTAGTGGTCTGTAAAGGAGGGAAGGTCTAGGTCAGTAGGCTGAAAGCTAAGGCAGATTGCAAATTCCAGAGTAAAAGCTGTGTGTCATCTGTCATGGACCCACTCAGTTTATCAAGTGCAAGAGTGTTGCAGTAAAACAAGGCCCAAGTAATGTCATGGAAATTCAGTCTTTGAACTAGCTGGATCCAGTATTCCCTGATGTGCTCTGCTTTGGGGAGGGCTGTGTAGACTGTGTAAGAGCTTGGCACTGTGTAAGTCCTTGGAACTAATCTAGGGGACTATAGAAAATAAGTTTGGGTCTAAATGTGTCCAACTTTACAATGATATCACATACACAATACCTACCTAAGCACAACACAGGCTACAGGACAACAGACATTAACTGTTTTGTGGACCTGAGGAAGGCACATGCTAGTGCCAAAACGCGTTGTTCTATTGCTTTGAATCTCAATAAACTGTCCTGTGCTACAGTGGCGTCCTGAATCCTGTTACTTTTCCAAATCAGCAGTAGTGCTCATATATACCCCCCCACCTCTTTTTTGAGCTCTTTTCCGTCTCCACTATTTCCGTACCCGTTGTGGTCACGAATAGGGGTTTTGAGCTGCACAACTGCCCGACCGCCCCCTCTTCACCCTCCCTCCAGGTGATGTGCTGTTGTCGTTGATAACCTCAGCGTGACACCACATCCCTTTGGGTGCAGTGGTCCTCCGCCGTCCTATACACGAGAGAGCGCCCCCACCTTTTTGCACTTCCATCTTACACATACACAATAGTAAGTCTCATGGGCAATGTGTACCTTATCTTGAAATCCCTAAATATAATGATGTGATATACAACACATATCAGTTTTATTTTACAACCTTTACTGTACGTATGATCACCCAAGTGTTTAACCCTTTGGGGACGGAGCCCATTTTTACCCTAAGGATGGGAGCATTTTTTGCTATCTGACCACTGTCACTTTAAGCATAAATAACTCTGGGATGCTTTTACCTTTTGAATTTGATTCCGAGTTAGCTTTTTTCATGACATATTGTACTTTATTTTAGTGGAAAATAATTTTCCATTCTCGCATTTCTTGGTAAAAAAGAAAAAAAAATCATGAACATTTTGCATTTTTCTAACTTTAAAACTCTCTGCTTGTAAGGAAAATAGATATTTCAAATAAATTATATATTGATTCACAGATACAATATGTCTACTTTATGTTGACATCATAAAGTTGACATGTTTTTACTTTTTGAAGACATTAAACTAAAGCAGCAATTTTCAAAATTTTCATGGAAAATTCTAAATATGATTTTTTCAGGGACCAGTTAAGTTTGAAGTGGATTTGAGGGGCCTTTCTGTAAGAAACACCCCATTATGGACCCCATTATGAAAAGTGCACCCCTCAATGTATTCAACATGACATTCAGAAAGTTTGTTAACCTTCAGTTTTTTACATTAACATGTTCTTGTAGCCCAATTTTTATACTTTTTACAAGGGGTAAAAGGAGAAAAAGACTTCTAAAATTTGTAGCCCCATTTCTCTTGAGTATGGCAATACCTCATATGTGGATGTTAAGTGCTCTGCAGACGCACAACATAGCTCAGAAGGGAAGAAGCAGCTTTGCGATTTTGGAGAGAGAATTTAGCTGGAATGGTTTTTGGGGGGCATGTCGTATTTAGGTAGCCCCCATGGTGCCAGGACAGTAAAAAATCCCCCACATGGCACACTATTTTGGAAACTACACCCCTCAAGGAATATAACAAGGGGTACAGTGAGCCTCAACACTTCACAGGTGTTTGACGACTTTTCGTTATAGTTTGACATGAAAATGAGAAATTTGGTTTTAAACACTAAAATGCTGAAAATTTTCATTTTCAAGAGGGATAATCAGAGAAAAATCACACAAAATATGCGAATGTTGGCTTATGTTAATTAATGTATATGCTAATTTTCGCATATGTTAATTTTCGCATATGCAAATTTTCGCATATGCGAATTTTCGCATATGCGAAAATAAATCGGGAATATTACGAATATGCGAATATTCGCGAATATATGACGAATATTCGTCCATATATTCGCGAATATTTGCGAATTCGAATATGGCCTATGCCGCTCAACACTATAAATATATCAGGGGACAGTACAGAGATCTCTCCCATGATCTATTTATACCCAGGACTGTATCTGTAACAAGGGGGCATCCTCTACGTCTAGAGGAAAGAAGGTTTCTACACCAGCACAGACGGGGGTTCTTTACTTTAAGAGCAGTGAAACTGTGGAATTCTGTGCCTGAGGAGGTGGTCATGGTGAACTCTGTAAAATAATTGAATTGGGGTCTGGATGCATTTTTGGAGAATAATAACATTACAGGTTATGGATTCTAGATCTATATTAACTCAGCAGGGACTCATTAGAGTTATAGGTTGAACTTGATGGACTATGGTCTTCTTTCGACCTCATAAACTATGTTACTATGTTACTATATGTGGACTTAACGTGCTGTGCGGGCACATAACATGGCTTAAGACTCATAGAGCAATGTTCGCATTTGAGGCCTGTGGTATATCAGTAGCTGATGGTGACATACATTCAGGGGGGAAAAAAAAAACACCCACATGTCACACCATTAAAGAATGTACACCACCTGAGGTATCTTAGGTGTAAAGTGGACATTTGGATAGGTCGGGTGTTTCTTAAATTTATTTGCCAGGTATGGATGAATTGTATTTTTTGAAAAATTTAAATTGCAATTTTCCAACTGATATGCTATCTGTGTACGGAGTATGATGACCCAGAGCATAGGCAAAAGTAAAACGTGTGCCCGCAACAAACCCTATGCTCTGCTTCATCATTATGGGAATGTTTTTTTTTTGGGTGACCATCCCTAAACGGGATGTGACGTTTTGAACAGACGGGCGTTTCCTAGATTAAATTTTTCAGGAATGGAAGAAGGGTAGTTTTTTGAAAAATGAAAATTGCAATTTTCGTAATAATTTGTAAATACGGTACCCAGAACCCAGAATGATGCCCCTGAGTATAGCCAAAAGTAAAAAAAAAATAATGCCCGCCCCAAACCCTATACCCTGATGTGTGTGGCCATCCCTATTCTGTTGCATCAAATGCACACACCACTCAGGTGGGGAGAGAGCGCTGCTCATTTGAGGCAACCTGAAAACCCCCGATGGAAATGACTCTAATACATGACCCAATACAACCAGAGGTCTTATCAGGGGTATTATGTTATTGTGTTTTGTTTTTTTGTTGTTGGGGGGGGGGGTTAAAATTTGGAGGACAATGTACTGTGAACAGGTACATTGCAGTCTAATCAAGGGGAATTAAAATGCGGAAAGATGATTTTAAAATGTAGTACTCCATGGAAGTGTGACAATCCCTGAAGCAATTTTTAATGCAGAGGCCCGGATGATCAGGGCAAGTGGCACATTGAATGGTGGTGTCCTTCCGTATCCTCCTCCTGCGACACACTCCGCATTTTTTCTGGGCTCATTCCTTCTTTCCAGTGTGGGGGACCTCCCCTGGAAAGTGTTGGCCTGGGATGATAGTGGCACCTCACATTCCGGAAGTGCTTGGGGCCACTCCCCCCAGACCACCAAAGATCAGGGCCTTTATGAGCACCTCCTGGAATTTGAGAAATCTCCCTGTGCAGCCAGCGCTCAGGTATAGTAAAAAATGCATTGTACATGGCAACCTGGACCATGAAGATCGCAACTTTTTTGTACTATGCCCAGGTTTTGCACATGGCCTTATATGGCGTGAAGACTTGATCAGAAAGATCAACTCCCCCCATATACTGATGGTAGTCCATTATAAAATCAGGCTTGAGAACCAGTGCCACAGTATCTTGCACAGAGAAAGGTGAGCTGCCGTTACCATGAATTGTGGACAGCATAAGGACATCCCTCTTATCCTTATACCTGACCAGCAACAGGTTTTCATGGGTAAGGGCACAGGACTCACCCCTGGGGATTGGTGCCTGGAGAGGATAGGTCAGGAGGCCTCTCTGATTCTTCCAAATGGTCCCACAAGCGGACGTAGATCTGGCGGCGAGGGATTTGAACAGAGGGATACTAGTATAAAAGTTGTCCATGTGAAGGTGGTAACCCTTATCTAGTAGTGGATGCAAAAGGTCCCACATGAGTTTCCCGTTGACACCCAGAATGGGGGGACATTCTGGGGTTTCAATACGGGAATCTCGACCCTCATACACTCTAAACCTGTAAGATTACCCAAAGGTACTCTCACAGAGTTTATAGAGTTTCACGCCCCTATCTTGCCTGCTTGGATGGGATGTATTGGCAGAACATGAGTCTCCCCTTAAAACTGATAAGTGACTCATCAATTTAGACCTCCCTTTGGGGAACATAGGCCTCCAAAAATTTGGATCTATTACCGGCCGTATCTTGTACAGGCGGTCATGGGCACAATCACCTGGGGGGGGGGACATGCTGCATCGTCATTGAAATGCAGGCATTTCCGTATGGCCTCAAAACGTTCCCATGCCATGGCCCCATACTGTAGAGCAGGGTCTGGAAGAGGACATCTCCGCTCTAGTACTGCCTGACACTGTTTTTTTGACTAGGCCCATATGCAGCACGAGGCCCCAAAAGGTCCTCATCTCGGCTGCATCGACTGGGAACGAGCCCGGGTGAGCAGCGACAAACTGTTTAGCGTACAGGTTTGTCTGTGTCACCATCATGTTGACAAAGTCGTCACTGAAATAATGACTAAAGTCTATTTCAATGAACCCGGCAATGTCAATCTGGATTCCTGGGTTGCCAACAAACCCAGGAATCACATGCTAAAAGTTCTCTGGGGTAGTCCAGAAAGGTTCACAGGTAGAGGGTACCGGTGGCCTTGCGTGGTGGGCCGGCATACTAGTACTGGTGACAGGATCGCTAGTACTAGTATGAGGCAGAGGGTCAGTTGCATGGGGGGGCTGTGGTCTTGCACGGCGGTGTCTCCGTCTTTTTAAATGGTTTTAATTGTATATTTCCTTTTTTTTATGTCTAATTAAATGTAACACTCATTATAATACCATAGGTGTGCACCTTATTCTGTGCCTTGTCTTTTTCTCTAGTTTTTGTTCATATGTTGTATTTAATGCATTGGTAGCACCCATATTTATAATCTTAGGTTGAGCCTGCTATCTCCTTGGTGTATCCGCCGCCTTGGGGGCTCATCAACACTAGATGATAAGAAGAGCGAGGAAGACACCAGGAAAGTGGGGTCTTCCTTGCTCTCACTGTCGCTTTCAGTGTCGGAGGCAAGTATGGTATATGCCTCCTCTGCTGAAAACGCCCTGCGAGCCATTGCCTAACACTTATAAGAAGGGGGGGGGGGGTTCTACTTAATACCAAACCAGAAAAAAAAAAAAAGAAAAGAAAAGGAAGGCGCACGAAGGGGTATGGTCTGTCCACTCAGCGCGGACCTGCTGCTGGTGGCACAAATCGCAAATCCCCAAAAAAGGTGCTAAAAAAAGACAAAAAAAAGGTTATTAAAGGGGTATTCCAGGATTTTTTTTTATTTGACTATGCTACAAGGGCTATAAAGTTAGTGTAGTTCATGATATAGTGTATGTGCCTGTGTGTGATTTCATGTGCCTGTGTGTGATTCATCCAAATACCAACCAAGCAACCACAGTCTGATGTAACCAGGGTGGGCAAGGACCATTGTTATTTGCCCTCCCCAGCCTACATAACATCAGCCTGTTACCTCCTAGGCCCAAGAGCATCATGCCCAAGAGCATGACCTGAGGCTGTGGTTACTGGCACTACATGTTTTTGGAGCTAATGCTAAGCCATGGCCTTCTGCTGCTGTAGCCCACATGCTTTGATGTTGAATGTATTGTGCTTTCAGAGATGGTGATTATTTGAGTTACTCTTGCTTTTCTGTCATCTCAAACCAGTCTACCCATTCTCCTCTCACCTCTGACATCAACCAGGCATATTTTTATCCACACAACTGTCAGCTTGTCTGACAACAACAACCATGCCCCCATTTAAAGTCACTCTTTCCTCCCCATTCTGATGCCCGGTTTTAACCTCAGCAATTTGTCTTGACCACATCTACATGCCTACGTCTACATGGACTCCATGCAATGCTTTTTGTGAACTGTTCAATAAAAGTATGCATTTGTTATTGCATTTTATTTTAAAAACTAATTTCTACATGTTATTCTTGAGAGACATGGCTTTCTAGGATTAATATTATTTAATAAATTAATCGTGTAGAGATCTCAAGTGTATTTTTCATAGTGGTTAAATAGCATGCAGACACATGACGCCGAGCAAAGGAGAGAACAAGAGGATGAAAGGCAAGATATTTTTTCCTGATTGATAAAGCACTATGTATTAAATAAAATGTGCGAGAAGTATCCTAATAGAAAATGATATATTGTAACTAAATGTTTAATTTTAACTAAACATTAAATCTAAAATGTATACATTTCTCCCTGTAGTTTACATTTGCTTTGCTTTCCTTTGATGAAATAAAAAATATTTTGTCTTTTAGAATAGAAATCATATCTAAGTTTTGCACATTTGACATATTTTTGTTATTTTTTTTCACCATTATTTTTTTTAATGTTTTTCATTGGTTGTTTTTTTTTTTTTCCTTGGCTTTTATATCAGGTTTTGCTTTGATATTTTAAGGTAACGTGTTTTAAAGTATTGTTTTCCTCACATATGTCATAGCATTAATTACTAAGGAATTAAACACAAGAGGCAGCAATCAGAAATGGGTTGGGGAGGAGATCAGAGGCAATGTCATTTAATGTATATTGATAAAACCTCCAAAATTCATGGAAAAAACAACACTCTTTTTCATCAAATATTCAAATTGCACTCTAAAGTTATGTGTAGGTAAAAACTTTGTATGGAAATTTATTTGTATTTATTATTTATTCGTTTATTTATTTTTACTTTTTTAATTGCTAATTTTTTTAAATATGTTGTTATACTTTTTACTTGCATTTTTGAAAAATGTAATTAAAAACTACACTGCTCAAAAAAATAAAGGGAACACTAAGATAACACATCCTAGATCTGAATGAATGAACTAATCGTATGAAATACGCTGACAACAAAATCACACAAAAATCATCAATGGAAATCAAATTTATCAACCCATGGAGGTCTGGATATGGAGTCACACTCAAAATCAAAGTGGAAAACCACACTACAGGCTGATCCAAAATGTAATGTCCTTAAAACAAGTCAAAATGAGGTTCAATAGTGTGTGTGGCTTCCACTTGCCCGTATGACCTCCCTACAATGCCTGGGCATGCTCCTGATGAGGTGGCAGATGGTCTCCTGAGGGATGTCCTCCCAGACCTGGACTAAAGCATCCGCCAACTCCTGGACAGTCTGTGCTGCAACGTGGCGTTGGTGGATGGAGCGAGACATGATGTCCCAGATGTGCTCAATTGGATTCAGGTCTGAGGAAGGGGCGGGCCAGTCCTTAGCATCAATGCCTTCCTCTTGCAGGAACGCCTGACACACTCCAGCCACATGAGGTCTAGAATTGTCTTGCATTAGGAGGAACCCACGGCTACACTGCACCAGCATATGGTCTCCCAAGGGGTCTGAGGATCTCATCTCTGTACCTAATGGCAGTTAGGCTACCTTTGGCAAGCACATGGAGGGCTGTGCAGCCCCCCAAAGAAATGCCAACCCACACCATTACTGACCCACCGCAAAACCGGTCATGCTGGGGGATGTTGCAGGCAGCAGAACGTTCTCCACGGTGTCTCCAGACTCTCTCACGTTTGTCATATTTGCTCAGTGTGAACCTGCTTTCATCTATGAAGTGCACAGAGCGCCAGTGGCGAATTTGCCAATCTTGGTGTTCTCTGGCAAAGGTCAAACGTCCTGTACGGTGTTGGGCTGTAAGCACAACCCCCACCTGTGGATGTCAGGCCCTCATACCACCCTCATAGAGTCTGCTTCTGACTGTTTGAGTGGACACATGCACATTTGTGGCCTGCTGGAGGTCATTTTGAAGGGCTCTGGTAGTGCTCCTCCTGCTTCTCCTTGCACAAAGGTAGAGGTAGCGGTCCTGCTGCTGGATTGTTGCCCTCCCACTGCCTCCTCCACATCTCCTGATGTATTGGCCTGTCTCCTGGTAGCACCTCCATGCTCTTAACACTTGGCTGACAGACACAGCAAACCTTTTTGTCACAGCTCTAATTGATGTGCCATCCTGGATGAGCTGCACTACCTGAGCCACTTGTGTGGGTTGTAGACTCATGTTGCCACTGGAGTGAAAGCACCGCCAGCATTCAAAAGTGACCAAAACCTCAGTCTGTGGTCACCACCTGCAGAACCACTGCTTTATTGGGGGTGTCTTGCTAATTGCCTATAATTTCCACCCGTTGTCTGTTTCATTTGCACAACAGCATGTGAAATTGATTGTCAATCAGTGTTGCTTCCTGAGTAGACAGTGTGATTTCACAGAAGTGTGATTGACTTGGAGTTACATTTTATTGTTTAAGTGTTCCCTTTATTCTTTTTAAGCAGTGTATGTTCTCTTTTTATTATAATCTTTTGAAATACATTTATATTATACTGTATTTCAATGCATTTGACAAATTCGGGGGAAAATTGTGTCCATATTTTTCACATTGATGTGCTTTATCTAAGTCTAAAAGTATATACAGTACACACATACTGCATGCACAAACTCTTTAAATAGAGATGAGCAAATTTTCCGGAAAAATTTGGTTCGGTCAGAATTTATTTGTGGCAAATTTGTATTCAAAACGGCTATTTCTGGCCTATAGAGAGCCTCAATAGGGGTGTAGAACACTTTGCCTTGCTGTAACACTCATAGGGTGTGTGCTGGGGTAGTGAAATAATACTGTTATTCAGTATGACATGCAGAATAGAGGCGTCACTATTAGAATCACTGTCACAGAGCGGCACAGTGACAGAGCCTGGAAGTGGCATCAGTATGAGGAGACCATATAGTGGCTGAATGACCCAGCCTGGAGGTGACAACAGCCTGACGAGACCATAGGGCCTCACAATTGAAAAGATTAAAGATATTTTGTAACATTTATATTGAATATTTCAAATAAATGAACCTAAAAAGTTTTATTTAATGAGCCAGCAGCATGTGGAGACCCCATGGTGGTACAGTGACAAAGCCTGTAATTGGCGGCTGCATGAAGAGACCATATAGTGGCTGAATGACACAGCCTGGAGTTGGTGGCAGGATGAGAAGACCATATGGTGGCTGAATGACGCAGTCTGGAGGTGACGGAAGCATCAGGAGACCATACAGTTGAAGAATGAGACAGCATGAAGGTGGCAGCAGCATTAGGAGAACATATGGTGGCAGTATGAGACAGCCCGGAGGTGGCATCAGAAGCATCAGGAGTCCCGAAAGTGACTCAATATCAGAGTGGTGCGGTGGGTGGCAATACCAGTACCCGGTGACGAAGGTGTGTGAAAACAGGAGAACTTGGCATAGATGTGTGGCATCAGGCAAGGGGCAGGATCAGAATAGTAGCTGAGGCAGGTAGACAGAAGAAAACGGTCTCTTTTGTAAAAGTGTTAGTGTACACAAGTATTGAGGATAGGCTTAACGTAAAACTTAACTTTTAATATAATATATGTACCCACATTTTTTTTTTAAATCAAACAAAAGGAAAGGTGTGCAAAGAACACCTTGTGCCACCTACACCACCAAGTATTGATGTCATGCAAAGACCTATAAAAGGTGGAAGGGAACAACGTATGGTTCATTGTAAACAGTGGGGGTAAAAACTTCCCCGTAAGGCCCTGGAAAGTGTTACTTGCCCGAAAAGGGTGGCCCCACACAGGAAACTCTCCCTATTTCCACCTAAAAACCCTGTGAAATAGCAGTGTTTGTAGGGGGAAATAGGGAGAGGTTCCTGTGTGGGGCCACCCTTTTTAGGGCAAGTAACACTTTCCAAGAAGGGAATTAATAATGCGAGAATAGGGCCTTACAGGGGAAGTTTTTATCCCCACTGGTTACAATGAACCATACATTGTTCCCTTCCACCTTTTAGAGGTATTTGCATCACATTAATACTTGGTGGTGTAGGTGGCACATGGTGTTTTTTGCACACCTTTCCTCTTGTTTGATTTAAAAAACAAATTGTGTACATATATTTCATCCTAAGAAAAGTTAAGTTTTAGTTAATGCATATCCTCAATACTCACTTGGACAGCCAAAAGTACACACCTGCTGCGGTTCTAAACAAAAACTATTAAGCGTAGTGGAGCACATCCTACTGCCCTCATAAGTGCATACCACATACGTACTTCTAAGTGTTGTACCATTACGTTCCTGATGAAGTCTTAAGCGCCTAGTTACTGTAATAGGCCAGCCAAAAGTACACACCTTCTGCTCGACAAATACTGTTTTAATCGTAGTGAAGCGTATTGTACTCCCCTCATATATGCACTAAGTATGTCAGGCAGAGAAGTGCCATGCACAGAGGAGTGGCAGAGGCCTAAATTTTTCAGGCGCAGGCAGAGGTCGAAGCAGAGTACGGGTGAGTGGTAGCAGGAGTCGCAGCGGGAGGCCAGATCTCCCGGCATCAGCTAGCGGTCGTGTCTCCGAACAGCAACCCATCTGCCATCATCAATTGGTTAACATGGTTATCCACTTCATCACAAGTGACATCTGACACCCCCAGTCAACAGTCGGTTGGTTCCTCAGACACAACCCTCAGTTGGCATGGCCCAGGAGCAGTCCATGTCCTTCCATTGCCTCTGCCCTATGCTGTTCCCTCCCCAACAGAAGTATCTTATGCTGTGGATTCAGCTCCACTATTTAGTGAGGACGATCTAATAGAGGACAGTCAGCAGCTACTGCCCAGCCAAGAAGTGGAGAAGACATCTGCCGCTTCTTCCAGTAGATGGGCAAGTAGTGATCAAGAGAGTGACGTGGGAGGTGGTGTTGCGAGCATTCAGGCTCCTGAAGCAGACACTGTTGAGGAACCTGAGGACGACATCAGGGACGTGCAGAGTCAACTGCCTGTGAGGCAGCAGCTGAGCCAGCAAGGTGGTAGCATGGTTGGCTGGTTGGCAGTCAGCATGGTGACAGAATTTGAAAGTCTGGAGACAATCGTGCCCAGGGTAGGCTGCTGCAAAGCAGGTGGTCTACCCTGGGCACGATTGTCTCCAGACAAGTAGCAGTAGCAGTCAATCAGTGCGGGCTGTTGGTGGGAAAATCAGCTACTCGGCGGTGTGGCAGTTTTTTATCAAGCATCCAGAGGAGGTTAACCTGGCCACATGCAAGATGTGTCGGCAGAAGGTGAAGTGTGGCCAGGGTGACAATGTTGGCACCACGGTCCTGCATATGCAGCGTCACCATAAATCAGCCTGGGAGAACTGTCACTCCAATGTGGTTGTCCAGCATGCTGCATTACCCAGTGGCAAACCGCTCCTTGTTTCAGCTAGCCAAGGCTCCACCACCTCAGCCAAAGGGAGCTGTGTGTCATACCCATCTTCTGTTGCTCCAGATGCTTCTGCTCCTTCTACGAGTCAGTCATTCCGTCTGCAATCCATCGGCGAAGCCATGTCCAAGAGACAACAGTGTGAGCCCACAAGTTACTGGTGCTGCAGTCCCTCCCTTTTCAAGTGGTGGACTCTGCATCTTTCAGAGAACTGATGGCTTGTGCCGAGCCGAGGTGGAGAGCGCCAAGCCATCATTTCTTTGCAAAGAAGACAGTACCAGCCCTGCACAATTTTGTGGAACAGGATGTGGGCCAGTCCTTGAGCCCGTTGGTGTGTACCAAAGAGCACGGCAGCGCCGACGTGTGGAGCTGAAACTACGGTCAGGGACAAAGCATGTCCTTTACAGCCCACTGGGTGAACGTGGTTCCTGCACAACTACTATAACAGCAACTTGGACAGGTCCCGCCGCTTCGGCCTCCATGCTCTCAGGCCGTTGGTCCTGTGACAGTGTGCGACTCCGCCTCCACATCCTCCACTGTGTCCTCAGCCTCCACTGCACGGGCAAGTCTCAGTGCCCCACCAGCATACCATGTGTGTAGGGCACAGCGCTGTCACGCTGAGAGGCATGGGCTGGAACAGCTGGTAGCTCACCTCACAGTGGACCGCCAGCTCGATGCTCACCAGAATGGGTACTCAAAAAATGTAAATAAATTCAAATTAAATTAAATAAAAAATACATTAAAAATCTAGTTATTCTTTTGCAACAGTGATTCTAATAGCGATGCCTGTAATCTGCATTTCATACTGAATAACAGTATTATTTCATTAACACAGCACACTCCCTATGCGTATTAGGAAAAGGCAAAGTGTTCTACACCCCTATTGAGGCTCTCTGTAGGCCAGAAATAGCAATTTTTAATAGCAATTTGCCACGAATAAATTCGGAATGAAAATAATTCAGAGAATTGGCCGAATCGCATTTTGAAAAAATTTGCTCATCTTTAACAATAAATGTCATTTTATACCATTGATGATAGCAGAGCTCTGTTGCTTAGACTACACTCTTTGAAATTAAACTTGAAATTAAAATGTATTTATTTATTTTTTATATTTTTTGACTTACCGTATATACTCGAGTATAAGCCGACCCGAGTATAAGCCGAGACCCCTAATTTCAACCCAAAATCCCAGGAAAAGTTATTGACTCGAGTATAAGCCTAGGGTGGGAAATACATCATCCCCCCCTGTCATCATCCAGACCCGTCATTAACATCCTCATCATAATCCCCTTGTCATCATCCCCCACATCCCCCCTTCATCATCTCCTTATCATCCCACACATCCCCCCTTCATCATCCCCTTGTCATCATCCCACACATCCCCCCTTCATCATCCCCTTGTCATCATCCCACACATCCCCCCTTCATCATCCCCTTGTCATCATCCCACACATCCCCCCTTCATCATTCCCTTGTCATCATCCCACACATCCCCCCTTCATCATCCCACCCCCCCTCCCTTTATCATCCTCTTGTCATCATCCCCACCCCCCTTCATCATCCCACACACCCCCCTCCTTCATCATCCTCTTCTCATCATTCGCCCTCAGTGGTCTTCAACCTGCGGACCTCCAGAGGTTTCAAAACTACAACTCCCAGCAAGCCCGGGCAGCCATCGGCTGTCCGGGCTTGCTGGGAGTTGTAGTTTTGAAACCTCCGGAGGTCCGCAGGTTGAAGACCACTGCGGCCTTCGACATCATCCAGCCCCCTCTCACCCCCTTTAGTTCTGAGTACTCACCTCCGCTCGGCGCTGGTCCGGTCCTGCAGGGCTGTCCGGAGAGGAGGTGGTCCGGTGGGATAGTGGTTCCGGGCTGCTATCTTCACCGGGGGCGCCTCTTCTCCGCGCTTCCGGCCCGGAATAGAGGCGTTGCCTTGACAATGACGCAGAAGTATGTTGGCAATGAACGCACCTCTGCGTCGTTGTCAAGGCAACGTGACTATTCTGAGGCCGGGCCCGAAGCGCTTAGAAGAGGCCTCCCCGGTGAAGATAGCAGCCCGGAACCACTATCCCACCGGACCACCTCCTCACCGGACAGTCCTGCAGGACCGGACCAGCGCCGAGCGGAGGTAAGTACTGTACAGAACTAAATGGGGGTGAGAGGGGGCTGGATGATGTCGAAAGCCGCAGTGGTCTTCAACCTGCGGACCTCCGGAGGTTTCAAAACTACAACTCCCAGCAAGCCCGTACAGCCGATGGCTGCCCGGGCTTGCTGGAAGTTGTAGTTTTGAAACCTCTGGAGGTCCGCAGGTTGAAGACCACTGCGGGTGGGGGAGTTCACTCGAGTATAAGCCGAGGGGGGTGTTTTCAGCACGAAAAATCGTGCTGAAAAACTTGGCTTATACTCGAGTATATACGGTACTATATACTTGTCGTGAATATACTCATTTACTCTTACTATTCTCTTTCAGATACAATTTGGAGGTGAACATAATGAATCAGACCACAATTGTAACATTTTACATGACGGGGTTAACTTCAGACCCCTTGAGTCAAATATTACTGTTTGCACTATTTTTGGTCATTTATCTCTGTTCCTTTGTGTGCAACCTTTGCATGATGCTCTTAATAAGGATGACGCACCATCTTCATTCACCCATGTATTTTTTCCTAAGCAATTTATCTCTTATAGACTTATGTTTTTCTTCAAGTATTATACCTAGGATGTTGGCAGATTTTATTTCCAAGACAAAGCCCATTGCTTCCATTGCATGTGCCACTCAAATGTTTTGTTTTTCTCTCTTTGCAGCCTCTGAGAGTTTGTTGGTATCAGCAATGGCATACGACCGTTATGTAGCAATATGTCGACCCTTGGTCTATCACAGTATTATGGTCAAGACCATGTGTTGGGGTTTAACACTAGGAGCTTATGTCTGTAGTTTTCTTGCATCTATTACTATTACTTTACTAGTATTTCCTCTCTGTGGCTCTAACACAGTCATCAATCATTTTTATTGTGATATCCCGCCTCTTCTGAAACTCACCTGTGGCCACTCTCAAATCAGAAAATATGTCGTCATTGTGTTGACCCGTGCAATAGGAAGTGCTTGTTTTCTTGTAATATTGTTTTCTTATGTATATATAGTACATACCATTCTAGGAATTCACTCAAAAAATGGCAGAACCAAAGCATTTTCAACCTGCGCGTCCCACCTGGCAGTAGTTGTCACCTTCTACACCACCTCACTTGGGAATTATTTCAGACCAGAGACGGGTTTAAATGCAGATAATATTGGCAAGGTCTTCTCTATTTTTTACACAGTGACTCCCCCATTATTAAACCCTCTGATATACAGCTTTAAAAATACCGAAGTCAAAAGTGCAGTGTTAAAATTTTTTCTTCTAGGTCAGATTCAAAAACATTCTTAAAATCTCTCAAAAGATAATTTCTACTCAGAAAGTAAAATGATCTTATATTAGTCATAATATCCAAGGTTCAAAAATATTGCCGGAGCTCTATCCATTCCTTATGGAAGTTTGAACATTGCCGAACTCAGCTGTCGCTCCAGCGTCAATGCATTGCCAGTCTTTATTACCCATAAGGATGATATGCCATCACATGCCAGCAGAGAGTTATGGACATATACAAAAGGACCACTGAGGTCACTGACTGGCTGCAGCATTCCCATGTACATGACATCATTACTACAGGCAAATAAATACCATTGGGGACTACTGGCAGGATGTTAACCACTTAAGGACCTAGGGCGTATGGATATGCCTTGACGTCCTGGTACTTAAGGACCCAGGGCGTATCCATACGCCCGTTGGAATTTCGGTCCCCGCCGCGCGCCGGGCGGGGACCGGGCCGGGGTGACTGCTGATATCAATCAGCAGGCACCCCGTGCAAATGCCCAGGGGGGTCATCAGACCCCCCCCCCCCCGTCGGCGATCGGCGCAAATCGCAAGTGAATTCACACTTGCGATTTGCGCCGATTCCGGGTCATACGGGTCTATTGTGACCCGGTGACCCGGAATAGAAGGGGGATCGCGGTTGTCTAAGACACCCACGATCCCCCTGTAGGCATAGGAGTGAGGTGGCAGAGTTGCCACCCCTCCTATCCCTGCTATTGGTCTGCTATTGATCGTCAGAGGCGATGACCAATAGCAGACCAGGGGCGGGGGGGTTAACTTTCGTTTTCCCCGTCCTGCCCTCCCACAATAGGCGGGGCAGAACGGGGAACCGAAGGGGACCGGGCGCCGACGTCCACTTACCCGTCCGGAGGCTGCGGCGACGTTGATCGGCGGGCGGCGTCACGTGCGTCTGAAGAGGACGGCTGCCGGGATCCTACGGAAGCCGGTAAGTAGATCTGGAGGGCTACAGTCTGAGACCGTGGTCTCTAACTGTAGCCCTCCAGATGTTGCAAAACTACAACTCCCAGCATGCCCAGACAGCTGTTTGGGCATGCTGGAATATGTAGTTTTGCAACAGCTGGAGGGCTGCAGTTTGAGACCACTATACAGTGGTCTCTAAACTATATCCCTCCAGATGTTGCAAAACTACAACTCCTAGCATGCCCACATAGCTGTTTGTTGTCTGAACATGCTGGGAGTTGTAGTTTTGCAACATCTGGAGGTCCACAGTTTGGAGATCACTGTGCAGTGGTCTAAAAACTGTAGCTCTCCAGATGTTGCAAAACTGCAATTCCCAGCATGCCCAGAAAGCAAACAGCTGTCTCGGCATGCTGGGAGTTGTAGTTGGGTACCTCCAGCTATTGCATAACTACATCTCCCAGCATGCCCTTCGGTGATTAGTACATGCTGGGAGTTGTAGTTTTGCAACAGCTGGAGGCACACTGGTTGGAAAATATTGAGTTAGGTAACAGAACCTAACTGAAGGTTTTCCAACCAGTGTGCCTCCAGCTGTTGCAAAACTACAACTCCCAGCATGCACGGTCTGTCAGTACATGCTGGGAGTTGTAGTTTTGAAACAGCTGGAGGTTTGCCCCCCCATGTGAACGTACAGGGTACATTCACATAGGCGGGTTTACAGTAAATTTCCTGCTTCAAGTTTGGGCTGCGGCAAATTCTTTGCCGCAGTGCAAACTCCTAGCGGGAAATTCACCGTAACCCACCAGTGTGAATGTACCCTAAAAACACTACACTACACTAACACCTAATAAAGGGTAAAACACTACATATACACCCCTTACACTGCCCCCCCCCCAATAAACAATTTAAAACGTCTTGTACGGCAGGGTTTCCAAAACGGAGCCTCCAGCTGTTGCAAAACAACAACTCCCAGCATTTCTGGACAGCCACTGACTGTCCAGGCATGCTGGGAGTTTAGCAACAGCTGGAGGCACCCTGTTTGGGAATCACTGGCATAGAATACCCCTATGTCCACCCCTATGCAATCCCTAATTTAGTCCTCAAATGCGCATGGTGCTCTCTTACTTCGGAGCCCTGTCGTATTTCAAGGAAACAGTTTAGGGCCACATATGGGGTATCTCCGTACTCGGGAGAAATTACACTACAAATTTTGGGGGGCTTCTTTTCCTTTTACCGCTTGTGAAAAGGAAAAGTTGGGGGCTACACCAGCCTGTTAGTGTAACATTTTTTTATTTTTTTACACTAAACATGCTGGTGTTGCCCCATACTTTTTATTTCCACAAGCGGTAAAAGGAAAAAAAGACCCCCAAAATTTGTAACGCAATTTCTCCTGAGTACAGAAATACCCCAGATGTGGGCGTAAAATGCTCTGCGGGCACACAACAAGGCTCAGGAGTGAGAGTGCACCATGTACATTTGAGGCCTAAAGATTTGCACAGGGGTGGCTGATTTTACAGTGGTTCTGACAAACGCCAAAAAAAATAAATACCCACATGTGACCCCATTTTGGAAACTACACCCCTCACCGAACGTGACAAGGGGTATAGTGAGCCTGAACACCCCACAGGTGTTTGACGAATTTTCATTAAAGTTGGATGGGAAAATGAAAAAAATTATATTTTTTCACTAAAATGCTGGTGTTACCCTAAATTTTTCATTTTCACATCGGGAAATAGGAAAAAAGCCCCCCCAAATTTGTAAACCCATCTCTTCTGAGTAAGAACATACCCCATATGTGAATTTAAAGTGCTCTGCGGGCGAACTACAATGCTCAGAAGAGAAGAAGCGCCATTGGGATTTTGTAGAGAAAATTTGTCCGGAATTGAAGGCCACATGTGTTTACAAAGCCCCCATAGTGCCAGAACAATGGATCCCCGACACATGTGACCCCATTTTGGAAACTACACCCCTCACGTAATGTAATAAAGGGTACATTGAGAATTTACGCCCCACAGATGTCTGACAGATTTTTGGAACAGTGGTCCGTAAAAATGAAAAATAAACTTTTTCATTTGCACAGCCCACTGTTCCAAAGTTCTGTGGGGTGTAAATACTCACTGCACCCCTTATTAAATTCTGTGAGGGGTGTAGTTTCCAAAATGGGGTCACATGTGGGGGGTTCCACTGTTCTGGCACCACGGGGGGCTTTGTAAACGCACATGGCCCCTGACTACCATTCCAAACTAATTCTCTTTCCAAAAGCTCAATGGCGCTCCTCCTCTTCTGAGCATTGTAGTTCGCCAGCAGAGCATTTTACGTCCTAACATGGGGTATTTCCATACTCAGAAGAAATGGGGTTACACATTTTGGGGGTCATTTTCTCCTATTACCCCTTGTAAAAATGTAAAATTTTCGGGAAAAACTGCATTTTAGTAAAAAAAAATTTTTTTTTCATTTACATATCCAACTTTAACGAAAAGTCGTCAAACACCTGTGGGGTGTTAAGGCTCAGCGGACCCCTTGTTACGTTCCTTGAGGGGTGTAGTTTCCAAAATAGTATGCCATGTGGGTATTTTTTGCTGTTCTGGCACCACAGGGGCTTCCTAAATGCGACATGCCCCCAAAAAAACATTTCAGCAAAAGTTGCTTTCAAAAAGCCAAATGTGACTCCTTCTCTTCTGAGCATTGTAGTTTGCCCGCAAAGAATTTTACATCCTAACATGGGGTATTTCCATACTCAGAAGAGATGGGGTTACAAATTTGGGGCGGCATTTTCTCCCATTACCCTTTGTAAAAATGGTAAATTTGGGGGAAAAACTGCACTTTAGTGAAAAACTTTTTTTTTCATTTACACATCCGAATTTAACGAAAAGTCGTCAAACACCTGTGGGGTGTTAAGGCTCACTGGACCCCTTGTTACGTGCCTTGAGGGGTCTAGTTTCCAAAATGGTATGCCATTTTGGGGTTTTCTGCTGTTCTGGCACCATAGGGGCTTCCTAAATGTGACATGCCCCCCAAAAACCATTTCAGCAAAATTCCCTCTCCAAAATCCTATTGTCGCTCCTTCCCTTCTGAGCCCTCTAGTGCACCCGCCGAACACTTGACATACACATATGAGCTATTTCCTTACTCGAGAGAAATTGGGTTACAAATTTTGGGGGGATTTTTCATCTATTACCCCTTGTAAAAATTCAAAAACTGGGTCTACAAGAACATGCGAGTGTAAAAAATGAAGATTTTGAATTTTCTCCTTCACTTTGCTGCTATTCCTGTGAAACACCTAAAGGGTTAACACACTTACTGAATGTCATTTTGAATACTTTGAGGGGTGCAGTTTTTATAATGGGGTCATTTGTGGGGTATGTCTAATAATAAGGCCCTTCAAATCCACTTCAAAACTGAACTGGTCCCTGAAAAATTCCGATTTTGAAAATTTTGTGAAAAATTGGAAAATTGCTGCTGAACTTTGAAGCCCTCTGATGTCTTCCAAAAGTAAAAACACGTCAATTTTATGATGCAAACATAAAGTAGACATATTGTATATGTGAATCAATGTATCATTTATTTGGAATATCCATTTTCCTTACAAGCAGAGAGCTTCAAAGTTAAAAAAATGCAAAATTTCCATTTTTTCATCAAATTTTGGAATTTTTCACCAAGAAATGATGCAAGTATCGACAAAATTTTACCACTAACATAAAGTAGAATATGTCACGAAAAAACAATCTGAATGAAAGGTAAAAGCATCCCAGAGTTATTAATGTTTAAAGTGACAGTGGTCAGATGTTCAAAAAATGGCCGGGTCCTTAAGATATATTTGGGCTGGGTCCTTAAGGGGTTAAAAAGTGAGTTTTCTGTGGTTAGGGTAATTTCCCAAACTTCCAGACAACCTCTTAATTTGATATTATAATTTTTTGTATTTTGTTGTGGCAGACACTTTAAAAAAAATTGGCATCGGGAAGTTTTGATATCTGGGTTGTCAACTTTAAATTATATTTTCAATAAATTAGTACTTTGTTATTGATATATTATACTGCATGTTATAGTTTACTGTCAGTTTGTGAGTAGTGTTGGGCGCGAATATTCACATTTAGAATTTTTATCACGAATATCACAAATTTGCAAATTCGAATATATTCGCTATATATTAGAAATTACGAATATTCACTTTTTTCCGCATATGCGCATATTCGTATATGCGAATATTCGCATATGTGAATATTCACATATTCCTACTTTTCACTTGTGGGCCAATTAGAATGATGCAAATACACTTGTCAGAGGTTATCAACAACATCCCTAGCAACCAATAGTAAAGTTGCCCACCCCCCTCACTGTTTTCTTCCTCGAATATGCGAATATAACGAATATGCGAAATTCACGAATATAGGACATGATAATATTCATCTATATATTCGCAAAATATCGCAAATTTGAATATGGCCAATGGCGCTCATCACTATTTGTGAGATGCTGCACTTCCTATTGCCCCTTTTAAAATTGGCCACTTTAAAGGGAAACTCTGGTGAAAAACAAGCGGAAAACAAATATTTTCAAAACAACTGGTGCCAGGAAGTTAAACAGATTTGTAAATTATATAGTAACCAAGTAGTGGAAAAAAACGGCTGACTCACCGACAGATACTCTTCAGGGTTTCTTCTTTATTAATATACTCACATATACATGTAAAACAGAGGAAGAGGACGGGACGGGGGTACACAAATCTGGCAACGGAGTCTGTTTCACACGTCAAGCATGCTTCACCTGGCCAGATGAAGCACGCTTGACGTGTAAAACAGACTCTGTTGCCGGATTTGTGTACCCCCCGTCCCGTCCTCCTCCTCTGTTTTACATGTATATGTGAGTATATTAATAAAGAAGAAACCCTGAAGAGTATCTGTCCGTGAATCAGCCGTTTTCTTCCACTACTTGGCTACTATACAGTTGAACTTTCTACATTGAAACCTGAGCACCACCGCTACTCCAGGTATAATAGACTTCACCATATTCCTAGCCCGTGTGTCCAGCTTACTTGCTGCAGCAGTTCCGAACCATCTTTGTATTTTCTGAGATTTGTAAATTACTTCTATTTAAAAATGTTATCCTTCCAGTACTTATCAGCTGATGTATACTACAGAAAAAGTTGTGTTGTTCTTTCCAGTCTGACCACAGTGCTCTCTGCTGACACATCTGCCTGTGTCAGGAACTGTCCAGAGTAGAAGCAAATTCCCAGAGAAAACCTCTCCTGCTCTGGACAGTTCCTGACATGGACAGAGATGTCAGCAGAGAGCAATGTGGTCAGACTGGAAAGAACTCCACAACTTTCTCTGGAGTATAGAGCAGTTAATAAGTACTGGAAGGATTAAGATTTTTAAACAGAAGTAATTTACAAATCTGTTCTCGCACCAGTTGATTTGAAATGTATTTCCACCGGAGTACCCCTTGAAGAAAACAGTAAAATGTTAATATTTCCAAAAGTAAATAAATAAAAAAATAACTAAAGATTGGGCTTTAACGCTTTAAGGACTCAGGGTTTTTCCCTTTTTGCACTTTCGTTTTTTCATCCTCACCTTCTAAAAATCATAAAGCTTTCAGTTTTACACCTATAGGCCTATATGAGGGCTTGTTTGCACTTGCAATTTTACTTTGTAATGACATCAGTCATTTCATCGCAAAATCTTTGTCAAAACCCCCCCAAAAAAATTTTTGGGGACAAAATTTAAAAAAGAAACACCATTTTCTAATTTGTAGCGGCTTCTGTTTCTATGCAGTGCACTTTTTTTGATAAAAATGACACCTTATAATTATTCTGTCGAGACGGTTACAAGAATACCATTTTATGTAGTATTTATTTCATGACTTAAAGAGAAATTATAAATACATGCACCAAAATAAGTCGGGGACATTTATCATTGCTGCTTAGGTAAGTGAGTTCTGTAGTCATTTTTTATTTTTTTTTGCTTTAGTTTTGCTCATGTGGGACATATTTATCATACTATCACAGGGGGTTGATAAATTTGGCTCACATAAGCAAAAAAACTATAAATGAATACCTTTTGAATACCATTTTTTTTCAGCACACATACGCAAAAAACAATAAATGACTTCAGAACATCACTTTGTCACCCCACCTCAAGTCACAACTGTGGAAAATAAAAGTGCAATATATATATATATATATATATATATATATATATGTGTGTGTGTGTGTGTGTGTGTTTGTGTGCTTATTATAAAAAAAAATTACCACTTTTCCCCCTAAATGTACTAGCCCTTTTTTTTTTTTTTTTTTTTTTTTTTTTACTTCAGATCCATGTATCCTGTGGACTACTTTAGATTTGGAGGAGTACGATGACCAGCGTTTTTGTTTTTGTTTAATGTTAATAAAATGGTTAATGAGGGGAGTGTTTTTTTTGGAATATATTTTTTTAAACATGTTGTGTTTCTTTTTAATTTACTTGACAGGCTTAATAGTGGAAGCTGTCTTATAGATGGAGTCCATTACTAAGCTGGGCTTAATGTTAGCCACAAAAACAGCTAGCGCTAACCCCCAATTGTTACCCCAGTACCCACCGCCACAGGGGTGCAATGAAGAGGCGGTACCAACAGGCCCGGAGTATCAAAAATGGCACTCCTGGGCCTAGGTGATAACAGGCTGGCATTATTTAGGCTGGGGAGGGCCCGTAACTATGGTTCTTGCCCACCCTGGTAACGTCAGGCTGTTGCTGCTTGGGTGGCATCTTGCTGAGAATGAAAATAGGGGGAAACCCTCACTTTTTTTGCATAAATAGTTAAATATATAAAGAAGTAAAAACGCATAGGGTTCCCCCTATTTTTATTCTCAGCCAGATACCAACCAAGCAGCAACAGCCTGAAGTTACCAGGGTGGGCAAAGACCATAGTTACTGGCCCTCCCCAGCCAAAACAATGCCAGCCTGTTACCGCTTAGGCTCAGGAGCGCCATTGTTGACGCTCCGGGCCTGTTGGTATTGGCTCTTCCTGACACCCCTGTGGCAGTGGGTTCTGGGGTAATAATTGGAGGTTAGAAGTAGCTGTGGATTAGTAAAGTACTACTAAGCCTGTAAAGTAAATCCACAGGATACACAGATCTGAAATGAGAAGAAAAAAGACCCACAAAAAATAGGTTAGTACATTTATTGTCACCCGCCCGCACATCTCCCGTGCCGCACAACTACAACTCCCAGCATGCCCTTACAGTAAGGACATGCTGGGAGTTGTAGTTGTGCGGCAGGGGGCAGGTGACAAGTTGTTGTAGTCGTGCAAGCCAAGGAAGCAGGTGATAATGCGCTCCGCTCCCTGGCCAGTGGTGATAAAAAAAATTTCATAAATTGAAATTACAGTAAACTCCGTGGCGCCGTAGCAAAGGGAGCCCGGGCTGGCATAATACTGCAGCAACAAGGGACTCCCGCAGCTGGGCCAGGAGATGTGCAGGAGCCTGCCATCTCTCAGCGTGTACCGCAGCACTGAGGGATGGCAGGGACGGCTCCTGCACATCTCCCAGCCCAGCTGCGGGAGTCCCGGGAGGCTGCAGAGTGAAGCCAGCCAGGGCTCCTTTTAACATAGGATCCCCTACTGTAATATCCCATTTCCCGCCAGGTCCCGTGATTGGCTGCTTAGTCCCGGCCAATCACGGGGCCCAGTGGAAAATGTGAAATTACATAGGGATAAAGAAACTCGCCATCACTCTGGAGCCGCCCGGGCTCCGTCATAATTTATCCCCGCTACCCTCACTTACAATGACAGGGACAATGATTTACATCCCCCGCTTGTCTCCCACCCAAGCCCTCGCTGCACAACTCACGCCTGCTACCTGTTGCAAGACTACAACTCTCAGCATGCCCCCACTGTAAGGGCATGCTGGGAGTTCTAGTCTTGCAACAGTTAGCAGACAGATGGGAGATGTGTAGCGTGGGTGGGTGGGAGACAAGCGGGGGGAATGTAAATCAGTGTCCCCGTCATTGTCAGTGAGGGTAGCAGGGATAAAATCAGACGGAGCTCGGGTGGCTGCAGAGTGATGCCAGCCCGGGCTCCTTTGTACAGTTGTAATATCGTATTTTCTGCTGGAGCCATGCCAGCAGTAAATATGAAATCAGATCTACTAAGCTGTTTTGTAAGCCTGGTCCCGCTTTGCTTACACTTACGGTGTTTCTGAGGGGTTGCGACTTTTTGTGTGACTTTCGCATGAATCCCTGACCACTGCAAAGTGAAAAATGAAATTCACCTCCATAAGCTCTTTTGTAGCTTTTTGTGTGACTTTTGTAAGCAAAAAAAGAGCTCTAAATCCCTTGATAAATTTTTTACTTTTTTTTTTTCTGTATGCGATAATGTATGAGGCTCATTTTTTGCACTGTGGTCTGTAGTTATTATCGGTACCATTTTTGTTTTGATGGGATTTTTTGAGCGTTTTTTATAAAAAAAAATTTAGAGTATTCAAAATGACCAAAAATACGCAATTTTGGACTTTGGAATTTTTTTTTAATGTATACTCCATTAGCCATACTTTTCAAATAACATTATATTTTTCTAGCATGGACATTTATGTATGCAGTGATACCACATGTATTTTTATTATGTTTAATATTTTTTACATGGAATTTTGGAAAAGAGGGGGTGATTTTAACTTTTAGTATGGAAGGGGTTAATTCACATTCATCAATTTAGTTTTTTTTTTTTTTTTTTTAAACAATTTTTTAGTCTCCATAGTGAACTATTGCATGCAATCTTCTGATTGCATACACTGTTCAATGCTATGCCATAGCATAGCATTAATCACTGTTATCTGCTCTCAATTGCTCCAGCCTGCTGAGCTAGGCTGGAGCATCGCAGAAGAGATCTGACAGCGAGGAGGCTGGTAAGGGCCCTCCCACCATACTCTAAGCTGATCGGGTCACCGCGGTATTACCAAGGAGATCCCCATCAGCCAGACTGAGCTGCCAGGAATGCTTTTTTTTCCATTTTAGAAATGGCGATCATTTTTTATTGTCGCGTCTAAGGGGTTAATGCTGGGCACCACCGCGATTGGTGATGTCTGGCATTAGACATGGGTCCCGGCCATTGATTGCCGCTGGGACCACCCCGATATGATGCGGGGTCAGCTCGTAATCCTTAAGAGGTTAATATTTACTTATTTATGTCCAAATTTATATTTTGTGAGATAATATTTAAAATGCCCCTATAATTCTCAATTTACAACTGTATGGAGACATTTAGGTAATGCTCTGGACAGTACAGTTCCCAAAGAATGTGTGGATCCTATTCTAAATCATTTGAGCCATATATGTGAGTATCCAGGCTTCATAAAGTTACCTTGACAACTGTACCATTCAGCACACTTCTTGTGTCTCCCCATGCCGAATGTCAGATGTGGAAGAACAAAATTATAGTGATGCTTGAAGGGGTACTCTTCCCCTAGACATGACATCCAAAGTATAGGGCATAAGATCTCTGATAGCCTGAGGTCCAGTTGCTGGGACCTCCTGCTGGGACCCTTGCGAACTCCAGGCTGGCACCTAACATAAATGTTCAGAACACCGGCTGTGCTAGGCTTTGGGCAGTCGTGGTCATCTAGCCCCCTCCATGGGAGATATATGGAGGGAGCATAACAGGTGTGGTCGCTTGTAATCCGGCACAGAGCAGAGTTTTCTCTGTACATGCAGATTACTTGGGTGCTGGGCTGGAGATTACGGGGTCCTAGCGCCCGGCCCCCCTGCGATTAGACATCGTATCCCCTATCCTTTGGAGAGGGGGCAAGATGTCTAGGGGCAGAGTTCCCCTTTAAACAGCTTTAACTGAAGTCAAATTCATACTCGATTAACAGAATTAAATATTTTTATTTATTTATTGCCTGAATAAACTGTATATGAAAAAGCAAAGTTACATTGCACTGGAATTTTCATACTTTTTACTTGAATATACCCCCATTTAACTTCAGAAGATCATGTAGGTTGGGCAGCAGTCCTCTTCGATCTCACAAATAACTCCTATCCTGTGGATAGGGGATAAAATCAAAGGGGTTTTCCAGGAATTTTTGTTTTATTTTACTATACTACAGGGGATGTAAAGTTAGTGTTGTAATAATATAGTGTCTGTACCTGTGTGTGATGCTGGTCTTGCAATTTTTCTGTGATTTTCCCCCCCAATATTTATGTTTAACATCATACAAAATTACTCAGTTGCAGTGCTTCGAGGCATGACATCACTAGTCAGGTGTGCAAAAGAGAGCCAGTCCAATGGGTGAGAGATATTTTTTTTTTCTTTTTTTAACTCTTTATTTGTATTTTATCATACACAAATGCAATCACAAGAAAAAAGAGAAAGTACATCAGTTATCCATCATTTACAAAAAAAAACGACCCAATTTTTAACATTAAATTCAATATTTATATGCCTACTGTATACGTACTTCTCTATATCATACTATAAGTAAAAACTTCAACCTAGCTCCTAACTTTCCCCCTCCTCTCTCCCCAAACCATCCCCCTCAACATTCCTCCCTCGCCTTACCCCCCTTCCCTCCCCCCCTCTCTAAGAAATTCCTCCTCATATTCCAGAGAGTTTTGATGTTCTTTCCATGCCTGCAATGTACTCAGAAATCAGATATCTTCATCCCTAATTGCTAAACGCAAGTTCTCCAAATACATGGCATCATTCACTCTACTATACCAGAATGCTATTGATGGAACCTTTTTCTGTCTCGAGAAAAGGGGGATACAGCTCCTGGCCGTAGCTATTAAAAAACTAAGTAGGAAATATCTATACTTCTTCACCGGTAGGTCATTGTATTTTAATAGAAAAAATTCTGGGTATATTGGAATTATTTGTCTCATTACCTCACTTATGATCCTATGGATGTGTTCCCAAAAGCTCATGATTCAGGGGCATTGCCAGAAAATATACAATCCTCTCCACAGATCATTTTGCAACAACTGGAGGCACTCTGGTTAGACAACACTGGTCTTTTGAATGAAATGCAACTAATTTGTGTTTAAATGGGTGGGGTGGCTGATGTGTGGGAGGGAGTAAAGTGACACTTACAAACAAGGAACTATGGGATGTGTAGTTTGAGAGAACAAACTCCAACAGGAAATACCCAGTTCACAAAAAGATAGACACAGCATTATGGTAATATCACAACATAGACATTTAGCCACAAGACAAGCACAGATCCATCCTAAGCATGTCCATTACTGTCTGGCAGGTATGTGCTAAAATCACCTTATGGTTGGTAACCCCTTTAAGCTTGAATATCCTCCCCTATAACTGCAGGTGTCAAGGGAGAATATAGTGCGAAATGTTAGATTTGAACATGTCCTATTATTTTGTTTTTGAGTAGATAAGCCACTGTGAAAATGTCCAAAAGCAAGTTTCTTTCTTATTTTCATTCACAATACATGTATACCAGGGCTAGCCCAAGATATTTTGATGCTTGGCTCCAGAAATGAAATGTCCCCCTGGGCGGTTAGCAGTGTGCGGACTCGGAAGGAAGTGAAGCCATAGCCATCAGTCATGTGTGGTTCTCACTGTGTGGTAGAGGTGCTAGTCAATATAACAGAGCAAGCATCACAACATCTCTGTTTTTTGTCCATCCAAGTTCTGTGGCACCAAGTTTGGTACCTTCAGTGTTGAGTAGGAGTACTCCACTACTTTCAAAATAGGTCCACTTACCTGGGTCTATTGTCAGGTGAATGTCCAATGGGACACCAGCAGTAAAGATGCAGTACAGTTACATTCAGCGACTCTTGAAGTTGTTCTCTTTTCTTTTTTCTCTTCTTTCTCCAAAGCGACATGATGACTTCTTTCAGCCATAATTCTTTTATGCAGAATGTGCCGGAAAAACACCTTAGGCTCCTTTTTTTTTCTAACACACATCCCACCTTTATAAAATCACCCCATCTACAGTCCCCCAAACAGTAATAATGCCCTCTTCATGCCCTGCACAGTAAAAGTGGGTATGTAAGTAGGTTCCTCATTAGGTAGACAGGTTTTCCAATAAGTATTTCTCCCATAGCAGTTAGGTAGTTCCCCCATTAGGAAGGTAAGTTTCCCCAGAAGGCAGGTGTAGTCCCCTATTAGGCAGGTATTTCTAACCAGTATTTAGGGAGTCCTCCCAGAAGGTAGGGAGTCCCCTCAGTATATATAGAGTCTTCCCAGTTAACAGGTAGCCCCCCACTAGGTCCCCCTCAGCAGACAGGTAATTCTTCCCATTAGGTAGGTAGTCCCCCCAGTAGGCAGGTAGCACCCCTTCCCCAATACAAAAGTAGTCCCCTTCCATGCTAAAATAATTTAAAAACATTTCTACTTATCTCCACTTCCATGCAGAGCAGCAGCAACTAGTATCAGGACAGGTCAAGATCCACTTATAGGCTAGCGAATGGCTTATACATTTTTTAAAGACGTACAATCCAGCCACATTATAATTTGCAGGATGGATTGGGTTAGGGGCCCATGATCACCGGGCCATATAGTAGTGGCATTCCCTGCATATTTGGTAGGTGTGCCATTGTTAAAGTGCTCCCTGGGTCAACTGGACCAAGCAGGACCCATTGTAGGACTAGTCCTCATGTACACTCAAGAAATGTATGGCCTGATTTACACTGTCTAATCAATTCTGATAATGATTAGCTGTGCGCACTCAATGTATGTTCTCTCCAAGTCTTCACATTTTGTGTAAGTTTGAATATTGCATCTTGATTCCATCATGAACCTTGAGATGTGACTTCAGATGCGGACACTATATCACTACTTTCTCAGGTGCCCAAATAGACACATCTGCCAACATGCACCGTGCACCTTTTATAATGTTATGCAATGCATGGCAAAAAGTACACTTTGTTTTTTGTTTTGTTTTCAGTTTATGTAACTATGTACTATTAAAAAAACTTAAAGATTATTTGCTGTTTTTTTTTTTAACCTATTGGAAGTATTGAATTTATAGATATTTGATATCCTCTATATATGACATAACATATCCTACTCTGGGATATTTATGGTGGAGGTTATCAAATGGGTGAAATCAATATGGAGCTGGAAGCCCCTAGAAGCTATAACAGCTTCCACTCTTCTGGAAAGGCTTTTCACAAGATAGTATTAAAAAAGTTTGGAAATTTTTGCTCATTTATCCAAAATACAGTAGCACTTGTGAGGTCAGACAATGATATTGTACGAGGCGATCTGGTTTACATTCAGTATACCAACTCATTTCAAAGTGTTCATTTGGGATGGATGTCAGGGCTTTTAGTAGACCACCTGAGTTCCTCTACACCAAATGTCTTATGAAGCTTGCTTTGTGCGCAGGGGCACAGTCATGTTGAAACTAACTAGAGAAACAGAACATGGCCGCGCATTTACAACTTGTACAGTGATCTCAGCAGGATTTCAAAAACTAACAGGTTGTTAGTGGACCTTTTGATCAAAACATGCAAGCCCACTCGCCACATCAAGGCCACCTGATATGAGTGAGTCCCTGAACTAAAACTGGCATAATTCTGGGCAAGCCCACAGAGGGAATGACCCAGTGGCCAGGCAGCCCCACTGCCGCCCAACCAAGCCCTGGCTCTGGGCTACGCCACCACACAGACAAGAGGATACTGTTACTAGCCGTAGCATTTCTGCTATAAAATTTTCAACAGTGGGGGCGTGGCTTGACGCGCGGGCCATGAGCAGCGTTCTGTGAGAGCTCCGGCCGGGATCCCATCTATAAGGGCTTCTTTACCCTGCTATGGGAAGGAAACACAGGGGCAAAAAGAGTAAACCCTCCCTACAGCACCCGAAGGATCACCCGAAATCGATCGCGGCGTACTTCAGCCTGCAGCCAACCCAGGATCCAGCAGCGCGGCCTCCAACCTCATTGCCGCGGGCCTGCTCCGAGTTCTCCCCACCTCCGCTGCCTCGTGCACCAGCGCAGGACGTGGCATCAGATAAGGAGATGTCTGCGCCACAACCAACATGCTTACCGGCGCCTCAGTCGTCATCACCCGCAAATCCCTCTTCGCAGCGCTTGGACCGATGCGGATCGTCATCTAAGGAGGGCCGAAATGTCGCCGCACACGTGAGTGTTCCAGTAGAACAGAGGGGAGCGTCCTCCTCCCTGCCCCCGCCATCCATGGAGGGAAGTGTAGGCCTCTCCACTCCCAAGCCTCAACAAGCCCTGCAATCTCCACAGCTCCCACAACCAGCTCAGCCCCTGCACGGCCTGGAGCTAACCATAGTGTCCTCAGCTGCAGCTTTCCCTGCCACAAGAGAGATGCCGACATACGTGCCTGCTATAACAGAGGGATCCCCTCCTGCCATTCGGGGTTCAGCTCCTCTTCAAGGGGACATGTCTCCCCTAAACCACAGCACACAGACAGCAAGTACTTTTACTGTTACTGCTAATCATACAGCAATTGCTGCTTTACCCTCTCAGGAGAAAAGACATAGAGAGAGCTCACAGCGTACCCGCGCAAACACTACTTCTCCTCTCTTGAAGGAAAAGGTTATTAGTACTTCAACTCCTGAACAGCACTTGAAAAAGGCCCCTGGACCGCCGCCGCAAGATGTCACGAACTGGGCGGATATTATGGACTCAGGATCCGATGAGGGTCCTAGGGACTCTGCTGCTGACAGTGACTCCCCCGACTATTGGGGTGCAAGTCCTCCTGCGAAAAAACCTTGTTCAAGACACCCAAAAAGAGCACTAAGCGCTTTCCTCCACACTCGGGACACTCTTCCTCTGATGATACCCCTACTGAAGATAGACGACCAAGTAGACGCATGTCTACTCCAGATCATTCCCAAATACATCATGAACCATCGCAAGTTACCAATCTGCCTTCACCTGAAGCAGCGGCTAACACCTTAAAACAATTTCCGGAATTACAAGCACTGCTCGCCTTATTGCCGACTAAAGCGGATATGCAAGCACTCGCTACCGACCTCAAGGTAGCTTGGAAACAGGACCTCAAACCTGTGAAAGCAGAGGTCTCTCAACTCCGCAACCGAGTAACTGAATTGGAAATGTTCCGCACCTCCATGGACACTCAGATCCAATCTCTTAGAGGAATAACTGCTGCATTGACCATACAACAAACTGCGGAAATAGAACACCTGGACGACTTAGATAACAGGAACAGAAGAAATAACATCAGAATCAAGGGTCTCCCTGAAACGGTTCCTCCGCAAGAAATAGCTAACACTCTTCAGAGACTGTTCAATGAAGTATTACAGCGCCCACTTGACTCTCCCCTCGAACTCGACAGAGCCCATAGGGTGCTCAAAGCCAAAGATCCGGACCCTAAAAAACCAAGGGACGTCATATGCAGAGTACATCACTTCCTCATAAAAGATGAAATCATGAGAAGGGCAAGGGACCTGAAGTCTCTCCGTTACAATGGTGTAACAATCCAGTTGTTCCCAGACCTCTCCTTGCGTACTCTTAAACTGAGGGCAACGCTCAAGCCTCTCTTGCAACTTCTGCAGAATGCCCATATTGTCTACAGATGGGGATTCCCCTTCTCCTTGACAGCGAAATACGGGACTACCACTGCTACCCTTAAAAGGCCGGATGACCTCCCAGCCTTCTTGGCCACATTCAAGCTCCCGACACCCTCTCTACCGGAATGGGAACGCATGTTTCTGCCGGTCCCGGCATCAGCCCCGGTGAACTCTGATAGCCGTTTCAAATCCCCAGGGAGAAGAGCCACAACAGACCCATCATCGAGGTTTGCTCTTCAGAAACGCAAGGCCTGACTTGACCAAGCAGACTCTGTTACTCACCTTCCGTACTTGACTGAGAATGACCTTATTGACATATGTCCCTTTGTTCCCCTCCTCCCCCCCTTACCTCCCCCCCCCATGAATACTGGCTCTTGCGCCCTATATACTCACACTATTGTTTAAACAGCCCACCTACTATGTCCCATTCAGATCACCACAATTGCACATTATGTTACATAATGTTAAAGTACTTAGATCTCAGATACCTACTTATTGCCCCTGCCATTCGTTACCTGCTCATTTGTTTCTACCTTCCCATGTTACAGACTCAATCTCATTATAATGCAAATGCCCTACATTCTTTGCTATTTAACTTCATAGATGGATCCACGCTCGACGAGCACTGCATACTTTACATATTCTCCAAATTTTCAATATATTTGACATCTGCTTAACGTGTAACATCATTGCCTCATGGTTAGCGCCTCTTCCATTTTGTCCCCCATTAGCGTACTGATCAGGCTGGTCCTGTTACTGATTTCGGCCCTTATGGCCTTTCTCCCTAGTCCCCTTGTGCCCATTCTCTTATGGCCGCTACATCATCCTTCCACTCTCTCTCCTCCCCTTGCTTGTCTCAGTCTCACTCTCTTCCCTCCCTTTTCTTACAGGTACAACTACATCTCATTCCCGAACTATCGGACATCGATGAGACCAACCACCGACGGCGCCCGGGGTAAGTCGTTTACATACACAACACATCACCATGGCGTCTGACATTAAGATTGCCTCTCTAAACGTAAAGGGATTTAATACCCCTGAAAAACGGGCACAGGTCCTCTACTCATTTCATAAACAAAGGGTACAAATTCTCTCCCTTCAAGAGACCCACTTTAAAGAGGGTCACATCCCTAAACTCTCCACCAAATATTACAACAATTGGCTACACAGTGTTAATGCGGAGAGCAGGACGAAAGGTGTATCTTTGGCTTTTCATAAGTCCCTTCCGATTGATATCACCTCTTCACTCATTGACTCAAACGCACGATATGTTTTCACTAATTGCATAATTGCGGGACAGCCCCTCACGATAGCAGCCTTATATGCTCCCAACCAGGGGCAAATCCCTTTTCTTCTCAAAATGCTAGATGTGCTCTCTGAATACGCTACGGGCCCCATACTCCTTAGCGGAGATTTCAACACCCCCCTCTTCCCACAAATGGACACATCTGCGGGTCACTCCAGTTTATCCCACGCTAAGCTTAGAGCATTGAGAAGGAGACTTCACGCCTTACAACTTAGCGACACATGGAGATCACTCAGGCCACAAGATAGGGACTATACGTTCTACTTCTTCCCTAGACAGGTTTATAGTAGAATCGACTACATTTTCTGTCCACACCATTTATTATCCTCCATCACCTACACGCACATTGGCACAAGGACGCATTCAGATCACGCCCCAGTTTTTTGCTCCCTGTCACTCCCCTCAGTCTCTAAGCCACACTCGATATGGAAGTTGAACGACACTCTCCTGGCTGATCCTCTCTGTCTTCAGGAACTCAAAGAATCCATCACTCACTTTCATAGTGACCACACTTCTGACACCTCGGCTCCCCTCACGAAATGGAAAGCATTGAAATGTGTCCTTAGAGGTGTTCTGATTAAACACGGCTCGAGACTGAAGAGGGAGAGGATGGCCAAACAGACAGCTCTCCACCTTGAACTTGAAAGACTGGAGACGGCCCACAAACAGTCTCAACTGGATAGCGTTTTTAGGGAGATTGTCAGAGTAAGGAGTGAGCTTCTAGCGTTGCTTGCCTCCCAACATAGGTACTACACCCAACTGACTGGCCGACGATTTTATGAATGGGGGAATAAACCGGGCAGACTTCTCGCTAGAGCACTTAAGGAAAAGAGGTCTTCCTTGTTTATTTCCTCCATTAAACCTAACTCAGGAACCCCTTGTTCGCTGACATCTGATATTCTGGAAGCCTTTCGTCAGTACTATTCTGATTTATATAATCTACCCGAACCCACCGGCCTAGCTTCCGATAACACTCCAACTCCTTCCTTGTTACATTACATATCATCAACGGCCTTGCCCCTGTTGCCCTCCACGACGACTCGGGAGTGGGAGAGACCGTTCACGGCTGAAGAGCTGGAGGTGGCAATAGCTTCCATGCCCTCGGGAAAAAGCCCGGGACCCGATGGGTATTCGGCGGCATTCTATAAAACACTTCGACCTGAGCTGTCTACTCCCCTTCTTGAAGCGTTCAACAAAATTTCCTCTTCTGAACCCCCGTCAACATCTTTCCTAAGGGCGTTTATAACAGTACTTCCTAAAGAAGGAAAAGACCCCATGTTATGTCCCAGCTACCGCCCTATCTCCCTCATAATTACTGATGCAAAACTATTTGCCAAGCTAATTGCCACCAGACTGGTGGCTCACATGGGGTCCCTAGTGCACCCAGATCAGGTGGGCTTTGTACTGGGGAGAAAGGTGAGGGACAATACACTTAGTACTTTTTCCGCAGTGCATTATGCCCGAAAATATAACACTCCGTTGCTGCTTCTCTCCCTAGACGCAGAGAAAGCATTTGATAGGGTGAGCTGGGACTTTCTGTCTGCCACATTATCTCAAATAGGCCTAGGTCCAACAATGCTGTCCCGCATCATGGCCCTATACTCTAGACCGCAAGCGCAGATTAGGATAAATGGGCAACTATCAGCCCCGCTCAGCATTGGTAATGGCACAAGGCAAGGGTGCCCCCTGTCACCTCTACTATACGTGTTATGTATGGAGCACCTCCTAGTGGCAATCAGATCGAACCCTGACATCAGGGGATTACTAGTGCCGCCGTGCCATTACAAATGTTCAGCATTTGCGGACGACCTCTTACTGTACATCTCCTCACCCCTTATTTCTCTCCCCTCACTCATGTCTACGATACAACAGTTTGCTTCTTATAGTAATTATAAACTTAATATGTCCAAGTGTGAGGCCCTCAATATTACAATCCCAGAACATGTAATCAACGCTCTCCGCTCGTCATACCCTTTCAGATGGCAAACCCAGTCACTCAAATACCTAGGAGTCCAGGTACCTGCCAACCTGTGTGACACATATAAACTGAACTTTCCTCCTCTTTTAAACATGCTCAAGCTTGACTTGTCCAGATGGGAGCGCAGGGACTTTTCCTGGATAGGCAGAGTCAATATTCTGAAAATGAACGTATTACCCCGCCTTCTCTACCTCTTTTCAAGCATACCTCTACATATGCCTCGTGCCTTTTTTAGGGAACTCTCTGCGCTCCAGTGTGGATTCGTCTGGGCCAACAAACACCCTAGAGTAGCGAGACACGCATTGATTAGACGGAAGAACGAGGGCGGCCTGGCCTTACCTGATTATACATCCTATTACCTGGCTGCGGTTGGGACTCGAGTCCTGGATTGCTTCCACCACCGCAAAGACAAACAGTGGGTAGGATTGGAGGGACACATGATAGGTTCGGACCTGGCGGCATTTTTATGGCGTCCCAAACTGGCTCCCCCGTTGATGCCTGGAATATCCTTACCCCCTGTTCTAAGATCCATAACCCAGGCTCGTAGATCGTACACGGCATGTGCGTCTCTTCTGCCCCGTGACGGCCCCTTGGTCCCCCTATTTGACAATCCCACCTTTGAGCCATCTGCTTCCACTCACTCTTTCCTCTCCTATACTAGAGACAACGGCATCACCATGGGATTGCTAACAAACGCGATGACACTAAAACCCCTATCCGACATTATATCTTGCACAAGCCCTACTCCGACTCAATCATTTCAATACCAACAACTCTACCATTACTATCATACAATGAAGCACCATCTTAATTTCCATCGTCCTTTGACTGACTTTGAACGTCTCTGTTCCGCTAACCATCCTGTTACCCACACTATCAGTGTTCTCTACTCCATGTTCCTCTCCACAGCCACAACTCTCCCATTGCCCTTTAGAGCAGGTTGGGAGAGAGAACTCGGACACACAATCCCGAATGACGATTGGCATAAGGCCCAAATTACCTGCCATAAAACGTCAATCTCTTGCAGAGCACAGGAGACCAATTACAAGGTCTTGACACGATGGTACTGAGTCCCTTCTCTCCTAGCCTCCATCTATCCGGGCACAACTGACAAGTGTTGGAGGTGTTCGTCAGATAGGGGGATGATGATACACATCTGGTTACAATGTCCATCCCTAGCTGACTATTGGAATGGAGTCATAGACACCATATTTCACATCACCTCAGTCAGACTACCGCTCTCCCCAGAAGTCGCACTCCTCTCAATATTACCCCCAAATGTACCAAAATCCTCGTCTAGATTAATCTCCTTTATGCTTCTGACAGCTAGGACGATCATTCCCAGACTTTGGAAGTCCACATCTCCCCCTACCCTTTCGTCCTGGTTCCGAGAATTGACACACATACACAGGCTGGAGGAGCTAAGAGCAGACTCACCTGCTCGCTTGGCCATGTACTCTCAGATCTGGCTCCCATGGAGTTCATTTGTTAACTCTAGGGAGTTCGCATCTATACACCCTGCGTCATGTTCCGCGCCCTGACTACCCTGGCCCCCTCTAGCACTTGATATCCCCATTTGCCACATGGTTAAGACATTACCTCGCACAGTCTCACAGATAGCCTCGGGCGACGCGGTGGTTTGGACCCTCATCGATGAACCTGGTAAGTCCTCAGACATAACTAGTACCTCTTTGCTTCCTTGTCTTTTTCCCTACCCCCCTCCCTCCTCACTTATTCCTCCCTATTCTACTATCACTTCTCTCCCTATACCTCCCACTCATTTCTCATCTCATCTCATAGCCACGTACCATCCCTTTTGCCACCAACCTTGACAGGTCTAGGAAATAGCATAACCTAGAGTTCTTCTCCGCATGCATGTAGTAATTGATAGGTTTTGTTACCACGTTTCTTTACTCCCACAGATATGTACTGCCCCCTATGTTGGATTGTTGCAATTGGCCGTTAATGGGATGCGTACACATCTCCGGTTAATACACAAGACGAAGTAAAGAGAGGTGATAGTTTTTATGCACTTCTTAAGTTCTAGTCTATTGCACTCCAGACCCTGTCTCACTTTAATTAGTCATGCCATATACCTACCAATATGCATGCTATTCGGACACACCACTAGGGCCATATTTTCATGTGTTGTTTAAACAGCAGTTCCATTTTTCTGGCCTGTGTTCAGACTATATGATACCATTTACTACTGTTATGGAAATGTCGGTGATGTCCTGTTTGACATCTGCTGTTGCCTATTGTTGGAAACTTAATAAAACTTTACTTTGAAAAAAAAAAAAATAATTTCAACAGTAAATCTACCCTAAGGATGTTTTCACACACAATTGTGGATTTTACAACTACACAATTGCAGATTTTACAACTACAGCCTCAGCCTGTGCGGCTCCCAGACACTACAAGTTTCTAGGGGAAGAAGTGACTTCTGACAACAATTTTTACCCTCTGTGGGCTTTGAGATTATTGGTTGCTAGAGTCATCGCAAAGTGGGGGGTTGTGGGCGGGTAAAGGGGTGTGAGAAGACTTAAAAATTATGAGGGCAGGAAAAGTTGTTGTTGAAGGTGAAGCTTGAAGTCAACCCCAGGAAGTACCAAAAGATGATGTCCCTATGATCCAATTGAACCATTTACAACTACAGGATTACTGTATTGAAATACAGGCAGATGTTCTCCTTCATCCCAAGACTGCTGTGAAGGGGTCAGGAGTATAAATAGAAGCTGAGAAGAGGGGGGCACCGGATGCATGGCACAGGCAGTGACACAGAGAGAGCTTTCAGGTCATATAACCTGTTGTGTGACCTCTGCAGACTTCCCCTCTCATCTTGACCCGACCGCTGCAAGAGAGAGCTCTGGGAAATAGGACAAGAGGAATGGAGAGTATACAATGGAATGTTGCACGTCCTCAATTATTTTATGTAGCTGTATAAATTGGCCAGGCTCTGCTGACATTGTAAACCCTAACACCAGCTTTCCCTCCTCTTCTAGGTATGCAGCACAGCAGTAGGCAAATGGTTTGGGACAGTGACCCTCTTATATGGGGCAGAGGCTTCAAATCTTAGTACCTAGTCACACCCCTGGTGGCTGTGTCAGAGACAACTGAGTGGGCCCCTCCCAGGGCCCCTGTGTAGGTGAACCGGCTGCATCGGTGAAATATCCGCCCCTGGATGGCTCTTCCAGTGTGTATCCTTATTTCATTAATGTGACAATAGCCCCCCAAACCTCTTTATTTCTTAGACTGTAGACCAGAGGATTTAACAATGGAACCCCTACAAGATAAAGCATGGAAAGTAGCGTGTCCTGTTCTTTAGAATCTTCAGATTCAGGCTTCATGTACAAGATTATAATTGGTCCATAGAATAATATAATTGTAATGAGGTGGGAGGTGCAGCTGGAGAAAGCTTTCATGCGTCCTGCGGAGGAACGGATCTTCGAGATGGTGAAGAAGATAAAGAAATAGGAGATTATAGTGAGTATGAACTGTCCAAAGGTAATAATGACCGCTTCAGAGACTATAACAACTTTCCTGCTTGCGATGTCCGAAGAAGAAAGAACAATGACTGAATTCAGATCACAGAAGAAATTATTGATATCACGTGAATAACAGAATTCCAGTATGGAGGTAAGTATTGCATGTGAAAGAGCATTTAGTGCAGCAACTACCCAACACAAGACCGCCATTGCAATGCACATGTTTTTTCCCATTATTGTGTAATAATGTAAGGGCTTGCATATTGCTACATAACGGTCATAGGCCATTAATGTGAGAGTACACATTTCTCCATTAGCAAATAAGATGAAAAAGAACATCTGCGTCATGCAGCAAGAAAAGGAGATCCTGTGGTCCTGAGTCACTGTAATAGCAAGCAGCTTAGGGATACTCGTAGAGGTAGATGCAACATCTTGAACAGCAAGGTTACACAGGAAAAAATACATTGGAGTGTGTAACTTTGGCGCTATACATACAAGAAAAATTATTGTTACATTTCCCAAAACAGCCATAATATAAATGAGCAATACCCCTAAAAAGAGTTCAAGTTGCCGCACTGAAGACAATGAAAAGGCAACAATGTAAAACTCATTTTCAGAGCTAGCATTTGGACAGTCATTCATTTTGTTGGCCTGCGGAACAAAATGTCATATGTTCATTAATATTTGCATACAATGATATTAAATCACTTGTAAATTATATTGTATCCTTTAGTTATCAGGAGAGCAACATCCCTCTATCCTGCCCCATAATTGTGTCATATACGGTATGTAAAAAATTGCTGCATTTTGCAATATTTTACAACAGAAAGTAAAAACATGCACGTGCCACTAACAACTACAGTCATAAACAAAATTTACAAAGAGCCCTTAAAAAACATAACACTCATAAAATCTATTGTATTTTTTTTTTAATCATTAAGCTGGGAGAGCTCCCTCAGGATGCACAAGAAGGATACTCTATGGCACTGACCGACAGCAATGGGAATGTTACTGGTAACGAACAAATGAAAACAATAAAAATGGTTCTTTTATATGATATGGATAACAGATTTTGAAAATGTTAACCCCTCCTCATTCAGGGGTTAACCACTTCAAAATACTTCATTCACAACCATTTATTAACTTGGCTGTCCACATTCTTGGTGGCACAGTGCATCACCATATGCATCCTTCTTTCAGCACTAGTTCTTGAAACTAAACATAGTCAACATATGTACAATGTAGACACCAAACACATTGGCATGTATAGAAGTGCAAAGTCAGAACAAGTCAGAAAAAACATTTTAAGAATACATTTGGGGTGTGAATAATATTGACCACAACTGTATCTTTGACTCTGAAACCTTAGGATGGCTTGGTGGCTATTGAACTACAAGCAGCGTACCCTGTACAAGACAACACTAGCTCCAAGCTCTGAAGCCTAAACATACAGGTGAAATCTGTCCAGGCAAAGCCCAGTGAGCCGATCTCACATCTGGAACATTCCGCCTTACATTACAAAAGAATCAGTGCAGTGTAGACTCACAAGACATCACTCTGCTCCAGCACCATGCTCCTTCATGGAGACTAGTAAAAAACTGTTTCCATGAAAGAGACAGAAACTACCCAATACTGGTTTTGCATATTTTTATTGGTTAAAATTATTTTCTTTTCATAACAACGCTTGTGCTTCCCCTATACTCTTTATCTTACTACCCTGTATATATTCGCAATTACGAATATTCTTTTTTTTTTTTCTTTTTTTTTTTTTCACAGTACACATGACAGTGATCATCCCTCTCTGCTTCCAGCTTGTGTGGTGTAAAGAAGGCTCTATTACTACTGTGTGAGACTGGCGTACGAATTATTGCATATGTGAAAATTTGCATATGTTAATTTTCGCATTTGCGAATTTGCGTTTATGCTAATTTTCGCATACGCTAATTTTCCACATATGCAAATTTTCGTTTATGCGAATTTTCGCATATGCGAAAATAAAACGCGAATATTGCGAATATGCGAATTTAATGAATATATGACAAATATTCGGCCATATATTCGTGAAATATCGCAAATTCGAATATGGCCTATGCCGCTCAACACTATTTGTGATAGTTTTTTTTACCAATTTCTGTGTAAATCCATGTTTACACAGTAGAAAAATGTGTGAAATGTTTGCCTGGAAAACAGAGGCAGACATTCCGGCAGGCGCTAGGACCACTTGGAAATATGCAGTCTCATAGACAGCGATGCATTTCTGAGCAAAGTCCGCAAAAAAAATAGACATGTCTATTCCCCATGTGCACAGTGCAGTATAATCTCATTGAAATCCATGGGACTCTGCTGCAGCAGACTGTCCATGCGGAATATTCTGTCAGAATCCTGCACGGACATTCTGGCATGTGAACATACCCAGAAGGGATGAGGTTCTGGGTTAATCTGCAACAAAATCCAGATGTAATGCATCTAGTTTTTGCTGTGTAATTGAGACAGATCTGCATAAAAAATCCAAGGCATGTGGAATCACCTTAATGGGGTATTAGTCTGAGTGCCCAGAGCAGCACAAGCTATAAATATGGACTAGTCTGTAGTATAGTCTAGTAATTGGTACAATGTGTTACCCCAATGTAGTGCTAGGAAAAGCAATATGAAAGTTAATGGCACCAAAGAATAGTACGGCCTGTAAATGATGAACATCACATGAAACTTACTGGTTACTGTTTAAATATTGCAGTTTTAATGAAATATAGTAGAGTCACATAGAGATCGTCTCCAGTCAGTTGTCTTTCGCATTTACACCTGGTGTGACCTGAGAGAGTTGATTTTATAGTGTTAACATGATTGGGAATTTAGGCCTATTGAGAGTATAGAAAATATCCGGAGAGAGCATTACTGTTATTTTGCAACAATTAACCATTTTATAGAAGTATCTAATTGTAGAATATCACTGGTAATGAAGGTTCTTGGCAACTGTTAGGTCACAAGTGTTGATGAGCCCTAAGGTACTTTCAAACATTGCGGCTGGTGAAGAAGGATAATACCAGGCCCAAATGCGGCCAAACAAAGGTCCCATGACCCCATGACCATAGCAGAAATTAAGAAGCAAAAACATGAGGTTAGGGTCCACTGCATTGGGGTATGGTTTCCAAAGCTACCACACTACCTGGATAATGATCCTGTAAATGATCCTGCCTGATATGTATGGCTCCTGTGGCCCCTGTGGTCTTCTCTGGCTGCTTGATATTCTTTGCCATCCTTACCTTATATGTACTACATTTATCAGGAATCACTGCAGCTCTTCTCTGCCTTTCAGCTCAGTAAAGGCAGAATGAGTCATCAGTGGAGGGCAGAAACCATGTGGTCTGTGTCTCTCTGGAGGGTGGGGGCTGCTTTTAGAGAGGGATTTGTTCAGGGGCAACCTGGATGTTAGTTTGACATATTTTCCTCACTCCCTGCATGTAAGTAACAACTGAAAAGGGGGAAACAGCTCTATATAGCTAATTAATGATATTTAGATGGTTAAATAGATTTATGAGAGGGAAAGGATGAGCTATGGGTTTAGTTCCCTGGAGTAGTTCTACAGAGTACCTCGGGATACCCACTTATTTTGAGAACGAGCGTGGAGAAGCTTGTTCTCAAGCACTTCACTCCCTGGCTCACAGCAATATCGGTCCAGCTTTACTAGACTTCTCCATAGACTTAAGTCAACAATGATGCAAAACCCAATTTAGTTGTCTAATTTGTTCTCTTTGACATGTCAAAAGTATTTCTAAATGACAGGGACACTTCAAAAGGGTTGTCTGAGCTAACAAAAAAAGACAGGGCCAAGGTCTGGAAGGAGAAAAAGTATATATACTTACCCCTCGGCTTGCTCCCGACAAAGCATCACTGCCACTTTAGCTTCCCCAGCAGAAGCGCCCTGATGACATCAATGTATACTGTGCATAGGACTCTGCAGCCAATTATTAGCCTTAGTCATATGGGCTTGTCCTTGCACTTGATCACTGAGGGCATAAATGCGTGAGAGTAAGGTGACTTTATCTGGGCAGCAGTGGTGTTGAGATTCTGGAGCAGCAGTGGCCTTGGGCAAGGAGGGGTGAGTATAGATTGTTTTTTTATTATTAATATTATTATTACTATTATTAGTTATCCTCCTCCTTCCTGTTTCTGTCAAATTTTTTACATTAACCTGGAAACCCCCTTTACAGTTATTCCTATAAATCCAGCAGTATTATATCCTTTCTGTTTGGCTCAAATCAGTCAGATGTAAAATTGAATGAATTCTTAAAATGTAACATAAATAAGGAAGGGCTCTTGGTCAGCCTAACCGCATCTAAATGTGGCTGGAGTTAAGTTTTATTTTATTTATTTTATAGCCACCTTAATGCTGGAGTGTAACAAAATAATAGCTCAATTTTTTATATATATAAACCAGAATTTGGGGACCCAAGACAATTGGATTTGTGTAGCTCTTCTGTCCATGTCCATTGGAGCAGACAAACTTTGGACATTTAAGTTTTTAATCCTTTTTTATAACTTTTTTTAATGTACAAGTTATTGTAGCTATTCAGCATTGCACCTTTATGTGTTAAAGCCCAATACCTTAAAATTTTTATTTTTGCCCTAAAGAACCTAAGTATCTCTGTACAGTATGTCATTGCTTGTGAATGGTATCAATTTTATTGTTAGAGTGCAGTAGATATCAGTGAGTATGTTGGTTGTGTGTGGTATTTGATAAGTATGTGCACATGTGTTACGCCGAGCGCTCCGGGTCCCTGCTCCTCCCCGGAGCGCTCGCAGCATCCTCTCATTCGCAGCGCCCCGGTCAGACCTGCTGACCGGGTGCGCTGCAATATCACTCCCAGCCGGGATGCGATTCGCGGCGCGGGAGGCGCCCGCTCGCGATGCGCATCCCGGCTCCCGTACCTGACCCGTTCCCCATCTGTCCTGTCCCGGCGCGCGCGGCCCCGCTCCTTAGGGCGCGCGCGCGCCGGGTCTCTGCAATTTAAAGGGCCACTGCGCCACTGATTGGCGCAATAGGCCTAATCAGTGTTATCACCTGTGCACTCCCTACTTATACCTCACTTCCCCTGCACTCCCTCGCCGGATCTTGTTGCCATTGTGCCAGTGAAAGCGTTCCCTTGTGTGTTCCTAGCCTGTGTTCCAGACCTCCTGCCGTTGCCCCTGACTACGATCCTTGCTGCCTGCCCTGACCTTCTGCTACGTCCGACCTTGCTCTTGTCTACTCCCTTGTACCGCGCTTATCTTCAGCAGTCAGAGAGGTTGAGCCGTTGCTGGTGGATACGACCTGGTTGCTACCGCCGCTGCAAGATCATCCCGCTTTGCGGCGGGCTCTGGTGAATACCAGTAGCAACTTAGAACCGGTCCACCAACACGGTCCACGCCAATCCCTCTCTGGCACAGAGGATCCACCTCCAGCCAGCCGAATCGTGATGTTTGGGATCATGTATCGATGTGTGCAACTTTTGGTGTCATTTGCACCAGGTGCGCACAGTGAAGTGAAATATGGGGTGCACAAAGACAAGCCAGTACAGTACAGCTTGCTGCATTTGATCCCGGTTGACAAGGCATCTGTGTAACTGTGGAGTGTAAATTCCCTCTTATTGATACTTCTAAGCATTGAGGGGTCTGCCATAGCAGATTGATGGTAGTAGAAAATTATATATATTTTTTAATTAGGACATTAGTATAAAAATTAGAAATTAATTCTTGCACTGAAAGGCTGGTAAAATCCTTGCAAGCCCTGTACTAGTTTTACAAGGTAAAGGCAGGGCTTATATTAATAATGGACATACATTCACGTCCACTGCGGGCTCCTGATCGGGGCAGCAGGTGAACACGCATCATACCTGGTGGGTCCCAGTTGCTATCAGCAACCGGGACCCACGGTTAGTGCCGGACATCGCCGATCGGGCTGATTTCCAGCATTAAGCCTTTAGATGCCGCAGTCAAAGTTGATTGCGGGGTCTAAAAGCGGTTCATTCTGTTGCCGGCTTATCGGGACTGCCGCATCATAACCACAGCATCCCGATCAGCTGAGAGGACAGGGGAAGGTCTCTTACCTTCTTCCTCGCCATCCGATCATCTCTCTATTGCTCCATGCCTGAGATCGAGGCAGGAGCAGTGGAGCACCAATAACACTGATCAATGCAATGCTATGGCATAGCATCGATCATGATCAGTGTATGAAATCAGTATATTGCATTGTATAGTGCCCTATTGGGACTATACAAGTGTAAAAAAAGAGTAAATAAATGGGATTAAACCCCTTAATGACCCAGCCAATTTTCAGTCTAGGACCCGGCCATTTTTTGCACATTTGACCACTTTCACTTAAAAGGGGTTCTCCGGTGCTTAGACATCTTATCCCCTATCCAAAGGATAGGGGATAAGATGCCTGATCGCGGGAGTCCCGCCGCTGGGGACCCCTGGGATCTTGCATGCGGTACCCCGTTTGTAATCAGTCCCCGGAGCGTGTTCGCTTCGGGTCTGATTACTGTCGATCACGGGGCCGGCTGCGTGTGACGTCACGCTCCACCCCTCAATGCAAGTCTGTGGGACGGAGCAGGACAGCTATCACGCCCCCTCCCGTAGGCTTGCATTGAGGGGCCGAGGGTGATGTCACACGGGTACGGAGGCGTGACGTCACACGCCGTCAGCCCTGTGGTCGCCTGTAATAAGACCCGAAGCGAACACGCACCGGGGACTGATTACAAACGGGGTGCCGCGTGCAAGATCCTGGGGGTCCCCAGCGACGGGACTCCCGTGATCAGGCATCTTATCCCCTATTCTTTGGATAGGGGATAAGATGTCTAAGCACCGGAGAACCCCTTTAAGTATTAATAATGTTTTTCATGACATATTCTACTTTATGTTACTGGTAAAATTTATTCGATACTTGCATCATTTCTTGGTGAAAAATTTCCAAATTTGATGAAAAAATTTAAAATTTTGCATTTTTTTAATACTTTGAAGCTCTCTGCTTATAAGGAAAATGGATATTCCAAATAAATTATATGCTGATTCACATATACAATGGGGGACATTTACTAATCTAGTCTATTCTAGACCAGCGTATGTGGTGGTCTCCTGTCTATTGTGCTCCTAATTTATCAAAGGTCTCACAGCCCTTGATAAATTCTGTGCTCAGACTTCAGGGTCTACAGCTTAAATTGAATTTAGACCTGCTCCAACATGGTCTGACATTTCAGCGTATTTTGGGCAGATGCGACTTGTCGCACAAAAGTCGCACTTGATAAATTCAGCACCAATGCATTTTCCAATGCATTTCCATCTAAAATAGACTTGCATGCATCATGTTCTAAAAATCCTCTACAGCAAAAGTCGCAGAAAAGTCGCACATATTTAGACTGCGACTTTCTATGTGACAAATTTAGACAGGAAAAAACAGTTTAAATCCTTTGATAAATCTCCCCCAATATGTCTACTTTATGTTTGTATCATACATGTTTTACTTTTGGAAGACATCAGAGGGCTTCAAAGTATAGCAGCAATTTTCCAATTTTTCACAAAATTTTCAAAATTGAAATTTTTCAGGGACCAGTTCAGTTTTGAAGTGGATTTGAAGGGCCTTCATATTATAAATACCCCATAAATGACCCCATTATAAAAACTGCACCCCTCAAAGTATTCAAAGTGACATTCAAAAGGTTTGTTAACCCTTTAGGTGTTTCACAGGAATAGCAGCAAATTGAAGGAGAAAATTCAAAATCTTCAATTTTTACACTGGCATGTTATTGTAGACCCAATTTTTGAATTTTTACAAGGGGTAAAAGGAGAGAAATCTTCCTAAAAAGTATAACCCAATTTCTCTCGAGTAAGGAAATACCTCATATGTGTATGTCAAGTGTTCGGCGGGTGCACTAGAGGGCTCAGAAGGGAAGGAGCGACAGTGGGATTTTGGAGAGTGAGTTTTTATGAAATGGTTTTTGGAGGGCATGTACAATTTAAGAAGCCCCTATGGTGCCAGAACAGCAAAAGAAAAAAAACATATGGCAAACTATTTTGGAAACTACAACCCTCAAGGAACGTAACAAGGGGTACAGTGGGGATTAACACCTCACAGGTGTTTGCCGATGTTTTGTTAAAATTGGATGTGTAAATTAGAGATGAGCGAACTTTTCAAAAATTCGATTCGGACAATTCGCTTTGATCCAAATTTTTTCGCGGCGAATCTATATTAAAAAAGGCTATTTCTAGCCCACATACAGCCTCTATAGGGGTATAGAACACTTTGTTGTGTTCTAAAACGCATATGGAGTGTGCTGGGGTAGTGAAATAATACTGTTATTCAGAATAACATGCAGATTACCGCACAGCAGCACAATGACAGAGCCTGGTGGTGGCATCAGTGTCAGGAGACCGTATAGTGTCTGAATGACATAGTGTGGAGGTGTTGGCAGCATGAGGAGACCATATGGCGGCTGAATGACACAGCTTGGATGAGACTGAAGCATGAGGAGACCATATAGTGGCTGAATGACACAGCATGGAGGTGTTGGCAGCATGAGGAGACCCTATAGTGGCTGAATGGCACAGTGTGGAGGTGTTGGCAGCATGAGGAGACCGTATAGTGGATGAATGACACAGCTTGGAGGTATTGGCAGCATGAGGAGACCATATAGTGGATGAATGCCACAGCCCAGAGTTACCAGCAGCATGAGTTGGCACTAGGCCTTCACAATCCCTAAGATTAAAAGATGAATTAAGAAATTTTAAATTAAGATTTTGGATAGCGGGTGCTACCTATGAGAAAATGTAAAATTCCCATACTCCCACAACGGCATCAGTAAACCATATATTGCCTGAATGACACAGCCTGGAGTTGGCTGATGCATGAGTACAGAGCAGGGCTTCACAATTCCCCCCAAAAAACAACACCATTTTTGACATTTTTGAAAAAGATTTTGGATAGTGGGTGCTACCTATGAGAAAATTTGAAATTCCTAGACCCAGGCCCAACAGCGCCATCAGTAACCCATATATTGCCTGAATGACACAGCCTGGAGTTGGCTGATGCACGAGTACACAGCAGGGCTTCACAATCCCCCCAAAAAACACAACAATTTTATACATTTTTTAAAAAGATTTTTGATAGCGGGTGCTACCTATGAGAAAATTTGAAATTCCCAGACCCAGGCCCAACAGCGCCATCAGTAACCCATATATTGCCTGAATGACACAGCCTGGAGTTGGCTGATGCACGAGTACACAGCAGGGCTTCACAATCCCCCCAAAAAACACAGCAATTTTATACATTTTTTAAAAAGATTTTGGATAGCGGGTGCTACCTATGAGAAAATTTGAAATTCCCAGACCCAGGCCCCACAGCGGCATCAGTAAGCCATATATTGCCTGAAAGACACAGCCTGGAGTTGGCTGATGCACGAGTATACACCAGGGCTTCACAATCCCCCCCCCCTAAAAAAACACACAATTTTTGACATTTTTTATAAAGATTTTGGATAGCAGGTGCTACCTATGAGAAATTTTGAAATGATCAGACCCAGGCCCCACAGCGGCATCGGTAACCCATATATTGCCTGAATGACACAGCCTGGAGTTGGCTGATGCACGAGTTCACACCAGGGCTTCACAATCCCCCCCCAAAAAAACACACAAATTTTGAAATTTTTTAAAAAGATTTTGGATAGCGGGTGCTACCTATGAGAAAATTTGAAATTCCCAGACCCAGGCCCCACAGTGGCATCAGTAACCCATATATTGCCTGAATGACACAGCCTTGAGTTGGCTGATGCACGAGTATACATCAAGGTTTCACAATCCCCCCCCAAAAACCACAACATTTTTGACATTTTTGAAAATGATTTTGGATAGCGGGTGCTGCCTATGAGAAAATTTGAAATTACCAGACCCATGCCCCACAGTGGCATCAGTAACTGTCACGATGCCGGCTGGCAGGTAGTGGATCCTCTGTGCCAGAGAGGGATTGGCGTGGACCGTGCTAGTGGATCGGTTCTAAGCCACTACTGGTTTTCACCAGAGCCCGCCGCAAAGCGGGATGGTCTTGCTGCGGCGGTAGTGACCAGGTCGTATCCACTAGCAACGGCTCAACCTCTCTGGCTGCTGAAGATAGGCGCGGTACAAGGGAGTAGACAGAAGCAAGGTCGGACGTAGCAGAAGGTCGGGGCAGGCAGCAAGGATCGTAGTCAGGGGCAACGGCAGGAGGTCTGGAACACAGGCTAGGAACACACAAGGAACGCTTTCACTGGCACAATGGCAACAAGATCCGGCAAGGAAGTGCAGGGGAAGTGAGGTGATATAGGGAAGTGCACAGGTGAAGACACTAATTGGAATCACTGCGCCAATCAGCGGCGCAGTGGCCCTTTAAATCGCAAAGACCCGGCGCGCGCGCGCCCTAGGGAGCGGGGCCGCGCGCGCCGGGACAGGACCGAGGGAGAGCGAGTCAGGTACGGGAGCCGGGGTGCGCATCGCGAGCGGGCGCTACCCGCATCGCGAATCGCATCCCGGCTGGCAGCGGAATCGCAGCGCCCCGGGTCAGTGGATCTGACCGGAGCGCTGCAGCGGGGAGAGTGAAGCGAGCGCTCCGGGGAGGAGCGGGGACCCGGAGCGCTCGGCGTAACAGTACCCCCCCCCTTGGGTCTCCCCCTCTTCTTAGAGCCTGAGAACCTGAGGAGCAGACTTTTGTCTAGGATGTTGTCCTCAGGTTCCCAGGATCTCTCTTCAGGACCACAACCCTCCCAGTCCACTAAAAAAAAAATTTTCCCTCTGACCTTTTTGGAAGCTAAGATCTCTTTGACAGAGAAGATGTCCGAGGAGCCGGAAACAGGAGTGGGAGGAACAGATTTGGGAGAAAAACGGTTGAGGATGAGTGGTTTGAGAAGAGAGACGTGAAAGGCATTAGGGATACGAAGAGAAGGAGGAAGAAGAAGTTTATAAGAGACAGGATTAATTTGACACAAAATTTTGAAAGGACCAAGATAGCGTGGTCCCAACTTGTAGCTAGGGACACGGAAGCGGACATATTTAGCGGAGAGCCATACCTTGTCTCCAGGGGAAAAAACGGGAGGAGCTCTTCTTTTCTTATCCGCGAACTTCTTCATGCGTGATGAAGCCTGTAAGAGAGAATTTTGGGTCTCTCTCCATATGATGGAAAGGTCACGAGAAATTTCATCCACAGCGGGCAGACCAGAGGGCAAGGGGGTAGGGAGGGGGGGAAGAGGGTGACGGCCGTACACCACGAAAAATGGGGATTTGGAGGAAGATTCAGAGACCCTGAAGTTATACGAGAATTCGGCCCATGGAAGGAGATCTGCCCAGTCATCCTGGCGGGAGGAAACAAAATGTCGCAAATAATCACCCAAGATCTGGTTAATTCTTTCTACTTGTCCATTGGACTGGGGATGATATGCAGAAGAAAAATTTAATTTAATCTTGAGTTGTTTACAGAGAGCCCTCCAGAATTTAGACACGAATTGGACGCCTCTATCCGAGACAATCTGCGTAGGCAACCCGTGAAGACGAAAAATGTGTACAAATAATTGTTTAGCCAACTGAGGCGCAGAAGGAAGACCAGGAAGAGGGATGAAATGTGCCATTTTGGAGAATCGATCAACGACCACCCAAATAACAGTGTTGCCACGGGAAGGGGGTAAATCAGTAATAAAATCCATACCAATCAAAGACCAAGGCTGTTCGGGGACAGGCAGGGGATGAAGAAAACCAGCGGGCTTCTGGCGAGGAGTCTTATCCCGGGCACAGATAGTGCAGGCTCGCACAAAGTCCACAACATCCGTCTCCAGAGTCGGCCACCAATAGAAGCGGGAGATGAGTTGCACAGATTTCTTGATGCCCGCATGACCTGCGAGATGGGAGGAGTGACCCCATTTGAGGATTCCGAGGCGTCGGCGTGGAGAAACAAAGGTCTTTCCTGGAGGAGTTTGCCTGATGGAGGCAGGAGAAGTGGAGATCAGGCAGTCAGGTGGAATGATGTGTTGCGGAGAGAGTTCAACTTCTGAGGCATCCGAGGAACGAGAGAGAGCATCGGCCCTAATGTTCTTATCGGCAGGACGAAAGTGAATCTCAAAATTAAATCGGGCAAAGAACAGAGACCACCGGGCCTGGCGAGGATTCAGCCGTTGGGCAGACTGGAGGTAGGAGAGGTTCTTGTGGTCGGTGTAGATAATAACAGGAAAACTTGATCCCTCCAGCAGATGCCTCCATTCCTCAAGTGCTAATTTAATGGCTAGAAGCTCTCGATCCCCGATGGAGTAGTTCCTCTCCGCTGGAGAGAAGGTCCTAGAGAAAAAACCACAAGTGACAGCATGCCCGGAAGAATTTTTTTGTAGAAGAACAGCTCCAGCTCCCACTGAGGAGGCATCAACCTCCAATAGGAAGGGTTTGGAAGGGTCAGGTCTGGAGAGCACGGGAGCCGAAGAAAAGGCAGACTTGAGTCGTTTAAAGGCGTCTTCTGCTTGAGGAGGCCAAGACTTGGGATCAGCATTTTTTTTGGTTAAAGCCACGATAGGAGCCACAACGGTAGAAAAATGTGGAATAAATTGCCTGTAATAATTGGCGAACCCCAAAAAGCGTTGGATAGCACGGAGTCCGGAGGGGCGTGGCCAATCTAAGACGGCAGAGAGTTTGTCTGGATCCATCTGTAGTCCCTGGCCAGAGACCAAATATCCTAGAAAAGGAAGAGATTGGCATTCAAACAGACATTTCTCAATTTTGGCATAGAGTTGATTGTCACGAAGTCTCTGAAGAACCATACGGACATGCTGGCGGTGTTCTTCTAGATTGGCAGAAAAAATTAGGATATCGTCCAGATATACAACAACACAGGAGTATAACAGATCACGAAAAATTTCATTAACAAAGTCTTGGAAGACGGCAGGGGCGTTGCACAGGCCAAAGGGCATGACCAGATACTCAAAGTGTCCATCTCTGGTGTTAAATGCCGTTTTCCACTCATCCCCCTCTCTGATGCGGATGAGGTTATAGGCGCCTCTTAAGTCCAATTTAGTAAAGATGTGGGCACCTTGGAGGCGATCAAAGAGTTCAGAGATGAGGGGTAAGGGGTAGCGGTTCTTAACCGTGATTTTATTAAGACCGCGGTAGTCAATGCAAGGACGTAGGGAGCCATCTTTTTTGGACACAAAGAAAAATCCGGCTCCGGCAGGAGAGGAGGATTTACGGATAAAGCCCTTTTTTAGATTCTCCTGGACGTATTCAGACATGGCAAGAGTCTCTGGGGCAGAGAGAGGATAAATTCTGCCCCGGGGTGGAGTAGTGCCCGGGAGGAGGTCGATAGGACAATCATAAGGCCTGTGAGGAGGTAGAGTCTCAGCTTGTTTTTTGCAGAAAACATCCGCGAAGTCCATATAGGCCTTAGGGAGACCGGTTACTGGAGGAACCACAGAGTTACGGCAAGGGTTACTGGGAACCGGTTTTAGACAGTTCTTGGAACAAGAGGACCCCCAACTCTTGATCTCCCCAGTGGACCAATCCAGGGTTGGGGAATGAAGTTGAAGCCAGGGAAGTCCAAGGAGAATTTCCGAGGTGCAATTGGGGAGGACCAAAAGTTCAATCCTCTCGTGATGAGATCCGATGCTCATAAGAAGGGGCTCCGTGCGGAAACGTATGGTACAGTCCAATCTTTCATTGTTTACACAATTGATGTAAAGGGGTCTGGCGAGACTGGTCACTGGGATGTTGAACTTGTTGACGAGAGAGGCCAAAATAAAATTTCCTGCAGATCCAGAGTCCAAGAAGGCCACAGTAGAGAAGGAGAAGGCAGAGGCAGACATCCGCACAGGCACAGTAAGACGTGGAGAAGCAGAGTAGACATCAAGGACTGTCTCACCTTTGTGCGGAGTCAGCGTACGTCTTTCCAGGCGGGGAGGACGGATAGGACAATCCCTCAGGAAGTGTTCGGTACTAGCACAGTACAGGCAGAGGTTCTCCATACGGCGTCGTGTCCTCTCTTGAGGTGTCAGGCGAGACCGGTCGACCTGCATAGCCTCCACGGCGGGAGGCACAGGAACAGATTGCAGGGGACCAGAGGAGAGAGGAGCCGAGGAGAAGAAACGCCTCGTGCGAACAGAGTCCATATCTTGGCGGAGTTCCTGACGCCTTTCGGAAAAACGCATGTCAATGCGAGTGGCTAGGTGAATAAGTTCATGTAGATTAGCAGGAATTTCTCGTGCGGCCAGAACATCTTTAATGTTGCTGGATAGGCCTTTTTTAAAGGTCGCGCAGAGGGCCTCATTATTCCAGGATAATTCTGAAGCAAGAGTACGGAATTGTACGGCATACTCGCCAACGGAAGAATTACCCTGGACCAGGTTCAACAGGGCAGTCTCAGCAGAAGAGGCTCGGGCAGGTTCCTCAAAGACACTTCGGATTTCCGAGAAGAAGGAGTGTACAGAGGCAGTGACGGGGTCATTGCGGTCCCAGAGCGGTGTGGCCCAAGACAGGGCTTTTCCAGACAGAAGGCTGACTACGAAAGCCACCTTAGACCTTTCAGTGGGAAACAGGTCCGACATCATCTCCAGATGCAGGGAACATTGGGAAAGAAAGCCACGGCAAAACTTAGAGTCCCCATCAAATTTATCCGGCAAGGATAGGCGTAGACCAGGAGCGGCCACTCGCTGCGGAGGAGGTGCAGGAGCCGGTGGAGGAGATGACTGCTGAAGCTGTGGTAGTAACTGCTGTAGCATAACGGTCAGTTGAGACAGCTGTTGGCCTTGTTGCGCTATCTGTTGTGACTGCTGGGCGACCACCGTGGTAAGGTCAGCGACAACTGGCAGAGGAACTTCAGCGGGATCCATCGCCGGATCTACTGTCACGATGCCGGCTGGCAGGTAGTGGATCCTCTGTGCCAGAGAGGGATTGGCGTGGACCGTGCTAGTGGATCGGTTCTAAGCCACTACTGGTTTTCACCAGAGCCCGCCGCAAAGCGGGATGGTCTTGCTGCGGCGGTAGTGACCAGGTCGTATCCACTAGCAACGGCTCAACCTCTCTGGCTGCTGAAGATAGGCGCGGTACAAGGGAGTAGACAGAAGCAAGGTCGGACGTAGCAGAAGGTCGGGGCAGGCAGCAAGGATCGTAGTCAGGGGCAACGGCAGGAGGTCTGGAACACAGGCTAGGAACACACAAGGAACGCTTTCACTGGCACAATGGCAACAAGATCCGGCAAGGAAGTGCAGGGGAAGTGAGGTGATATAGGGAAGTGCACAGGTGAAGACACTAATTGGAATCACTGCGCCAATCAGCGGCGCAGTGGCCCTTTAAATCGCAAAGACCCGGCGCGCGCGCGCCCTAGGGAGCGGGGCCGCGCGCGCCGGGACAGGACAGACGGAGAGCGAGTCAGGTACGGGAGCCGGGGTGCGCATCGCGAGCGGGCGCTACCCGCATCGCGAATCGCATCCCGGCTGGCAGCGGAATCGCAGCGCCCCGGGTCAGTGGATCTGACCGGAGCGCTGCAGCGGGGAGAGTGAAGCGAGCGCTCCGGGGAGGAGCGGGGACCCGGAGCGCTCGGCGTAACAGTAACCCATATATTGCCTGAATGACACAGCCTGGAGTTGGCTGATGCACAAGTATACACCAGTGCTTCACATTCCCCCCGAAAAAAACACACAATTTTTGAAATTTTTGAAAAAGATTTTGGATAGCGGGTGCTGCCTATGAGAAAATTTGAAATTCCCATACCCAGGCCCAACAGCGCCATCGCACCCATATATTGCCTGAATGACACAGCCTGGAGTTGACTGATGCACGAGTACACAGCAGGGCTTCACAATCCCCCCAAAAAACACAGCAATTTTATACATTTTTAAAAAAGATTTTTGATAGCAGGTGCTACCTATGAGAAAATTTGAAATTATCAGACCCAGGCCCCACAGCGGCATCAGTAACCCATATATTGCCTGAATGACACAGCCTGGAGTTGGCTGATGCAGGAGTACACAGCAGGGCTTCACAATCCCCTCCCCCCAAAAAAACACAACAATTTTATACATTTTTTAAAAAGATTTTGGATAGCGGGTGTTACCTATGAGAAAATTTTAAATTCCCAGACCCAGGAGCCACAGCTGCATCAGTAACCCATATATTGCCTGAATGACACAGCCTGGAGTTGGCTGATGCACGAGTATACACCAGGGCTTCACAATCCCCCCCCCAAAAAACACACAATTTTTGACATTTTGAAAATGATTTTGGATAGCGGGTGCTACCTATGAGAAAATTTGAAATTACCAGACCCAGGCCCAGTAGCAACATCATTTTTTTATTTGAAAATTAAAACAAACTTTGAGTGTCCCGGACCCCATCGTGTGGGTACGAAGGACCAAATCCAATAAGCCCCCACAGCAACATCAGTAAAGCATATATTGCCTGAATGACGCAGCCTGGAGTTGGCTGATTCACGAATACACAGCAGGGCTTCACAATTCCCCCCCAAAAACACCACAATTTTAGAAATTGTTTAAAAAGATTTAGGATAGCGGGTGCTACCTATGAGAAAATGTGAAATTCCCAGACCCAGGCCCCACAGTGGCATCAGTAACCCATATATTGCCTGAATGACACAGCCTGGAGTTGGCTGATGCATGAGTATACACCAGGGCTTCACAATCCCCCCCCCCCAAAAAAAAAAAAAAAAACACACAGTTTTTGACATTTTTTAAAAAGATTTTGGATTGCGGGTGCTACCTATGAGAAATTTTGAAATTATCAGACCCAGGCCCCACAGCGGCATCAGTAACCCATATATTGCCTGAATGACACAGCCTGGAGTTGGCTGATGCACGAGTTCACACCAGGGCTTCACAATCCCCCCCAAAAAACCTATGAGAACCTATGAGAAAATTTGAAATTCCCAGACCCAGGTGCCACAGCTGCATCAGTAACCCATATATAACCTGAATGACACAGCCTGGAGTTGGATGTTGCACGAGTATACACCAGGGATTCACAATCCCCCCCAAAAAACACACAATTTTTGAAATTTTTTTAAAAGATTTTGAATAGCGAGTGCTACCTATGAGAAAATTTGAAATTCCCAGACCCAGGCGCCACAGCGGCATCAGTAACCCATACATAACCTGAATGAAACAGCCTGGAGTTGGCTGATTCACGAATACACAGCAGGGCTTCACAATTCCCCCCCAAAAACACCACAATTTTAGAAATTTTTGAAAAAGATTTTGGATAGTGGGTGCTACCTATGAGAAAATTAGAAATTCCCAGACCCAGGCCTGCCAGCGCCATCGTTTTTTGATTTGAAATTTAAAACAACGTTTGCGGTTCCCGGACCCCAGCGTGTGGATACGAAGGACCAAATCCAAAAAGCCACAACAGGGCTCATGTGGCCGTGAGATGTAGGCGCAACGTCTCCATTGCCCTGACCGGCCATTGTTTCCAAGACTTCTCGCCAAGGCAAACCATGTGAAGAACAGTGTGACACCGCCCTTACCTGCACACATGGTATGCTGAAGGGCCACTGAGACTTTTCCGGGCAGTGGAGGCTTAAGACAGAGTGGAGGATGTGGAGGCGGTGTAGCACACTGTCACATGACCAACGGGCTGACAGAGTGTAGCAGGAAGCAGCATTGAGCACACACCAGGGCTTCAGAATCCCAAAGAAAAAACAACCATTTAAAAAAAAAAATTAAGAATATTTAGGGTGCTACCTATATATTGCCTGAATGATACAGCCTGTAGTTGGCTTAAGCATGAGTACACACTAGGGCTTCACAATCCCCCCCAAAAAACACAATTGTAGAAATGAGAAAATGTGAAATTCCCAGACCCAGGTCCAGCAGTGCCATCAGTAAACCATATATTGACTGAATGACACAGGCTGGAGTTGGCTGATGCATGAGTACGCACCAAAGCTTCACAATCCCTAATAAAAAAGACAAAAAATTTTTATGCAAATTTAAGACAGTGAGTGCTCTCTATATATTACCAGAATGATGCAGCCAGGAGTGGGCTGCAGCATGAGGAGACCATTGAAATGTGTAATTTTTTTATTTGAAATTTAAATCAAAATTTGTGTCCCGGACCCCGCCGTGTGGATACAAAGAACCTAATCTCACAAGCACCCACAGGGCTCATGTGGCCGTAAGATGTAGGTGCAACGTCTCCATAGCCCTGATCGGCCATTTTTGTTTTTTGTACCTTTGTTTAAGAACAAGCGCATATCCAAGAGTCCAGAAGACTCTATAATGCAGGACGGTGGACCACCAAAAGACATTCTTCTATAAATTTTTTATGAAATAAAGAAGCAGAGTTCATCCCTCTCCGTATTTTTTTGGGAAAATTTTACTTAAAAAATCACACGTAACAAGTGTTCAATGGTGTAATGGTTGTTATTCTGGAAAATTCAAGTATATTACAGTGATAATTATCAGAAAATTTGAAAAAAAAAAACTCTACCCAAAAGTGTTTAATAACCCCATACACTGCACCATAAATGTTGAAATTTTAATTAAGCATGTATGTATGTATTTAAAAAATCCTAAAATTAAAGGCCCAAGCCCAGAAGCATCATGGAGTCAAGTAGTTCCTGGAAGACACAGGAGCAGCCAGGAGTAGGCATCAGCAGTACCCAAGAGGCATTAATAACCCCTTACATAGCACGATCAATGGCGAGATCGAGCAATAACAGGTGTGTTATGCCCTCAGATGTCCGGGGATGCACGCGTGCTACACTGAACGGACCAGCATGTGTCTATCTTTAACCGACAGGTGCGGGTAACCCGCTGATCCCCGTTCGCAATAGGGATCAGGGATTGCAATTATTATCCAGGAAACAAGAATCACAACTAAGTGTGGGTCATAAGCTCGGGTTCATTAAGTCCCTGCCCTTTGTACACACCGCATGTCTCCACTACCGATTGGATGGTTTAGTGAGGTCCTCGGATCGTCCCCAGCGGGGTAGGAGAAGTCCCTGGCGGAGCGCAGAGAATTTAAAGATCAATGTTGAAATTTGCATTAAGCGTGTATTAGCTACTGCTAAACTTCCAAAAATTAAAGGCTCAAGGCCAGAAGTGTCAGTGAGGCAAGTAGTTCCTGAAAGACACAGTATGAGTCAGGAGCAGGCATTCACAGTACCCAAGAGAGTTTCATAACCCCTTACATTTAAAGATCATTGTTGACATTTGCATTAAGCATGTATTCAGCTACTGCTAAACTTCCAAAAATTAAAGGCCCAAGGCCAGAAGCATCAGTGAGGCAAGTAGTTCCTGAAAGACACAGGATGAGTCAGGAGCAGGCATTCACAGTACCCAAGAGGGTTTCATAACCCCTTATATTTAAAGATCAATGTTGACATTTGCATTAAGCATGTATTTAGCTACTGCTAAACTTCCAAAAATTAAAGGCCCAAGGCCAGAAGCATTAGTGAGGCAAGTAGTTCCTGAAAGACACAGGATGAGTCAGGAGCAGTCATTCTCAGTACCCAAGAGGGTTTCATAACCCCTTACATTTAAAGATCAATGTTGACATTTGCATTAAGCATGTATTTAGCTACTGCTAAACACCCAAAAATTATAGGCCCAAGGCCAGAAGCGTCAGTGAGGCAAGTAGTTCCTGAAAGACACAGGATGAGTCAGGAGCAGGCATTCGCAGTACCCAAGAGGGTTTCATAACCCCTTACATGGCTGGAAATCCTGGCTGATCCATACCTGATTCATCTTGACAAACGTCAGTCTCTCCACATTTTTAGTGAACAGACGAGTTTGCCTTGGGATGACTATGGCCCCGGCCACACTAAACACCCGCTCTGATGGCACACTACTGGGCGGGCAGGACAGCTTTTCTAGGGCAAACTCTGCTAGTTGCGGCCATGAATCAAGTTTGGCTGCCCAGAAGTCCAGCGGATCTTCCATGGTTGTTGGCATGGTCATGTCAAGGTATGCCACCACCTGCTGGTTCAGGTCCTGCTCCATTTCTACCTGCTGCTGATATGTTGCTTCACTATGCGGGTGAAGAAAGCTACTCATCAGCGACTGTAGACTCAGGCTGCTGCTGATTGAGCTGGTACTGCTCCTGCCACCCCTCCTCTCCCCAGCAGCCATGGCAGTGGAAGGTGAGCGCAGAGGGCCCCCCGAGTCAGACCTGCGAGTGGATGGACCATGTGGCCGATAGGCATCGGCCAACTGACTACGTAGAATGTCTCTGTAGTAGGTCAGTTTGTCCTCCCTCTTAGCGGGAGTAAAAAAATGCCCCCATTCTGGGACGGTAGTGAGGGTCTATAAGGTGGAGATCCAGAAGTCATCTCGCTGACGAATTTTGACAATTCGGGGGTTACTACGCAAGCAACTGAGCATGCATCGTGCCTTTTGCACCAGTGACTCGGAGGGACTACCTGCCTCCATCTCCACTGCATACTGCCATGGTGTGTCTGGGTCCTCTGTCTCGCCTTCCTCATAACCCTCCAGCTCCTCTGGCTGCTCCTGCTCCTCCTCTCCTGTCTAGAAACTGACTAGAAACACCGGCCATCTCATTCAAGCTAAATGTTACGCCAAGCGCTCCGGGTCCCCGCTCCTCCCCGGAGCGCTCGCAGCGTTCTCTTATTCACAGCGCCCCGGTCAGACCTGCCGACCGGGTGCACTGCGATATTGCTCCCAGCCGAGATTCGATTCGCAATGCGGGACGCGCCCGCTCGCGATGCGCATCTCGGCTCCCGTACCTGACCCGTTCCCCGTCTGTGCTGTCCCGGCGCGCGCGCGCCGGGTCTCTGCGATTTGAAGGGCCACTGCGCCACTGATTGACGCAGCAGGCCTAATCAGTTTCTTCACCTGTGCACTCCCTACTTATACCTCACTTCCCCTGCACTCCCTCGCCGGATCTTGTTGCCATTGTGCCAGTGAAAGTGTTTCCTTGTGTGTTCCTAGCCTGTGTTCCAGACCTCTTGCCGTGGCCCCTGACTACGATCCTTGCTGCCTGCCCTGACCTTCTGCTACGTCCGACCTTGCTCTTGTCTACTCCCTTGTACCGCACTTATCTCAGCAGTCAGAGAGGTTGAGCCATTGCCGGTGGATACGACCTGGTTGCTACCGCCGCTGCAAGACCATCCCGCTTTGCGGCGGGCTCTGGTGAATACCAGTAGCAACTTAGAACCGGTCCACCGACACGGTCCACGTCAATCCCTCTCTGGCACAGAGGATCCACCTCCAGCCAGCCGAATCGTGACAGTAGATCCGGCGATGGATCCCGCTGAGGTCCCGCTGCCAGTTGTCGCCGACCTCACCACGGTGGTCGCCCAGCAGTCGAAACAGATAGCGCAACAAGGCCACCAGCTGTCTCAACTGACCGTGATGCTACAGCAGCTACTACCACAAATTCAGCAATCATCTCCTCTGCCAGCTCCTGCACCTCCTCCGCAGCGAGTGGCCGCATCCAGCCTCCGATTATCTTTGCCGGATAAATTTGATGGGGACTCTAAGTTTTGCCGTGGTTTTCTGTCGCAATGTTCCCTGCATTTGGAGATGATGTCGGACCAGTTTCCAACTGAAAGGTCTAAGGTGGCTTTCGTAGTCAGCCTTCTGTCTAGGAAAGCCCTATCATGGGCCACACCGCTCTGGGACCGCAATGATCCTGTCACTGCCTCTGTACACTCCTTCTTCACGGAGATTCGAAGTGTCTTTGAGGAACCTGCCCGAGTCTCTTCTGCCGAGACTGCCCTACTGAACCTGGTCCAGGGTAATTCTTCTGTTGGCGAGTACGCCATCCAATTCCATACTCTCGCCTCCGAATTGTCCTGGAATAACGAGGCCCTCTGCGCGACCTTTAAAAAAGGCCTATCCAGTAACATTAAAGATGTGCTGGCCGCACAAGAAATTCCTGCTAACCTGCATGAACTTATTCATCTTGCCACCCGCATTGACATGCATTTTTCCGAAAGGCGTCCGGAGCTCTGCCAGGATATGGACTTTGTTCGCACGAGGCAATTTCTCTGCCCGGCTCCTCTCTCCTCTGGTCCACTGCAATCCGTTCCTGTGCCTTCCGCTGTGGAGGCTATGCAAGTTGACCGGTCTCGCTTGACACCTCAAGAGAGGACACAACGCCGCATGGAGAACCTTTGCCTGTACTGTGCCGGTACCGAACATTTCTTGAAGGATTGTCTTATCCGTCCTCCTCGCCAGGAAAGACGCACGCTGACTCCGCACAAAGGTGAGACAGCTCTTGATGTGAACTCTGCTTCTCCACGTCTTACTGTGCCTGTGCGGATTTCTTCTTCTACCTTCTCCTTCTCAGCTATGGCCTTCTTGGATTCCGGATCTGCAGGAAATTTTATTTTGGCCTCTCTCATCAACAGGTTCAACATCCCGGTGACCAGTCTCGCCAGACCCCTCTGCATCAACTCTGTTAATAATGAAAGATTGGACTGTACCGTGCGTTACCACACGGAACCTCTCTTAATGTGCATCGGACCCCATCACGAAAAAATTGAATTTTTCACTTCACTTCAGAAATTCTTCTTGGATTACCGTGGCTTCAACGCCATTCCCCAACCCTTGATTGGACCACATGGGAAATCAAGAACTGGGGTACTTCTTGCCACAAGGACTGTCTTAAACCGGCTCCCTGTACTCTCAGTCAAGACCCTGTTGTTCCCCCGGTATCTGGTCTTCCCAAGGCCTATCTGGATTTTGCTGATGTTTTTTGCAAAAAAACAAGCAGAGACTTTGCCTCCTCACAGGCCTTATGACTGTCCTATTGACCTCCTCCCGGGTACTACTCCACCCCGGGGCAGAATCTATCCCCTGTCTGCTCCGGAAACTCAAGCCATGTCGGAGTACATCCAAGAGAACTTAAAAAAGGGGTTTATCCGCAAGTCCTCCTCCCCTGCCAGAGCTGGATTTTTTTTTTGTTTCCAAAAAAGACGGCTCCCTACGCCCTTGCATTGATTACTGCGGACTTAATAAAATACTGTAAAAAACCGCTACCCCCTACCTCTTATCTCGGAACTCTTTGACCGCCTACGAGGCGCCCACATCTTTACCAAGCTGGACTTAAGAGGTGCTTATAATCTCATCCGCATCAGGGAGGGGGACGAATGGAAGACTGCATTTAACACCAGAGATGGACACTTTGAATATCTGGTTATGCCCTTTGGCCTTTGCAACGCCCCTGCCGTCTTCCAAGACTTTGTAAATGACATTTTCGTGATCTTCTATATACCTGTGTTGTGGTTTACCTAGACGATATTCTGATTTTTTCTGCTAACCTAGAAGAACACCGCCAGCATGTCCGCATGGTTCTACAGAGACTTCGGGACAATCAATTATGTGCCAAAATGGAAAAATGTCTCTTTGAATGTCAGTCGCTTCCTTTCCTAGGATACTTAGTCTCTGGCCAGGGACTACAAATGGACCCAGATAAACTATCTGCCGTATTGGATTGGCCACGCCCCTCCGGACTCCGTGCTATCCAAAGTTTTTTGGGGTTCGCCAATTATTACAGACAATTTATTCCACACTTTTCTACTATTGTGGCTCCTTTCGTGGCTCTAACCAAGAAAAACGCCAATCTAAGTCCTGGTCTCCTCAAGCGGAAGACGCATTTAAACATCTCAAGTCTGCCTTTTCTTCTGCTCTCGTACTCTCCAGACCTGACCCATCTAAACCCTTCTTATTGGAGGTAGACGCCTCCTCGGTGGGAGCTGGAGCAGTTCTTCTACAAAAAAATTCTTCTGGGCATGCTGTTACTTGTGTTTTTTTTTCTAGGACCTTCTCTCCGGCAGAGAAAAACTACTCCATTGGTGATCGAGAACTACTGGCCATAAAATTGTCGCTTGAGGAATGGAGGCACCTGCTGGAGGGATCCAAATATCCAGTTATTATATACACTGACCACAAGAATCTCTCTTATCTCCAGTCTGCCCAACGGCTGAACCCTCGCCAGGCTAGGTGGTCGTTGTTCTTTGCCCGTTTTAACTTTTAAATTAATTTTCGCCCTGCTGACAAGAACATTAGGGCCGATGCCCTCTCTAGTTCTTCAGATGCCTCTGAAGTGGAAGCCTCCCCGCAACACATCATTCCTCCGGACTGTCTGATCTCCACTTCTCCAGCTTCCATCAGACAAACTCCGCCAGCGCCTCAGGATTCTCAAGTGGGGACACTCCTCCCACCTTGCAGGCCATGCTGGCATCAAAAAATCCATCCAACTCCTCTCTCGTTTTTATTGGTGGCCTACTCTGGAGACTGATGTTGTTGATTTTGTGCGGGCTTGTACTGTCAGTGCCCGGGATAAGACCCCTCGCCAGAAGCCTGCTGGTCTCCTTCATCCTCTGCCTGTTCCTGAACAACCTTGGTCACAGATTGGTATGGACTTTATTACTGACTTGCCTTTATCCCATGGCAACACTGTTGTTTGGGTGGTAGTTGATCGATTCTCCAAGATGGCACATTTTATCCCTCTTCCAGGCCTTCCTTCGGCGCCTCAGTTGGCGAAGCAATTTTTTATACACATTTTTCGCCTTCACGGGTTGCCCACGCATATCGTCTCGGATAGAGGCGTTCAATTTGTGTCTAAATTCTGGAGGGCCCTCTGTAATCAGCTCAAGATCAAATTAAACTTCTCTTCTTCTTATCATCCCCAATCCAATGGACAAGTTGAAAGAATTAATCAGGTCCTGGGTGACTATTTGCGACATTTTGTTTCTTCCCGCCAGGATGACTGGGCAGATCTTCTACCATGGGCCGAATTCTCGTATAATTTCAGAGTCTCCGAATCCTCTGCTAAATCCCCATTCTTCGTGGTGTACGGCCGTCATCCTCTTCCCCCCCTCCCCACTCCCATGCCCTCTGGTTTGCCCGCTGTTGATGAAGTGACTCGAGACCTCTCCACTATATGGAAGGAAACCCAAAATTCTCTTTCACAGGCTTCATCCCGGATGAAAAAATTTGCTGATAAGAAAAGAAGAATTCCCCCCATTTTTGCTCACGGAGACAAGGTATGGCTCTCCGCTAAGTATGTCCGCTTTCGTGTCCCCAGTCCGCTTTCGTGTCTACTCCCTTGTACCGCGCTTATCTCAGCAGTCAGAGAGGTTGAGCCGTTGCCGGTGGATACGACCTGGTTGCTACCGCCGCTGCAAGACATTCCCGCTTTGTGGCGGGCTCTGGTGAATACCAGTAGCAACTTAGAACCAGTCCACCGACACGGTCCACGTCAATCCCTCTCTGGCACAGAGGATCCACCTCCAGCCGAATCGTGACACTAAACTGTGCTCCGCTCTGCCCCTCATCATCCTCCTCCTCCAGTTCAGCCCCTACAGGGCTCATGTAGCCTTGAGATGTAGGTGCAACGTCTCCATTGCGGTGACCAGCCATGGTTTCAATCATTTGTTGTAGGAAATGTAGGAGTGGAATTACGTCTTTCATGGCGTAATCCAAGTGACTTACAAATGATGTGGCTTCCTCAAAGGGAATCAGCAAACGGCAGGTGTCACGTATGAGCTGCCACTGGTTCACATTGAGGTTACACACGGGAGTACTCCTATCTGCTTGGATCATCAAGAAATCGGTGATGGCTTTTCTTTGTTCGTATAGTCTGTCCAACATATGGACGGTGGAATTCCAACGTGTGGCAACGTCACAAATAAGACTATGTTGTGGGATTTCGTTCTGACGCTGCAGCTCAAGGAAGGTGTGCTTGGTGGTGTACGAGTGGCTGAAGTGCATGCACAGTTTCCTTGCCATTTTCAGGATGTTTTGAAAATGGGGTGAAGACTTGAGGAAGTGCTTGACAACTAGATTCAACATGTGTGCCATGCAGGGCGCATGCTTCCCACTTCCTTGTCGCAGCGTGGACACGATGTTCTTCCCATTGTCGGTCACCATGGTTCCCATTTCCAGATTTTGTGGAGTAAGCCCTACTCGGATTTCTTTACAAATGAACTTTAGCAGTTTCTCCCTGTGTGACTCTGTTCTCCAAGGCAAACTGTCACGATGCCGGCTGGCAGGTAGTGGATCCTCTGTGCCAGAGAGGGATTGGCGTGGACCGTGCTAGTGGACCGGTTCTAAGCCACTACTGGTTTTCACCAGAGCCCGCCGCAAAGCGGGATGGTCTTGCTGCGGCGGTAGTGACCAGGTCGTATCCACTAGCAACGGCTCACCTCTCTGGCTGCTGAAGATAGGCGCGGTACAAGGGAGTAGGCAGAAGCAAGGTCGGACGTAGCAGAAGGTCGGGGCAGGCAGCAAGGATCGTAGTCAGGGGCAACGGCAGAAGGTCTGGAACACAGGCTAGGAACACACAAGGAACGCTTTCACTGGCACAATGGCAACAAGATCCGGCAAGGGAGTGCAGGGGAAGTGAGGTGATATAGGGAAGTGCACAGGTGAACACACTAATTGGAACCACTGCGCCAATCAGCGGCGCAGTGGCCCTTTAAATCGCAGAGACCCGGCGCGCGCGCGCCCTAGGGAGCGGGGCCGCGCGCGCCGGGACAGGACAGACGGAGAGCGAGTCAGGTACGGGAGCCGGGGTGCGCATCGCGAGCGGGCGCTACCCGCATCGCGAATCGCATCCCGGCTGGCAGCGGAATCGCAGCGCCCCGGGTCAGAGGATGTGACCGGAGCGCTGCAGCGGGGAGAGTGAAGCGAGCGCTCCGGGGAGGAGCGGGGACCCGGAGCGCTCGGCGTAACAGTACCCCCCCCCCTTGGGTCTCCCCCTCTTCTTAGAGCCTGAGAACCTGAGGAGCAGACTTTTGTCTAGGATGTTGTCCTCAGGTTCCCAGGATCTCTCTTCAGGACCACAACCCTCCCAGTCCACTAAAAAAAAAGTTTTCCCTCTGACCTTTTTGGAAGCTAAGATTTCTTTGACAGAGAAGATGTCCGAGGAGCCGGAAACAGGAGTGGGAGGAACAGATTTGGGAGAAAAACGGTTGAGGATGAGTGGTTTGAGAAGAGAGACGTGAAAGGCATTAGGGATACGAAGAGAAGGAGGAAGAAGAAGTTTATAAGAGACAGGATTAATTTGACACAAAATTTTGAAAGGACCAAGATAGCGTGGTCCCAACTTGTAGCTAGGGACACGGAAGCGGACATATTTAGCGGAGAGCCATACCTTGTCTCCAGGGGAAAAAATGGGAGGAGCTCTTCTTTTCTTATCCGCGAACTTCTTCATGCGTGATGAAGCCTGTAAGAGAGAATTTTGGGTCTCTCTCCATATGATGGAAAGGTCACGAGAAATTTCATCCACAGCGGGCAGACCAGAGGGCAAGGGAGTAGGGAGGGGGGGAAGAGGGTGACGGCCGTACACCACGAAAAATGGGGATTTGGAGGAAGATTCAGAGACCCTAAAGTTATACGAGAATTCGGCCCATGGGAGGAGATCTGCCCAGTCATCCTGGCGGGAGGAAACAAAATGTCGCAAATAATCACCCAAAATCTGGTTAATTCTTTCTACTTGTCCATTGGACTGGGGATGATATGCAGAAGAAAAATTTAATTTAATCTTGAGTTGTTTACAGAGAGCCCTCCAGAATTTAGACACGAATTGGACGCCTCTATCCGAGACAATCTGCGTAGGCAACCCGTGAAGACGAAAAATGTGTACAAAAAATTGTTTAGCCAACTGAGGCGCAGAAGGAAGACCAGGAAGAGGGATGAAATGTGCCATTTTGGAGAATCGATCAACGACCACCCAAATAACAGTGTTGCCACGGGAAGGGGGTAAATCAGTAATAAAATCCATACCAATCAGAGACCAAGGCTGTTCGGGGACAGGCAGAGGATGAAGAAAACCAGCGGGCTTCTGGCGAGGAGTCTTATCCCGGGCACAGATAGTGCAGGCTCGCACAAAGTCCACAACATCCGTCTCCAGAGTCGGCCACCAATAGAAGCGGGAGATGAGTTGCACAGATTTCTTGATGCCCGCATGACCTGCGAGATGGGAGGAGTGACCCCATTTGAGGATTCCGAGGCGTTGGCGTGGAGAAACAAAGGTCTTTCCTGGAGGAGTCTGCCTGATGGAGGCAGGAGAAGTGGAGATCAGGCAGTCAGGTGGAATGATGTGTTGCGGAGAGAGTTCAACTTCTGAGGCATCCGAGGAACGAGAGAGAGCATCGGCCCTAATGTTCTTATCGGCAGGACGAAAGTGAATCTCAAAATTAAATCGGGCAAAGAACAGAGACCACCGGGCCTGGCGAGGATTCAGCCGTTGGGCAGACTGGAGGTAGGAGAGGTTCTTGTGGTCGGTGTAGATAATAACAGGAAAACTTGATCCCTCCAGCAGATGCCTCCATTCCTCAAGTGCTAATTTAATGGCTAGAAGCTCTCGATCCCCGATGGAGTAGTTCCTCTCCGCTGGAGAGAAGGTCCTAGAGAAAAAAACCACAAGTGACAGCATGCCCGGAAGAATTTTTTTGTAGAAGAACAGCTCCAGCTCCCACTGAGGAGGCATCAACCTCCAATAGGAAGGGTTTGGAAGGGTCAGGTCTGGAGAGGACGGGAGCCGAAGAAAAGGCAGACTTGAGTCGTTTAAAGGCGTCTTCTGCTTGAGGAGGCCAGGACTTGGGATCAGCATTTTTTTTGGTTAAAGCCACGATAGGAGCCACAATGGTAGAAAAATGTGGAATAAATTGCCTGTAATAATTGGCGAACCCCAAAAAGCGTTGGATAGCACGGAGTCCGGAGGGGCGTGGCCAATCTAAGACGGCAGAGAGTTTGTCTGGATCCATCTGTAGTCCCTGGCCAGAGACCAAATATCCTAGAAAAGGAAGAGATTGGCATTCAAACAGACATTTCTCAATTTTGGCATAGAGTTGATTGTCACGAAGTCTCTGAAGAACCATACGGACATGCTGGCGGTGTTCTTCTAGATTGGCAGAAAAAATTAGGATATCGTCCAGATATACAACAACACAGGAGTATAACAGATCACGAAAAATTTCATTGACAAAGTCTTGGAAGACGGCAGGGGCGTTGCACAGGCCAAAGGGCATGACCAGATACTCAAAGTGTCCATCTCTGGTGTTAAATGCCGTTTTCCACTCATCCCCCTCTCTGATGCGGATGAGGTTATAGGCGCCTCTTAAGTCCAATTTAGTAAAGATGTGGGCACCTTGGAGGCGATCAAAGAGTTCAGAGATGAGGGGTAAGGGGTAGCGGTTCTTAACCGTGATTTTATTAAGACCGCGGTAGTCAATGCAAGGACGTAGGGAGCCATCTTTTTTGGACACAAAGAAAAATCCGGCTCCGGCAGGAGAGGAGGATTTACGGATAAAGCCCTTTTTTAGATTCTCCTGGACGTATTCAGACATGGCAAGAGTCTCTGGGGCAGAGAGAGGATAAATTCTGCCCCGGGGTGGAGTAGTGCCCGGGAGGAGGTCGATAGGACAATCATAAGGCCTGTGAGGAGGTAGAGTCTCAGCTTGTTTTTTGCAGAAAACATCCGCGAAGTCCATATAGGCCTTAGGAAGACCGGTTACTGGAGGAACCACAGAGTTACGGCAAGGGTTACTGGGAACCGGTTTTAGACAGTTCTTGGAACAAGAGGACCCCCAACTCTTGATCTCCCCAGTGGACCAATCCAGGGTTGGGGAATGAAGTTGAAGCCAGGGAAGTCCAAGGAGAATTTCCGAGGTGCAATTGGGGAGGACCAAAAGTTCAATCCTCTCGTGATGAGATCCGATGCTCATAAGAAGGGGCTCCGTGCGGAAACGTATGGTACAGTCCAATCTTTCATTATTTACACAATTGATGTAGAGGGGTCTGGCGAGACTGGTCACCGGGATGTTGAACCTGTTGACGAGAGAGGCCAAAATAAAATTTCCTGCAGATCCAGAGTCCAAGAAGGCCACAGTAGAGAAGGAGAAGGCAGAGGCAGACATCCGCACAGGCACAGTAAGACGTGGAGAAGCAGAGTAGACATCAAGGACTGTCTCACCTCTGTGCGGAGTCAGCGTACGTCTTTCCAGGCGGGGAGGACGGATAGGACAATCCCTCAGGAAGTGTTCGGTACTAGCACAGTACAGGCAGAGGTTCTCCATACGGCGTCGTGTCCTCTCTTGAGGTGTCAGGCGAGACCGGTCGACCTGCATAGCCTCCACGGCGGGAGGCACAGGAACAGATTGCAGGGGACCAGAGGAGAGAGGAGCCGAGGAGAAGAAACGCCTCGTGCGAACAGAGTCCATATCTTGGCGGAGTTCCTGACGCCTTTCGGAAAAACGCATGTCAATGCGAGTGGCTAGGTGAATAAGTTCATGTAGATTAGCAGGAATTTCTCGTGCGGCCAGAACATCTTTAATGTTGCTGGATAGGCCTTTTTTGAAGGTCGCGCAGAGGGCCTCATTATTCCAGGACAATTCTGAAGCAAGAGTACGGAATTGTACGGCATACTCGCCAACGGAAGAATTACCCTGGACCAGGTTCAACAGGGCAGTCTCAGCAGAAGAGGCTCGGGCAGGTTCCTCAAAGACACTTCGGATTTCCGAGAAGAAGGAGTGTACAGAGGCAGTGACGGGGTCGTTGCGGTCCCAGAGCGGTGTGGCCCATGACAGGGCTTTTCCGGACAGAAGGCTGACTACGAAAGCCACCTTAGACCTTTCAGTGGGAAACAGGTCCGACATCATCTCCAGATGCAGGGAACATTGGGAAAGAAAGCCACGGCAAAACTTAGAGTCCCCATCAAATTTATCCGGCAAGGATAGGCGTAGCCCAGGAGCGGCCACTCGCTGCGGAGGAGGTGCAGGAGCTGGCGGAGGAGATGACTGCTGAAGCTGTGGTAGTAACTGTTGTAGCATAACGGTCAGTTGAGACAGCTGTTGGCCTTGTTGCGCTATCTGTTGTGACTGCTGGGCGACCACCGTGGTGAGGTCAGCGACAACTGGCAGAGGAACTTCAGCGGAATCCATGGCCGGATCTACTGTCACGATGCCGGCTGGCAGGTAGTGGATCCTCTGTGCCAGAGAGGGATTGGCGTGGACCGTGCTAGTGGACCGGTTCTAAGCCACTACTGGTTTTCACCAGAGCCCGCCGCAAAGCGGGATGGTCTTGCTGCGGCGGTAGTGACCAGGTCGTATCCACTAGCAACGGCTCACCTCTCTGGCTGCTGAAGATAGGCGCGGTACAAGGGAGTAGGCAGAAGCAAGGTCGGACGTAGCAGAAGGTCGGGGCAGGCAGCAAGGATCGTAGTCAGGGGCAACGGCAGAAGGTCTGGAACACAGGCTAGGAACACACAAGGAACGCTTTCACTGGCACAATGGCAACAAGATCCGGCAAGGGAGTGCAGGGGAAGTGAGGTGATATAGGGAAGTGCACAGGTGAACACACTAATTGGAACCACTGCGCCAATCAGCGGCGCAGTGGCCCTTTAAATCGCAGAGACCCGGCGCGCGCGCGCCCTAGGGAGCGGGGCCGCGCGCGCCGGGACAGGACAGACGGAGAGCGAGTCAGGTACGGGAGCCGGGGTGCGCATCGCGAGCGGGCGCTACCCGCATCGCGAATCGCATCCCGGCTGGCAGCGGAATCGCAGCGCCCCGGGTCAGAGGATGTGACCGGAGCGCTGCAGCGGGGAGAGTGAAGCGAGCGCTCCGGGGAGGAGCGGGGACCCGGAGCGCTCGGCGTAACACAAACCATGTGAAGAACAGCTTGACACCGCCGTGCCCTACACACATAGTACGATGAAGGGCCACCGAGATTTGGATGTGCAGTGGAGGCCGAGGACACGGTGGAAGATGAGGAGGCGTCGTCGCACACTGTAACAGGACCAACTGCCTGGGAGCGAGAGCGTGGAGGAGGAAGCGGTGTGACCTGTCCAAGTTGCCGTTGTGGCAGTGCAGGAACCACATTTACCCAGTGGGCTGTAAAAGACAAGTATTGTCCCTGCCCGTAGTTACAGCTCCACACGTCGGCGCTGCCGTGCACTTTTGAATACACCGACAGGCTCAAGGACTGGCCCACCTTCTCTTGTACAAACTTATGCAGGGCTGGTACTGCCTTCTTCGCAAAGAAATGACGGCTTGGGACTCTCCACCTCGGCTCGACACAAGCCATCAATTCTCTGAAAGTTGGAGAGTCCACCACTTGAAAAGGGAGTGACTGCAACACCAGCAACTTGGACAGGAGCACATTCAACTTCTGCGCCGTTGGATGAGTGGGCGCATACTGTTGTCTCTTGGACATGGCTTCGCAGATGGATTGTTGGCGGAATTGCTGACTAAAAGCGGGAGAAGCAGGAGCGACATAAGGAGGGTTTGACACACAGCTCCCTTCGGCTAAGTTGGTGAAGCCTTGGCTGGATGAAGGAGGGAGCGGATGGCCACTCGGTGATGCTGCAAGCTGGACCACTACATCGGAGCCACAGTTCTCCCAGGCCGCTTTATGGTGGCGAAGCATGTGTTGATGCAGGGCCATGGTGCCGACATATGGACCCTGGCCACGCTTCACCTTCTGCCTACAGATCTTGCATGTGGCTACGTGATCCTCCTCCGGATGACTTATGAAAAACTTCCACACCGCCGAGTAGCTGATGTTCCCACCCGCAGTCCGCACTAATTGACTGCTACTGGCGCCATCTACAGAAACCCCTGTTCCACTACCTCCCGGAAAGGTATGCTGCCGCGAAGCAGGTGGTCTCCCCCGGGCACATTTGGCTCCTGAATTTCCACTACTGCCACCACGCAGACTGCCAACCGTGCTACCGCCTTGCTGCCTCAAGGGCAACCTGCAACTCTCTTCTCCTAATGATGATGAAGCCCCTTCTGCACCCGGCTCCCAATTGCGATCGGCTTCATCATCATCAACAGGTGTGTGCACATCACTGATGTCCTCCTCAGGTTCACCAACAGTGTATGCTTCAGGACCCTGAACACTTGCAACACGGCCTCCCACGTCACTCTTCGCATCACTACTTGGCCGCCTAGCGGAGCAAGCGGCGCATATCTCCTCCCCTTCTTGGCTGTCCAGTAGCTGCTGACTGTCCTCTATTAGATCGTCCTCAGTAAATAGTGGAGCTGAACCCACAGCATAAGATACTTCTTTAGGAGAGGGAACAGCATAGGACAAAGGCAATGGGAGGACAGGGACTGCTCCCGGGCCATGCCAACTGAGGGTTGTGTCTGAGGAACCCACCGACTGTTGACTGGGGGTGTCAGATGTCACCTCTGATGATGTGGATGAGCGTGTTAACCAATTGACGACGGCAAATGGGTTGCTGGTGGAGACATAACCACTGGCTGATAACGGGAGCTAAGGCCTCTCGCTGCGACTCCTGCTGCCACTCGCCCCAAGTCTGCTGCCAACTCTGCCTGAAGTATTTAGGCCTCTGCCACTCCTCTGTGCACGTCCTGGCACTTCTCTGCCTGACATGCTTAGTGCGTTTATGAGGGTTTTACAATATGCTAAAGTACTCTTTAAAGAGTATTTGTCTAGAACAGCCGCAGGTATTTACTTACGGCTGTCACAGTATGTCCTTTTACGGCCCTTTACAGATTAACAGGTACAAGATGGTACACTACTTGGATGTACGTATGCGGTATGCACTGATGAGGGCAGTAAGATACGCAACTATAGGCAGAAAAAACTCGGTATTTTTTAAAAACACCAGCCAGTTAATACTATTGTTTGGACTGTGATGGTATGGAGCACCTTGACAGATTAACAGGTACTAAATGGTACAATACTTGGATGTACCTATGCGGTATGCACTGATGAGGGCAGTAATATGCGTAACAATACGCAGAAAAAACTCTGTATTTTTGTTAAACACCAGCCGGTGGATACTGTTGTTTGGAATTTGATGGTATGGAGCACCTTGGCAGCTTAATATGTACTAAATGGTACAATACTTGGATGTACCTATGTGGTATGCACTGATGAGGGCAGTAATATGCGTAACTATACGCAGAAAAAACTCTGTATTTTTTTAAAACACCAGCCGGTGGATACTATTGTTTGGACTTTGATGGTATGGAGCACCTTGACAGATTAACAGGTACTAAATGGTACAATACTTGGATGTACCTATGCAGTATGCACTGATTAGGGCAGTAATATGCGTAACTATACGCAGGAAAAACTCTGTATTTTTGTAAAACACCAGCTGGTGGATACTATTGTTTGGACTTTGACGGTATAGAACACCTTGACAGCTTAAAAGGTACTAAATGGTACAATACTTGCATGTACCTATGCGGTATGAACTGATGAGGGCAGTAATATGCGTAACTATATGCAGTAAAAACTCTGTATTTTTGTAAAACACCAGCCGGTGGATACTATTGTTTCGACTTTGACGGTATGGAGCACCTTGACAGATTAACAGGTACTAAATGGTACAATACTTGGATGTACATATGTGGTATGCACTGATGAGGGCAGTAATATGCGTAACTATACATAGAAAAAACTCTGTATTTTTTAAAAACACCAGCCGGTGGATACTATTGTTTGGACTTTGACGGTATGGAGCACCTTTACAGATTAACAGGTACTAAATGGTACAATACTTGGATGTACCTATGTGGTATGCACTGATGAGGGCAGTAATATGCGTAACTATACACAGAACAAACTCTGTATTTTTTTAAAAACACCAGCCGTTGGATACTATTGTTTGGACTTTGACGGTATGGAGCACCTTGACAGATTAACAGGTACTAAATGGTACAATACTTGGATGTACCTATGCCGTATGCACTGATTAGGACAGTAATATGCGTAACTATATGCAGAAAAAACTCTGTATTTTTTAAAAACACCAGCTGGTGGATACGATTGTTTGGACTTTGATGGTATGGAGCACCTTGACAGCTTAAAAGATACTAAATGGTATAATACTTGGATGTACCTATGCGGTATGCACTGATGAGGGCAGTAATATGTGTAACTATACACAGTAAAAACTCTGTATTTTTGTAAAACACCAGCCGGTGGATACTATTGTTTGGACTTTGACTGTATGGAGCACCTTGACAGATTAACAGGTACTAAATGGTACAGTACTTGGATGTACCTATGCAGTATGCACTGATGAGGGCAGTAATATGCGTAACTATAAGCAGAAAAAAATCTGTATTTAAAAAAAAAAAGCAGCCGCTGAATACTATTGTTTGGACTTGCACGGTATGTAGCCCCTTGACAGATTAACAGGTACAAAATGGTACAAATGCACTACAATCCACTGAACAATCACGTATTTCTGAACAGCAGCAGGACCCAACAGTGCAGCACCACAAAAAAACAAAAAATACAGGGATAAAACCCTAAATTGCACTCTGCCAAACTATTCTGAGCAGCAGAAGATTTGTGGAGCAAAAAAAAAAAAAAACTCAATTGGGCTGAAAAATGAGGAGATAAGATGCTTCAGAAAGTTCAGGCAGCTTGGAGATCTGTATGAGGCAGCTGACAGCTATCTGCCCCTCTCTGCTGCAATGCTCAATAACGTGAATAGGAGGTTTAGCTATCAATGATTCTTCTCAGTGTAACAGCAAAGCACTCTGCACTCCTGCATTTCCCTAATGCTGATGTGACTAGCAGTTGCAGTGTAACGCTGTGGTATAAGCTATTCACACACACGCAGTCCCGTCCTCTCTATCTGAGTGCATAGATGAAATGAAGAGAGGCAAGATGGCCGCCGATTATATAGGGGCTGTGACATCACAGGGGTCAGCGAACACTGATAGGCTGCATCTCACATGTGATTCAGGGTCAGCCCGCCTACCTTCATTCCCGCCGCTGTTTCCCGCCCTCCCATAATCCCCTGCCCCATGTACTCACATGTGGATCCGCCATCTTAGGTCTCCAATAGACTGGGACGCTGTAAAATGGAGTTTAATGAAGCGATTTGCTCGATCGAATTGCGGCGATATTCGTATTTGTTGCAAATCAAATTTTTCATGAAATTCGTAACAAATTTGGGTTCGTCAACTTCGATTCGCTCATCTCTAGTGTAAATTATTTTTATTTTATTTTCACTAAAATGCTAGTTGTCCCCCAAATGTTTTAATTTTTACAAGAGTTAATATGAGAAAATGCCACCCAAAATGTGTAACCCCATCTCTTCTGAGTATGGAAATACCCCATGTGTGGAAGTCAAGTGCTCAGAAAAGAAGGAGTCACATTTTGCTTTTGGAAAGAACATTTTGCTGAAATGCTTTTTGGGGGGCATGTCACATTTAGGAAGCCCTATGCTGCCAGAACAGCAAAGAAAAAAAAAACACACATGGCATATTATTTTGGAAACTACACCCCTCAAGGAATGCAACAAGGGGTACGGTGAGCCTTAACATCCCACAGGTGTTTAACGACTTTTTGTTAAAGTTGGATGTGTAAATGAACAAAAAAAAAATTCGCAAAAATGCTTGTTTTTCACCAAATTTTACATTTTTTACAAGGGGTAATAGGAGAAAATGACCCCCAAAATTTGTAACCCCATTTCTTCTGAGTATGGAAATACCCCATGTTTGGACGTCAAGTGCTCTGCTGGCGCACTACAATGCTTAGAAGAGGGGGACCGCCATTGAGCTTTTGGAAAGAAATTTTGTTTGAAATGATGACTCCCCTGGGCATTTCCCTGGTCCTGTCCCCGCCCCCTGCGCAGCGGGGACCGAAATTCCCATGGGTGTACATTTACGTCCTGAGTCCATAAGTACCAGGTTGTCAGCATGTAAGCATATGCCCTGGGTCCTTAACTGGTTAAAGGGGTACTCCGGTGGAAAACTTTTTTTTTTTTTTATCAACTGGTGCCAGAAAGTTAAACAGATTTGTAAATTACTTCTATAAAAAAAATCTTAATGCTTCCAGTACTTATTAGCTGCTGAATACTACAGAGGAAATTAATTTCTTTTTGGAACACAGGGCTCTCTGCTGACATCTCTGTCCATTTTAGGATCTGACCAAAGCAGCATCTGTTTGCTATGGGGATTTTCTCCTACTCTGGACAGTTCTTAAAATGGACAGAGATGTCAGCAGAGAGCACTGTGCTGTGGTATTCAGCAGCTAATAAGTGTTTGAAGGATTAAGATTTTTTAATAGAAGTAATTGACAAATCTGTTTAACTTTCTTGCACCAGTTGATTTAAAAAAATAAAAAATAAAACGTTTTCCACCGGAGTATCCCTTTAACACCTTCCGTAATAAAAGTTTGAATCACTCCCCTTTTACCATTTAAAAAAAAAAAATGTAAACAAAAATAAACATATACATATGTGATTTTGCCGCGTGCGTAAATGTCCGAACTATAAAAATAGAATGTTAATTAAACTGCACGGTCAATGGCATATACGTAAAAAAAATCTAAGTCCAAACTTGCATATTTTTGTTCATTTTGTATACCCTAAAAAAATTTATAAGAAGCGATCAAAAGTCCCATCAAAACAATGGTACCAATAAAAACTTCAGATCATTGCACAAAAAATGAGCCTTCAAATCGTCCTATATTCAGAAAAATAAAAAAGTTATAGAGAACAGAAGAAAATTTTAAACATACAAATTTTTGTGCATGTAGTTATATCTATATTTTTTTGTAGTAAAATAAAATCAAACCTATATAAACTGGGTATCCTTGCAACCGTATGGACCTACAGAATAAATGTAAGGTGTCAATTTTACTGAAAAGTGTAGAAACAGAAGCTGCTGAACATTGCAAAATGGTGTTTTTTTTTTTTTTCAATTTTGCCCCACAAATAATTTTTTTATGGTTTTTCCGTAGATTTTATGTTGAAATTATAGATGATATTACAAAGTAAAATTTATGGCGCAAAGAACAAGCCCTCATATGGGTCTGTAGGGGAAATTTGAAAGTGTTATGATTATGCTATGAGGAGGAAAAAACAAAAGTGCAATAATGAAAAAAGGCCTGAGAGGCAAGGGGTTAAAGGGGCACTCTGCTGCTCCCTGCAGCACCCAGTGTTAAGAACTTTTTTTCTAAATGCTGGGTGTGGGCGGTGGTGGTTGTGACATCACACATGGCTGCCTCGTTACATCATGCTACGCCCCCTCCATTCATGTATATGGGAGGAAGCATGGTTGCCATCATGCTCTCTCCCATAGACATGAATGGAAGGGGCATGGCGTGATGGGAGGGAGCTTCGGAGCAACCCTTTAAGAGTTTTTCTTTTTTTTTTTTACTTTTTTCTTTCTTTTGTAATGCAACTGACGTCTTCTGCTTATCAGCTTAATTTCTGTGAGTATGGAGTGATGAACCATGAAATTTACATAACCAAGCACTTATTAAGATATGAAACTACGTGCCAAAGAACCAAAGTACAGGTTTATGCACTTCCTGTATCCTTCCACCAGAGCCAAGTGACACTATACTTTTAACACCTGAAAGGGCTCTATTGTGGAGCCGAAACATAGCGTTCTGTCACAGATGCATGAATAAATTACATTTTTTCACTTCAGTTTTGCCTTGTGGAGTGGGGCTTCCTCTTCGGCTTTGCTTCTTATCTCTTGTCGGGTCCTGGAGCTAAGCACCCCGTTTGGACTAGATGTCCGGCAGACTGAACTATAAGTTCCAGCACAGTGCCCTTCTAAATTATTTTAAATAGATTAAAAGGCAAAGCTCTAAAGGCAACTGAAAATGCTCCGATCAAAAAGTAGAATTTCACTCCCAATGTATTTTGGGGGAAAAATTATTTCTCTAGAACACCGAACCATTGATTGTTATGCTACTGTACTGGGTAACAGCCTTCCACCTGTGGATTAAAGGGCTCTCCGGAACCAAGTCTGAGTAACTGGAGGATTCGATGACTAAAGATCAGTTTCATTTATGGCTGCCCAGTGGTTTTACACTATTTCATCAAAAACAATAGGAGATATTTATCAAAATCTGTGTACAGTAAGAGTGGTGAAGTTTAGTTTTACTACAAGTCTATTCATGTCATAGTTGTCACAGCGGCAGATGTGATGCAGTTCAATAAGAGAGTTCTTCTTTCTGCCGTAAATGGATCCCTGTTCTCATGAGAGTTGGGGGTCTTAGAGGATATCCGTGTTTTCACTACTCATATAAATAATGGCAACTAGAAAACACTGGCTCCAAGTGCAAAATTGAAAGCCCTCTTTTTTTTTTTTTTTTTTTTTTACAATATATGGTCCCTGTACATTTTCCTTTGGGCTTTTTTTTCCTTCTCTTTGTAGGTGTTGAGATCATAAATGATGATTTAAACGATCAATGACCTGGATCCAGCTCTATGACCTAATACCGGATCCAGGTCATTGATCATTTAAAACAAAAATAACACCATTATTTTTGTTTCAAAGCCATGTTCAATTTCAGAATAGGTGTTTGGTCGCTGGGGATGATGAGCAATGGGAACCCCTGTAGTCTCCTGAACGGGATCCGGCTCTTAGACAGCACGCGATCTATTCATTTAATTTCGCTTAGCACTCGGGTCTCTTTGGCGCTCACATAGATAGCCACTATGAACATTAGACATAGCTATGAACAGAGCTTATATATATATATATATATATATATATATATATATATATATATATGTATATAGTCCCACAAAGGGTCAATCTAGTAATGATCATCACAGGGATGTGTCACAATAGCAACACCTGGCAGCTGAGTTGGATAGACCATTGTGAATTTTGTGTCCTCTTATGCAGTCCTCCTCTAAGACCTTAAGAATGAAACAGGAACCCTTTGCTTCTTACCTCCTGTATTGGCCTATTGTGCTGCATCTAATGAACTGAAGGGAAAGAAATCCCATGGAAAGACATTTCCTGTTATGCACCCAGTAGCAGGTTGTCTACTGGTTCTTCTCCAACATCTCCGAGAGGGCAAAATGGCCAGCTACAATTGTAAAGCACTATTGCTGCCCTAAATTAGGCTGGCCTCATGGCTGGCTCAAATGCCCAATCCAGTAATGCAGAATCGGTCAGATTCTGTGGATGAAAATTGTCCTGTCAACCTAGTAAATAGATCTTTACTTTTATTTCTTTAACTAATGTTAAAATAGCCCCCCAAACCTCTTTATTTCTCAGACTGTAGACCAGAGGATTTAACACCGGAACAGCAACAGTATAGAGCATTGACAGCAACATGTCCTGCTCTTTAGAAGCTTCTGATTCAGGTTTCAGGTACAGAAACATAAGTGGTCCATAGAATAATATAACTGTGATGAGGTGGGAGGTGCAGCTGGAGAAAGCTTTCATCCGTCCTGCAGAGGTACGGATCTTCAAGATGGCGGAGAAGATAAAAATATAAGAGATTATAGTGAGCAGGAATTGTACGAAGGAAATAATAATAGTTTCAAAAAACATAAAACCCTTCCGGCTCGTAACGTCTGAAGAGGAAAGGGCAATGACTGAATTCAGATCACAGAAGAAATTATCAACATAGTGTGAATCACAGAATTGTAATATGGAGGTGAGAACTGAGTGTAACAGAGCATTGAAGGTGCCAACAATCCAAGCAATTGCCACCATGACTACATACACGTTCTTTCTCATGATTGCATAATACTGTAAGGGTTTACATATGGCCACATAGCGGTCATAGGCCATGGAAGTCAGCATGAAAATCTCCCCATTAGCACATAAGATAAAAAAAAACATCTGAATCATGCACCAATGAAATGAGATCTGGTGATCCTGCATTAGTGTGATAGAAAGAAGCTTAGGAATACTAGTCGAAGTGGATGTGATATCTACAATGGCAAGGTTACACAAGAAGAAATACATTGGAGTATGTAATTTTGGTACAAAACATATAAGAATAATAATTGTCAAATTCCCCAAAAAAGCCAAAAGATAAATGATCAATAGGCATAAAAATAGCTCAAGCTGTCCCACTGAAGACATTGAGAAGGCAACAATGTAAAATTCTTTATCAGAGCTAGAATTTATACAGTCATTCATGTTGTCGACCTGAGGACAGAAATGGGAAGTGTTTGTCAATATTTACATACATTTCCATCAACACCCTTGCTTTAATAACAAACTCTACTGCTTTTCATGGAGAACTTTAAGACTCACATTTACTAATGTGGTTCTGCCTTTTTTTGTTCTGGTTGTGCACTGAAATTGTGGTGCACGGCCATGTGACAGATAATGCAACATGGTGAACCCAACTTCTACAAAACAAATCCCTAAAAAGAGGTGTCATAACTAGAGATGGGTGTAATGAACCTTTAGAGCCTAAGTTCAGCCAAAATTTAGCTTAAAGCTTGGTTCGGCTATATTGGAACCTTGGGCCGTTTGGTTCTGCAGAGCCTGCTAAAATAACATTAGCCACATAGCAGAGGAGGAAGGATCACATGACCTCAGAGAACCCAGCTCTCCATTGCAAAAACTTATGCACATAGCTTCAGCAGCAAATTTAGAGATAGCAGATGTTAGGTGAAGATCTCTGTGAGGGACAACAAGCAGTGAACAACTCAGATAGGAGTAAGAGCACACATATAAAAATAATTACATTAATAAATTGGGAATAATTTTTTGCAGCTTGTAAAAAGTCATGCATTTTGACTTTCCAGGCAAAAAAGCCTGTTGCGACTTCCAAAAAAGTACAATTTATGGACCACTTGGAAAAAAGCTACTGCTTCTTTCTACAACTCTGTGTGCATATCAACACTGGCATCTGCCTCCAAAAAGGCATAATTTGTGGATAGGGATAAGCGAATCAAATCTGATTAATCCGTATTCGTTATGAATTTCAGGAAAAATTCTATTCGAAATGAATGCGAATATTGCCATGATTCGATTGTGTGGTACAGGCTACAGGGGCCGGGCATCTAAAATGGCGGATCCACATGTGAAGACATAGGACAAGGAATCCTGGTAAGGCGGGAAGGTGGGTAGGTGGGATGACCCTGAATCACATGCAGCATGCAGCCAATCAGCAGCCAGCCACCCCTGTGATGTCACAGCCCTATATAATCGACATCCATCTTGCAGCCAGTCGCATCAGCTTTCTATTACAGAGAGAGAGAGAGGGACAGAAAAGCATTTTTACAGCAGCGATTCACCAACCAGTCACATCAGCGTTCTATTGCAGAGAGAGAGTGACAGAGAGCAGTGTGTTGCACAGAAAAGCTTTTTTACAGCAGCAATTCACCTTAAGCCCAAATCCAGCCTAGAAGCACTGATAGGGAAGGGAGTGAAATTGAGAGACAAAGTGGAATTTTGTGTGTAGTACACAGCGACTATGTGCTGCGGCACTTGTGTGTACAACAACTGAAAAGCCAATAGTAGCCAGCCAGTTAGGGTGAGCAGAGCACTTAAAGGGTATTATCCTCTATTAAGTGTAACTTGTACGTACATGAAGTGGTGTACCATTTTGGTCCTGTTTAAGTCTTAAGGGCCTAGAAACTTTAAAAGGCCAGCGAAAAGCACACACCTGCTGATGTTGTAAACAAATACTGTTTTCAAGAGTACTTGAGTGCATTGTTTTCCCCTCATAAGGGCCTACCACATACGTACATCTAAGTGGTGTACCATTTTTTTTACTGTTAAAGTTTCCAGCCACTTCCAGGCTTTCTCATTCTGCAACTATATGGTCTCCTCATGCTTCTGCCAACTCCAGTCTCCAGGCTGTGTCATTCAGCCACTATATGGTCTGCTCTTGCTGCCGCCAACTCCAGGCTGTGTCATTAAGCCACTAGATGTCTCTTCATGCTGCCGCCAACTGCAGCCTGTGTTATTCAGCCACTCTATGATCTCCTCACACCTCCAGGCTGTGTCACTGTACTGCCATGTTGTCTCCTCATGCTGCTGGCACATTAAATAAAACTTTTTAGGTTCATCTATTTGAAATATTCAATTTAAAAGTTAAAAATATCTTTAATATCTCGTCAGGCTGTTGCCACCTCCAGGCTGGGTCATTCAGCCACTATATGGTCTCCTCATGCTGCCGCCACCTCCACACTGTGTCATTCAGCCACTATATGGTCTTCTCACGCTGCCGACATCTCCACGATGTGTCATTCAGCCACTATATGGTCTCCTCATACTAATGCCTCCAGGCTCTATCATTGTGCCGCTCTGCGACAGTGATTCTAATAGAGACGCCTCTAATCTGCATGTCATACAAATATCAGTATTATTTCACTAACCAAGCAAACATTCTATGTGTGCTTCAGCAAGGCAACGTTTTCTACACCCCTATTGAGGCTCTCCGTAGGCCAAAAATAGCCGTTTTTAATACAGATTTGCCACAAATAAATTCAGACTGAACCAAATTTTTGCAGAAAATTCGACAAATCAGCCAAATCAAATTTTTCTAAAATTTGCTTATCTCTATTTGTGGACATTATTTTTAAAAAGCATATAAAAGTGTTTTTTTATTTAACATGTTAGGCTTGGTTCACATATGTCCAGCATCCGGCATAGGTGTACTCAGCATAAATCTTGCCTCTACTGATGCCGCAACTGATGACAATGTACATCAGTTGTCATCAGTTGTATGGCATCCAGCTTCCATTGTTTCTGGCAGTGCAAAGGGGAACTCAGCAAGTTGTACTCCCCTGTCGGTGCTGTCCGGCGTATCAAAATTGGGATGCTGGATGATTGTGAACTGTCCCATTCAAATTAATGGGATCAGTTCTAGCATCAGTTTCCCTCTGGTACATGCCAGAGGGAAACTATGCCAGACAACTAATATGCACTGCTCAAAAAATAAAGGGAACAATAAGAGAACACATCCTAGATCAGAATGAATGACCTATTCGTATGAAATACTTTCGTCTTTACATAGTAAAATGTGCTGACAACAAAATCACACAATAAATATCAATGGAAATCAAATTTATCAACCCGTGGAGGTCTGGATATGGAGTCACACTCAAAATCAAAGTGGAAAACCACACTACAGGCTGCTCCAACTTTGATGTAATGTCCTTAAAACAAGTCAAAATGAGGCTCAGTAGTGGCACGTGCCCGTATGACCTCCCTACAACGCCTGGGCATTCTCCTGATGAAGTGGTGGATGGTCTCCTGAGGGATGTCCTCCCAGATCTGGACTAAAGCATCCGTCAACTCCTGGGCAGTCTGTGGTGCAACGTGGCATTGGTGGATGGAGCGAGACATGATGTCCCAGATATGCTCAATCGGATTCAGGCCTGGTGAACGGGCGGGCCAGTCCACAGCATCAATGCCTTCCTCTTGCAGGAACTGCTGACACACTCCAGTCACATGAGGTCTAGCATTGTCTTGCATTAGGAAGAACCCAGGGCCAACTACACCAGCATATGGTCTCACAGGGGGTCTGAGGATCTCATCTCGGTACCTATTGGTAGTCAGGCTTCCTCTGGCAAGCACATGGAGGGCTGTGCAGCCCCCCCAAAGAAATGCTTCCCCACACCATTACTGACCCACTGCCAAACCAGTCATGCTGGAGGATGTTGCAGGCAGCAGAACGTTCTCCACAGCGTCTCCAGACTCTGTCACGTCTGTCACATGTGCTCAGTGTGAACCTGCTTTCATCTGTGAAGAGTACAGGGCGCCAGTGGTGAATTATCCAATCTTGGTGTTCTCTGGCAAATGCCAAACATCCTGCACGGTGTTGGGCTGTAAGCACAACCCCCACCTGTGGACATCAGGCCCTCATACCACCATCATGGAGTCTGTTTTTGACCGTTTGAGTGGACACATGCACATTTGTGGCCTGTTGGAAGTTATTTTGCAGGGCTCTTGCAGTGCTCCTCCTTACACAAAGGCGGATGTAGCAGTCCTGCTGCTGGGTTGTTGCCCTCCTAGGGCCTCCTCCGCGTCTCCTGATGTACTGGCCTGTCTCCTGGTAGCGCCTCCATGCTCTGGACACTACGCAGACAGACACAGCAAACCTTCTTGCCACAGCTCACATTGATGTGCCATCCTGGATGAGCTGCACTACCTGAGCCACTTGTGTGGGTTGTAGACTCCATCTTTTGCTACCACTAGAGTGAAAGCACCGCCAGTATTCAAAAGTGACCAAAACATCAGCCAGGAAGCATAGGAACTGAGAATTGGTCTGTGGTCACCACCTGCAGAACCACTCCTTTATTTGGGGGTTCTTGCTAATTGCCTATAATTTCATTTCCACGTGTTGTCTGTTCCATTTGCACAACAGCACATGAAATTGATTGTCAATCAGTGTTGCTTCCTGTGTGGACAGTGTGATTTCACAGAAGTGTGATTTACTTGGATTTACATTGTTTTGTTTAAGTATACTTGGAGTTACATTGTGTTATTTAAGTACAGGGCTTTTGAGGTTCTTACACAGCGATAAACACACATTTTTAAACAATTTTTTTGACAAACCTTTGCCAAATCTTTTTGCCAGAGTTTGAGGAACATACAGAATGGAACTTTTTTAAGGTTTTATCTAGATAGCTCTTGCATTTTAGATGGATAAATAATTGCAAACCAAATAGTTCATTTTTTTAAATGTTTTTGTTAATATTAATCAAAATGTTAATAATTTTCAAATTTAAGCATTATTTTAAAGCAAACATAATTCATTGCTGCTCTTTATTTTATTCCCCTGTTACAAAATGAGTTATTTACTGCTCTTATACTTATATTTTTATATAGGTAAAGTTACAGTTTTCAAAGGGGAATTCTGAATTAGCATTGTGTCACACAATTGATTTTCTTTTTCAAAATATAACATTTTTAGGAGTCCTATTGAAAGGAAAAATATGAAAAATCATTTAGGAACTCCGTTTATATCATAAGATCCTAGTTCTCTCCACTGATGAATGACAGGGAATATTCTTGGTCAGCAAGGCACCAAAAAAAATTAATAAAAAAAAAACCCAATCTGCGGGCCAGAATCCACAGGCTTGCGCCAAAATAATAAATAACATGAAAAAGCCCCATAAAGTCCCAGAACCCGACCAACAGTTAAAACTCCTCATTATTAGTACATCAGTGCCCAAGAGCATATAGCAGAGTTTCCCAACCAGTGGGCCTCCAGCTGTTGCAAAACTACAACTCCCAGCATGCCCGGACAGCCTTTGGCTGTCCGGGCATGCTGGGAGATGTAGTTTTGCAACAGCTGGAGGCACACTGCTTGGAAAAAACACTGGCCTATAGTATGACTTGAAAGCTGAAAAAGGAGTTAATAAAATTAGTGTCAATATTTAGTATTAATAATTTTAAGTTTAACATCATATATATAAATTATCCCTAAAATACAACATGATTTTTACAAGAGCAAAATGTATCTTATGGGGAACAAAAGATTTGAGCTTTGTACTGAAAAAAAAACCTAATTATTAAAGTGGTTTTATCTTCTTAGTAGGCAGCAGCATATGACTATTGAGGGTGCGTTTACACGCTCTTTGTTTTTGCGGGTTTTCTGCAGCATATTTGAAAGGTGCGGGCTCTTCTCGGCTGTCCATAGCAGATTATCCGCGGCGGAATTTACGCTGCGGAAAATCCGCTGCAGTCCCTACTGACTTCAATGGGGCGTGTGGCAGATTTTCTGCAGCGTAAATTCCGCTGCGGACAATCTGCTATGGACAGTGGAGAAGAGCCCGCCCCTTTCAAATAAGCTGCGGAAAACCCGCAAAAACAAAAAGCATGTGAACGCACCCTGAAAGCCCTTTGTTCGTGTCCATAGTGGACCATAGTGGTCTGTGTAGTAATGGAAGTTGATAGCACCATATAAATAAATAACAACGATAATAAAAAAATGTTATATAAAAAAATATATATAACAAAAAAATATATATATACTGCCTGTGTAAATGAAACCTCCTTTGAAACTTACTGGTTATTTTTGAAATATTGTAATATGTATATAAACTCTCTCGGTATCACATAGATATAATCTCCAGTCCTTTCTCTTTGGCTTTCACTTCTGGGTTGAACTGGGAATGCCTTTTATACTATTAATGTGACTGGGAATTTAGGCCTATGGAGAGTATAGAAAATAGCAGTGGGAGCTATTATTTTTATTTTACAAAAATTAACCATTTTATAGGCTAATCTACCTGTACTATATCACTTGTATTAAAGAGGTACTCCGGTGGAAATTTTTTTTTTTTAAATCAACTGGTGCCAGAAAGTTAAACATATTTGTAAATTGCTTCTTATAAAAAAAATTTAATCCTTCCAGTGCTTATCAGCTGCTGCTTACTCCACAGGAAGTTATTTTCTTTTTGAATTTCTTTTCTGTCTGACCACAGTGCTCTCTGCTGACACCTTTGTCCATGTCAGGAACTGTCCAGAGCAGGAGCAAATACCCATAGTAAACCTGTCCTGCTCTAGACAGTTCTTGACATTGACAGAAGTGTCGACATAGAGCACTGCAGTCAGACAGAAAAATCCCCGCCGTACCCACGTCATACCCCATTCACTTCAATGAGCTGGACTGAGTCAGACCACAGTTTCCAGTCTGGCAACAAATCCGGATACTGTCCAAATATGAGCTGGCCAGAGTCACTAGCTGACTGTTTGGCTCACTGAAGTGAATGGTGTCCTGCACGGGTCCATATGGCAATGGCAGGTTTTTAAATTCTACCACCGGATCCAGCTGACGTATAACAAAAACGTGGTGTGAATGCACCCTTAGAAAAATACACTTCATAAACAACACTCACAGGACATAATATTTAGCAGTAGAGCAGTAGTATACTATATTATTGAAGTAATCACAAGGTCACAGATAAAAGTGCTGTGTTGTCTAAACAAGACTAATAAAATTTGCAAAGATCAGACCAAAACGTAAGAGAATGGTCAACAATTTTGATGTAGCCTTCTCTGGATTCTAATCACCTAACATTAGAACATGTTGTGGTGAGCCACAGTGAATGGCTGGACCACAGGGTGTAGTGGTGTAGGTGGATGGGACAGATGGTATTAACCCCAGGGGCAAGGTTTTATTAACCCCTAATGTTTGTGACGCCAGAGTGGTTTTTGGGTATCAGGAACCACCCAAACGATATCTCCGCTATCCCAATGGCTAGGCAGTGAAATGAGAGTCCACAACCAGGTTATGGTTTAACGGAGGCTTTATTTAGGTCAGACAGTTGTTATAGTCTCTACAGCTAGGCCAGAACCCCAGAGAAGTTGCCAGGAACACAGAAGGACCTCACAGCTTGCTGGGACCAATTATACTTGTAACAGACTTTAGATGCTTGACTTTAGGCTTGACTAGACTTTAGGCAGTGACAGCAGACATAAACATGACTTGCTGGAAGTGACTATAGATGTGAGGCCTTCCAGGTAGCTCTACACTAGCACTGAGACATCTGGTCTCCATTGTTCCTCAGAAGCAATGATGGTAGAAGACCCCGAATTGTAATGGCTGTCCCCTTATAAAGGGGGGCTGAGCCAGAAGCCCATAGGTCAAGCTGCGGGTCATGTGTTAAGCTGGCCCTCTCTGGGTAACATAAACATAACATGTAACATCTCACAGGTCCTTTAGACAATTACATTAGTCCTCCAAAGGTCCTTTATACCGGCTATACATTTGTATACTGACTGTACATATAGTACAATAAATAACATTAAAGTAACAGCATGGGAGACACTGCAGGAGAACCCCCAGGTCACTGAGGGACTCAACCTGACAGGGCCTAAGTGTAGTGCAGGACCATGTCCTGTACTGGGACATTGCAATGTTGGTTGTTAACCACATAGGGACCCAGGGAGTACAGGTACGCCTTTGGTCCCGGGCACTGTCATGAAATAAAAAAATTGATATGTTGTAGTACTTAAGTACTACAACATATCTCTAATATACTTTAATTTAAAAAAGAGATTTTAAACCAGTTTAAAATCACTTTTAAATTCGGCCACTAGGGGTCGCCCTCCTAGTGGCCGCATGCATTCAGCAGTGACTACAGAATTTTGACTCATTTAAGCCTGGCAACAAGTCAAAATTCAGTCACTGCAGTGCTCGCTCCCGCCTCAATCAGACAGGTGGCAGTGAGCGCTTTGAAGGAAGTGGATGCGCGCAGGCTCCCGGGGACAAGGTAAAGTATTATGCCGGGGGGGGGGGGTTGAGGGCTGCGCGGCAGGGAGCGGTATGTGCGGCCATCACAGATCCGGTGTTCACCTATACAGGGTGCCTCCAGTTGTTTCCCCACTGCAACTCTCAGCATGCCCTGACAGCCAATAGATGTCAGGGCAAGCTGGGAGTTGTAGTGGGGAAACAGTTGGAGGGACACTGAATAGGTGAACTAAGGGGGGTGGGGAGGGGGAGTGGGTTGAGCGGAGCGGTGGGGCCGGGGGGGTTGCGGGCTGCGCGGCAGGGAGAGGTATATGTGGCCATCACAGATCCGGGGTTCACCTATACAGGGTGCCTCCAGTTGTTTACCCACTACAACTCCCAGCATACACTGACAGCCAATAGATGTCAGGGCAAGCTGGGAGTTGCAGTGGGGAAACAGCTGGAGGCGCCCTGCATAGGTGAACTACGGGGACGGAAGTGTCGGCTCCAGCAGGCATCAGTGACGCCTGCCTGGTAGTGAGCATACTACCAGGCAGACAAAAAGGCATTTTTAATAGGTAAAAGAAAAAATTAAAGGCAGGTAGGGGTTAGGGATAGATGGGTAATAGGCAGGGACAGAAAAAAGAAAAAAAAGTGATGGTGGGAGCTATCCTTTAAGGACCCAGGGCGTACCTGGGAATTTCGGTCCCCGCTGCGCGCCGGGCGGGGACCGGACTGGGGTGACTGCTAATATAGTTCAGCAGGCACCCCACGCAAATGCCCAGGGGGATCATCAGAACCCCCCCCCATGTTGGCGATTGGCGCAAATCGCAAGTGAGTTCACACCAGGATTCCAGGTCATTACGGGTCTATGGTGACCCGAAATATATGGGGGATCGCGGTTGTCCAAGACACCTACAATCCCCCTGAAGGGATAGGAGTGAGGTAGCAGGGGTGCCACCCCTCCTATCCCTGCTATTGGTGGTCTAGACGCGACCACCAATAGCAGATCGGGGGGTTAACTTTAATTTTCCCCGTTCTGCCCACCCACAATAGACGGGGCAGGGCGGGGAAATGACGGAGGACCGGGCGCCGGAGTCCACTTACCCATCTGTGACGGCTGCGTGCTGTGATCAGGACGGGGATCGGCAGAAGAAGAGGACGGCGATGCGACTCCCTGGATCCTACAGAGGCCGGTGAGTTGCCTAGCAACATCTGGAGGGCTACAGTCTGAGACCATATACAGTGATCTCTATACTGCAGCCCTCCAGATATTGCAAAACTACAACTCCCAGCATGCCCAGACAGCTGTTTGGGCATGCTGGGAGTTTTAGTTTTGCAACAGCTGGAGGGTCACAGTTTAGAGATCACTGTACAGTGGTCTCTAGCTGTATTCCTCTAAATGTTGCAAAACTACAACTCCCAGCATGCCCAAACAGCTGTCTCGGAATGCTGAGGGTTGTAGTTGAGTACCTCTAGCTGTATTTTTATAATTCGGACATTTCTGCATGCGATACCACATATGTTTATTATTTTTTTTTTTACAATGTTTTTTTTAATGGGAAAAGGGGGGTGATTCAAACTTTTATTAGGGGAGGGGTTAAATGATCTTTATTCACTTTTTTCACTTTTTTTTTTGCAGTGTTATAGCTCCCATAGGGACCTATAACACTGCACACGCTGATCTTTTACATTGATCAGTGGTTTCTCATAAGAAACCACTGATTGATGATTCTGCCGCTTGACTGCTCATGCCTGGATCTCAGGCACTGAGCAGTCATTCAGCGATCGGACACCAGGAGGCAAGGTAGGAGACCCTCCTCGTATCCTACAGCTGTTCGGGACGCCGCGAACAGCCACCTGAGCTAACCGGCAGTGATTTGGTTTCACTTTACAAAGGGTTAATAGCGCGCTGCACCCTGATCAATGCTGCACGCTATTAGCCACGGGTCCTGGCCGTTGTTAGAGGCCGGGCCTGACCCGCCATGACACGGGGCCAAGCCGTGGCCCCGCTTTATAGAACGGGCGCGGACTCAGGACGTACAGGTACGCCCTGGGTCCTTAACAGGTTAATACACCAATGATGTCAATAATTTCTAATCCCCTACTCCCATCAGGTCTCAAATCAGAAGTAGTAGATCCCTGGAAAAAAGTTAATCTGATATCCCTGAAAGATATAATAGATCCGCTTAGGAGGACTCTATTGCCTTCTCAAACTTTCCAATCTGAATATGAGCTTCCTGATCCCTCTCTGACTCTGTATCGAGACATTGAGACCTTAACTTCTACTGCTTTTGTGGACAACTCATTTCCTCCTTTGACGCCTTTTGAAAACATATGTAGACGTTATAATACTACTAGAGGACTCATATCAGGTATATATTCTCTAATGATAACACCTGTGATCTCTTAAATACGTCACCCCTACATGAGTGAGTGTGAATCTTACATAGGAAGAAAGCTAACCTTTAACCAGTGGCAGGCCATTTGGATAAATGCGAAGAAATCTTCGTCATGCATCATTCACAGAGAGAACCAATATAAGATTCTAACCTTCTGGTACCACACATCAGAATTGCTTCACCGTATGTACCCCCAGGTGTCTCATCAATGTTGGAGATTTCAAGTATCGGTTGGCACACTCACACATATATTTTGGGAATGCCCGGTTCTAAAAAATTATTGGAATACACTTAAAGAACTTATCATACAATTTCTAGGGCTCACTCTCCCTTTGGATCCAGCTACTTACCTCCTAAATTTGGTACCTAGAGACCTACCTAGGACCAAAGTTAGACTTTTGTTGCACATAATTACAGCAGCAAAATGTATGGTCCTGACCTGGTGGAAAGACTTTAGACCTCCACCATTTGATGCACTCCTGGAAATGATAAGAGAGATACGTAGAATGGAATATCTTTCCGCAACATTTGACAATAATTTTGCTAAATTCCATGTGGTATGACGGGACTGGGATGCATATGATGACTGACCACTATAGGGACCCTCAAGGAGGAGGATCTGGAGAGGACCATGCAGGTTTGGACCTTTGTTCGGTTATTGATTTTCTGTTATTTTCTTTTTCACTTTCACCTCTCTTTAGTTACCCCTATTAACTTGGTTTTGCTCTACTGTTCCATTGAATGAGGAATCTATGGTTACTTATATCATACATTCTTATTACATTTTTTCTATGATTAATATGTTTAAAAGATGGCTTACTAATGAATAACCGTAATTACTGACATGACTATTACTAGTAGTAGAGGTATAGTTGTACATGTTCATAACTGAGATTTTACCCTACTGGCTTAAACTTGTTTGGAAATGTATCTGTGACCTTCAAGACCATCAGATTCTTTGGTAACTCTTGGCTCTTTTTCTACTGTTATTATTATTTTATCTTACTGGTCATTACTTTTCCTTTGTTATTGTTTTCTTTTGAAAAATGTTGAAAACCAATAAATAAACAGTTATATATATAAAAAAAAAAAAGAAAGAAGTCATTTACAAATCTGTTTAACTTTCTGGCACCAGTTGATTTAAAAAAAAGTTTTCCACAGGAGTACCCCTTTAATACTGTTTTTACTTAACTGCATACTTCTCTTTATGTTGTAAAAGTTATGTAATTCAGTGCACTCATTTGAAACGTGCAGTGTATTTGAGTTTACTGACTTATATGTACTTTGTGCACAGCTTAACCTCTTAAGGACGCAGGGCGTACCTTTACGCCCTGTGCCCGATCCCGGTGCTTAAAACGGGGTCACGCCTTGACCCCACATCACACCGGGTCGGTCCCGGCTGCGGCACAGATCGTTGTGCTGCGCGCTATTAACACTTCAGACGCGGTGATCAAAGTAGATCGCTGCATCGAAAACGAAACTAAAAGCTTCCCGGCAGCTCAGTCGGGCTGATCGGGACTATCGCGATAAAATTTCGATGTCCCTATGCGCTAGGATGCGAGCTGAGGTCCCCTTACCTTGCTCCATCGCATCCGATCGGCATTTGATTGCTCCAAGCCTGAGCTACAGGCTTGAGCAATGAAACACCTATTACGCTGATCCATGCAAAGCTATGGCTTTGCAGGCATCAGGGTAAAAAAATCTATGTGTGCAGTGTTACAGCCCCCTATGGGAGATATAACACTGCAAAAAAAAAGGGAAAAAAAGTTAATAAAGGTCATTTAACCCCTTCACTAATAAAAGTTTGAACCCCCTCCTCCACTTTTTCCATAAAAAAAAAATGTGTAAATAAAAATAAACATATGTGGTATCGCTGCGTGTGTAAATGTCGGAAATATAAAAAATATATAGCTAATTAAACCGCACGGTTAATGGCGCACACGTAAAAAGATTCCAAAGTCCAAAATAGCGTATTTTTGGTCACTTTTCATATCATAAAAAAGGAATAAAAAAACGATTAAAAAGTCCGATCAATGCAAAAATGGTACCAATAAAAACTTCAGAACATGGCACAAAAAATGAGCCCTCATATGGGCCCATACACGGAAAAATAAAAAAGTTTGGATAGGGCATAAGATATCTAGGGGCAGATTCAAAAACATTTTATATGTTGAACATATGTTGTAATTTACTTCATGAGAAAATTTTACTTCCTTTTTATAGGAATCATGGCTTATAAAAAAAAAAGACCATCAGAGGTCCCATACCATCCAGAACATTTTTCTGTCGAGCAGCATAATCTTTGTCACAGCCAAGGCACAGACAGGAACAAAGTTCAGAAAGTGAGGGTGAGACTAGCACTTCTGTGTGCTCCCTCCTGTCTTTTCAGGCTGTGGCATAAAAAACAGAGAGGAGGGGGTTACAGGGCAGTCTGCTTGCCCCCTCCAAAGCACAAAATGATAAACCAAGTAAGCAACAGAAAGAAGGTATTTGTGAGAAAAATATAGGTGCTAGACACATAACACATAACATTTTCTTTTTATGGGATATGGTAGGTACTTAAGACTAGGTTCACACAGTGTTTTTTTTCAGGCATCTTTCATTAGTAAAAATGCATTCGCAAAATTGTGTCTACATTTTTTACATTAATGTGCTCTTTTGAAGTCTAAGGGAAAGTGGTTATCTGTGCACATAATATGTAAAAAATGTGGAATGTTTTTTTGGGCACCATGTTTGTATTGGCAGAAATATTGATGGTAGAAAGTGAAGCAGCACTCACTGGGTCTGTAGCAAAAAAATTTCTTTCTTAGTGCAGTGTCATAAAAGCAGGGGAACAAAAATGCTGGCACTGCCAGCCTGATTACAGCCATTTCATACACACTATAACATGATGAGCACTTTCATTTCAGAGCTGAGCACCGCGGGAGGGCATTGTTCTATGCATGCAGAGGAAGCCTGAAGTTCTGTACCCAGTGGGACTCAATAATAGTGACTGCGCACATTTTTACTCTGCTGTACCAAATGCTGTCTCTCTGATAATGCATCAGTAAAGTGACCCCATTTTGAAAACAATACCCTTCAAAGAATATATTTAGAAGGATAGTTAGCATTTTTATCCCAATTGTGTTTCACTATTTTTTTTTTAGCCACGGAAAATGATAAAACATTTTTCTATATATATGTTGTTTTGGCCCAACTTTTTAAATCTTCTCAAGAGCTGATAGGGGAAAAAGTATCACGCGATTCAATACGTATGCTCCCGAGTACAGTTGTACCCTGTATGTGAACATAAGCTGTTCTTTGAGCAAATAGCAGGACTGAGAAAAGAAGGAACACCATTTCGTTTTTTAGTGTACATTCTGCTGGACAAATTTCAGGGCAACGTTGTATCTGGGGTACCAAGACAATAAAAATCCCCATAAGTGACCCAGTTTTGGGAATAATCCACCACAAGGACTTTTTTGGATAAATTGGCCGTGAAAATGAAAAAAGTTTATTTATTTATTTATTTTTAACTATAGTTTACCACTTCTATGCCACAAAAACACTTTTGGTAAACAAATTTCATGATTGTGTAGCATTGTGAGAGTCTTAACTTCTTATTTTTCCATCAACAAAACTGTGTTAGTGTATCTCTTCGTGGGATGAGTTGGCATTCTCTCCGGTACCAATTTTAGCTATAAATATTTATAGATTTTTTTAGGAACTTTCGGAATATTTTACAGATGTATGTATGTATGCATGTATGTTTTTCAACTTTAATTTTTTTACTAAATAAAACATTTGTAATGGAGAAAATAATATATTTTTTTAAAGTGTTTTGACTTCACAGCTTACAGGACCTTTTCAATCACTGCGGTCGTGAGGACGGGGATACCAGACACAACTTGCCACCATCCCCATGCCTGATGTTAAGGAAGGTCCATTGGCTCCTTCCCCTGCCATCATGTTGCAGTCAGCAGTTATGTCATCACACTGCTGCACCACAGGAAGAGGATCAAGGAGCTCATTGGTTTCAGGTAAGTATAGTTTTTATTTTTTATTTTTTTCTTCACAGGGAGCACTACTAAGAGAAGAGGGGGACTATAGACTTTTTGGGGGTCTGCTTATTTCCTTAATGTTGGTCTGCCTATATAGCTAATGGGGGTCTGTCTATGGACCTGCCTACAAATTTACGGGGGTCTGCTTATTTACCTTATGGGGGAACGTCTACCTACTTTTTTTTTTTTTTTTTTTTTGGGGGGGGGGATTGGACTATTTACCTAATGGAGGGAAAGGGGATAGTCTGACTATCTAGTGAGGGGATCTGCATTTTTACCTAATTTCCAACAAATGAGGGGAAGTCAACCTATCGACCTAATTGGGCGAGAGGATAGTGTGCCGATTTAGGGGGGACCTACCTGCTTAAGATAAAAAAATTTTGCAAAAGGGACACTACAAAGGAGAGGGAGAACCTTATGGGAAATGGGGGAGCTCCTTACCTTGTCTTGCTAAAATCTTGTTACCTAGGTTACAACAAGCTGTCAACAAGGGGAGGAAAGGAGAAGGAATATCAGGGTAAGGAGGCAAGTTTGTGAAATAAAGTATTTATATGAACATTTAGCTTGGTGTTCCCTACAGTTGACTACATGAGTTAAGATTGGAAATTCCCAGCTTAGAAATCTATGTGTGGCCCAAGAAATGCAGCTGATTTTAAATTCTGTGTGTACCCCTGACGGGAATGGGTTTGCCAAGTTGTAGCTACACCACTGTGTATATTACAGTTGGCTTCCCTTGTGGATGAAACCCCCACACGGAGCAATGACTGCTGGAAGACAGTACTGTGCTGCTGTATATTTATGTAGAGCAGTCAGGTACTGTATGTTTCAACAATGTGGAAGAAAACCAGAGTGCCCATGCTCAGAAAAAACTGATAAAAACATGTACACACTCCATGCAGTTACCTAGAAAAGGCTGGACTCCATAGCAAGCTTTTGACTATGCCTCCTTTCCACATCAACATTTACAATTCCATGGCCTGTAGCTCCCTGATGCCTAAAGCACTGTTTGCCAGCTTGCCACAGTGAAATTTCCTGCCGGCAGTCACAAGCTAACACACAAATCTACCTAGCCTCAACAGGGTGCTCACTCTGCAGTCGCTCTGTGACTGCTGACAGCACATTTGCAGAGAGAAATATGCTGCAAATGCACTGTATGTGACTCTACACTTAAAGTTAAAACAAGGGTATGCTTTCCTGCTGTAAAAACTGGGGACATTTTCTAGGCAGATGAGCGTGCAGCACAGAGCTCCCTCTGCTATGTTCTGGACACAGACTGTTCTACTTTACCTGCAGCACTGGAATTGAGTCCTTCCTCCAACCAGAAATACTGGGACAGCAACTGCAGCCTACCTCATGGTAGCCACGACCTCTCCCATAGGTCTGAAAGGGGGATACAGAAGGGTCTGCTTCAGGACAGAGAAATATAAGAGGGGACAGAGGGCAGAGGGGTATGGGGGACAGAGGGGTCTGGAGTAGGCTAAAGGAGTCTAAGATGGAAACAGATGGGTGTGGAAAACAAAGGTGTCTGGAGGAGGACAGAAGAGACTGTGGTGGGACAGAGGGGTTCAGAGGAGGACAGGGGAAATTGGACATGAGCTCAAAGGAGTCAGAAGTACGATAGAATATGCTGTTGGGGGCAAAGGAGTCCGAAGGAGGGAATAGAGGGGTCTAGTGGAGGACAGAAAAGTCTGTGGGGGAGCACATGGGTCTGGAGGAGTACAGAGGAAACTGGATGGGAGGTCAGAGAAGTCTGGAGAAGGAAACGGAGGGGTCTGGAAGAGGATAGAGAAGTATGTGGGAGATAAGATGGGTCTTAAGCAATACAGAGGAGTGATTAGGGGAAGAGAGGGGTCTGAAAGAAGGACAGAGAAAACTGTAAGGGAGATTAGAGGAGTCTAGAAGATGGGACAGAGTGGTCTAGGGGAGGACAGAGGAGTCTGTTAGAGGACAGAGAGGTCTGGAGGAGGGCAGGGAAAATTGCATGGGGGGGTCAGAGGTTTCTGGCGTGAGACAAGAGTATGTAGGAGGACAGAGGAGTCTGCGGGGGAATATAGGGGTCTGGAGGAGGATAGAGAAATTTGGAAGAGATGCCACTGGCAGCAAAAGATTCAGATTTTTTAAACCAATGGTCATTGAGAGGGCCCTGTAATCAGCCCTGTTGACAATTCATAGAAAACATAACAAAGGCTTATAGATTTCTATATATCCTCATTTAATAAATGTTACAATAGCACCCCAAACTTCTTTATTTCTTAGACTGTAGACCAGAGGATTTAACAAGGGAACCCCAACAAGATAAAGCACAGAAAGCAATTTGTCCTGTTCTTTAGTATCTTCAGATTCGGGTTTCAGGTACAAGAATAGAAGGGGTCCATAGAACAATACAACTATGATGAGGTGGGAGGTGCAGCTGGAGAAAGCTTTCATCCGTCCTGCAGAGGTACGGATCTTCGAGATGGCGGAAAATATATAAGTATATGAAATTATAGTGAGCAGAAATTGTACAAGGGATATAAAGACAGCTTCAAAAAACATAACAATATTCCTACTTGTAAGATCTGTAACGGAGAGAACAATGACCGAATTCAGATCACAGAAGAAATTATTGATATTGTATGAATTACAGAATTCTAATATAGAAGTAAGTATAGCCTGCGATAGGGAATTCAAAGTGCTAACTATCCAAGTGGAGGCCGCCATTACAATGTATACGTTCTTTCTCATTATTATATAATATTGTAGGGGCTTACATATGGCCACATAGCGGTCATAGGCCATTGACGTGAGGATGAAAATTTCCCCATCAGCACATAAGATGAAAAAAAACAACTGAGTCACGCAGCCAGCAAAAGAAATTCTATGATCTTGGGTTAGTGTGATGGAAAGAAACTTAGGAACACAAGTAGTAATAGATGTGATATCTACAATGGCAAGGTTACACAGGAAGAAATACATTGGAGTGTGTAATTTTGGTACCAGGCATATCAGAATAATTATTGTTAAATTCCCCAAAAAAGCCAAAAGATAAATGATCAATAAGCTGAAAAATAGCCCAAGTTGTCGCACTGAAGACATTGAGAAAGCAACAATGTAAAAGTTATGTTCAGAACTAGAATTTATACAGTTATTCATGTTGTTGGCCTGCGGACAGAAATAAGACATCATGACTATTTACAGTAAACATCTTGCTATATATAAGAAGAGTGTTCAGGAGCGAACCTCCTTCCTGATTCCTATGTAGATGACCTCTAAACCACTATGACCCCAATCTACTCATATTTAATCAGGTTTGTCTTCAGTGAATTGTCAGTCATGAAGGGTTACACACGTTACATTTACTATTTTATTGAAGTTACTATTGAAGTTCATGGGCTTTAAGTTTGAGATAAATTTGGGTTCACAGACTCATTGGTGGGACAAATATTGGTACATAGTGTGCCACATATGTCTTGAGCATATACAAGGGGATACATTTTGTCTGCCATGCATGAAGCAAGCTCAGCTAATACCAATATTAACATAGAAACATAGAATGTGTCAGCAGATAAGAACCATTTGGCCCATCTATTCTGCCCAATATTCTGAATATTAAGAATAGTCCCTGGCCCTATTTTATATGAAGGATAACCTTATACCTATCTCTATCTTATATGAAGGATAACCTTATACCTATCTCTATCTTATATGAAGGGTAGCCTTATACCTATCTCTATCTTATATGAAGGATAGCCTTATACCTATCTCTATCGTATATGAAGGATAGCCTTATACCTATCTCTATCTTATACGAAGGATAGCCTTATACCTATCTCTATCTTATATGAAGGATAGCCTTATACCTATCCCTATCTTATATGAAGGATAGCCTTATACCTATCTCTATCTTATATGAAGGATAGCCTTATACCTATCTCTATCGTATATGAAGGATAGCCTTGTACCTATCCCTATCTTATATGAAGGATAGCCTTATACCTATCCCTATCTTATATGAAGGATAGCCTTATACCTATCCCTATCTTATATGAAGGATAGCCTTATACCTATCTCTATCTTATATGAAGGATAACCTTATACCTTTCTATCTTATATGAAGGATAGCCTTATACCTATCCCTATCTTATATGAAGGATAGCCTTAAACCGATTTCTATTTTATATGAAGTATAGCTTTATACCTTTCCCTATCTTATATGAAGGATAGCCTTATACCGATCTCTATCTTATATGAAGGATAGCTTTATACTTTTCCCTATCTTATATGAAGGATAGGCTTATGCCTATCTCTATCTTAGATGAAGGATATCCTTATACCTATCCCTATATTATATGAAGGATAGCCTTATACCTATTCCTATCTTATTTAAAGGATAGCCTTATACCGATCTCTATCTTACATGAAGTATAGCTTTATACCCATCCCTATCTTATATGAAACATAGCCTCATGCCTATCTCTATCTTATATGAAGAATATGCTTATACCTATCCCTATCTTATATGAAGGATAGCATTATACCTATCCCTATCTTATATGAAGGATAGCATTATACCTATCCCTATCTTATATGAAGGATAGCCTTATGCCTATCCCTATCTTATTTGAAGAATAGCCTTATGCTTATTCCTATCCTATATGAAGGATAGTCTTTTGCATATCCCTTTCTTATAGGAAGGATAGCCTTATACCTATCTCTATCTTATATTAAGGATCGCCTTATGCCTATCTTATATGGAGGATAGCCTTATACCTATCACTATCTTATATGAAGGATAGCCTTATACCTATTGCTATCTTATATGAAGGATAGCCTTATACCTATCCCTATTTTATATGAAGGATAGTCTTATACCTATCCCTATCTTATATGAAGGATAGCCTTATGCCTATCCCATGCATCCTGCCTTTTCTGCATGCCATGTAGCTACCACTTCTACAGGAAGGCTATTCCATGCATCCACTACTCTCTCAGTAAAGTAATACTTATAGACATTTATATAAAAACAAATATTTGTCATGGAATATATAATATTATTATGCAAGAAATGTGCAACATGAGTTGAAAAGTCATAGGAGAAAGCAGAATGCCTCCACATAGAATGCAATCCTAACATAGCCCCTCAACATTTCTAAAACAGAGAAAAAAGGGAGCATAAAGTGCAAAGTGCATAATTTGAAAAACGATAGCAGCGAAATGAAATATTTTGCTTTAGACTTGCTAGTGTGCTTTTGATCCAAGAGTTTGGTTCATATCTCTCTGGCTCAGTCGGTTAGTAGTCCTCATTTGGCTCCTTAAATTACAGTTTTAATTTTCCAAAAGACATGACAAACGTTTCTATGGCACAAAATTATTCTGGGAACCTTTTGACCATCAATACACCTATAGACAGTGGTTATTAACCCCTTAAGGACACATGACGTACTGGAACGTCATGTGTCCACTCCCGATCTATAACGCGGGGCCACGGCGTGGCCCAGCATCATAGCGTTTCGGGCCCAGCCTCTAACAACGGCCGGGACCCGTGGCTAATAGCGCGCGGCATTGATCGCTGTGCCGCGTGCTATTAACCCTTTAGACTCAGCTTTAGATTCAGCTTTGAACGCCGCGTATAAAGTGAAACCGAAAGCATGCTGGTTAGCTCAGTGGGCTGTTCGGGATAGCCGCGGCGAAATCGCGGCATCCCAAACAGCTTACAGGACAGCGGGAGGGCCCCTACTTGCCTCCTCGCTGTCCGATCGCCGAATGACTGCTCAGTGCCTGAGATCCAGGCATGAGCAGTCAAGCGGCAGAATCATCAATCACTGGTTTCTTATGAGAAACCAGTGATCAATGATAAAGATCAGTGTGTGCAGTGTTATAGGTCCCTATGGGAGCTATAAAACCGCAAAAAAAAAGTGAAAAAAAAGTGAATAAACATCATTTATTAAAAGTTTGAATCACCCCCCTTTTCCCATAAAAAAAAAACACAGTATAAATAAAAATAAAAATAAACATATATGGTATCGCCACGTGCGGAAATGTCCGAATTATAAAAATATATTGTTAATTAAACCGCACGGTCAATGGCGTGCGCGCAAAAAAATTCCAAAGTCCAAAATAGTGTATTTTTGGTCACTTTATATATCATGAACAAATGAATAAAAAGCGATCAATAAGTCCTATCAATGCAAAAATGGTACCGTTAAAAACTTCAGATCAAGGCGCAAAAAATGAGCCTTCATACCGCCCCATACTAAATAAAAAAGTTATAGGGGTCAGAAATGACAATTTTAAACGTCTATATTTTCCTGCATGAAGTTATGATTTTTTTCCAGAAGTACGACAAAATCAAACCTATATAAGAAGGGTATCATTTTTATCGAATGGACCTACAGAATAAATATCAGGTGTAATTTTTACCGAAAAATGTACTACGTAGAAACGGAAGCCCCCAAAAGTTACAAAATGGCGGGTTTTTTTCCAATTTTGTCTCACAATGATTTTTTTTTCTGTTTCACCGTAGATTTTTGGGCACAATGACTGACATCATTACAAAGTAGAATTGGTGGCGCAAAAAATAAGCCATAATATGGATTTTTTAAAGGCAAGGAGCAAAAACGAAAATGCAAAAACGGAAAAAACCCCGGTCCTTAAGGGGTTAAGGAACCTTACTCTACATTTCAAAAGTTCTGCTTGGTCACGTTCTCATCCAGCAATCAGCCAGTCCTATAGATTATAACAGGGACCCATCGTGGTGAGCCGGCAAGTGTGGTGCTTAAGTTTGCATTTCTCCTAGCTCGTTCTACTGAGACCCCAACCAATGAAAACTTTTGATTTGTCCCTGTGACATGTTAAAAGTGTTTGTTTTTTATGATAGGAACACTTAACCCCTTAAGGACCAAGGACGCAACGGTACGTCCTTGGTCCTGCTCTCCTGATATAACGCGGGGTTGCACAGTAACCCCGCATCATATCACGGCGGGCCCGGCATCATAGTGAAGCTGGGACCCGCCTCTAATAGTGCGCAGTGCCGATCGTGGCGCCGCGCTCTATTAACCCTTTAGCTAAAAGTGAAAGTTGCCGGCTAGCTCAGTGGGCTGTTCGGGATAGCCACGGCGAAATCGCGGCATCCCAAACAGCTTACAGGACAGCGGGAGGGCCCCTACCTGCCTCCTCGCTGTCCAATCGCCGAATGACTGCTCAGTGCCTGAAATCCAGGCATGAGCAGTCATGCGGCAGAATCGTCGATCACTGGTTTCCTATGAGAAACCAGTGATCAATGATGAAGATCAGTGTGTGCAGTGTTATAGGTCCCTATGGGAGCTATAACACTGCAAAAAAAGTGAAAAAAAAGTGAATAAAGATCATTTAACTTCTCCCCTATTAAAAGTTTGAATCACCCCCCTTTTCCAAAAAAAAAAAAAACCACAGTGTAAATAAAGATAAAAATAAACATATATGGTATCACCGCGTGCGGAAATGTCCGAATTGTAAAAATATATTATTAATTAAACCGCTCGATCAATGGCGTGCGCGCAAAAAAATTCCAAAGTCCAAAATAGTGCATTTTTGGTCACTTTTTATATCATTTAAAAATGAATAAAAAGCGATCAATAAGTCCTATCAATGCAAAAATGGTACCGTTAAAAACTTCAGATCACGGCGCAAAAAATGAGCCCTCATACCGCCCCATACAGGGAAAAATAAAAAAGTTATAGGGGTCAGAAGATGACAATTTTAAACGTATTAATTTTCCTGCATGTAGTTATGATTTTTTCCAGAAGTCCAACAAAATCAAACCTATATAAGTAGGGCATCATTTTAATCGTATGGACCTACAGAATAAAGATAAGGTGTCACTTTTACCAAAAAATGTACTACGTAGAAACGGAAGCCCCCAAAAGTTACAAAACAGCGTTTTTTTTTCAATTTTTCAAAAAACGAAAATGCAAAAACGGAAAACCCCCCGGTCCTTCAGGGGTTAAAGAGAGGTGAAAATGCATAATAATATTTAATTATTTTTCATTTGTATATTTTGTTCATTAAAATGTAAAAAAAAAAGTATTGGTTTTCTGCAACATATAACAGAAGATAAACGCGATAGTATTGTTCACCAAATTTTGTAAAAGATATCACCCACTGTTCTCCCTTTTATCATGATATTTTAATGGGTTCTATACTTCAAGGGGCTGCCTTTGCACTATTCCATTTGGTTAAAAGGAACCCCACTCCCTTAAAAATCGGATAGCAAAATGCCCTAATGCTTTTCTACCCAGTTATTAGGTGTAATCCATGGGAAGACCTAAAAGTATCTTAAGCCCTTTAATCAAAAAAAAAAAAAAAAAAAAAAAATATATATATATATATATATATATATATATATATATATATATCTACTATAACTGATGACATAAATACTCAATTTACAAATAGTAGCAAATAATATTTTTGTGCAGTTGCATTACACCAGCACCTTTTCTTTATTTCTTCTCTGACATATGAATTCTTTACCTCTCTAATCTCTTCCTCACATTGTAAGATTTCTTTCCTGACTTTCCTGAATGCCTTTTCTCACTCCGTCCAACATTCCCATTCTAAACTTACAAGTACTCACTGAAATCCTACTTCTTCTATCAAATATAAGAATAAAGAAAAAAAAAAAAGAAAAAAAAGGACTTCTCCTGCTGGTATTTTAAACCCCTCCCTATATTTTGTGGACTATGTGTATATGTGTAAGGATAATAATAATAATAGTAGTAATAATAAAATGATAATAACTAATTTTATTATTATTATGATTATTATTATTCCAACATATTCCACATCACTTTACAGTTCTGAGTGTACTTATATACACAGATCAAACATTGCAAAATTACACACTAAATATTCACCAAATGAGTGAGGGTCCTGCTGCAAAAGAGCTTACAATCTACCTAATGTATGTCATCATTTCACTTGTCTGTACCTCAATGATGTCTGTAAATATTGCAATTTGTTATCCCAATGTTGTGCTGTGTAAAGCATTATGGAAGTTGATGGCACCATATAAAAAAATAAGATATTATTATTATTGTTAATAATAATAATAATAATATGATTTATTCCTGTAAGAAAATCACAATCTGTAAAAGATACATTTCCAATTAAACCTACTGGTTATTTTTTGAATAATGTAATATCAATAAAATATTTCCGATTCACACAGAGATGGTCTCCTGTCAGTTCTCTTTCTGGCTTACACTGTTGGTGCAGCCTGAGATAGTCTTTTATAATGTTAATGTGACAGAGAATTTAGGCCTTTAGAGAGGACTGAAAATAACAGGAGGGGTTATTACTCCAATAATTAACTATTTGTTCTCAGGGCTCAAAGCACAACATAGAATAGCTATACAATTAATAAACCTTACCAAGTGGTTTGAGGTGTGCCCAGGGGCGTACCTAGAGCATTTGGCACCTGGGGCGGACCCTTTGTTTGGCACCCCCCTTAATTACACCCCCTCCCTCCCCTCCCCCCAGGGGCGGACTGACAACACTCGGGGCCCCCGGACCAAAAAAAAGGCAAGGGCCGCTGCTAGGCTCTGCAGCTCGTCAATCTTCTGCCACGCTCCTATTCCACCCAAATCCCACACACAATAAATAAAAATGTATATATGTAAGAAACACTTTAACATAGGTAAATTTCCATGACCAATAATACTGGTATACAAGGAGTTAATATATACCACCACACAATAACTGGATAATACCGCCATACTGTACTGAATAAAACCACTATATACAGACCAGTATACTATAAAGAATCTGTATACAATATAAGTGATTATATACAGGACCATATGGCGGTAGATATCAGCTGTACACAGGATGTGTATACCATATAAGTGATTACAGTTACATTTTGGGACTCACAATTACGTCTTTTCTGATCAGCGGCGTCCTCTTTCCTTTTCTTCTCCGTCCGGATAAGACCGCCATGTGGAACTCTTAACATCTGCAAGAAAAACATGTCAGACTCTGCATATATTCAGTGCCCTCCCCTCCTCTACATTCTTCCCATCTATAGGCCCACAAACTGTAATAATGCCCTCCTTGGTGTCCTGCACAGTAAAAGGGCAGGTAGGTAGCCAGGAAACCCCCTCTTTCCCATAGGCAAATGCAGAGTTACACCCCCCCCTTTCCCATAGGTATATGCATAGGAATATGCATAGATATATGCAGAGTTACACTCCCCCCCCCCTCTTTCCCATAGGCATATGCAGAGCTACTCCCCGCTCTTTCCCAAAGGTATATGCAGAGTTACACTTATTACCTATGGGGAAGGGGGGGGCGTAGCTCTGCATATACATATGGGAAAGAGGGGGGGTGTAGATCTGCATATACTTATGGGAAAGGGGGGGTGGCTCTGCATATACCTATGGGGAAGGGGAGGTGTAGCTTTGAATATACCTATGGGGAAGAGGGGGGGTGTAGCTCTGCATATACCTATGGGGAAGAGGGGGGGGGGGTGTAGCTCTGCATATACCTATACAGAGCTACACCCCACCCTCTATACATCTATATAATAATAAAATAATAAATGTAAAAAAAGTGGTTCTGTTTCACAGTGATCTCACCAGCAGAATAGTGAGTACAGCTCTGGAGTATAATACAATACTCTGGGTCCTAAGGCAGTGTTTGCCAACCCAGGCGCCTCCAGCTATTGCAAAACTACAACTCCCAGCATGCCTAGACAGCCAAAGGCTGTCCGGGCATGCTGGCAGTTGTAGTGTTGCAACATCTGGAGTCTCCCTGGCTGGGAAACACTGGGTTAGGCCTTAAGGCAGTGTTTGCTAACCCGGGCACCTCCAGCTGTTGCAAAACTACAACTCCCAGCATGCCTAGACAGCCAAAGGCTCTCCGAGCATGCTGGCAGTTGTACTTTTGCAACAGCTGGAGGCTCCCTGGTTGGGAAACAGTGGGTTAGGCCTTAAGGCAGTGTTTGCCAACCCAGGCGTCTCCAGTTATTGCAAAACTACAACTCCCAGCATGCCTAGACAGCCAAAGGCTCTCCGGGCATGCTGGCAGTTGTAGTGTTGCAACAGCTGGAGGCTCCCTGGTTGGGAAACACTGGGTTAGGCCTTAAGGCAGTGTTTGCCAACCCGGGTGCCTCCAGCTGTTGCAAAACTACAACTCCCAGCATGCCTAGACAGCCAAAGGCTCTCCGAGCATGCTGGCAGTTGTACTTTTGCAACAGCTGGAGGTACCCTGGTTGGGAAACACTGGGTTAGGCCTTAAGGCAGTGTTTGCCAACCCAGGCGCCTCCAGCTATTGCAAAACTACAACTCCCAGCATGCCTAGACTGCCAAAGGCTCTCCGGGCATGCTGGCAGTTGTAGTGTTGCAACAGCTGGAGGCTCCCTGGTTGGGAAACACTGGGTTAGGCCTTAAGGCAGTGTTTGCCAACCTGGGCGCCTCCAGCTGTTGCAAAACTACAACTCCCAGCATGCACGGAGAGCCTTTGGCTGTCCGGGCATGCTGGCCGTTGTAGTTTTGCAACAGCTGGAGGTACCCTGGTTGGGAAACACTGGCTTAGGCTCTAAGGCAGTGTTTGCCAATCTGGGTGCCTCCAGCTGTTGCAAAACTACAACTCACAGCATGCCCGGACAGCCAAAGGGGTTGAAGGGGGAGGTAGAAGGGGGGCAGGAAGGTGGGGGGGTTACCTATATGGTGGTGGGTGATGGGAGGGAGGCCATGCAGGTGGGAGCTGGTTACCTGTACGGCCACAGTAGCGGGAGGCCTGGCGCTGCAACATTCTGCTGGAGGGTGCATGCTCATCTCCAGCGCGCTCCTCTCTGCCGGCACCACGTCTCACGCGTCATCACTAACGTGATGACGCTTCTCCTAGGCAGCCACAGCGGTTCTGTAGGGCCGCAGGCTGCCTGGGAGGTAAGGAAAGAGGGGGGCGTGGGGGTTGGGGGCATGGCTCTGGGGGGGGTTTGCGGGTGGACACAGAGCGCGGGCGGCGGCAAACAGTGCAGGTGGCGGCAAAGTGTTAAAAAAAAAACCAAAAAAACTTTTATTTTGCGGCGGCGGGTCAGTCCGCCCCTGGCACCCCCCTTGAGAGTGGCACCCGGGGCGGGCCGCCCCCCGCGCCCCCCCTCCTAGGTACGCCACTGGGTGTGCCATAACCACACGTGAGGGCACACCTGTAGAGTGCAAATATCAAGACAGAATTGGGTGGAAAGCAAGCATAATTATTGACCCAATTAAGTACTGACCTGAAACTTAAGACCTTAAAAATATAATACCATGTAAATACAGCACAATGACAGAAATTTCACCTACTAATTCCTTGATTATATGCGTCCGCACTAGATGACCAACACAGCACCCTGAGAAACAATACCCTGATAGAGACCAGGTCATAACTTAAACCTAACTAGGGTATGAACATAGTAGAACATAGTTGATGAACATAGTTGATGAAATCCATGCTGCTGAAAGACTTGTCTAATACCACACAGAATAGCTGTCAGGATCCGGACTGGTATGCAGCGAGGACACTGGAGGTGGATCCTCTGTGTCAGTGAGGTGATGGTGTGGGCCGTACCAGGGGAACGGAATCTAAGGGGTTACTGGTTTTCACCAGAGCCCGCCGCAAAGCAGGATGGACTTGCAGCGGCAGGTAACCCCCAAGTCGTTCCACCCAATAGCGACTCAACCCCACTGACAGCTGAGACAGGCGCGGTACACAGGGACAAGGCAAGAGCAAGGTCGGACGTAGCGGAAGGTCATGGCAGGCAGCAAAGGGTCGTAGTAAGGGGCAACGGTAAGGGTCTGGATACACAGGCTTGGGATACACAAAATGCTTTCTCATGGCACTAAGGCAACAAGATCCGGCAAGGACAGGAAGGGGAAGTGGGTTTTATAGGAATGGGAAGTGATTACAACTGATTGCACTGGCCCATTAAATTTCAGAGAGCCGGCACGCGCGCGCCCTAGAGAGCGGGGCGGCGCGCGCAGGGACGTGACAGCCGTGGAAGGGGACAGGTGAGTGGATTGTGATGCGATCCGCGGGCGGGCACGTCCCGCTATGCGGATCGCATCCCCGTCGGCATAGACAATGCAGTGCTCCCGGTCAGCGGGTCTGACCTGGGCACTGCAGGCAGGAGAACGCCGCAAGCGCTCCGGGGAGGAGCAGGGACCCGGAGCGCTCGGCGTAACAGTACCCCCCCCCCCTTAGGTCTCCCCCTCTTTTTGGAGCCCAGGAACCTATGGATGAGCTCCTTGTCGAGGATATTGTCCTCGGGCTCCCAAAACTTCTCTTTGGGGCCACAATTCTCCCAGTCAACAAGAATTTTTTTTTTTTTTACCTCTGACAACCTTGGAGGCGAGGATTTCTTTTACCGCGAAGACATCAGAGGAGCCAGAGACAGGAGCAGGAGCGGTGACCTTGGGGGAAAAGCGGTTAAGAATGAGAGGTTTGAGAAGGGAAACATGAAAGGAGTTAGGAAAACGAAGAGAAGGAGGAAGATGAAGCTTGTAGGAGACAGAGTTGATTTGACTTTTGACTTTAAATGGTCCAAGGTAACGTGGACCCAGCTTGTAGCTAGGAACACAAAACCGGATATATTTGGCAGAGAGCCATACTTTGTCACCAGGAGCGAAGACAGGAGGAGTTCTTCTCTTTTTATCTGCATGTCTCTTCATTCGAGACGGGGCCAGTAGAAGTGATTTTTGAGTCTCCTTCCAGATAACGGAGAAGTCCCGGGTTACTTCATCCACAGCAGGAACTCCAGAAGAGGTGGGAATGGGGAGGGGGGGCCGAGGGTGACGGCCATATACCACAAAGAATTGGGATTTGGCGGAGGATTCAGAATTTTTGTAATTCTACGAGAATTCAGCCCAGGGCAGAAGGTCGACCCAATCATCTTGACGGGAGGAGACGAAATGTCGCAAGTAGTCACCAAGAATCTGGTTTACTCTTTCCACTTGTCCATTGGATTGGGGGTGATAGGAGGACGAGAAATTTAATTTGATCTTTAATTGATTACAGAGAGCTCTCCAAAATTTTGACACAAATTGAACGCCTCTATTTGAGACGATATTGGTGGGAAGCCCGTGAAGACGAAAAATCTGCAGAAAAAAATTGCTTTGCCAACTGTGGCGCAGAAGGAAGACCTGGAAGCGGAATGAAGTGAGCCATTTTGGAGAAACGATCAACGACCACCCAGATGACGGTGTTGCCATGGGATATGGGAAGATCTGTAATGAAATCCATGGCAATTTGGGACCATGGTTGCTCAGGGACGGGCAAAGGAAGGAGGAGTCCAGCAGGCTTCTGGCGAGGAGTTTTATCCCGGGCACAAACAGTACAAGCCCGAACAAAATCAGTGAAGTCACCCTCCAGAGTAGGCCACCAATACAGATGGGAGATAAGCTGTAAGGACTTTTTAATGCCAGCATGACCAGCCAGGTGAGAAGAATGCCCTCATTTGAGGATCCTGAGGCGAAGGCGCGGTGGAACAAACGTCTTTCATGGGGGGGTTTGCCCCAGTGAGGCTGGAGTAGAGGAGACCAGGCACTCAGGCGGTATGATATGCTGCAGAGGGGCTTCAGACTCGGAGGCATCAGAGGAACGAGAAAGGGCATCAGCTCTGACATTCTTGTCAGCGGGACGAAAGTGTATCTCAAAGTTGAAATGGGCAAAAAACAACGACCATCTAGCCTGATGAGGATTCAGACGCTGAGCGGACTGGAGGTAAGACAGATTCTTGTGGTCAGTGTAAATGACAATGGGGTGTTTGGAACCCTCCAATAGATGTCTCCACTAACTTGACGGCCAGAAGATCACGATCTCCAATAGAGTAGTTATTTTCTGCCGGAGAGAAAGTCTTTGAGAAAAAAACACAAGTAATGTTACGTCTGGTAGCGGTTTATTGCAGAAGTATTGCACTGACTGAGGAAGCGTCTACTTCCAGGAAGAATGGTTTTAACGGATCAGGTCTGGACAGAACTGGTGCAGAGGCGAAGGCAGCTTTGCGGCGATTGAAGGCCTCATCCGCTTGTGGAGGCCACGATTTAGGATTAGCTTTCTTCCTGGTCAGAGCCACAATAGGGGCCACAATGGTGGAGAAGTGGGGAATAAACTGTCGATAATAGTTGGCGAATCCCAGGAAGTGTTGAATAGCACGGAGTCCAGAAGGGTGTGGCCAATCCAAAACCGCCAACAGTTTATCTGGATCCATTTGAAGCCCTTGGCAAGAGACTAGGTAACCTAGGAAAGGAAGACTGTTGCATTCAAAGAGACATTTTTCCAATTTAGCGTACAGGTGGTTTTCTTTGGAGCACTTGACGGACATGACGACGGTGTTCCTCTAAGTTAGAGGAAAAAATCAAGATGTCATCCAAGTAAACCACAACACAGGTATACAATAAGTCCTGCAAGATCTCATTAACAAAGTCCTGGAAGACTGCAGGGGCATTACAGAGCCCAAAGGGCATAACTAGATATTCAAAATGTCCATCTCTGGTATTAAAAGCGGTTTTCCACTCATCACCTTTACGGATGCGAATAAAATTATACGCGCCCCTTAAGTCCAGTTTGGTGAAGATCCTTGCTCCGCGTAGACGGTCAAAGATTTCGGAGATCAAAGGCAGGGGATAGCGTTTTTTGATGGTAATCTTATTTAAACCGCGGTAGTCAATACATGGATGTAAGGATCCATCCTTTTTAGAAACAAAGAAGAACCCCGCTCCAGCAGGGGATGAGGATTTCCGAATAAAACCTCTCTTTAGGTTCTCCTGGATATACTCTGTCATGGCTTGAGTTTCTGGGGCTCACAGAGGGTAAATCCTGCAACGGGGCGGAGTGGTACCAGGAATTGCCAATGGGACAATCATAAGGTCTATGAGGAGGTAAGATCTCTGCTTGCTTTTTGCAGAATACATCTGAAAAGTCCTGGTAAGCCTTGGGAAGGCCCGGTAAAGGTGAAGCCTCAGGGGTTTGACAAGTGGGAGCAGATGTGAGGCATCGCTTGTGACAAGAAGGACCCCAACTTTTGATCTCCCCGGTGGTTAAGTCGAGGGTAGGAGCATGACGTTGGAGCCACGGCAGGCCGAGAAGAACTTCAGAGGTGCAGTTAGTCAGAACGAAAAATAAAAAAATTTCTTGGTGAAGTCCAATGCTCATGGGCAGGGGTTCAGTGCGGTAGCGCACAGTGCAGTCCAATTTCCCTCCGTTTACAGAAGAGATAAAGAGCTGCTTGACGAGACAGGTTACTGGAATATTGAACCTATTAACGAAAGAGGCCAAGATAAAGTTTCCTGCAGAACCTGAATCCAAGAAGGCCACTGCTGAGAAGGAGGAGTTGGCGGAAGGAGAAATCCGCACAGGTACAGTCAGACGTGGAGAGGCAGAATTCAGTCGTTTCACCCTTGTGAAGTAGGTGCGTGCGTTTCTCCTGACGCGGAGGGCAGATAGGACAGTCTTTTAGGGAGTGTTCGGTACTTGCACAGTACAGGCACAAATTCTCATTACGGCGGCAAGTCCTCTCTTGTAGGGTCAGGCGAGACCGATCCACTTACATAGCCTCCTCTGCGGAAGGCACAGGAACAGAATGCAAAGGACGTTGGAAGAGAGGGGCCAGGGAAAAAAACCGCCTGGTGCGAACAAGATCCTTTTCCTGTCGAAGTTCCTGGCGTCTTTCCGAGAAACACATGTCGATGCGGGTGGCCAAATGGATGAGTTCGAACAGATTAGCAGGAATTTCTCGTGCGGCCAGGACTTCTTTGATGTAACTGGTTAAGCCTTTCTTGAAGGTCGCGCAGAGGGCCTCATTGTTCCAGGACAGCTCTGAGGCGAGGGTGCGGAACTGGATGGTGTATTCACCCACAGAAGAACTCCCTTGGACAAGGTTCAGCAAAGCAGTCTCGGCAGAGGAAGCCCGGGCTGGCTCCTCAAAAACACTACGTACTTCAGAGAAGAAGGACTGGATAGTAGCGGTGGCGGGATCGTTGCGGTCCCAAAGTGGTGTGGCCCATGACAAGGCCTTTCCAGACAGGAGACTGACCACAAAAGCCACCTTAGACCGTTCAGTAGGGAATTGGTCCAACATCATCTCCAGGTGTAGGGAACACTGGGACAGAAATCCACGGCACTGTTTAGAGTCCCCATCAAACTTGTCCGGTAGAGACAGGCGGAAGCTGGGAGCAGCCACTCGCTGCGGAGAAGATGCAGGACCTGGCGGAGGAGATGATTGCTGTAGTTGCGGCAGAAGCTGTTGCAGCATAACGGTCAGTTGAGTCAGCTGCTGTCCTTGTTGCGCGATCTGCTGTGACTGCTGGGCGACCACTGTGGTTAGGTCAGCGACACTAGGCAGCGGGACCTCAGCGGGATCCATGGCCGGATCTACTGTCAGGATCCGGACTGGGATGCAGCGTGGACACTCAAGGTGGATCCTCTGTGTCAGTGAGGTGATGGCGTGGGCCGTACCAGGGGAACGGAATCTAAGGGGTTACTGGTTTTCACCAGTGGGATGAACTTGCAGCGGCAGGTAACCCCCAGGTCGTTCCACCCGATAGCGACTCAACCCCACTGACAGCTGAGAAAGGCGCGGTACACAGGGACAAGGCAAGAGCAAGGTCGGACGTAGCAGAAGGTCAGGGCAGGCAGCAAAGGGTCGTAGTCAGGGGCAACAGCAAGGGTCTGGATACACAGGGTTGGGATACACAAAACGCTTTCTCAGGGCACTAAGGCAACAAGATCCGGCGAGGACAGGAAGGGGAAGTGGGTTTTTATAGGAATGGGAAGTGATTACAACTGATTGGGCCAGGCACCAATTAGTGGTGCACTGGTCCTTTAAATTTCAGAGAGCCGGCGCGCGCACCCTAGAGAGCGGGGCCGCGCGCGCGCCAGGATGTGACAGCCGGGGAACGGGACAGGTGAGTGGATTGGGATGCGACCCGCGGGCGGTCACGTCCCGCTACACAAATCGCATCCCCGCCGGCAGAGACAATGCAGCGCTCCCGGTCAGCGGGTCTGACCGGGGCGCTGCAGGCAGGAGAACACCGCAAGCTCTCCGGGGAGGAGAAGGGACCCGGAGCGTCCGGCGTAACAATAGCATGACAGGATAATACATGCAGAAAATAATTTTCGCAACAATTAAAGTTAAGGGGCAAAAGCAACAAAACATAGAAGTATGGAATTGACATCTGAATTTAAACGCTGACAGGTTTTCCATAAACTCAATACTTGTTCCAAGCTACGGAGTGCAATAAGCAGTAGTAGAGGCCAACGAGCCTGAAACCATGATTGGCAATACAATATTCTAAAATGTAAGTAAAATTGTGACCGATAACTTATGAATTATGAAAGATATGAAATGTAAATGTGACAGGCAACAAGTAATATAAACACGTAAGCCTAAAGATGTGAGACGCACATACAATGCAACCTGCAGCGTTACAGGTCACCTAATATGCAGATTTTATGGTCATACAACATGAGCCAAAATGTGAATGTCAACTAAGTAGTAATGGCAAACATTGATTAGCTAACTGTGTGACCCTGTGTCACAGAAGTTACACGCGACAGAAATTAATTTAAGTGCCTGAAGCATGACAGCCTGGAAGATGACAGAATATCGCATACCCACTGTACAACTATTTAACCTTAAGCGCACTTACCCTGCCAGAAGTAGTGAGGCCTGAATGTTTAGAATCTACTACTAGTTAAGCACCTACTAATATACTGTATACTGTATGCGTAACAAACTATATGTGTAACAAACCTAGAAGTATACTAATAGTGAGTATTATCACTACCCAACGTGGGTGACCCAAATGTGTAAAACATCATGGTGAGGTGTAACCCTTAAAGCATGACAACCTAATTAGTGAAAAAATAACAGCCATGATATGCTGACTTACCAGTGAATGGGACCAACCTGGGCCTCTGGGACAAATAACAGTTCATATATCCTACTTACCTACCCACCTTTCTAACCTAAATTAAACTAACCTGAGAACATAAGAGCGTGTCAGTAATGCTATTGAGCTACAACGTATCGTGAAACTGCCCAGATGGTGACAACATGTAACATAGATGTATATCCAAATGCTGTGATGGAAACATAACAAGTCTCTTAATGCACATAGTAACATACCGCAATTTCACACTACATTAAGAATGTGAACTGTGTACATGAACCATAATATTCTTGCTCTGAAAAAAATGTGTCAGCAACAATAGGTGATCAGTGCATCCCACCTGGAATACGTGACAGGTAATAAGGGGTATGCCACTTAATGTGTGTGACGTGTCACCCATTGCTCTAAAGACGTGTCAGCAACAATAGGTGAACAGTGAATCCCACCTGGAATACGTGACAGGACATGAGGGATATGCCACTGGATGTGTGTGACGTGTGACCCATTTCTCTGAAGATGTGTCAACAACAATAGGTGAACAGAGCATCCCACCTGGAATACGTGAAAAGTCATAAGGGGTATGCCACTGGATGTGTGTGACGTGTGACCCATTGCTGTGAAGATGTGTCATCAACTATAGGTGAACAGTGCATCCCACCTGGAATACGTGACAGGTCATGAGGGGTATGCCACTGGATGTGTGTTACGTATGACCCATTGCTCTGAAGACGTGTCAGTAACAATAGATCAACAGTGCATCCCACCTGAAAGCATGACAGATCATGAGTAAGTAATATTTTTTTTACAACCTAACATGCCAGACCTAAATCGCTTAAACCAAGGCAGTAGTGCAAAGAAACAGCCTAACATGAAAAATGTGAGAAATACGGTAAAGAATGACAACCTGCAAAGTGAAATTGTGTGACTACCTTTGATGAACATGTGACACGAACAACAAGCCAATTGACATCCTGAATACACGGACATAAGGAACGCCCGGTGTTGCTAACACTATGCCTCCCAACCAACCTGATTACGTGATAAACAAACACTGCTATCACAAACCTTAACGTGACTGACCTGAAAACTTGTAACACATGTAGCAAAGCTATCCTGACTGCCTAACCTAACACACCTGTGTAATTGATACCGCAATATACCTTAAACATTAAAACAGTTGTGTTCTCCTAAATAAAAGGTAATAGACCAAATAAATATGGTAAGCCTGACTGTAAGCCATAGTAATGGCTCAAATAGAAACAACCTATACGCTGTTAACTACATGCATCAAACATCATATTACAACTGTATTTAATGCATAGTAAAGCATCACAGCAAAAAAGCCTAGTTCAGAATCCTAGCATCCGTATCTGCCAAAGTGAATGTATGCATAAAAATTATACTGAAGAAGCGTGACAATGCTATACTAGCAGTGAACCTGTATATATATGTATATGTATATATATATATATATATATATATATATATATATATATATATATATGTTGTAGCATCAGAATGTGGCTTGCCTCACAACCACAACTGCCCAACCACTGGTGCATCCCACCTCAAGACATCTCAGGTACCGTGTGATACCAACACCTATATGTCAAGATGATATTGCTCTGACGATATGTAACATGTATTGTGAAATCGTATCCCATCTGAAGATGCTAATTACAGTGAGGATGCAACCACCAACGTAGACATGTTATTGCTCTGAAGATGTGTCAGTAACAATTAATGTTGAGCGGCATAGGCCATTTTCGAATTCGCGAATATTCGCGAATATATGGACGAATATTCGTCATATATTCGCGAATATTCATAATATTCTTGATTTATATTCGCATATGTGAAAATTCGCGTATGCGAAAATTAACATATGCGAAAATTGACATATGCAAAAATTAGCATATACATTAATTAACATAAGTGAAAATTTGCATATGCGAAAATTCGCACACCGGTCTCACACAGTAGTATTAGAGCCTTCTTTACACCACACAAGCTGGAAGCAGAAAGGAATGATCACTGTGATGTGTACTGTGAAAAAAAAAATTAAGTAAAAAAACAAACAAACAAAAAAAAACGAATATTAGTAATTCCGAATATATATTGCTATATTCGCGAATATTCGCGAATTCGCGAATATGCGATATTCGCGAATAAAATTCGCACTGCGAATATTCGCGAGCAACACTAGTAACAATAACTGCAAAATCCCATCCCACCTCAAGACGTGTCAGGTACCGTGGGATACAACATGCAACAAAACTTATACACATAACTTAGACATACCTACAAACACACCACTCCAACCTATAACATGTACATACTTGTTCATTCAAACTATGACTTCTAACCTAAAACATGCAGTCTAGCCATAAACCAACTGCTATTGTAATAACCATATAAGTGATGTGATAACAATGAGATAAGATGTAGCAGCCTTCTGACACAAGATATTCATGACTAGCAGCAATTTACCACATCTGCTAACTGCCCATCAGACGCCCTTGTAGACAAAATTTGTAGCTGAAAGAGCCTAACTGTATGATAAACTTAAACACCTCTAGGCCCACAAGCATTCACATGACACACAAGAACGAATGTATGAGAGCAAAGCGAAGTGACCACCAAAACCTAAGCTTCACCCTGCAAGTGTAAGAACGTACATAAATGACTGCTATGTGGACCTATGAATGACTGATATGAGGGTGCAAACATGATATGAGGACTTAAATATGGGGTGCTATCAACGTGTGTGCATGGAATGACTAATGACTAGGATTTTTTTTTTTTTTAATCGCCATATATCATATAAGAAACAACACAACTTTACCATGAGAGGACACATGTGGCTGCACCTTTAGTGGCACAATGTGAGGAAAATCAGCAGCAATAGGATATGTGTAGATGCACCAGGAATGCAAATTGGTGGTAACAGGACATATGAAACTGCAACTGACAAAATGTAACACTATCAGCTGCTACAAGACCTGTAAAAAAGACAGTAAGACCATGTAACGCAAGACAACTGTGTTAGTTCATAGGAAAACCCATTGTAGTGAAAAATGCCATGCAAAACAGCAGTGACAGACATAAATGCAAATGCAATGCTAAAAAGGAGATGTTTAAATTCATGACCTCAGTGCGCTGTGACAGAGGTGCGCTGCCACAATACAACATAGGGAACAGGTGAGCCGCACAGAGGAAGCCTGAAAATGGGCAGGCTGCTGCCTATGAAACATGATCTAAGTGCAGGGATTGATAGCTAGTGGCACAAAGGAATCAACCACAAGCTCACACAACCTCGGTTTTAATGCCTGGCTATCCATGTCCTGCTCCACCTCATAGCCTCGCACACTCGGTGGGGAGCACGAGACAGTGCAAGTTATAACTAGTGTTGAGCGGCATAGGCCATATTCGAATTTGCGATATTTTGCGAATATATGGACGAATATTCGTCATATATTCACTAAATTCGCATATTCGTAATATTCATGTTTTTTCCGCATATGTGCACTTTATAGCAAGTATACCAGTGTAACTTGATAGAAGCAGCAGAAGGGAGGGATCAATATTCGCGAATATTCGCCCGGCGGTCTCACACAGTATTATTAGAGCCTTCTTTAGACCACACAAGCTGGAAGCAGAGAGGGATGATCACTGTGATGTGTACTGTGAAAAAAAAAGCGAATATTCGTAATTTCGAATATATAGTGCTATATTCGCGAATATTCGCGAATTCGCGAATATGCGATATTCACGAATAAAATTTGAATTGAGAATATTCGCGAGCAACACTAATTATGACTCAGGGTCATTACAAGTACAGGATAAGTAATAGAATGTATGTATACAGTGACTTCACCAGCAGAATAGTGAGTGCTGCTCTGAAGTATAATACAGCAGAACAGTGAGTGCTGCTCTGGAGAATACTACAGGATATGACTCAGTATTAGAACAGGATAAGTAATGTAATGTATGTACACAATGACCCCGCCAGTAAGTGCTGCTCTGGAGACTAATCCCTTACAGGATCAATAACCAAATGAAACACACAGTGACTCCTGCCAGCAGCACAGTGTAACAAAGCTGCATGTGGATCCTTTAACCTGTGTGGCTGATGACACAGACTGTATCGGGGAGCGGAGTCTAAGGTGCCGCTGGTCTTCATTAGAGCCCACCGCAAGGCAGGATGGGCTTGCTGCGCCAGACGACACCCAGGTCGCTACCCCCCGACACTGCTTGACCACACAGGTAGCTGGGCAAGGCGAGGTACCAGAGGATAAGGCAGTAGTGTAGTCAACATAGCAGAAGGTCAAGGCAGGCGGAAAAGGTGAAGAGTCAAATAACGTAGCAGGAAGGTCTGCATACCCGGGTAAGGCAACAGGCAAAATGGAACACTTAATCTCAGGCTAGGGGCACTAAAGATCCAGCAGGGAAGTGTGGGAGGTGCCGAGATTTATAATGTGGTGTCAGGTGCAAACACTAATTATGGGCGCATTGGCCCTTTAGATTTCAGAGCTCCAGCGCTCGCATGCCCTAGGAGACAGGGACGCTCACGCCGGAGCTGAGACACAGAGGCAGCAGAGTGTGTTGAGTGACAGGCTGGGATTCGCATGCGGGCATATCCCGTGATTACAGCAGACGGGGACACAGGGACACTGCGCTTGCGGCCGGAGTTTGTTGCCAGAGCGCAGAGTGTAACACACAGCAGGTGCAACTCCGGAGTAAATGTAACAAAAACAGGTTAGAACATAGTCAGAGTTAAAATAGAGCAGCACGCCATGAATGCCGTTCCATAGCGTGCTGCAAGAGAGCATGGCATACAAGTGACAGTGAGGACGGGCAGGATAGCAGGCTGACCTGAACGTCTCCCCGCCGCACGAACGGAGCGATGCAGGGAGAAGAAAAGACACCTGAGTGGTGGCAGAAATGCAGAAAGTAGCCCAGACAGAGCCATAGAGACTGTACCCTCCTGCGCGTGCTGCTGTGCCGGCCGAACACAGTGCAAACCCAGCCAGCAGCACAACAGCTGGGAAATTAAAACCTCAGGACACCGGCACCTCGCACACGGTCTCTGTGAAGCCACCCACGCACCGGATGGAGGCACAAGGGGCGTTTATAAAGACCCACACCCCTCCCACAAATACAGCCCTGCGGGCTTAACACTTGGTAGAATGATCAAAGTATATGATATGACAATATATTTTACCCATAATATAACTCACAATGGGGGAGATTTCTCAAAACCTGTCCAAAGAAAAAGTTGCACAGTTGCCCATAGCAACCAATCAGCTCGCTTATTCAATTTTTAACAAGGTTTCTGCAAAATAAAAGAAGCGATCTGCTTGGTTGCTATGGGCAACTTTTCCTTTGCACAGGTTTTGATAAATCTCCTCCAATATGTTTACAAAAATCATTGCTAAGGGTGCATTCACATCTCATTAAGTGAATCCAGCGGCCAGATATGGCGGGAAAAGTTCAAAATTGCTTCCTGCTGTACCCCTGCCAGATGCCATGCCCTTCGCTAAGTCTGGATTTTGAACTTAATTTAAACCAGCAGCAGACCATGGTTTTAAGTCCAGTTCAAAAACCAGATATGGTTGGAAAATTAACTGGAGAAACCAGCTGACTCTGGTTGGCTCATTTATATCAATGGGGTACGGTGTGGATTGGGCAGGGATAATGAAGGAAAGTATGTTCTTTTTAGAGAGAGGTTGTGTTCTACTTTTTAAATACAACAGTCCAGATGGTCTGTTGAAGTATTGGATAGCATGAAACAATTGTAACCAGTCAAGCTGAACACACTGGGGTCCATGCCAGGAGTGGCAAGATGCTGAATGTTTCAAGATACAGCAAGATGTGGCAAGATTCTACCATTCTTCTAAGCAGATCTTCTCGAGAACTGTCAGGTTGGATATAGACTGTCGGTGGAAGTCACTTCCAGTTCTCTGCAGAGATGTTTGATGTGGTTAAAGCCAAGGCCATGGTTGGGCCACTCAAGAACATTTACAAACTTGTCCCTAAGCAACTTTTGTGTTGTCTTGGCTGTGGTCTCCAGGTAAATCTCTTGTTAGAAGCTGAATCTTTGGTCCAGTCTGAGGTTCAGAGAGCTCTGGATCTAGTTTTCATTAGCAATCTCTCCGTACTTTGCTTTCAGGTTTCCCTCAAGCCTGATCAGTCTCCCCGTTCCAGCTGCTGAAAAAACTCCCATGCTTCCCTGTAGGGTTAGTATTGGGTGAGTGATAAGTAGAGACGAGCGAACCGAGCCAGACAAACCCAGTCTTGCTTAGAACTTTGGGCAAAATGCGTCTAGCCAAACTTTAGAACTTTGCCAGGCTCAGCTCAGCACCAGCATTGTTATACATGGCTTTGGAGCTCCTAGGCAGTGTTATACACATGCTTTGAGGATTATTGCATTGCAAACTAATTTTTTTCAAAAAAATTCTGCAAGCCCAGCAAGCCAATTTTTTTAAAAGCTAACTCAACTCTAGTGATGAGCAATGCCTGGTTGTCTCTAGACACAATGCTTAGAATTGAGGCCAAAAATTTCAATCTTGGTATCGTCAGACACAGATTATCTTGTTTTTCACAATCTGTGTTTTTAGAAAACTGCAGTTGGGCTTTCATGTGCCTTTTACTGAGAAGAGCCTTTTTCTGGCTACTCTACCATAAAGGCAGAATGGTATAGTGCTACAGCAATGGTTGACCTGAAAGTTTCTCCCATTAGCACACAGGATCTTTGGAGCTCAGTCAGAGTGATCATTGGGTTCTTGGTCACTTCTCTTACCATTGCCCCCTCCCCATCCCCTGTTACTTAGTTGATCACCAGATATTTCAGATGAGTACTGAAAACATAATTCTGTCTCTTTCTACATCATGGCTTAGGTTTTGCTCTTATATACATTGTCAGAGGTGCAATGTGTATTTGGTGCAAACTCAGAACTTCTGCTTATGGTGCTGGGATACACATTCAGCTTCTACTCTTTGGCCTCTGATGTGTGATCTGGCTATGGATGGCTGTGGCGCCTAGTGAGTACCGAACATGTGCTACAAGTTCTCAGATCTGGCCAGCGGTTTCAGAAAATTGTATAAAACTATCACTCCAAGCTATACAGAACAACTTATTACAATATGGTGTTAAATAAGCTTTGACATGCCAGACAGAAAGTTGTGTAGCCCTTTAATTTTGTTTGGTGGTGTCTCCTTCCTCTCTCATCCTTTGCTGTCTCAGGAGTTGTGGCTAAATCTTGTCTCTGAGCTCAAGCTCCACCCTTTGATTGGTGTCCCTACTTCTGAGGTGTGCCTACAGCATGCTGACTTCCTCTAAACAAAGCCACGGGCAGAGGAGTGGGTTTTGAATAATTACAGCAGGTGCCATGTTCTGCAGCAGCTCTGAGTGGAAAATTGGCAGAAGTGAGGTGGAAAGGGAGTAGACAGGGTGAGAGGGGTAATAAAGAGCTGAGTGAAATTTTAATACTTGCAAAGTAGTCTTTTGAAGGCTTTAGTGTCTGACCTTGCAGATCTGCTTGTACAGTTTGCTTCAGGCAGACTGCACTAGAAGATTTCTGATTGCTTATAAAAGTCCTGTTGGGGGACTAGAAAAGTCTGGAGGGTAAAAAATTTCAAATCAACTGGTGCCAGAAAATTTGACAGATTTGTAAGTTATGTCTTTTTAAAATTATAATCCTCCCAGTACTTATTGGCTGCTGTATGCTCCAGAGTAAGTTGTGTAGTTCTTTCAGGTCTGACCACAAAGCTCTCTGCTACCACCTCTGTCCATGTCAAGAACTGTCCAGAGCAGGAGCAAATACCCAATGCGAACCTCTTCTGCCCTGGACAGCTCCTGACATAAACAGAGGTGGCAGCACAGAACACTGTGGTCAGACTGGAAAGAATTGCACAATTTCCTCTGGAGCATACAGTAGCTCATGAGTCATAGACAGCTTAAAATGTCTAATTACGGTAGATTTAAGTTGATTTGAAAACATGTATTTCGATGTTGGATTTTGGATAGCGGGTGCTGCCTATGAGAAAATTTGAAAATCCCAGGCCCAGCAGCGCCATCAGTAAACCATATGTTGCCTGAATAACACAGCCTGGAGTTGGATGATGCATGAGGAGACCATTGAAATGTCAGATTTTTTTATTTTAAATTTAAATCAAACTTTGAGTGTCCCTGACCCCAGCGTGTGGGTACGAAGGACCAAATATAACAAGCCCCCACAGCGGCATCAGTAAACCATTTATTGCATGAATGACACAGCCTGGAGTTGGCTGATGCATGAATACACACCAGGGCTTCACAATCCCCCCCAAAAAACACAACAATTTTAGAAATGTATGAAAAAGATTTTGGATAGGTGGTGCTATCTTAGAGAAAATTTGAAATTCCCATACCCAGTCCCAGCAGCGGCATCAGTAAACCATATATTGCCTGAATGGCACAGCCTGGAGTTGGCTGATGCACGAGTACACAGCAGGGCTTCACAATCCCCCCCAAAAAACACAATCATTTTAGAAATTTTTGAAAAATATTTTGGATAGCCGGTGCTACCTATGAGAAAATTTGAAATTCCCAGACCTAGGCCCAGCAGCGGCATCAGTAAACCATATATTGCCTGAATGACACAGCCTGGAGTTGGCTAATGCACAAGTACACAACAGAGCTTAACCATCCCCCCAAAAAAACACAACAATTTTTTAAATTTTTGAAAAAGATTTTGGATAGCGGGTGCTACCTATGAGAAAATTTGAAATTCCCAGACCCAAGCCCAGCAGCGCCAACAGTAAACCATATATTGCCTGAATGACACAGCCTGGAGTTGGCTGATGCATGAGGAGACCATTGAAATGTCAGATTTTTTTTATTAGAAATTTAAATCAAAGTTTGAGCGTCCCGGACACCAGCGTGTGGGTACAAAGGACCAAATCCAACAAGCCCCCACAGGGCTCATGTGGCCGTGAGATGTAGGCGCAACGTCTCCATTGCCCTGACCGGCCAATGTTTCAAAGACTTTTCGCCAAGGCAAAAATTATGTGAAGAACAGCGTGACACCGCCGTTCCCTACACACATGGTATGCTGAAGGGCCACTGAGACTTTTCCGGCCAGTGGAGGCTTAGGACACAGTGGAGGATGAGGAGGCGGAGTCGCACGCTGTCACAGGACCAACTGCCTGAGAGCAAGAGCGTGGAGGAGGAAGGGGTATGACCAGTCCAAGTTGCTGTTGTGGCTGTGCAGGAACCACATATACCCAGTGGGCTGTAAATGACAAGTATTGTCCCTGCCCATAGTTATGGCTCGACATGCTCAAGGATTGGCCCACCTTCTCTTGTACAAACTTATGCCGGGCTGGTACTGCCTTATTTGCAAAGAAATGACGGCTTGGGACTCTCCACCTCGGCTCGGCACAAGCCATCAATTCTCTGAAGGGTGCAGAGTCCACCACTTGAAAAGGAAGGGACTGCAGCACCAGCAACTTGGACAGGAGCACATTCAACTTCTGCGCTGTTGGATGTGTGGGCGCATACTGTTGTCTCTTGGACATGGCTTCGCCGATGGATTGTTGGCGGAATGGCTGACTAAAAGCGGGAGAAGCAGGAGCATCTGGAGTGACAGAAGGAGGGTTTCACACACAGCTCCCTTCGGCTGAGGTGGTGGAGCCTTGGCAGGATGAAGGAGGGAGCAGATGGCCAGTGGGTGATGGAGCAGGCTGGACCACTGCATTGGAGCCACGGTTCTCCCAGGCCGCTTTATGGTGGCGAAGCATGTGTTGACGCAGGGCCATGGTGCCGACATTGGGACCCTAGCCACACTTCACCTTCTGCCGACATATCTGCATGTGCCTACGTGAACCTCCTCCGGATGCCTGATGAAAAACTGCCACACCGCCGAGTAGCTGATTTTCCCACCTACAGTCCTCACTAAATGTACTGGCACCGTCTCCAGGAACCCCTGTTCCACTACCTCCCGGAAAGGTAGGCTGCTGCAAAGCAGGTGGTCTCCCCTGGCATGTTTGGCTCCAGAATTTCCACTCCTGCCACCATGCTGACTGCCAACCGTGCTACCGCCTTGCTGCCTCAAGGGCAACCTGCAACTCTCTTCTCCTGATGATGATGAAGCCCCAATTGTGATCGGATTCATCATCATCAACAGGTGTGTGCACGTCACTGATGTCCTCCTCAGGTACCCCAACAGTGTCTGCTTTAGGACCCTTAACCCTTGCAACACTGCCTCCCACGTCACTCTCCGCATCACTACTTGGCCACCTAGTGGAGCAAGCGGCGCATGTCTCCTCCCCTTCTTGACTGGGCAGTAGCTGCTGACTGTCCTCTGTTAGATTGTCCTCAGTGAATAGTGGAGCTGAACCCAAAGCATAAGATACTTCTGTAGGAGAAGTAACAGCATAGGAGAAAGGCAATGGGAGGACAGGGACTGCTCCCGGGCTATGCCAATTGAGGGTTGTGTCTGAGGAACCAATCGATGACGGCAGATGGGTTGCTGGTTGAGACACGACCGCTGGCTGAAAACGGGAGCTCAGGCCCCTCGCTGCGACTCCTGCTGCCACTCGCCCCTAGTCTGCTGCCAACTCTGCCTGAAGTATTTAGGCCTCTGCCACTCCTCTGTGCAAGTCCTGGCACTTCTCTACCTGACATACTTATATGAGGGTATTACAATACGCTACACTACTTTTTAAACAGTATTTGTCTCAAACAGCAGCAGGTGATTACTTATGGCTGTCCTTTCACAGTATGTAGGCCCTTGCCAGATTAACAGGTTCAAAATGGTACACTACTTGGATGTACGTATGCGGTATGCACTGAAGAGGGCAGAAATATGTGCAACAATACGCAGAAAAAAATCTGTATTTTTGTAAAACACCAGCCGGTGAGTACTATTGTTTGGACTTTCACAGTATGTAGGCCCTTGACAGATTAACAGGTACAAAATGGTACACTACTTGGATGTACCTATGCGGTATGCACTGATGAGGGCAGAAAAATATGCAACAATATGCCGAAAAAATCTGTATTTTTTTAAAACACCAGCCGGTGAGTACTATTGTTTGGACTTTCCCAGTATGTGGGTCCTTGACAGATAAACAGGTACATGGTACACTACTTGGTTGTATGTATGCGGTATGCACTAATGAGGGCAGAAAAATGAGCAACAATACACAAAAAAAAATCTTTTTTTTTGTAAAACACCAGCCGGTGAGTACTATTGTTTGGACTTTCACAGTATGTAGGTCCTTGACAGATTAACAGGTACAAAAGGGTACACTACTTGGATGTACCTATGCGGCATGCACTGATGAGGGCAGAAATATGCGAAACTATACGCAGAAAAAATTAGTATTTATGTAAAACACCAGCCGGTGAGTACTATTGTTTGGACTTTCACAGTATGTAGCCCTTGACAGATTAACAGGTACAAAATGGTACACTACATGGATGTACCTATGCGGTATGCACTGATGAGGGCAGAAAAATATGCAACAATATACGCCGAAAAAAATCTGTATTTTTTTAAAACACCAGCCGGTGAATACCATTGTTTGGACTTTCACAGTATGTAGGTCCTTGAAAGATTAACAGGTACAAAATGGTACACTACTTGGATGTACCTATGCGGCATGCACTGATGAGGGCAGAAATATGCGCAACAATACACAGAAAAAAATCTGTATTTTTGTAAAACACCAGCCGGTGAGTACTATTGTTTGGACTTTCACAGTATGTAGGACTTGACAGATTAACAGGTACAAAATGGTACACTACTTGGATGTATGTATGCGGTATGCACTGACGAGGCCAGAAAAATGCGCAACAATACGCAGAAAAAAAATCTGTATTTTTGTAAAACACCAGCCGGTGAGTACTATTGTTTGGACTTTCACAGTATGTAGGCCCTTGACAGATTAACAGGTACAAAATAGTACACTACTTGGATGTACATATGCGGTATGCACTGATGAGGGCAGAAAAATTAGCAACAATACGCAGAAAAAATCTGTATATTTGTAAAACACCAGCCGGTGAGTACTATTGTTTGGACTTTCACAGTATGTAGACCCTTGACAGATTAACAGGTACAAAATGGTGCACTACTTGGATGTACTTATGCGTTATACACTGATGAGGCCAGAAAAATGCGCTACAATGAGCCTAAAAACTCTGTAATTTTTGTAAAACACAAGTCGGTGAATACTATTGTTTGGACTTTCACAGTATGTAGGCCCTTGACAGATAAACAGGTACAAAATGGTACACTATTTGGATGTACGTATGCGGTATGCACTGATGAGGGCAGAAATATGCGCAACAATACGCAGAAAAAAATTAGTATTTTTGTAAAACAACAGCAGATGAATACTATTGTTTGCACTTTCGCAGTATGTAGGCCCTTGACAGATTAACAGGTACAAAATGATACACTACTTCATGTACTTATGCGGTATGCACTGATGAGGCCAGAAAAATGCGTAACAATACGCAGAAAAAAATCTGTATTTTTGAAAAACACCAGCAGGTGATTACTTTTGACAGGACTTTCCCTGTATCTAGACTTGTTACAGATACAAAATAGTAGACTGCTTTGATGTAGGCATGTGGTATGCACGTATGAGGGCAGACAAATGCACTACAGTCCGCTGAAAAAATGTATATGTGAACAGAAGCAGGACCCAACAGTGCAGCACCACAAAAACAAGAAAACAGGGATTAAACCCTAAAGTGCACTCTGTCACAGAGTGTTAGGAATGGTGTGCACTGGTTTTTATACAGTCTACACACAATTCTGAACAGCAGATGATTTGTGGAGCAAAAAAAGCACTGAATTGCTGAAAAATGAGTTGATAAGATGGTTCATAAAGTTCAGGCAGCTTGTTGATCTGTATGAGGTAGCTATCAGCTATCTGCCCCTCTCTGATGCAATGCTCAATAATGTGAATAGGTTTATATATCGTAAGATCCTTCTCGGTGAAAACACCAAAGCACTGCACTCCTGTCTGTCCGCAATGCTGATGTGACTAGCAGTGGCAGTGGTACGCTGTGGTATGAGCATGGATGAAATGAAGTGACGCAAGATGGCTGCCGATTATATAGGGCTGTGACATCACAGAGGTCAACGCCTACCTTCATTCCCGCCGTAGTTTCCCGCCCTCCCATAATCCCCTGCCCCATGCACTCACATGTGAATCTGCCATTTTAGGTCTCCTTTAGCCAGGAACGCTGTAAAATGGAATTTAATGAAGCGATTTGCGCGATAGAATCGTGGCGATATTCGCATTCTTTGCGAATCGAATATTTATTTTCTTTTTTTTTATAACAATACTTTTTATGGAAAAGATTTTCATATACAAAAAGTAAAACACAATATATTAGGACATAGAAGGAGGTGAGACACAACATAAGATAAATAACAACATAAGATAACTAATACACTGCACAAGTTCTATCCATCAAATAAGTAAAATATCCGTAAAATACATTTGTCTTTTTTCGGGTCTTAGTTTTCTGTATAAGTACAAGCCCAAGTATACCAGGATCTCACAGAGTATCTCAGAATTATCCGTTATATCTGTATCGTTTTATGTGGGCCCTGTAACCAAACATCCCATCTAGTAAGAAATTCAGCCTCCCTGTCACAAGCCGAAGCCACCTTATATTCGTGCCAACCATTAAGATTAACTCTAGAAATGATCTCTTTAATGGATGGAATATGGGGTGGAGTCCAATACTTAACTATGAGAAATCTAGTGACAATTAGTACATGTATAATTATAGATTTATGGAAAGAAGAATATTGGTCTATATCCACATTAAGTAGAGCTAGAGCTGGATTCAGTATGACAGGGAAGCCGCAAATGTTAGACATTAATCTACCTATACGTTTCCACATCACACTTATTTTGGGACATTGCCACCATACATGATAGAAGGTACCTCTCTCCTTGCACCTCCAACACTTCTCCGAAGAAGAAGTAAATCTGGCCAGTCTGTCAGGGACTAGATACCATCTATACAACAGTTTTTTGGATGTCTCCAAATGGGCCACGCACCCAGAAAGCTTGAGTACAACTGAGTGGGCTCTACTCCACTGGTCATCCAAAAATGACATATTTAAATCTTGTTCCCATCTAATTTTGTTCATATCCTCTATTACACCATGTTTATTGACTAAGAAATTATAACACCAAGATATGCCTCCTCTATGGTAACCCTCTTGAGAAAACCAGTTATGTAATTCTGAGTTAACAGTGGAGAAAGGTACCCGTACAGTCTCCATGGCGTGTCTGACTTGGAGAAATTTATAGAAATCCTTGTGAGAAATATCGAATCAGTGGTGCAAATCGTCAAAGGATACACAGTTCTGTCCATCCCATACATCTCCTATATTGTTTATTCCCTTTTGTATCCATGCTTTTAATGCGAGGTGGGGTATAAGGGCTTCTAATACTCCTATTGGAGCTTCCAGGTGTGCGGTATGATAAAGACGACGTGGTATGACATAGGCAGACCAAACAGAATGAATCGCAGCAATCATGGGATGCCCAGAGAAGGGTTTAGAATGAAATAAATGTGCAGCAATTAATGTGTGGGCTATAGGGGTGCGATTCAATACAAAATGTTCATTCTCCACCCATAACTTTGATGTGTCTAGAAGCCACAGAGACTTTAATTTGTCCATAATAACAGCTTTATAGTAAGACGCTATAGATGGACAGCTTATTCCTCCATTTTTAAGGGATGGGTACAGGTAAGATGTTTTAATTCTGGACTTCCTCCCTTTCCACATGTATTTCATAAGTAGTGACTGCAGAGATTGAATGTATCGGTAGGGCAAAGCAATCGGCACATTTCTGAAGGTATACAGAATTTTAGGCAAAACCATCATTTTGATGGCCGAAACCTTACCCAGCCAGGACACTCCCAAATTGGGCATCTGGGAAGTAATTCTCTTTAGATCTGTATAAAGTGGGATATAATTAAGGTCAATTTTTTGGTGGGAAAAGTTAATTTAATACCTAGATAAGGAATACAGTTCTCCGCCCAGGAAAAAGGATATAGGCCTTTAAGTCTGGAAACAACTTGGTTGGATAAGCCCATATTCAAAATATGGGATTTGGAGGGATTAATTTTATAATAAGAAAGCCTACCAAAATTGTGTAATTCTTCCACAATTCTGGGGATGGAAACCTCAGGGTCTCTACAAATTATCAGAATGTCATCCGCGAATAGGCCAACACGGTGTTCTCTATCACCAATTTTTATGCCAGCTATTGTCGGGTTAAGTCTAATACTTTCCGCTAGGGGTTCCATCGTCAGGGCAAAAATAAGGGGAGAAAGGGGGCTACCCTGTCTGGTCCCATTAGTGATATTAAAATTATTAGACATGAAACCTGAAGTAAAAACAGAAGCTGAGGGGAAACTGTATAGCGCCATGATCGCGGTCTTAATATTGTCGAACCCAAATTTTGACAGTGTTCGCCCCAGGTAACCCCAATGAATTCTGTCAAAGGCCTTCTCGGCATCTAAAGTCAGTAGTAATGAAGGTATTCGACAGGATTCTACATGGTGAATTAAATTAATGAACCGTCTAGTTCTGTCTACTGTTTGTCTTTGTTGGACAAAACCCACCTGATCATTTTTGATCAGGGAAGGGAGAATATTGTTAATTCTGTTTGCAAGGATTTTTGAATATATTTTTAAATCAATGTTGAGAAGTGAAATCGGCCGAAAATTCTCTGGTCTATCAGGGGTTTTACCTGGCTTGGGAATCGTGATAATTGTCGCTTGTAGCATTTCGGGTGGGATATAACAAGGCTGAAAAATAGAATTGAATAAAGGGAGGAGATATTTACCAAGAATACTTTGATATTTCTAATAGTATTCCCCTGTGAACCCATCAGGTCCTGGGGATTTGTTCAACTTTAGGGAGGATATGACCGAGTTCAGCTCAGTCTCAGTGATGGGACTATTGAGAGCCTCAGAATCATCTGAGTTTATATAGGGGAGGTTTAGATTCGATAAAAAGCGATCAATCAATGAGTCTTGGGGTTGAGTAATGTCAGGGTCCGCTTTTAGATTGTATAATCTTTCATAGTACTCCGCCATAACATTTGCAATTAATTTGGGATTCAATATTTTTTCTCCTTTACTATTAAAGATATGTGGAATTGATTTGTTCGTTATAGACCTGAATTTATTGGCCAGCATCTTGCCTGCTTTATTTCCGTGCCCATAAAATTGGGTATTTGTCTTTTTTAGAAAAAAGTCAAACTTGTAGTGTAGGGCTTGATACAATTGGAATCGTAATATTTTTAATTCTGTTAACAAATTATTTGTGGGAGTTCTTTTATGTTTATCTTCCAAAATTTTAATTTGAGATATAAGGGATTGTACTTTTTGGGATCGTAACTTTTTTTGGTGGACGCTAATTTGATACATTCCCCTCTTAACACCGCCTTGTGAGCACACCAATGGGTAAAAACATTAGTGTCTGTCGTGGAATTAAATTGGAAGTTGTTACGCCGAGCGCTCCGGGTCCCCGCTCCTCCCCGGAGCGCTCGCTACACTCTCCTCACTGCAGCGCTCCGGTCAGATCCACTGACCCGGGGCGCTGCGATACTGCCTCCGGCCGGGATGCGATTCGCGATGCGGGTAGCGCCCGCTCGCGATGCGCACCCCGGCTCCCGTACCTGACTCGCTCTCCGTCGGTCCTGTCCCGGCACGCGCGGCCCCGCTCCTTAGGGCGCGCGCGCGCCGGGTCTTTGCGATTTAAAGGGCCACTGCGCCGCTGATTGGCGCAGTGGTTCCAATTAGTCTGATCACCTGTGCACTTCCCTATATCACCTCACTTCCCTTGCACTTCCCTGCCGGATCTTGTTGCCATCGTGCCAGTGAAAGCGTTTCCTTGTCTGTTCCTAGCCTGTGTTCCAGACCTCCTGCCGTTGCCCCTGACTACGATCCTTGCTGCCTGCCCCGACCTTCTGCTACGTCCGACCTTGCTTCTGTCTACTCCCTTGTACCGCGCCTATCTTCAGCAGCCAGAGAGGTGAGCCGTTGCTAGTGGATACGACCTGGTCACTACCGCCGCAGCAAGACCATCCCGCTTTGCGGCGGGCTCTGGTGAAAACCAGTAGTGACTTAGAACCGATCCACTAGCACGGTCCACGCCAATCCCTCTCTGGCACAGAGGATCCACTACCTGCCAGCCGGCATCGTGACAGTAGATCCGGCCATGGATCCCGCTGAAGTTCCTCTGCCAGTTGTCGCTGACCTCACCACGGTGGTCGCCCAGCAGTCACAACAGATAGCGCAACAAGGCCAACAGCTGTCTCAACTGACCGTTATGCTACAGCAGCTACTACCACAGCTTCAGCAATCATCTCCTCCGCCAGCTCCTGCACCTCCTCCGCAGCGAGTGGCCGCTCCTGGTCTACGCCTATCCTTGCCGGATAAATTTGATGGGGACTCTAAGTTTTGCCGTGGCTTTCTTTCCCAATGTTCCCTGCATCTGGAGATGATGTCGGACCAGTTTCCCACTGAAAGGTCTAAGGTGGCTTTCGTAGTCAGCCTTCTGTCTGGAAAAGCCCTGTCTTGGGCCACACCGCTCTGGGACCGCAATGACCCCGTCACTGCCTCTGTACACTCCTTCTTCTCGGAAATCCGAAGTGTCTTTGAGGAACCTGCCCGAGCCTCTTCTGCTGAGACTGCCCTGTTGAACTTGGTCCAGGGTAATTCTTCCGTTGGCGAGTATGCCGTACAATTCCGTACTCTTGCTTCAGAATTATCCTGGAATAATGAGGCCCTCTGCGCGACCTTTAAAAAAGGCCTATCCAGCAACATTAAAGATGTTCTGGCCGCACGAGAAATTCCTGCTAATCTACATGAACTCATTCACCTAGCCACTCGCATTGACATGCGTTTTTCCGAAAGGCGTCAGGAGCTCCGCCAAGATATGGACTCTGTTCGCACGAGGCGTTTCTTCTCCTCGGCTCCTCTCTCCTCTGGTCCCCTGCAATCCGTTCCTGTGCCTCCCGCCGTGGAGGCTATGCAGGTCGACCGGTCTCGCCTGACACCTCAAGAGAGGACACGACGCCGCATGGAGAACCTCTGCCTGTACTGTGCTAGTACCGAACACTTCCTGAGGGATTGTCCTATCCGTCCTCCCCGCCTGGAAAGACGTACGCTGACTCCGCACAAAGGTGGGACAGTCCTTGATGTCTACTCTGCTTCTCCACGTCTTACTGTGCCTGTGCGGATGTCTGCCTCTGCCTTCTCCTTCTCTACTGTGGCCTTCTTGGACTCTGGATCTGCAGGAAATTTTATTTTGGCCTCTCTCGTCAACAGGTTCAACATCCCAGTGACCAGTCTCGCCAGACCCCTTTACATCAATTGTGTAAACAATGAAAGATTGGACTGTACCATACGTTTCCGCACGGAGCCCCTTCTAATGTGCATCGGATCTCATCACGAGAGGATTGAACTTTTGGTCCTCCCCAATTGCACTTCGGAAATTCTCCTTGGACTTCCCTGGCTTCAACTTCATTCCCCAACCCTGGATTGGTCCACTGGGGAGATCAAGAGTTGGGGGCCCTCTTGTTCCAAGGACTGTCTAAAACCGGTTCCCAGTAACCCTTGCCGTGACTCTGTGGTTCCTCCAGTAACCGGTCTCCCTAAGGCCTATATGGACTTTGCGGATGTTTTTTGCAAAAAACAAGCTGAGACTCTACCTCCTCACAGGCCTTATGATTGTCCTATCGACCTCCTCCCGGGCACTACTCCACCCCGGGGCAGAATTTATCCTCTGTCCGCCCCAGAGACTCTTGCCATGTCTGAATACGTCCAGGAAAATTTGAAAAAGGGCTTTATCCGTAAATCCTCCTCTCCTGCCGGAGCCGGATTTTTCTTTGTGTCCAAAAAAGATGGCTCCCTACGTCCTTGCATTGACTACCGCGGTCTTAATAAAATCACGGTTAAGAACCGCTACCCCCTACCCCTCATCTCTGAACTCTTTGATCGCCTCCAAGGTGCCCACATCTTTACTAAACTGGACTTAAGAGGTGCTTATAATCTCATCCGCATCAGAGAGGGGGATGAATGGAAAACGGCATTTAACACCAGAGATGGACACTTTGAGTATCTGGTCATGCCCTTTGGCCTGTGCAACGCCCCTGCCGTCTTCCAAGACTTTGTTAATGAAATTTTTCGTGATCTTTTATACTCCTGTGTTGTTGTATATCTGGACGATATCCTGATTTTTTCTGCCAATCTAGAAGAACACCGCCAGCATGTCCGTATGGTTCTTCAGAGACTTCGTGACAATCAACTCTATGCCAAAATTGAGAAATGTCTGTTTGAATGCCAATCTCTTCCTTTTCTAGGATACTTGGTCTCTGGCCAGGGACTACAAATGGATCCAGACAAACTCTCTGCCGTCTTAGATTGGCCACGCCCCTCCGGACTCCGTGCTATCCAACGCTTTTTGGGGTTCGCCAATTATTACAGGCAATTTATTCCACATTTTTCTACCATTGTGGCCCCTATCGTGGCTTTAACCAAAAAAAATGCCGATCCCAAGTCTTGGCCTCCTCAAGCAGAAGACGCCTTTAAACGACTCAAGTCTGCCTTTTCTTCGGCTCCCGTGCTCTCCAGACCTGACCCTTCCAAACCCTTCCTATTGGAGGTTGATGCCTCCTCAGTGGGAGCTGGAGCTGTTCTTCTACAAAAAAATTCTTCCGGGTATGCTGTCACTTGTGGTTTTTTTTCTAGGACCTTCTCTCCCGCGGAGAGGAACTACTCCATCGGGGATCGAGAGCTTCTAGCCATCAAATTAGCACTTGAGGAATGGAGGCATCTGCTGGAGGGATCAAGATTTCCAGTTATTATTTACACCGATCACAAGAACCTCTCCTACCTCCAGTCTGCCCAACGGCTGAATCCTCGCCAGGCCCGGTGGTCTCTGTTCTTTGCCCGATTTAATTTTGAAATTCACTTTCGGCCTGCCGATAAGAACATTAGGGCCGATGCTCTCTCTCGTTCCTCGGATGCTTCGGAAGTTGAACTCTCTCCGCAACACATCATTCCTCCTGACTGCCTGATTTCCACTTCTCCAGCCTCCATCAGGCAAACTCCTCCAGGAAAGACCTTTGTTTCTCCACGCCAACGCCTCGGAATCCTCAAATGGGGTCACTCCTCCCATCTCGCAGGTCATGTGGGCATCAAGAAATCTGTGCAACTCATCTCCCGCTTCTATTGGTGGCCGACTCTGGAGACGGATGTTGTGGACTTTGTGCGAGCCTGCACTATCTGTGCCCGGGATAAGACTCCTCGCCAGAAGCCCGCTGGTTTTCTTCATCCCCTGCCTGTCCCCGAACAGCCTTGGTCTCTGATTGGTATGGATTTTATTACTGATTTACCCCCTTCCCGTGGCAACACGGTTATTTGGGTGGTCGTTGATCGATTCTCCAAAATGGCACATTTCATCCCTCTTCCTGGTCTTCCTTCAGCGCCTCAGTTGGCTAAACAATTTTTTGTACACATTTTTCGTCTTCACGGGTTGCCTACGCAGATCGTCTCGGATAGAGGCGTCCAATTCGTGTCTAAATTCTGGAGGGCTCTCTGTAAACAACTCAAGATTAAATTAAATTTTTCTTCTGCATATCATCCCCAATCCAATGGACAAGTAGAAAGAATTAACCAGGTCTTGGGTGATTATTTACGACATTTTGTTTCCTCCCGCCAGGATGACTGGGCAGATCTCCTTCCATGGGCCGAATTCTCGTATAACTTCAGAGTCTCTGAATCTTCCTCCAAATCCCCATTTTTTGTGGTGTACGGCCGTCACCCTCTTCCCCCCCTCCCTACCCCCTTGCCCTCTGGTCTGCCCGCTGTGGATGAAATTTCTCGTGACCTTTCCATCATATGGAGAGAGACCCAAAATTCTCTCTTACAGGCTTCATCACGCATGAAGAAGTTCGCGGATAAGAAAAGAAGAGCTCCTCCCATTTTTTCCCCTGGAGACAAGGTATGGCTCTCCGCTAAATATGTCCGCTTCCGTGTCCCTAGCTACAAGTTGGGACCACGCTATCTTGGTCCTTTCAAAATTTTGTGCCAGATTAATCCTGTCTCTTACAAACTTCTTCTTCCTCCTTCTCTTCGTATTCCTAATGCCTTTCACGTTTCTCTTCTTAAACCACTCATCATCAACCGTTTCTCTCCCAAATCTGTTCCTCCCACTCCTGTTTCCGGCTCCTCGGACATCTTCTCCGTCAAAGAGATCCTGGCATCAAAAAAGGTCAGAGGGAAAACCTTTTTTTTGGTGGATTGGGAGGGTTGTGGTCCAGAAGAGAGATCCTGGGAACCTGAGGACAATATCCTAGACAAAAGTCTGCTCCTCAGGTTCTCAGGCTCTAAGAAGAGGGGGAGACCCAAGGGGGGGGGGGTACTGTTACGCCGAGCGCTCCGGGTCCCCGCTCCTCCCCGGAGCGCTCGCTACACTCTCCTCACTGCAGCGCTCCGGTCAGATCCACTGACCCGGGGCGCTGCGATACTGCCTCCGGCCGGGATGCGATTCGCGATGCGGGTAGCGCCCGCTCGCGATGCGCACCCCGGCTCCCGTACCTGACTCGCTCTCCGTCGGTCCTGTCCCGGCGCGCGCGGCCCCGCTCCTTAGGGCGCGCGCGCGCCGGGTCTTTGCGATTTAAAGGGCCACTGCGCCGCTGATTGGCGCAGTGGTTCCAATTAGTCTGATCACCTGTGCACTTCCCTATATCACCTCACTTCCCTTGCACTTCCCTGCCGGATCTTGTTGCCATCGTGCCAGTGAAAGCGTTTCCTTGTCTGTTCCTAGCCTGTGTTCCAGACCTCCTGCCGTTGCCCCTGACTACGATCCTTGCTGCCTGCCCCGACCTTCTGCTACGTCCGACCTTGCTTCTGTCTACTCCCTTGTACCGCGCCTATCTTCAGCAGCCAGAGAGGTGAGCCGTTGCTAGTGGATACGACCTGGTCACTACCGCCGCAGCAAGACCATCCCGCTTTGCGGCGGGCTCTGGTGAAAACCAGTAGTGACTTAGAACCGATCCACTAGCACGGTCCACGCCAATCCCTCTCTGGCACAGAGGATCCACTACCTGCCAGCCGGCATCGTGACAGAAGTAGTCTTGTAGATTTTGATCTATGGTGGCGCTGTTGTGAGCATCAGAAAGCAGGGAGTTGTTAATTCTTCACTGAAAAACTGGTGCATTCAAGTAAACTTCAAGTAAACTAGTTGTGACTGGTGCATGGTCTGACCAGCTGATTATTCCTATTGAGGAAGTTTTTGACTGCTGGAGAAGCTATTTATCCACTACTATCATATCTATACGTGAATACACACGGTGAGTATGGGAGAAGAATGTGTAGTCTCTCTCCTCAGCATTGAGAGTTCTCCAAGAGTCAAAGAGGTCAACTTTAAATAAAATATTGGAGATGTCTGTATTTCTATCTGAAATATTAGTTTTTTTTTTATCTATTCGTGGGGATAGTACTTTATTAAAATCACCCGTCAGTATTAGTGCTCCATATTTATTTTGGGCAATTCTGTTAAGGACGTGATTCAAGAAAGTGCCTTGTTTTTTATTTGGAGCGTATATAGAGGCTATTGTATATGTACGGTTATTAATATCGCAATTTAATATAATATATCTGCTATAGGCATCATATACAACATCCACCATCTTAAAGGCTACAGAATTTTTCACCGCTATCAATACACCTTTTTTCTTATTAACGTTAGGGGTGAAAAATATATTGGGAAAGCTCCTATGCTTAAGTCTAAAGGTGTCAGTTGTTAGCAAGTGGGTTTCTTGGGCACAAATAATATCGCATCCCACCCTTTTACACTCCCTCCAGAATAAGCTCCTTTTAAAGGGACTATTAAGCCCCCTCACATTGAATGTAGTGATATTAAATACAATAATTAAGACCTGTTGTAAGACTCTTAGTCATACCCCATATGAAATGAAACATATAAGCAAACCCGGCATACCCTATAGACCCGTGCCTGTAAATGGAGCTCCATAATAAGCCTAGATCCTTAGTGGAAGTATGGAAAAAAAAATATAATAATAATTTTGAGACCAACATGAACCGTTAACATTAGTATTTCAGCAGGAAAAAAAAAGGCACTGAATATATCTCTTGAGCTCCCAGGCTTCCGTGGGCAAGAGGGAGAGAGAAAAAAAAGGGGGGAGAAGCAAAAAAAAAAAAAATCACTCTCATCTCTTCAGGCAGGGGAGCGAGATCTCGAGTGGGAGCGTCTGTCTCGTCCGTGAGAAGACTCAGGAGATTTACGTTGTACTCTTGACCATTCCTGATGGATAGGTGCTGGTCTGAATTTAGGTGGATCCGTCAGCATGGAGGATTTAATTCTGTCAGGGAATCACTTGCCCACCATGTGTAGAGCCTCTCTTGGTGTGGAAAAGGAGAGTGTAGCTCCATTTCTGGGAACCAATAGCTTCACCGGAAGATCCTTTTCTCAGGACAGTGGTGGAAGTGGAGAAAGCTTTCCTCCTTTTCAATGTTGCAGCAGATAGGTCGGCAAACAGGGTGATGTTCAGGAATCGGTCTGGTAAGCTAGGAGGCTTTTTAGCTGCTCTTAATACATCTTCTTTATAGTGAAAGAAATGGATCCTGGTCAGGACATCTCTAGGTATGTCTCGAGAGAGATGTGCTGGTTTAGGAAGACGGTGTACTCGATCCACTATCATGTCTCTCTGGTCAGCTTGTGGAGTAAGCACGCTGAAGTAATCTGTGAGAAAATCACACAATTCTGAGTTCTGCACTGACTCAGGTATTCCCCTGAAGCGGATATTATTCCTTCTGGATCTGTCTTCCAGGTCCGCTAACTTTAATTGAATGGAAACAATGTCATCTGTCATCTCATTTTGAGAGTCCACTAGTGCATTGTGAGCATCTGTGAATTTTTCCAATGTGTCCTCTAGATTTGCTGTGCGTTCACCTATTTGTGCCACTTCTTTAGAAAGTACGGTTATGGATGACAGTACATCTTTCTGTAAATATTCTCTGAATTCTTGAAATAAGTTTGTCATTGTAGATTCCATGCTAGCAGGCATTTTAGCCTCCGTTTTGGACGCCATATCGGGTGATTTAATGGAGGGGTTGGACATATGGGTAACAGCGTCCGATATAGAGCTTAGTTGTGAGTTGGTATTTTGAACTACAGATTCAGCTCCCAGAGGGGCAGATAGAGATGTTTGGTCACCTGTGGTATAATTAAAAGGTAGGTCTGAGAAATCCCTTTCTTCGTCAGTGAAGTTGCAAATGGGAACAGATTTGTTTCTCAATGAGTAATATTCGGTGAGTTTATTGGTATCTTTCTTTCTCGAGCGCCTCTTAGACATGTTACAATAGTCCCTTAGAAAAAGAAGCCTCACAGGCCATTAAGGCAGGTAAAAGGAAAAGAAGGAAGCATCAAAGTCCGTTTGCAGTGACTGAGAATAAGCGAGGGAACAGCACCCTCTAGTGGCAGTTTGTGTAAGGACACTGGACCCTTTAGGAGCAGCCGTGAGTAAGCTGATAGTAATATACTGTAAAAGGCAGTACTTTTCTTGTAGTAGATTCTTTAAGTTATCACCACTACAGTATCACAATATGCAGTATACAATATGTTGACTGGTATGGAGAAGGGAGATGTAGTGTTACTGTAAACTATAAGTCACAGATCTGAGGGCACAGCTTATCCAGCGCTGGTGCCTTGTAAGTATCTTATGCAGTGACTTCTTCCACACTCAGCAGTCTGGATACCAGGGCAAGGGCAAGATGGCTGCCCGGTAGTACAATTTCCTCCACAAGGCTATAACCCAACTCTGCCACAGGTGACCCGTCACCAGAGTACTCACAGTCTTTCAGGTTGTTGTCTTCAAAAGCCAGGGGAGCACTTTCAAAAGGACGCCACTGCCTCCCCTACTTCTCCCTCTTCCCCTCCTTCCCTGCGGTCTCGGTGGTGTGGTGCTGCTAATGAGGATGTGTGAGCGCAGCAGCAGGCAGGCAAGATGGCGCCAGCGTCTTCACTACCCGCACCCCTCTCTCTTTCAAGCAGCGCAGCCGAGTGCAGGCAGCGACTAGGAGGTCGGGATATCAGCAGCCGGACGTCCAAGAGCAGCAGCTGCTTCACCTGCTCCCCCAGCTCCTATGAATCTCCTCTGTACCTCCGGTGAGCAACTCACAGCCTGGGTGTCAATATGGCGCCGGCAGCGCCGCTATGTTCGCACCTTCCGGGTCTCCGGCCACAGTAGCTCCGGTCACAGTGAGCGCAGAGAGGCCGGGGTAGACTCTTTCCGTTCCCCACCGCAAGCCCTGTCAGACGAGGGTAGTCAAAGGTTAATTTGTGAGGGTTAACTGCCGATTTGTGCCGCTTTATCAGAGCTGAGGGGAGAGCTCTCTACATCCGCGCCCGCTCTCCTCCGCTGCAGGCCACCCCCCCCCCCAATATTTCATGAAATTCATAACAAATTCGGGTTGGTCAGCTTTGATTCGCTCATCTTTAATTTATCGACTATCTATTAAGTATACCAGCATACAGTAATATATGGTAAAGTGCATATTACATTGTAACGGCCTCCTGCACTTTTTCTGATTGCTGCTGAATCATTTTTTTATTATGTTTTAAGATTTGTGTATTTCAATCAAAGATTTGTCTAATTAAATACATTATCATTAAGTTTGGTGATTTTTGATAGGATTTCTATTGCCCTAAAAACGGCGGGCCCCACAGGAACCTCTCCCTATTTCCACACACAAACACTGCCATTTCACTGGGTTTTTAGGTGGAAATAGGGAGTTTCCTGTGTGGGGCCATCCTTTTTAGGGCGAGTAACACTTGCTAAGAAGGGAATAAATAATGTAGGGCCTAACAGGGGAAGTTTTTACCCCCACCGGTTACAATGAACCATACATTGTTTCCTTCTAGAGGTCTTTGCATCACATCAGTACTTGGTGGTGTAGGTGACACATGGTGTTTTTTGCACACCTTTCCATTTGTTTGACTTCAAATAAATTTTGAGTACCTATATTTTATCCTAAGAATATTATTTAAAGTTGTTTTACATAATGTATATCCTCAATACTTAGTTGTGCACACTAACACTTTTACAAAAGAGACTGTTTTCTTCTGCCTACCTGCCTTAGCTACTATTCTGATCCTTCCATCCAGCTGATGCCACACATCTAATGCCAAGTTCTCCATCTTTCACCCACCTTTACTACTGGTACTGGTATTGCCACCCACTGCCCCACTATGTCACCGGGTCATTTTCAGGACTCCTGATGCCAGCTCCAGGCTGTCTCATTCTGCCATCATATGTTCGCCTTATGCTGATGAGCTCCTCATACTACTGCCACCTCCAGGCTTTCTCATTCTGCAACTATATGGTCTCCTCATATATATGGTCACCTCCAGGCTGTGTCATTTAGTCACTATATGGTCTCCTCATGCTGCTGCCAACTCCAGGCTGTGTCATTCAGCCACTATATGGTCTCCTCATGCTCCCCCCACCTCCAGGCTGTGTCACTGTACAGCCATGGGGTCTCCTCATGCTGCTGGCACATTAAATAAAACTTTTTAGGTTCATCTATTTGAAATCTTCAATTAAAATTTAAAAACATATCTTTAATCTTTTCAATTGTGAGGCCCTATGGTCTGGTCAGGCTGGGTCATTTAGCCACTATGTGGTCTCCTCATGATGATGCCAACTCCACACTGTGTCATTCAGGCACTATATGGTCTCCTCATGCTGCCGCCACCTCCACGCTGTGTCATTCAGCCACTATATGGTCTCCTCATACTGATGCCACCTCCAGGCTGTCATTGTGTCGCTCTGCGACAGTGATTCTAATAGAGACTCCTCTAATCTGCTTTTTTTTTGTATTATTTCTCTAACATAGCACAAACCCTATGTGTGTTACAGCAAGGCAAAGTGTTCTACACTCCTGGAACCCGGCAATAGAGAGTAGAGAGATGAAGAGAGTTCACTCACCGCTTCTGGTACTCAATCTTTAATTTGGAGTGCAATTAAAAGCACATACAAAAGGTAGGTTTTGACGCCAACAAACACAAGTGACAGCACTGTTTCACACCAACATGGTGTTTCTTCAGATTCGATCTCACCTGTGCAGGGGGAGGATTATCTCACACCCTGCCTGACGTAGGTGAGAGGTGTGTCAAAAACAGGATAACATTAAAAAACAATTTAAATTACACTGTGCAAAACATAATATTATATTATAAAAACATGCTTAAATCTTGTCTGTCATTCAAACCTGCATTACCTAAGGCTTTCGTTGCATTAATCCAGCGTGATTCACATTGTAATAGTGCCTGTCGTCTGTCTATGCCGTTCTGTGGATGCACCCTTTCAATACCGAGCATTTTTAGGCATTTTTGATTACCACTATGTGCTTCACGTATATGATCAATCAGCCTTGGTGGTCCTTTACCCGTTCGTAGGGAATAAATGTTTTCCCTAAAGCGGGTATTCAGTGCTCTACTGGTGCATCTGATATAAAATCGCATACAGGGACACAGAATTGCATAGACGACGAAGGTAGTGTGGCAACATATGCAAGCTTTCATGGGAATATTGACACCTCCTATAGTTGGATTTTTTCCCGTAACATATAGGGGCACCATGTACACGAGCCGCATTTAAAATTACCTTTTGGCACTGATTTTTCTAGCCAGTTAGAATCTTTTGGGTCTGAAAATTTACTTTTAGTTAACAAACTACTGATAGTTTAGCATTTTTCAAAGACACAAGAGGTCTACCTTTGCTGATACCTTTCAAGCCAACATCATTCTGTATGATATAACAGTTCTTATTTAGCACAAGCCTAAAATTGCCTCACACTGTTACATAATACGGAGAAGAAGAAAAAAAAAAAATAAACAGGATAGATTCGCCTTCACTTTTAAATATAGCCCTATGGCTAATAAAATTAAAGATATCATTAATAAGAACTGGTATATCATACAGAATGATGTCGACTTGAAAGGTATCAGCAAAGGTAGACCTCTTGTGTCTTTTAAAAAATGCTAAACTATCGGTAGTTTGTTAACTAAAAGTAAATTTTCAGACCCAAAAGATTCTAACTGGCTAGAAAAATCAGTGCCAAAAGGTAATTTTAAATGCGGCTCGTGTACATGGTGCCCCTATATGGTTACAGAAAAAAATCCTACTATAGGAGGTGTCAATATTCCCATGAATGATTGCATATGTTAACACACTACCTTCGTCGTCTATGCAGTTATGTGTCCGTGTGAATGCGATTTTATATCAGATGCACCAGTAGAGCACGGATACCCGTTTTAGGGAACACATTTATTCCCTACGAACGGGTAAAGGAGCACCAAGGCTGATTTATCATATACATGAAGCACATACTGGTAATCAAAAATGCCTAAAAATGCTCGGTATTGAAAGGGCGCATCCACAGAACGGCATAGACAGACGACAGGCACTATTACAATGTGAAGCACGGTGGATTAATGCAATGAAAGCCTTAGGTAATGCAGGTTTGAATGACAGACAAGGTTTAAGCATGTTTTAATAATATAATATTATGTTTTGAACAGTGTAATTTGAATTTTTTTTTATGTTATCCTGTTTTTGACACACCTCTCACCTACGTCAGACAGGGTGTGAGTTAAATCCTCCCCCTGTAAGGGTGAGATCGAGTCTGAAGAAACACCATGTTGGTGTGAAACAGTGCTGTCACTCGTGTTTGTTGGCGTCCGAACCTACCTTTTGTATGTGCTTTTAACTGCACCCCGAATTAAAGATTGAGCACCAGAAGCGGTGAGTGAACGCTCTTCATTTCTCTACTCACATGCTCTCACTCGCAAGAGCAGCCTGAGTCTTCTGTTAACCTGATAGTGCTGACCGCTCTATCTCTATTTGCCTGTTCTACACTCCTGTTGAGGCTCTCTGAATACAGGAAATATCCATTTTTAATAGAGATTCGCCGCAAATAATTTCGGACCGAACCGAATCGGCCGAATCAAATTTTTTAAAAATTCGCTATTTCTAGTAATGACAGACTGGTTGGCCTGCAGTAGCCAGCATGCAGCAGGAGATTAAAAAACAAAGAGGTTCTCGATTATATCAAGGTATGGCCGAAGGTAGCAGCAGCAGCAAGGATTTTGGTGGATTACAGGGACTGGTAGTAGACAGAATACAGAAGGAGTAAGTGGTCTAGTAAGAGCCAATGTACAGCAGAAGGAGGCGGACTAGTATGGCTGGGGAAGAAATTTACCCCACACCATGTAACTGTAGATGAGGAGGAATTAACTGACAGCTGGTTCACCTTCATATCGCAAGACTCTTCTTCCTCCTCCTGAGAAGTCTTCGGCCGAGTCAACCAGTCCACACTATCCTGTGAAACAACACAACCCCTAGCAGACAGGTGCAGATTGATCTCTATCCCACCAAGCGATCCCTACATCCATTGAAGCAGACAGGCTCCCTGTCATCAGCTGACTAGTGAGTCAGGTCTCGGCCGCATTGCAAGCTGGGAAAAATCTGCGACAACAGTCATTTTGTATGCTGGTAAAAATAATTATTGGAGTGAAAATCACATAAGAATTGTGAGAAAACCGTCACACACAGGTACAGACACTATATTATGAACTACACTAACTTTACAGCCCCTGTAGCATGGTCAAATAAAAAAAAAATCCTGGGGTTTAAATAATACCCAACTTAAATAAGTTTGATTTTGTTTTATTTCTGTTTAAAAAAATAAAAATTTTTGTACAAAAATTTGTACGATTAAAAATGTCCTCTTCTGATCCCTATAACTTTATTTTTAATTTTTCCACATATGGGGGGTTGAGTGCTCATATTTTGTGAAGTGATCTGTAGTTTTTATCGGAACCATTTTTGTTTTGATGGGACTTTTCTGATCGCTTTTTATAAAAAAAAATTTAGGTTATACAAAGGGAACAAAAATGGTCAATTCTAGACTTTGGAACATTTTATGTATATGCTATTGACCGTGAGCTTAACCCCTTAAGGACCAGGCCATTTTACACCTTAAGGACCAGAGCGTTTTTTGCAAATCTGACCACTGTCACTTTAAACATTAATAACTCTGGAATGCTTTTAGTTATCATTCTGATTCCGAGATTATTTTTTCGTGACATATTCTACTTTAACTTAGTGGTAACATTTTATGGTAACTCCTTTCTTGGTGAAAAATCCCCAAATTTGATGAAAAAAAATGAAAATTTTGCATTTTTCTAACTTTGAAGCTCTCTGCTTGTAAGGAAAATGTATATTCAAAATACATTTTTTTTGGGTTCACATATACAATATGTCTACTTTATGTTTGAATCATAAAATGTATGAGTTTTTACTATTGGAAGACACCAGAGGGCTTCAAAGTTCAGCAGCAATTTTGAAATTTTTCACAAAATTTTCAAACTCCCTATTTTTCAGGGACCAGTTCAGTTTTGAAGTGGATTTGAAGGGTCTTCATATTAGAAATACCCCATAAAAGACCCCATTATAAAAACTACACCCCCAAAGTATTCAAAATGACATTCAGTAAGTGTATTAACCCTTTAAGTGTTTCCCAGGAATAGCAGCAAATGTTCTTGTAGACCCAAATTTTGAATTTTTGCAAGGGGTAAAAAGGACAACATTTTTACTTGTATTTGAAACCCAATTTCTCTCGAGTAAGGACATACCTCATATGTCTATGTTAATTGTTCAGCGGGCACAGTAGAGTGCTCAGAAGGGAAGGAGCGACAAATGGTTTTTGGGGGGCATGTCACCTTTAGGAAGCCCCTATGGTGCCAGGACAGCAAAAAAAAAAAACACATGGCATACCATTTTGGAAACTAGACCCCTCGGGGAACGTAACAAGGGGTAATGTGAACCTTAATACCCTACACATGTTTCACGACTTTTGCATATATATATAAAAAAAAAAAATTTTACCTAAAATGCTTGGTTTCCCAAAATTTTTACATTTTTAAAAAGGGTAATAGCAGAAAATAGCCCCCAAAATTTGAAGCCCAATTTCTCCCGATTCAGAAAACACCCCATATGGGGGTGAAAAGTGCTCTACTGGCGCACTACAGGTCTCAGAAGAGAAGGAGTCACATTTGGCTTTTTGAAAGCAAATTTTGCTCTGGGGGCATGCCGCATTTAGGAAGCCCCTATGGTGCCAGAACAGCAAAAAAAAAAAACACATGGCATACCATTTTGGAAACTAGACCCCTCGGGGAACGTTACAAGGGGTAATGTGAACCTTTATACCCCACAGGTGTTTCATGACTTTTGTATATGTAAACAAAAACTTTTTTTTTAACCTAAAATGCTTGTTTTCCCAAAAATTTAACATTTTTAAAAAGGGTAATAGCAGAAAATACCCCCCAAAATTTTTAACACAATTTCTCCCGAGTACGGCGATACCCCATATGTGCCCTAAACTGTTGCCTTGAAATACGACAGGGCTCCAAATTGAGAGCGCCATGCGCATTTGAGGCCTAAATTAGGGACTTGCATAGGGGTGGACATAGGGGTATTCTACGCCAGTGATTGCCAAACAGGGTGCCTCCAGCTGTTGTAAAACTCCCAGCATACCTGGACAGTCAGTGGCTATCTGGCAATACTGGTAGTAGTTGTTTTGCAACAGCTGGAGGCTCCGTTTTGGAAACAGTGGCGTACCAGGCGCTTTTCATTTTTATTGGGGAGGGGGGCTGTGTAGGGGTATGTGTATATGTAGTGCTTTTTACTTTTTATTTTATTTTTTGTTAGTGTAGTGTAGTGTTTTTAGGGTACAGTCGCACGGGCGGGGGTTCACAGTAGTTTCTCGCTGGCAGTTTGAGCTGCAGCAGAAAAGTTGCAGCCGGATACTTACTGTAAACCTCCGCCCATGTGAGTGTACCCTGTACATTCACATTGGGGGGGGGGGGGAGAAACATCCAGCTGTTGCAAAACTACAACTCCCAGCATGTATGGTCTATTAGTGCATGCTGGGAGTTGTAGTTTTGCAACAGCTGGAGGCACACTGGTTGTGAAACACCGAGTTTGGTAACAAACTCAGTGTTTTGCAACTAGTGTGCCTTCAGCTGTTGCAAAAGCTACAACCCCCAGCATGTACGGACAGCGGAAGGGCATGCTGGGTCTTTTAGTTATGCAACAGCCGGAGGCATACTACTTTGGCTGGGGATGCTGGGGATTGTAGCTATGCAACAGCTGGAGACACACTAGTTTGCTACTTAACTCAGTGTGCCTTCAGCTGTTGCAAAACTACAACTCTCAGCAGTCACCGACAGCCAACGGGCATGCTGGGAGTTGTAGTTATGCGACCAGCAGATGCACCACTACAACTCCCAGCATGCACTTTAGCTGATTGTGCAAGCTGGGAGTTGTAGTTATACAACAGCTGAAGGTACACTTTTCCATAGAAAAAATGTGCCTCCAGCTGTTGCAAAACTATAAGTCCCAGTCCCGTCTCTGACGGCCCCGATCAGCCAGTAATTCCGGGTCACCGGAGACCCGATTGACCCGGAATCCGCCGCAGATCACTGGACTGAATTGTCCAGCGATTTGCGGCCATCGCCGACATGGGGGGACATAATGACCCCCCTGGGCGATATGCCAGGATGGCTGCTGAATGATTTCAGCAGGCATCCGGCACCAGCTACCCTCCAGCTAGCGGCTGGGGCCGGAAATGCGCAGGGCGTATCCATACGCCCTGTGTCCTTAAGGACTTGGAAACGGGGGCGTATGGATATTTTAATAGTTCGGATATTTCCACATGCATATGTTTATGTTTATTTTTGATAAATACAGCTTGGAAATATGGAAAAGGTAGAGCCAGATCACTGCTTGTGGAAGAATCGGCAGTGCTTTGACTCATGAAGATCCATGTAACACAATATGAAAAGAGAAAGCAAAGTCGGAAACTCACTGGGGATTCTTCAGAACTTCTTCTTTATTAAATACTCACATAATAGGTATGTAAGACTCACCGCAGACGGCAGGTGCCCAGGGAGTAGTAGATCCGTAGTTCCACGGTAGTCTGGAGCGGGTGATGTAGTGGATCTGCTGGACCTGTGTGGCAGAGGATGCGGGCCGTGCCAGGGAGTGGAGTCTAAGGTGCCGCTGGTTTTCACCAGAGCCTGCCGCAAAGCGGGTTGGACTTGCTACGGCAGGCGACACCCAGGTCGCTACCCCTGGCACGACTCAACCACACAGGTGGCTGAGGTGATGCGTGGCACCAAAGGAATAGGCAGGACGTAGTCAGGCTGGCTAGAGGTCAGGGCAGATGGCACAGGAGCGTAGTCGGGAGCCGACATACAGGGAGAGATGCGCTCACGGCCGGTATGTCCAGCCGGAGCGCTGTTTATTACAGGGTACAGAGGAAGACGGGCATACAGCTAGGCGGCGACAGCAGCAGTTTCACACGAGACTCGTGCTTCTTCTGGCCTCATAGCAGGTATTATGCACCTGCTTATATGTACCGGGTGTCCATACCTGCTATAAGACTAGAAAAAGCACAAGTCGCGTGCAAAACGGCTGGTGTCACTGCCTAGCTGTCCCCTACCGTATGTCCGTCTCCCTCTGTACCCATATGTGAGTATTTAATAAAAAAGAAGTTCTGAAGAATCCCCGGTGAGTTGCCGACTTTGCTTTCTCTGTTCATTTTTTCCTCCTCACTTTCTAAAAATCATAACGCTTTAAATTTTCCACCTACAGACCCATATGAAGACTTGTTTTTTGTGCCACCAATTTTCCTTTGTAATAACATCATTTCATTTTTTTAAATGGGGAAAGGGGTTGATTCAAACTTTTATTAGGGAAGGGAATAAATCACTTTTATTAACTTTTTTTAAACTTATTTTTACACAATTTTATAGTCCCCTTATGGGACTATTACATGCAGTCTTCAGATTGCATACACTTTTCAATGCTATGCCATAGCATAGCATTGATCAGTGTTATTGGTGCTCCATTGTTCCAGCATGCCATTGCTGACTGGAGCTATGGAGAATGGTTCGGACGGTGAGGAGGCAGGTAAGGGCCCTCCCGCTGTCTTCTTAGCTGATTGGAACAACGCAGTTTCACCAACACCGCTGAGCAGCCAGGAAGTGTCATCTAACATTTTAGATCTCACAATCAACTTTGATCGTGGTTTCTAAGCGGTTAATGTCGGGCATCACCCCGATCAGTGATGTCAGGCATTAGCCATAGGTCCTGGCGGCAGATAGCTGCCGGGACCACCCGGCTATGACCCACACTAAGCTCCTGAGGGCGTCATAGAGGCGTGGAGGTTTGCCCTTCATCCTTAAGAGGTTAATCATGGGAGTTCTAAAGTTTTTTTTTTTTTTTTTTTGCCTTTTCGCACCACCATGCCACTTATCCATCAAGTGAGTAAGACATAGCAGGATGGGTTGTTGCCTAGCAAATACTACATACCATAGAGTTATTCCAAAAATCTCCTCCAGTTCGTATGTGGCACATGGGCAGGGCTACAGAAATGACTAATTTATTATTATTTATAGACATATGACATGTACCAAATCTGTGGTGCTCTTAACAACCTATTTGTTTAGTGGAAAGAGTTATTTGGCAAGAAGGGTGGCCAAGAGTTCCATTGTACATGAAATAAAGTGGGCTGCAGTACTGTGTCTCCTTCTTTCTCAGGATCTATGAGGGTCCTAGAGGTCAGACTCCCACTGTGATGGCATAGCAACATAGTTCATAAGGTTGAAAAAAGACCAGAGTCCATCAAGTTTAACCTATAACCCTAACAAGTCCCTACTGAGTTGAGTTGATCCAGAGGAAGGCAAAAAACTCTCATACTAGAGGTAAACATTCCTTCCTGACTCCAAATATGTCATCAGAATAAATCCCTGGATCAAAGTTCTGTCCCTATAAATCTAGTATACATAACCAGCAATGTTATTATTCTCCAAAAATGCTTCCAGACCCTTTTTGAACTCTTTTACAGAGTTCACCATGACCACCTCCTCCGGGAGAGAATTCCATAGGCTCACTGCTCTTACAGTAAAGAACCCCCGTCTGTGCTGGTGTAGAAACCTTCTTTCCTCCAAACGTAGAGGATGTCCCCTTGTTATAGATACAGTCCTGGGTATAAATAGATCATAGGAGAGATCTCTGTACAGTCCCCTGATATATTTATACATAGTTATTAGGTCTCCCCTAAGCCTTCTTTTTTTCTAAACTAAATAACCCTAATTCTGATAAACTTTCTGGGTACTGTAGTCCTCCCATTTAGTGTTCGAATATTATTCGCGAATATCGCATATTCGCGAATTCGCGAATTTCGCGAATATAGCGCTATATATTCCTAATTACGAATATTCGTTTTTTTGTTTTTTTTTTTCTTCACAGTACACATCACAGTGATCACCCCTCTCTGCTTCCAGCTTGTGTGGTGTAAAGAAGGCTCTAATACTACTGTGTGAGACTGGCGCGCGAAAATTCGCATATGCGAAAATTAGCATATGCTAATTTTCGCATATGCGAATTTCCGCGTATACTAATTTTAAATATGCTAATTTTCCCATATGTTAATTTTCGCATACGCGAAGTTTCGCATATGCGAAAATAAAACGAGAATATAACGAATATGCGAATATTCGCGAATATATGACGAATATTCGTCCATATATTCGCGAATATTCGCGAATTCGAATATGGCCTATGCTGCTCAACACTACTCCCATTACCCTTATTACCCTGGTTGCCCGTCTTTGAACCCTCTCCAGCTCCACTATATCTTTCTTGTACACTTGTGCCCAGTACTGTATTCCATGTTAGCATATTCTGCTAATTCAGAGCAGTATTCCCCAACTAGTGGTTCTTAGTCCACCAGTGACTCTCTAACTACTGGCAGCTACAAATACTAATGTGCACCAGTGTCTCAAGCTGAACCAAGGATGGCATAGCATTACTAGAACTTAGTCATAAGGCAAAAGCTATATTCAGTATATTTACTCTTACACCATCATCTACCTTTTGTCTTGTCCTTGTGTTTTCCTTCACTTGTTTCCTGCACTTTGTACTTAGTGTGTTTTCACTTTGCACGTTTTTTTTATACCGTATATGTGTATATAATGTATACATATATACAGTGACCCCTCGACTTATGATGGCCTCGACATATGATCATTTCAACATATGATGGCCTCTCAGAGCCCTGGGTTGAGGGCTGCACTACAGGACATAGACTGGGGGGAGGTGTTCTCAAATACTGATACAGAAGGTAAATGGGACATCTTTAAATCAACTCTAAATAACTATACAGCTAAATATATACCAAAGGGGAACAAATATAAACGATTAAAACTAAATCCTACATGGCTGACAAATGAGGTTAAAAGAGCAATAAACAACAAAAAAATTGCCTTCAAAAAATACAAATCTGATGGGTCAGCTATAACATTTAAACAGTACAAGGAGCTTAATAAAATCTGTAAAAATGTAATAAAAACAGCAAAAATTCAAAATGAGAGACAGGTGGCCGAAGAAAGCAAAACTAATCCTAAATATTTTTTTAGATATATAAATGCAAAAAAACCAAGGAAAGAGCATGTAGGACCCCTTAATAATGATAATGGGGAGGTTGTCACGGGCGATCAAGAGAAGGCGGAGCTACTGAATGGGTTCTTTAGTTCTGTATATACTATGGAAGAAGGAGCTTACATTGGCCAGGTCAGTGCTGGTAACACATCATATAATGTATTGAACTGGCTTAATGTAGAGATGGTACAAGGTAAGTTAAGTAAAGTAAATGTAAGCAAATCTCCAGGGCCGGATGGACTACACCCAAGAGTTCTTAGAGAGGTAAGTTCAGTAATATCTGTACCCTTGTTCATGATATTTAGAGATTCTCTGGTGTCTGGTATTGTGCCAAGGGACTGGCGCAAGGCTAATGTGGTACCAATCTTCAAGAAGGGCTCTAGGTCTTCGCCAGGCAATTATAGACCGGTAAGTCTAACGTGCATTGTGGGTAAATAGTTTGAAGGACTTATAAGGGATTACATACAGGAATACATAGGGGATAATAGTATTATAAGTGATAGCCAGCATGGGTTTACTAAGGATAGAAGTTGTCAAACCAATCTAATTTGCTTTTATGAAGAGGTGAGTAGAAGCCTTGACAGAGGAATGGCTGTGGATATAGTGTTTCTGGATTTTGCCAAAGCGTTTGATACTGTCCCTCACAGACGTCTGACAGGTAAGTTAAGGTCCTTGGGCTTGGAAACTTTAGTTTGTAACTGGATTGAACACTGGCTCATGGATCGTACCCAGAGAGTGGTGGTAAATGATTCGTACTCTGATTGGTCCCCGGTTATTAGTGGTGTACCCCAAGGTTCAGTACTGGGCCCGCTGCTGTTTAATTTATTTATCAATGATATAGAGGATGGTATTAACAGCTCTGTTTCTATCTTTGCAGATGACACCAAGCTTTGTAGCACGGTACAGTCTATAGAGGATGTGCATAAGTTACAAGATGACTTGGATATACTAAGTGTCTGGGCATCCACTTGGCAAATGAGGTTCAATGTGGATAAATGTAAAGTTATGCATCTGGGTACTAATAACCTGCATGCGTCGTATGTCTTAGGGGGGATTAAACTGGCAGAGTCACTGGTAGAGAAGGATCTGGGTGTACTTGTAGATCACAGACTACAAAATAGCATGTAATGTCAGGCTGCTGCTTCCAAAGCCAGCAGGATATTGTCATGTATCAAAAGAGGCATGGACTCAAGGGACAGGGACATAATACTCCCCCTTTATAAAGCATTGGTACGGCCTCACCTGGAATATGCTGTTCAGTTTTGGTCGCCTGTTCATAAAAGGGACACTGCAGAGTTGGAAAGGGTGCAGAGACGCGCGACTAAACTAATATGGGGCATGGAACATCTTAGCTATGAGGAGCGATTAAAGGAGTTACAATTGTTTAGTCTTGAGAAGAGACGTTTAAGGGGGGATATGATAAACGTATATAAGTATATTAATGGCCCATACAAAAAATATGGAGAAAAACTGTTCCAGGTTAAACCCCCCCAAAGGACGAGGGGGCACTCCCTCCGTCTGGAGAAGAAAAGGTTTAGTCTAAAGGGGCGGCACGCCTTCTTTACCGTGAGGACTGTGAATTTATGGAACGGTCTACCTCAGGAACTGGTCACAGCAGGAACAATTAACAGCTTTAAAACAGGGTTAGATACATTCCTTGAACAAAATAACATTAAAGCTTATGCAGAATTATAAAACTACATCCCTTTCCCTTATCCCCTTACATCCTTCCCTTCAATCCCCTGGTTGGACTTGATGGACGTATGTCTTTTTTCAACCATACTAACTATGTAACTATGAAGGCAGCCTCGACATATGATGCTGCTGTATGTCGGGGCCATCATACAAACAGCTATCTGACAGCGCTGACAACTTCAGCATCTGACAGATAGTTGTTTAATGTGCCCGTGTGCCCCGTTCTGCCTCCTGTTACTCACATGCTGTCCTGCTAACTCATACAGGCTTCAACTTTGAGCTCCGTGTAAGCCCCGCCCCCCCAGTGCAGCCATAGCCAATAGCCTGGAGCATCTTGCTGCAGGCATCCAATGAGCTGCTGGCTGCCCTCCCCTTCCTTTCCTATAGAGCTGTAGTCGGCAGGATGGTAATGGATGACATTCTGTCTCCCCTGAAGGTATTTAAAGAACTGTACAGTACTGTATGCGATGTCACACATCACATACAGTACATATACACACAATACACCCCATACATCAATGTTTCCCTATCAGTGTGCCTCCAGCTGTTGCAAAACTATAACTCCCAGCATGCCCAGACAGTCAATGGCTGTACATGCATGCTGGGAGTTGTAGTTGTGCAACAGCTGGAGGCACCCTGGTTTGTTAAACACTCCCCATACACTCCACATACAATGGTCATCCCAGAACCAATTAGCAGTTTCCCATAGAGATATGTATTCAACATACAATGGTTCCAAGGCCCCAGAACCAATTACCATTTTTACATAGACATATGTACTCGACATATGATGGTTTCAACATATGATGGTTCTCCTGGAACCAATTAATATCATATGTTGAGGGACCACTGTATATTTATTCACCATTATTTTTCACTTTACCCTTTCACTTCCGTCTCACTTTTAGCTCATATATTCAATCAATTTTCCCCTTGTCCGGTCTCTTTTCATCATTCATTTGATTTATATTATTTTCAGTATACACTATTATTATTTTCATTCATTATTCTTCATCTACCTTTATTATTATTATAATTTTTTTGCTTCATATGTATTTTATCTTTATTAGTTGTCCCTTCATAGGTTATATCAATACTTAATATTCCATCTTTATTTTGATTTCTATCTTGATTTTCCTTTCCATACTTTCATATATTATTACTTTTTCATTGTTCAAGTTTTTTCTAACATACCTATTCATCATTGTTGTACTATCACTTACATACAGTATTCATCATTCACTTATTCTTTCATCTAGCATTTTTCACACATGACACTTTATTATTCATTTATTTACTTTCATCTACTTCACATATTTCTGTTTCCCACTATTACACTCTATATTATTTCAAAATATATCTCTTCAGCTTGATTTGTTTAGTCCCGAGGAGGCATCTCATTGTATTTCTATTATGATTGCCTGCAATTTGTCTGCCCTCCACTAGATGTCACTCTTTCACTTACTGTGGTACTGGTGCACGCGGCCAGCTTCGGCCTCACGTGGGCGTTCGGAAGGTCACGTCTTAGTGATCCCGGTCACATGATGTTTTGTTTATGTGGCCGGGTCATGTGACGTGGCCTTTCCGGACGTCGGGGATGGCGTCAGCAGCTCGTCATGCGCCATTATCGGTTACACAGTGAGTTAACTACATGTGTTTTATATTTCCTTGTCATTTTACTGGCTGTTCATTGGGCACTTAGAGATATATAAGGTCTGATGACTGAGGATGTTGTCACTCCCGGACGAAGGTCAGCGTGCCGAAACGCGCGTTGGAGTGGCAGCATCCCGGTCCCTGCAGTTTTTTTGTGATCCTTGAGTCCTGTGTGGGTATCATGTATTATCAATCTTTTCACATCATGCACTTTATTGCTGGCATATAGTTTTGTTGCTTGATTACTATTTTACGTGCAATACCCCAATACTGCCATCTTTGCTGCAAGGTATCCGGTTGCCGCTCTTTGTGATGCATTGTTTTCCTCTTTATGTGTGTATCTAATTTTAGTGCGTATCAATAAAATCTATTTATCAATAAATCTATTTTATTTGTACAAGTGACTCCTTGGGCTTATTTGCCTATTTGTTCATGTTTAATTTTGGAGTCATACTAATATGGAGAGTGTTAAAGTGGTCTTTACGTTTTGTACCACTCAAATACTTTCTCCCTTCTATATTGGTGTGTCTTTTCATATAATTCAGAATATTTAATAGACTCTTTTTCATTTTGTTGTCAAGTAAACCTCAACTCTATCCGTTGGATGTAAAAGTGTCTCACAATGTTGCCATTTGTTTAGATGGGACAACAAACTGATAAAGAACAACACAGCACATTACCATTCAACTTTAAACTTTTTTTTTTATTCTTAAAATACTTATTTTCAAGGTTCTTAAGACATCTTTATTTCTTAAACTGTACACAAGTGGATTTAAGATTGGGACCACGGCAATGTAAAACATAGAAAAAAGTTTATCCTGTTCTTTAGACAATTTATTTTCCGGTTTCATATTAAGAATAAGAGAAGTTGAGCAAAACAACACAACAACCGTAAGATGAGAGGAACAACTGGAGAAGCTCTTGAGTTTTCCCGATGTTGTCTTGATCTTCAGAATTGTGGATATGATGAACATATATGAAAAAAGAATTAACATAAAGGAGGAGAAACCTAACAAAAGACCATCTACAATTATTAGAAGGTCAATGGCTGTGGTGTCACTTATGGAGAGCTGAAGAATTGACTTCATATGGCAAAAGACGTGGTTGATTTCTGGGTAATTTGAAAATGATAACTTAGATATGAGTAAAGGATACATCATAGCATTAAATATGCCGAGACTGCAACAGAACGTGGATAATGATAAGCATGTTTTCTTTACCATAATAAGTGCATAATGTAGAGGAATACAAATGGCCACATATCGGTCATAGGCCATACACACGAGGAGGAAAAATTCAGTTCCAATACAGAAGACATACAGAAAAACTTGTGTAAAGCAACCTATGTATGATATACTAATGTTTCCTGTAAATGTGATCACTATTAGCTTTGGTAAGATAGTAGAGACATATATAATATCCAGCACTGTGAGGTTACATAGAAAAAAATACATGGGTGTATGTAGCTGGGAGGTCAGACATATAAGGTTGGTAACAAGAATATTTTCAAGCACACAAAATAAATAAATTGATAAAAGGAAAACAAAAATCAATAACTTAACATTTTCATATCTTATAAATGCCAGAAGATAGAATTCCCTGTGCAGTGAATAGTTATGGACATTTTCATGCATATTTATAAAATTAAAATATCTAAAATATTTAGATCTTTATGTTATAATTTTCAGACTATTATTATTAATAATATAGTTTCAGAAGCAGCAAAGCTTTTCCTCCCCGAACTCTTGTGGTAGGTTCAGTATCTTGAGATGCTTCTGCTTATCAACAAAAAATACAGAATACCATAAAGACTATGGCCAAGATTTTTCAATTAAACATGTACAATATTATTGTCTATTTTTATTAACGAGATTTTTCTTTTACTTTTGCTCAAATTGAATTTGTATATATATTTTTTGGCACACTAGGCAGTTTATTTTAGAACTTTTTCTCTTTTCCAATTTATTATTAAAGGTGTTTGCCTCTGTTAGGGTATAAAGGTATTCTTTTACAGGCATTATTACGGCCCTACAGCTTTAATTTGACTATTATCAAATAATTAGTAGTGTTGAGCGGCATAGGCCATATTCGAATTCGCGAATATTCGCGAATATATGGACGAATATTCGTCATATTTTCGCGGATATTCGCATATTCGTAATATTCACGTTTTATTTTCGCATATGTGAAAATTTGCATATGCGAAAATTATGAAGGCGAAAATGTGAATATGCAAAAATTTGTGAATATCGGCACATCCAGAGGACACTGATCCCTCCCTTCTTTTAGCTTGTGGGCCAATGAGAAGGATGCAAATACAGTTATAAGAGGTTAGCAACATCCCTAGAACCAATAGGAAAGTAGTTAGTTGAAAGATATAATCGTGCATGCGCCTTTTGCAAATTTCATTATGAATTTTGCATGAAGAAAAGTGAACGAATATGCGAAATTCGTGAATATAGGATGAATATTCATCCATATATTAGGGAAATATCACAAATAATTGATAATAAAACAAAAATTCCAACTTTCTGTCTTGTTCTTTATTTTAAGAACATTTTTTGAAAATTGTATAACTAAAAGTCAAAAAAGCCAGGCCAGAGGGAAAAAACACACAAAAACATTGTGCCTTTATATCTCAGCATATAGCCAGGCTATGGGTCCTGTCAGAATACTGTAATACATTATTTGTGAATCCTCCAATTGACAGAATAAACCATGTAACTGAGAATATGGCAAATGAGTGTACAATTCTACTCAGCATAAAAACTGGGTTTTTAACACAGGAGTATCTCTTAGAATACACATCTTAATTTAAAACATTAGATATAGCACTTGTTCTTACAGTTGTTCGCTTTTAAATACTCTAAAAAATAAAAAACAGGTTAATTCTCAAATATTAAATGTTTTAAGCAGTTGTACAAATCCCATATTTTACTTCTGTAGCAGTAGTAGTAGTAGTAGTAGTAGTAGTGTAGTAGTCGTAGTCGTAGTCGTAGTAGTAGTATTAATAGTAGAAATAGCAGTAGAAGTAGTAGAGGAGATAGTAATAGTAGTAATTGCAGAAGAAGTAGAGGAGGTAGTAGTAGTAGTAGTAGTAGAAGTAGTAGTAGTAGTAGTAGAGGTTGTTGCCTAGAAAATTTTACATGCCATACACATGAAACTATAAGTTATTCCAGAAATCTGCTCCAGTTTGTATCTGGTACATGGGCAGTGCTACAGATATGACAAATGTATTATTATTTAGAGACATGTGCCACCTGATATCAATGGACTTTTTCACACATCTGACACATCTGATATCAATGGACTTTTTCGTAAGACTTGCATGTGAGATTATGGTCCTGAAATAAAGTTACCTTTCCATGTTTTGCCCAGTACTGCAGTTTATCAAAGGGACAGTTACTTAAAAGTTATGCCATAGCTTTATGATCAGTGCAGGGACAAACTCTGGGACCCCCACTGATACTGACAACCTAGGCCCTCATTTACTAAGAAAATCGGATTGTAAGTCTATCTTGCTTTCTTACCCGACTGCTTTTTCCCCCTGGTATTTATTATTATGTTGCATCCTGTTTGTCGCACGTGTGTTTTGTTGGTTTTGGTTTCCAACTCCTCTGAGCTGTCGGGAAAAAATCCACAACAATTCAACAAATTCGGGTTGGAAACCTTTCTAAATACATGGGAAAGCTCAGAAATTTCGGGTAACGCCCCTTTTTCGGGTTTGGGAGAATCCACATCGGGTCCGTCGGGAAAAAATGTTGCATCGTGTCGCAGACTGGCGCACGATGTCTGCGACATTGCGCAGACAAAGATGCGACAAAACACCCTGACAAAAGAGGTCAGGTTTAGAATAGTAAATGAGGGCCCGAGTTGTTTAGTGGAAAGAGTTCTCTGTCAAGAAGGGTGGCCAAGAGTTCCACTGTACATGAAATAAAGTGGGCTGCAGTACTGTGTCTTCATCTTTCTCAGCATCTATGAGGGTCCTAGAGGTCAGACTCCCACTGTTATGGCATATTCTGCTAATTCAGAGAAGTATTCCCCGACTAGAGGTTCTTAGTCAACTAGTAACTCCCTAACTACTGGCAGCTACAAATACTAATGAGCACTAGTGTCTCAAGCTGAACCAAGGATGGCATAGCATTAATAGAACCTAAGGCAAAAACTATATTAAAGGGGTACTCCACAGGGAAAAAAAATGTTTTAAATCAACTGGTGCCAAAACAGTTTTGTAAATTACTTCTATTTAAAAATATTAATCCTTCCAGTACTTATCAGCTGCTGTATACTACCGAGGAAATTCTGTTCTTTTAGAAAATACTTTCCGACTGACCACAGTTCTCTCTGCTGACTTCTCTGTCCATTTTAGGAACTGTCCAGAGCAGGAGCAAATTTCCATAGCAAACCTATCCTGCTCTGGGCAGTTCCGACATGGACAGAGATGTCAGTATAGAGAACTTGTGGTCAGGCAGAAAGGAAAGTCAAACAGAAAAGAACTTCCTGTGGAGCATACAGCAGCTGATAAGTACTGGAATACAATTTTTTATAGAAGTAATTTACAAATCTGTTTAACTTACTGGCACCAGTTGATTTAAAAATAAATATTTTCCAGTGGAGTACCCCTTTAAGTATATTTATTAGACTCTTTTTCATTTTTTTGTCAAGCAAACCTCAACTCTATCCATTGTATATAAAACTGGCTCACAACGTAGAGGAGATAGTAATAGTAGTAGCAGTAGAAGTAGTAGAGGAGAAAATAATAGTAGTAGTTGTAGTAGTAACAGTAGTAGTAGTAACAGCAGTGTGTTACCTGAATTGTGTAACTCTGCTTCTTACAGTCTTTGAAAAGGCTTTGGTATATATACACATACTTCCCATCTAGGGAATTGCTCCTGGGGGACTTACATGTTCTTAATCTTTAACTATGAAGGTTCTTCTATTGAACCAGTTTACACTATCCATGGCATGGGTACTGTCAATGACATTAATTTTCCCCAAACTTTGTATACTGTATCCACACTACCTTCAGTAGCATTTTTTTTAACATCCAAACACATACAGTGGTCCCTCAAATTGGTTCCAGGCAGACCATTGTTTGTTGAAACCATTCCGCTCCTCTGATGGCGCATAACTACATCACTGCTGACCTGCGCCGTCACTCTCCATCACCATCATCACGTCACTGCTCAAGCTGCCCCTTCATCCAATAGTGGCATGAGCGGCGACGTAATGACGGCGAAGGAGAGCGACGGCTCAGGGCAGCAGCAGAGGAGAGGCGAAATGAGGGGCCGGAGCAGCGGGGAAATGTAATTATAATTTAGCGGGGCACATAGGGCACATTAAACGTCTACAGGCAGCAGCTGAAGCAGTCCGTGCTGCCGGATAGCCATTTTTGTGACGGCCCTGTCACAGAGAAGCATCGTATGTTGATGCTGCCTTCAACATACGATGGCCTCTGAGAGGCCATCGTATGTTGAAATGGTCGTAATGTCAGGGCAATCGTATGTTGCGGGACCACTGTATTAGCCCATTTAAGGACACAGGGTTTTTTCCTTTTTGAACTTTTGTTTTTTCCTCCTCACCTTCTAAAAATCATAACACTTTAAATTTTTCACCTACAGACCCATATGGGGCTTGTTTTTGCACCACCAATTTTAATTTGCAGTTACATCAATAATTTGACCACAAAATCTACGGCAAAATAAGAAATAAATATTTGTGGTGCAAAATTGAAAGGAAAAAATGGCATTTTGGAACTTTTGGGTTTTCCGATTCTACGCAGAGTACTTTTTTGGTAGAAATGACACCTTATCTTTATTCTGTAGGCCCATACAATTAAAATAATACCCAACTTGTATAGGTTTGATTTTGTTCGACTTCTGTTTAAAAAATTATAACTTTGTGCACGAAAATTAGTAGTTTAAAAAATTTCCTGTTCTGACCCCCATAACCTTTTTTCTGTATACGGGGATGTGTGAGGGCTTATTTTTGCGCTATGATCTGTAGTTTTTATCGGTACCATTTTTTTTTCATGGGTCTTTTTAATCGTTTTTTGTAAAATTTTTTTTAGGGTATACAAAGTGACCCAAAAATGCAATTTTGGACTTTTGAATTTTTTTTATGTATATGCCATTGACTGTGCGGTTTACTTAACGTTATATTTTTATAGTTCGGACATTTGCGCACACGTCGATACCACATGTTTATTTTTATTATGTTTACATATTTTTATATGAAATTTGGGAAAAGGTAGGGGGATTTAAACTTTTAATATGGAGGGGGTTAATGGGTGTTTTTTAAGCTTTTATTAAACTTTTTTTTATTATACTTTATTAGTCAGTTTAGGGGACTTTAAGGAGGAATCATTAGATTCCCCATAACGATCAACGTAGTTCCATAGAACTACAATGATCCGTGTGCTCTGCACTCTATTGATAAAGCCTGGTCCAGCCAGGCTCTATTAATGTGGGACCCACAGGAGGAGAGGTAAACCCTCTGGTTATCTCAGAATTGGATTGCTCCCCCGCAATCATGCTGCAGGGGGGCAATCCACCCCACTGGATCACCAGGGACTGTTTAAAGGTCCCTTTAGATACTGCTGTCAGCTTTGACAGTGGGGATCTAAAGGGTTAATTACCAGCCATGGCGATCACCGCATGTCGGCTATTAACGGTGTCATTCATCTACACGAATCAACTGATGGTGCCCAGTATGGCGCAGGCTCGAATCAGGTATATACCCGTCCTTGGTCGTTGACAGGTTGAACATCTGAATAAAAAAAAAAGTTTTCCTATATTGGCACAAGGGCTATTCAACCCTTTGGGCAGCTTGAAGCTTCCGGAGGTTGCAAGGAAGCCAAAAACAGCTGAGCCAGTTATTTTCCACAATTTTCAGACATTTTTTGAGTCAAATTGTCATTTAAGGAGGTGCCATGTTTTAGTGCATTATTATTAATAGATTATTAACATTTAAAACCAATCATACACAAGAGGAAAAACTGTTACAGCCTGTTTGAGTAAAGGGTATATGGAACAAACCAGAGCCCCCTCTATAACCAGTGGCTGCCTGTTGCAATCTCTGTTGCTGGCTATTTTAAAGCAGGCATGTAAACAGGGTTTGGGGGTAAATATAATTTCATATCTGTATCGGGTATTTCACTCTGAATCTTTACCTACTACTCATGTGTAAATTGACACCTCCAGTGGCAAGAAATCAATGTTTTAATTAATATGCAAATGAGGCATTGGAACCCACTGGGAATTCTGAATGGAAGCCAGAGCCTAGTATAGTTAGGACTTCCTACAGCATGGGCCATTTATATGGATACACCTTAATAAAATGGGAATGGTTGGTCATATTAACTTCCTGTTTGTGACTTACTAGTATATGTGAGGGGGGAAACTTTTCAAGATGGGTGGTGACCATGGTGGCCATTTTGAAGTCGGCCATTTTGAATCCTTTTGTTTTTTCAATAGGAAGAGGGTCATGTGACACATCAAACTTATTGGGAATTTCACAAGAAAAACAATGATGTGCTTGTTTTTAATGTAACTTTATTCTTTCATGAGTTATTTACAAGTTTCTGACCACTTATAAAATGTGTTCAATGTACTGCCCATTGTGTTGGATTGTCAATGCAACCCTTTTCTCCCACTTTTCACACACTGAAAGCAACACCGCAGGAGAAATGCTAGCACAGGCTTCCAGCATCCGTAGTTTCAGGTGCTGCACATCTCGTATCTTCACAGCATAGACAATTGCCTTCAGATGACCCCAAAGATAAAAGTCTAAGGGGGTCAGATCGGGAGTCCTTGGGGGCCATTCAACTGGCCCATGGTGACCAATCCACTTTCCAGGAAACTGCTCATCTAGGAATGCTCGGACATGACACCCATAATGTGGTGGTGCACCATCTTGCTAGAAAAACTCAGGGAACATGCCAGCTTCAGTGCATAAAGAGGGAAACACATCATCATGTAGCAATTTCGCATATCCAGTGACCTTGAGATTTCCATTGATGAAGAATGGCCCCACTATCTTTGTACCCCATATACCACACCATATCATCAATGTTTGTGTTCCAACAGTCTTGGAGGGATCTATCCAATGTGGGTTAGTGTCAGACCAATAGCGGTGGTTTTGTTTGTTAACTTCACTATTCACATCTAGGAATGCTCTAGGAAGATAATGCACCAGCACATTATGGGTGTCAGGTCCGAGCATTCCTAGCTGAACAGTTTCCTGGAAAGTGGATTGGTCATCGTGGGCCAGTTGAATGGCCCCCAAGGTCTCCCGATCTGACCCCCTTAGACTTTGATCTTTGGGGTCATGTGAAGGCAATTATCTATGCTGTGAAGATACGAGATGTGCAGCACCTGAAACTACGGATACTGGAAGCCTGTGCTAGCATTTCTCCTGTGGTGTTGCTATCAGTGTGTGAAGAGTGGTAGAAAAGGGTTGCATTGACAATCCAACACAATGGGCAGCACATTGAACACATTTTATAAGTGGTCAGAAACTTGTAAATAACTCATGAAAGAATAAAGTTATGTTAAAACCAAGCACATGTGTCACATGACCCTCTTCCTATTGAAAAAACATAAGTTGGATTCAAAATGGCCGACTTCAAAATGGCCATCATGGTCACCACCCATCATGAAAAGTTTCCCCCCTCACATATACTAATGTGCCACAAACAGGAAGTTAATATGACCAACCACTCCCATTTTATTAAGGTGTATCCATATAAATGGCCCACCCTGTACATGTTTGTAACTCCCTTGGACACCCTTTATTCTGTATTGTGCCCACACTACGGTGATTGCATTGGATTACAGAAGAGAGGAGGACGTGACAATTCAGAATAGAAGGGTCAAATTAGGTGGTGGGGATCAGAGAGATGATCCATTTTGATGACAGCCAGAGGTCATTGCTAGGTAGTTGTGACTCTTGTGACAGCTCGCCTATGGCTCATCCCTAGGGGGACTAAAAAATTTTTTTTTAAATACCAAAATAAAAATTCATATGATCCCCTTCCCAATTTTTCAAATAAAAATAAAAAACAAATAAACAAACAAACAAAAAAACATAGGATATCATAAAGAACAAAAGCAAAAGAATAGATTACCATACAGGCACTGCATGCAACACCAATTAATTGGGAAGTGGGGTATGAAGATACTCATATAATGTAAATGAGGTCAATATACGAGGTACTAGCACATGAAGCAAATAAATCTACAACAATGTAATTCACGAAAAGGAAAAAAAAAGGTACAGCTGCACTCACTTGTATGGCAGGCGATGAACCTCAGTATGTTGCTGTGGACAATAAGTCAACAAAGATGGAAGCAATCCATGGAGCGGCGAGCGGGGGTGTACCACTGAGACTAGTTTCGCATCAGATGACGCTTCTTCCTGTCAGCTGTACATTGATCTGTAGTGGGTAAGTTACTTATATACAGCAGTATAGCAAAACAAACTGTTAAAAATTGAAAAACATCCCACAACATCCTAAAAACAAGTAAATAGCGCACAGATAAACATTACTTTAAAGAAAAGGGGAGAAGTCATTCCTTTCATTAAGCCCCAATGGGCCCAAAGCGTTCAGCTTCATTATCCATAATGTCTCCTTTCAAAGTAGTTCAGAATGACGATCTACCCCTATTGGAACATGTTATTCGCTCTACACCGGCAAATTTTAATTCTTTGGGGTCACAGTTATGCCGCTCGCTCATATGATTAATAAAGTGAATGGCTCCCTTGCCGGTACGGAGCGAATACAGATGTTCTTTGATATGAGTTCACAGTTTTCTTTTCACTTTGCCTACATATTAGTAGCCACAAGAACACATAATGGTATACACAACGAAAAATGTCTGGCATGAAATAAACTGGTTGACAAAAATATTTTCCCCACCAAGAATCAAATTTATTTTTGCTAAATTATAACAACAATATTTACTGTCACGATGCCGGCTGGCAGGTAGTGGATCCTCTGTGCCAGAGAGGGATGGCGAGGACCGCGCTAGTGGACCGGTTCTAAGCCACTACAGGTTTTCACCAGAGCCCGCCGCAAAGCGGGATGGTCTTGCTGCGGCGGTAGTGACCAGGTCGTATCCACTAGCAACGGCTCACCTCTCTGGCTGCTGAAGATGCTGAAGATAGGCGAGGTACAAGGGAGTAGGCAGAAGCAAGGTCGGACGTAGCAGAAGGTCGAGGCAGGCAGCAAGGATCGTAGTCAGGGGCAACGGCAGGAGGTCAGGAACACGGGCTAGGAACAGACAAGGGAACGCTTTCACTAGGCACTAAGGCAACAAGATCCGGCAAGGAAGTGCAAGGGAGGAGACTAGATATAGCCAGGGAAACAGGTGGGAACCAATTAAGCTAATTGGGAAGATTGGGCCAGGCACCATCATTGGTGCACTGGCCCTTTAAATCGCAGAGACCCGGCGCGCGCGCGCCCTAGGGAGCGGGGCCGCGCGCGCCGGGACAGGACCGAGGGAGAGCGAGTCAGGTGCGGGGGCCGGGGTGCGCATCGCGAGCGGGCGCTATCCGCATCGCGAATCGCATCCCGGCTGAAGGCGGGACCGCAGCGCACCCGGTCAGTGGATCTGACCGGGGCGCTGCAACAACGAAGATGAGGCGAGCGCTCCGGGGAGGAACGGGGACCCGGAGCGCTCGGCGTAACAGTACCCCCCCCCCTTGGGTCTCCCCCTCTTCTTGGGGCCAAAGAACCTGAGGAAAAAAAACTCAATTTTTCCGTGATGAGGTCCGATGCAAATTAGGAGGGGTTCTGTGTGGAAACGTACGAGACAGTCCAATCCCTTATTGTAAAAACAATAGATGTAGAGGGGTCTGGCAAGACTGGTCACAGGAACGTAGAACCTGTTGATGAGAGAGGCCAAAAAAAATTTTCCTGCAGATCCGGAATCCAAGAAGAGCATAGTAGAGAAGGAGAAGGTAGAGGCAGATATCCGCACAGGCACAGTAAGGCGTGGAGAAGCAGAGTTGACATCAAGAACTGTGTCACCTTTGTGCGGAGTCAGCGTACGTCTTTCCAGGCGGGGAGGACGGATAGGACAATCCTTCAGGAAGTGTTCGGTACTGGCACAGTACAGGCAAAGATTCTTCATGCGGCGTCGTGTCCTCTCTTGAGGTGTCAAGCAAGACCGGTCAACTTGCATAGCCTCCGCGGCGGGAAGCACAGGAACAGATTGCAGAGGACCAGAGGAGAGAGGAGCCGGAGAGAAAAAACGCTTCGTGCGAACAAAGTCCATATCCAGGCGGAGCTGCAGACGCCATCCGGAAGAACGCATGTCAATGCGAGTGGCTAGATGAATGAGTTCATGTAGGTCAGCAGGAGTCTCTCGTGCGGCCAGAACATCTTTAATGTTGCTGGATAGGCCTTTTTTAAAGGTCGCGCAGAGAATCTCACTATTCCAGGACAACTCGTAAGCAAGAGCACGGAACTGAATGGCGTACTCGCCAACGGAAGAAACACCCTGGGCCAGGTTCAGCAGGGCAATCTCGGCTGAAGAAGCTCGGGCAGGTTCCTCAAAGACACTTCGAATTTCCGAGAAGAAGGAGTGTACAGAGGCAGTGACGGGGTCATTGCGGTCCCAGAGCGGTGTGGCCCATGACAGGGCTTTTCCAGACAGAAGGCAGAACACGAAAGCCACCTTAGACCTTTCAGTAGGAAACTGGTCCGACATCATCTCCAAGTGCTGGGAACATTGCGAAAGAAAGCCACGGCAATACTTAGAGTCCCCATTAAATTTGTCCGGCAAGGACAGGCGGAGGCTAGGAGTGGCCACTCGCTGCGGAGGAGGTGCAGGAGCTGGCGGAGGAGAAGATTGCTGGAGAAGTTGCGACTGAAGTTGGTGCGAAATGGTGGACATTTCCGACAGCTGACGGGTTAGAAGGGCGATCTGTCGGGCTTGCTGGGCGGCCACCGTGGTGAGGTCAGCGACAACTGGCAGAGGAACTTCAGCGGGATCCATGGCCGGATCTACTGTCACGATGCCGGCTGGCAGGTAGTGGATCCTCTGTGCCAGAGAGGGATGGCGAGGACCGCGCTAGTGGACCGGTTCTAAGCCACTACAGGTTTTCACCAGAGCCCGCCGCAAAGCGGGATGGTCTTGCTGCGGCGGTAGTGACCAGGTCGTATCCACTAGCAACGGCTCACCTCTCTGGCTGCTGAAGATGCTGAAGATAGGCGAGGTACAAGGGAGTAGGCAGAAGCAAGGTCGGACGTAGCAGAAGGTCGAGGCAGGCAGCAAGGATCGTAGTCAGGGGCAACGGCAGGAGGTCAGGAACACGGGCTAGGAACAGACAAGGGAACGCTTTCACTAGGCACTAAGGCAACAAGATCCGGCAAGGAAGTGCAAGGGAGGAGACTAGATATAGCCAGGGAAACAGGTGGGAACCAATTAAGCTAATTGGGAAGATTGGGCCAGGCACCATCATTGGTGCACTGGCCCTTTAAATCGCAGAGACCCGGCGCGCGCGCGCCCTAGGGAGCGGGGCCGCGCGCGCCGGGACAGGACCGAGGGAGAGCGAGTCAGGTGCGGGGGCCGGGGTGCGCATCGCGAGCGGGCGCTATCCGCATCGCGAATCGCATCCCGGCTGAAGGCGGGACCGCAGCGCACCCGGTCAGTGGATCTGACCGGGGCGCTGCAACAACGAAGATGAGGCGAGCGCTCCGGGGAGGAACGGGGACCCGGAGCGCTCGGCGTAACATTTACACTGTTTGCATGGGAAATTACCTCTTCTCTGTCCTTTTCATGTTTGATAATGTCACCAATAGTTTTTGTGCGTCGGAACATAATAATTATTTTTTTCTCTGCCAAACCTTGAAGATTGGGGTCATGTTCAAAAATGTACCAATCATTAAGGTGGTTATTCATATTGGTATTGGCAAATGAAAAAACACAATGATCCTCTCAGTTTTTTTTGGTTTAAGTCAGTCCCTTCTATCGTTAGTTTGGGCTTTTTGGTATGCTTTTTCAATTATTTTGTGAGGGTACTTGAGCCTGCTATTTAACTCTGCAACGTGTTACTCATAATTAGATGGGTCACTGTTAACTCTTTTTAATCTCAGCATTTGGCTGTGTGGAAAATTATTCTTAACATATTGAAGATGGGAACTTTAATAGTGTAAAAGTGAATTTTTTGCAATGCTTTTACGGAAACCTGATGTAACTAGGTTACCATCTTTCAGAGTCAACCTTACATAATAAAAGAGAGCTGTCACCAAATTGGCTGGTGAAAAGCATATTAACATAATTTACAGTGTTCGGGTATGTAACACAATTAGTGAAATCGACATCAGTACTGTCCCAGACTAGCAGTATGTAATCTATCTACCTTAAAGAGCATTTAATGTGCCATGTGAACTGGTTTTTAGAGGAAAAGATAAAATTTTGCTCAAAGATAGAAAGAAAAATGTTAGCATATCTACATGATATAAGCGTGTCCATGGCTTTGCCATGGGCCTGCCTATACCACTGACCATTGTGCAAAAATGTATTGTTCTTGAGAACAAAAAAGAAGGCTTCTTCAATGAATTGTATAAAGCCCTGAGACTTATCCAAATTAGATAGAAAGACTTTCATAACGTGTATACCCACATCAGTGAGATACAGGTGTATAGGCTTTCACCATCTATAGAAACAAATTTGTAGAATTCTCACCAGGTAAAGCCCTCAAAGGCAGTTAACAGCTCGCATATATCTTTTAATAAGGTGGGTATTCCCTTCAAGAGAGGGGCTAACAGCCATTCCAAGTAACCGGAAAAGCGCCTCAGTGGGGGCTCCAATGCCCACTACAATGGGACGGCCTGTGAATTTTCAACGCTTTTGTGAACTTTGGGTAGTATGTACCATTTTGCTGGCTTAGGGTTGTCTGGAATTAATTTGAGGGCCATTTTTTCTGACAGTATCCTTTTTCTACTTGTCCTCTCAGGAGTTATCTAAGATTATCAATGGTATGCCTCGTAGGGTTAGCAGTATGCTGTCACCTAGATGGTGATTAATCTCTAGACATGTGCAATTCGGTTCGGCACGAATGTCTAAATTAACGAATTTTACCGTTTTCGTGCATTCGGACCGATCCGAATGCACGAAAACATATTTTGAACATTCCCGAATAGCCACGATAATACGAATAGCAAAGTAACGAATACATTCGTTATTTCCCGACCCTATTGCTGTAAATAACGAATGCATTCGTTATCTGTAAACGAACGTGAAGAATTCATTCTGATAACAAATATAATAAAAAGGATATAGGTAGTTTGATTTTTCGGATACATTCGGTATTCGGGTACATTCGGTAAATCTTTTTATTCTTTTTTTGGACTTTAGCGATCCTAAAAAATTATGGAGATACCTTTTTTATAAAAATTTCGTAGGGTATCATAAAAGAATCATAATAAAAAAGATACAGTGGTGATGGAAAAAATTGTATCTAATGAAATGTATCATTTTTATTATGAAATGTTTATTCATTTTTAAACAGGGATCAATTTATGTGAGCGGGTAAAGCACTAAAAATGTAGCCGACAATAATGAAAATGTAGTGTGTGCGTGTTTTTCACTTTTTTTTAAAACATTTTTTAGGTAGTACTACTACTCCCAGCATGGAACACACTCTTCCATGATGGGAGTAGTAGTTACCTGTACTAATTGACAGATTGCAGGGGTCCCTTGCGATCATCTTGTATAATGTATAGATGCGCCGGCTGCTCTTCTATGGTCCCCTGCACTCACGTATATGTACACATATTCATATTTCCCGCAGAGCTGTGATTGGCCAGATGGTTCCAGCCAATCACAGCTCTCTTTGAGAAATAGGAATATGTGTATATATACGGCCGTGCAGGGGACCATAGGAGAGCGGCCGCCGCATTCATACATTATACAGGAGGATCGCAGCGGGCGTCAGGAGTGATACCCGCAGTGATCTTTCCTTAACTACAAGTACTACTATTCCCAACATGGAGTACACTCTGCTCCATGCTGGGTGCTGTAGTACCTGTATTAATAGACAGATCGCAGCGGGTGTCAGAAGTTACACTCGCTGCCATATGTCTATTAATGCAGGTACTACAGCTCCCAGCATGGAGCAGAGTGTGCTCCATGTTGGGAGTATTAGTACCTGCAGTAAGGGACAGATCCCAGGGATGTCACTCCTCCTGACACCCGCTGCGATCGTCCTTATGTGAATGTCGGGATCAGCTGTTCTCAGGGCTACAGAGCCAGGAGAACAGCTGACGCTGAGCCGTAGGTATACATCGTATATCTACTGCCCAGCAAGAACTTACAGTGAGCTTGCAATGTGTATACAGTATACACATTGCTGGCTCACTTAACCCCTTGCTGAGCTGTGCGCTATGCGCAAGCCCAGCAAGGGAAGAGTTAACTTACACTGCTGGACAGTGTAGGTTAACCCTTTGGGCGGTATACACTATATACAGCTATCTATAGATAGCTGTATACAGTGTATACAGAAGACGAAGTCCAGCTTACTTCCCTCGAGTCCCGGGCGGGGTTCGTGTAGCTCCGCCCCCCTAATGACGTCATTAGGGGGCGGAGCTACAGAAGGGAACAAGGCTAATTAATCTGAAGCTCTGTTCAAATTGTACGTTATGTATAATGTGAACAGACCCTTCTGGCAGTGTCTACCCAGACAGGGAGACTCCAGCTGTTGCTAAACTACAACTCCCAGCATGCCCAGACAGCCAAAGGCTGTCTGGGCATGCTGGGAGTTATAGTTTTGCACCAATTGGTGGCTCCCTGTTTGGGTAGACATTGCATCATGGGTGCTCTCCCCAGCGGACAGCGCCAAAAATGTCATAACCAATTTTTTGTGTTTTTTTCTTCTCGTTTCAGATCCGTGTATGCAGAGGATTACTGCGGATTCGATGGATTACGGCGGATTATTTATTTTTTCCTTTAATAAAATGGTTAACGAGGGCTGTGGGGGAGTGTTTTTTTAAATAAAATAATTTTTCCAATGTGTTGTGTTTTTTTTTTTTTTATTGAATTTTCAAGGTTAGTAGTGGACGCTGTCTTATTGACGGAATCCATTACTAGGCCAGGGCTTAGTGCTAGCCCCAAAAACAGCTAGCGCTAACCCCCAATTATTACCCCGGTACCCACCGCCACAGGGGTTCCGGGAAGAGCCGGTACCAACAGGCCCGGAGCGTCAAAATGGCGCTCCTGGGCCTAGGCGGTAACAGGCTGGCGTTATTTAGGCTGGGGAGGGCCAGTAACAATGGTCCTCGCCCACCCTGGTAACGTCAGGCTGTTGCTGTTTGGTTGGTATCTGGCTGAGAATGAAAATACGGGGAACCCTATGCGTTTTTTTTTTAAATTTTCTTATTTAAATTAAAAAAAAAAACGCATAGGGTTCCCCGTATTTTCATTCTCAGCACAATACCAACCAAACAGCAACAGCCTGACGTTACCAGGGTGGGCGAGGACCATTGTTACTGGCCCTCCCCAGCCTAAATAACGCCAGCCTGTTACCGCCTAGGTCCAGGAGCGCCATTTTTGACGCTCCGGGCCTGTTGGTACCGGCTCTTCCCGGCACCCCTGTGGCGGTGGGTACCGGGGTAATAATTGGGGGTTAGCGCTAGCTGTTTTTGGGGCTAGCACTAAGCCCTGGCCTAGTAATGGATTCCGTCAATAAGACAGCTTCCGCTACTTACCCTGAAAATTCAATAAAAATAAAAAAAAAACACAACACATTGGAAAAATTATTTTATTTAAAAAAACACTCCCCCACAGCCCTCGTTAACCATTTTATTAAAGGGAAAAAAAATAATCCGCCGTAATCCATCGAATCCGCAGTAATCCTCTGCATACACGGATCTGAAACGAGAAGAAAAAAAAACACAAAAAATTGGTTATGACATTTTTGGCGCTGTCCGCTGGGGAGAGCACCCATGATGCAATGTCTACCCAAACAGGGAGCCACCAATTGGTGCAAAACTACAACTCCCAGCATGCCCAGACAGCCTTTGGCTGTCTGGGCATGCTGGGAGTTGTAGTTTAGCAACAGCTGGAGTCTCCCTGTCTGGGTAGACACTGCCAGAAGGGTCTGTTCACATTATACAAAACGTACAATGTGAACAGAGCTTCAGATAAACTAGCCTTGTTCCCTTCTGTAGCTCCGCCCCCTAATGACGTCACCACTAGGGGGCGGAGCTACACGAACCCGGCCCGGGACTCGAGGGAAGTAAGCTGGACTTCGTCTTCTGTATACACTGTATACAGCTATCTATAGATAGCTGTATATAGTGTATACTGCCCAAAGGGTTAACCTACACTGTCCAGCAGTGTAAGTTAACTCTTCCCTTGCTGGGCTTGCGCATAGCGCACAGCTCAGCAAGGGGTTAAGTGAGCCAGCAATGTGTATACTGTATACACATTGCAAGCTCACTGTAAGTTCTTGCTGGGCAGTAGATATACGATGTATACCTACGGCTCAGCGTCAGCTGTTCTCCTGGCTCTGTAGCCCTGAGAACAGCTGATCCCGACATTCACATAAGGACGATCGCAGCGGGTGTCAGGAGGAGTGACATCCCTGGGATCTGTCCCTTACTGCAGGTACTAATACTCCCAACATGGAGCACACTCTGCTTCATGCTGGGAGCTGTAGTACCTGCATTAATAGACATATGGCAGCGAGTGTAACTTCTGACACCCGCTGCGATCTGTCTATTAATGCAGGTACTACAGCTCCCAGCATGGAGCAGAGTGTACTCCATGTTGGGAGTGGTAGTACTTGTAGTAAAGGGAAGATCACTGCGGGTATCACTCCTGACGCCCGCTGCGATCCTCCAGTATAATGTATGAATGCGGCGGCCGCTCTCCTATGGTCCCCTGCACGGCCGTATATATACACATATTCCTATTTCTCACAGAGAGCTGTGATTGGCTGGAACCATCTGGCCAATCACAGCTCTGCGGGAAATATGAATATGTGTACATATACGTGAGTGCAGGGGACCATAGAAGAGCAGCCGGCGCATCTCTATATTATACAAGAGGATCGCAAGGGACCCCTGCAATCTGTCAATTAGTACAGGTAACTACTACTCCCATCATGGAAGAGTGTGTTCCATGCTGGGAGTAGTAGTACTACCTAAAAAATGTTTAAAAAAAAAGTGAAAAACACGCACACACTACATTTTCATTATTGTCGGCTACATTTTTAGTGCTTTACCCGCTCACATAAATTGATCCCTGTTTAAAAATGAATAAACATTTCATAATAAAAAAGATACATTTCATTAGATACAATTTTTTTCATCACCACTGTATCTTTTTTATTATGATTTTTTTATGATACCCTGCGAAATTTTAATAAAAAAGGTATCTCCATTATATATTAGGATCGCCAAAGTCCAAAAAAAGACTAAAAAGATTTACCGAATGTACCCGAATACCGAATGTATCCGAAAAAAACAACACGAATACCCGAATACCGAATGTATCCGAAAAATCTAAACCGAAAATATTGCCGAACCGAAATTTTTTTCCAAAACGAAAAAACGAAACGAAATTAAACGAAAATTTTTCTAGTGCACAAGTCTATTAATCTCTAAGTTATATGCAGAGGTGGTCCACCTTTGTCTGCTTTAGAGATATGTAATTGCTTTTGGGAACCCAGACATTTCATGGCGTCTCTTTCTTTTTTGGTGATGTTATAGTTAAGAGGAGGATAGAATAGTGATTGAACATCTTTCAAGACTGCATTGTAAAAAAAGGTCTATTGAACTACCTGGGAGTATTGGGGGGTTGAAAGTAGACCAAATTTGTTAACATTACATAGAATCTCACCCTCATAAATTTTTTATGTGCTAAACTAATATTTTAATTTTTGCTTTTTTCTGCTTGTGAAAAGAAAAAACAATTTTTAAAAAATGTTTTGACAGTCTTATATGGGTCAGTTTCAAAACGTTCAGCCTTGACGGTTGATTATTCCCAAAATGTAGTCCCTTGCAAAGGACAGAGATGCAGTTACTATTCAAAACAATGTAAGATAAATTAATGACATTATCAAGGGTTGATTTTAATTCCTCCATGTTAATCCTTTCCTCTCTTTGGGTCCTTTCCACATGTTGCGTTTTTCGTCCTCTCGCTCTCCTGATACGTTTCTTAAAGGGCGTGATGCATGTGCTTGAGGTGTCGCCGTTGAGTTTTTTGGAAATGTCCTTCATGCCATGAGAATGTAGTGACAAGAGTTACCTTCCATTCAGTACTTATCTGGCTTTTATGTATCGAAATTATTTATTTAAATTATATAAAATGTTATTTAAAATTTTACAAGTCACTCTTCATCAATTATAAAACGTAACCCCTTAAGGACCACGGGTTTTTCCATTTTTGCACTTTAGTTTTTTCCTCCTCACCTTTAAAAAATCATAACCCTTTCAATTTTGCACCTAAAAATCCATATGATGGCCTATTTTTTGCGCCACCAATTCTACTTTGCAGTGACATCAGTCATTTTACCCAAAAATCTACGTCGAAACGAGAAAAAAAATCATTGTGCGACAAAATTGAAGAAAAAACGCCCTTTTGTAAATTTTGGGGGCTTCTGTTTCTACGCAGTAAATTTTTCGGTAAAAATGACACCTTATCTTTATTCTGTAGGTCCATACGATTAAAATGATACCTTACTTAGGCTGGGTTCACACCACGTTTTCTTAAATACGGTTCCCATATACGGTTTGGAGGAGGGGGGCGGGGCTTAATCGCGGTGCCCGCACTCAGCCGTATTCGGGAACCGTATTTAATGCAAGTCTATGAGCCGACCGGAATGAACCGCAGCCTCTGGTCGGCTTTGTTTTCGGCCGTATGCGGTTTCCCGACCGCAGGCAAAAACGTGGTCGACCATTGATTTTGTCTTACTTCTGTAAAAAAAATCATAACTACATGCAGAAAAATTTATACGTTTAATATTGTCATTTTCTGACCCCTATAACTTTTTGATTTTACTGTGTATGGGGCGGTATGAGGGCTCATTTTTTGCGCCGTGATCTGAAGTTTTTAGCGGAACCATTTTTGTATTGATCGGATGTTTTGATCGCTTTTCATTCATTTTTTCATGATAAAAAAAGTGACCAAAAATAAGTTATTTTGGACTTTGGAATTTTTTTGCACGTACGCCATTGACTGTGCAGTTTAATTAATGATATATTTTTATAGTTTGGACATTTACGCACGCAGAAATACCACATATGTTTATATAAATTTTTATTTGCATGTTTTTATGGGAAAAGGGGGGTGATTTGGACTTTTATTAGGGAAAGGGTTAAATTACATTTATTAACTTTTTTTTTTTTACACTTTTTTACACTGATCTTATACACTGTTCATTGCAAAGCCATAGCTTTGCATTGATCAGTGTTATCAGCGGTCAATTGCTCAAGCCTGCATCTCAGGCTTGGAGCAATCAATCGCCGAAGGGACACGCTGGAGGAAGGTAAGAGGACCTCTGCTAGTGTCCCAGCTGATCGGGACACCGCATTTTCACTGCGGTGGTCCCGTTCAGCCCCACTGAGCAGCCGGGAAGCTTTCACTTTCGTTTTAGATGCGGTGTTCAACTTTGAATACCGCGTCTAAAGGGTTAATAGCACGCGGCACCGTGATCGCTGCTGCACGCTATTAGCCCCGGGTCCCGGCTTCAGTTACATGCCGGGACTGACCCGATATGACACGGGGTCACTGTGTGACCCCGCGTTATATCACGGGAGCCAGCCAAGGATGTAAATATACGTCCTTGGTTGTTAAGGGGTTAAACATCTTTAACCCCTTATGGACGCAAATTTTATTTTTATGTTATCTTTAAATTATTTTCATCCACAAATGAGTATGAAGGCTTGTTTTTTGCGCGACCAATTGTCCTTTTTAATGACATCATTCATTTTAGCATAAAATGTATGGCGCAACCAGAAGAATACTATTTGTGTGGGGAAATTGAAACGAAAACCGCAATTTTGCTAATTTGTGAGGAGACCATGATATGGATTTTATCAGATACCTTGTAACTATCTTACTCCTGGCCAAATCTGCATACAGAATTCTAAATACTGAAGTATACCAAAGTAAATAAAATGGAGCCATGTCAGCTTGTTAATACTTCAAAGTTCTGCTTCCTCTGAGCTTTATTCCAAACTGTTCAACCTTATATCACCATTGCAATTAACATAAGTTCCCCCTTTCACTAGGGGGGGGGGGGTGTTCTTAGTCCTAGCATACCATATAAGGTATAGTCCTTTGTTAAACTTCAACGGACTTCAAGTCCTCTTGGGTATTGGCCAGCAACTTCCTCTATTTGATGGTGGGGGCCAAAGATGAAGGAGCAGAGTAGCACGAGGAGAATGGACGCTTTTGTCCCAAAAATGGCCATTTTATGTTGCATACATATATTCACACATATATATGTCCATTACAACCATAAAGTGGTTGAATGACACAGCGTGGAAGTGGAAGCAGCTTGACGAAACCATATAGTGGCCGAATGACACAGCATGGAGGTGGCGGCAGCCTGAGGAGACCATATAGTGGCTGAATGACACAGCCTGGAAGTGGCATCAGCATGAGGAGAACATATGGTGGCAAAAAGAGACAGCCTGGACCTGGCATCAGCATGAGAACATATGGTTGCAGAATGAGACAGCTTTAGGTGGCATCAGCATGAGAAGAAAATATGGTGCCAGTATGAGACAGCCTGGAGGTGACATCAGCAGCATCAAGAGTCCTGAAAGTGACCCGGTGACATAGTGGGGCGGTGGGTGACAATACCAGTACCCGGTGACGAAGGTGAGTGAAAGAAGGAAAACTTGGCATCAGATGTGTGGCATCAGGTGGGTGGCAGGACTAGAATAGTAGTTGAGACAGGTAGGCAGAAGAAAACGGTCTCTCATGTGCCACCTACACCACCAAGTATTGATGTGATTCAAAGACCTCTAAAAGGTGGAAGGAAACAACATATGGTCCATTGTAACAGGTGGGGGTAAAAACTTCCCCTTTAAGGCCATACTCTCCCACAATGAATTCCCTTCTTGGCAAGAGTTACTTGCCCCTCAAAAGGGCAGCCCCACACAGCAACCTCTCCCTATTTCTACCTACAAGCATTGCCATTTCCTAGAGTTTTTAGTTGGAAAATAGGGGGAGGTTCCTGTGTGGGACCGCACTTTATAGGACGAGTAACTCTTGCCTCCAAAAGGTGGAAGGGAACAACGTATTGTGCAGGTGGGGGTAAAATCTTCCCCTGTAAGGCCCTTGTCTCGCCCTATTAATTCCCTTATTGGAAAATATTACTAGCCCTAAAAAGGGCGGCCCCACACAGGAATCTTGTCAGGATTCGGCAGGCTGGAGGTGGATCCTCTGTGTCAGAGAGGGATTGGCGTGGACCGTACCGGTGGACCGGTTCTAAGTTGCTACTGGTTTTCACCAGAGTCCGCCGCAAAGCGGGATCGTCTTGCTGCGGCGGTAGCAACCAGGTCGTGTCCACCGGTAACTGCTCAACCTCACTGACTGCCGAGAGTGGCGTGGGACAGGAGGACTAGACAGAGGCGAGGTCAGATGTAGCAGAAGGTCAGGGCAGGCAGCAAGGCTCGAAGTCAAGGGCAACGGCAGAAGGTCTGGTAACACTGGTAAGGGCATACACAAAAACGCTTTCACTAGGAACTGAGGCAACAAGATCCGGCCAGGACAGGAAGGGGAAGTGGGTTTAAATAAGCCTGGAGCAGATGGAAGCCAATTACACTGATTGGGCAAGGCACCAATTAGTGGTGCACTAGCCCTTTAAATCTTAGAGAGCCGGCGCGCGCGCACCCTAGAGAGCGGATCCGCGCGTGCCAGGACGTGACAGCCGGGGAACGGGACAGGTGAGTAGATTGGGATGCGACCCGCGAGTCCCACTACGCGGATCGCATCCCCGCCGGCAGTGACAGTGCAGCGCTCCCGGTCAGCGGGTCTGACCGGGGTGCTGCAGAGAGAACGCCGCGAGTGCTCCGGGGAGGAGCGGGGACTCGGAGCGCTCGGCGTAACAGTACCCCCCCTTAGGTCTCCTCCTCTTTTTATCTGCTTATCTGCTTGTCCCTTCATACGAGACAAGTCCAGTGGGAGCGACTCTTGAGTCTCCTTCCAGATAACGGAGAAGTCCTTGGTTACTTCATCTACAGCAGGAACTCCAGAAGAAGTGGGAATGGGGAGGGGGGGCAGAGGGTGAAGCTTGCCACGGGGCAGAGTGGTACCAGGAAGGAGGCTATGAGGAGGTAAGATCTCTGCTTGCTTTTTGCAGAAAATATCAGAAAAGTCCTGGTAAGCCTTGGGCGGGACCGGTAAGGGTGGAACCTCAGGAGTTAGACAAGTGGGAGCAGATGTGAGGCATCATTTGTGACAAGAAGGACCCCAATTTTTGATCTCCCCGGTGGTCCAGTCAAGGGTAGGAGAATGACGTTGGAGCCATGGGAGACCGAGGAGAACTTCAGAGGTGCAGTTGGGCAGAACAAGAAATTCAATTTTTTCGTGATGCAGTCCAATGCTCATAAGCAAGGGTTCTGTGCGGTAACGCACAGTGCAGTCCAATTTTTCTCCGTTGACAGAAGAAATGTAGAGCGGCTTGAGGAGACTGGTCATTGGCATACTGAACCTATCAACAAAAGAGGCCAAAATAAAGTCTCCTGCAGAACCGGAGTCCAAGAAGGCCACAGCAGAGAAGGAGGAGTTGGCGGAAGGAGAAATACGCACAGGTACAGTCAGACGTGGAGGGGCAGAATTTATGCCAAGAGACGCCACTCCCACGTGAACAGGGTGCGTTCGTTTCCCAGACGTGGAGAACGAATAGGGCAGTCCAATAGGAAATGTTCGGTACTAGCGCAGTACAGGCACAAATTTTCATCTCTGCGACGAGACCGATCCACTTGCATAGCCTCCTCGGCAAGAGGCACAGGGGTAGATTGCAGAGGATTCTGAGAGAGAGTTACCCAGAGATCAAGGTCCTTTTCCTGGGGGAGCTCCTGACATCTTTAAGAAAAACGCATGTCAATGCGGGTGGCCAACTGGATAAGTTCAGATAGGGTAGCAGGAATTTTTCGTGCGGCGAGCACATCTTTGATGTTGCTGGATAAGCCTTTCTTGAAGGTCGCGCAGAGGGCCTCATTGTTCCAGGATAACTTAGAGGCCAGGGTACGAAACTGGATGGCGTATTCGCCTACGGAAGAACTCCCTTGGACGAGGTTCAGCAAAGCAGTCTCGGCTGAGGAGGCCCGGGCTGGCTCCTCAAAGACACTACGAATTTCAGCGAAGAAGGACTGGATTGTAGCAGTGGCAGGATCGTTTACTTGTGGTCTGATGCGGAGGAATTTCTGTAACTGGGGAGCAGCACCTTAAATATGTTTTGCACTATCCATATATGTGAAGTGTTGGTGTGGCACCATGGTCAATCTACACATTGTAGAAACTCTGGCTGATCCATGCCTGATTCATCTTCACAAAGGTAAATCTCTCTACATTTTTGGTGAACAGACAAGTTCTCCTTGAGGTTACTATGGCCCCCGCAGCACTAAACACCCGCTCTTTTGGAGAGGTATGCCACCATCTGCTGGTTCAGGTCCTGCTCCGGGTTTACCTGCTGTTGATGAGTTGCTTCACTGCTGCTGATGAGTTGCTACACATCAGCGACTGTAGACTCAATTGGTACTGCCCCTGCCACTCCACTCCTCCCCAGCAGCCATGGCAGTGGAAGGTGAGCACAGAGGGCTCCCAGAGTCAGACCTGCGAGAGGATGGACGATGGCGCAGATAGGTATCGGCCAACTGACTACATAGGATGTCTATGTAGTAGGTCAGTTTGTCTCCCCTCTCAGTGGGAGTAAAAAGTCCCCCAATTTGTGCCGTTAGCGAGGGTCCAATAAGGTGGAGAGCCAGAAATCATCCTGCTGCCGAATGGTGACAATTCAGCTGTCACTACGCAAGCAAGTGAGCATGCATTGTGCCATTTGTGCAAGTGACTCGGAGGGGTTACCTGCCTCCATCTCCACTGAATACTGCCGCGGTGTGTCTGGGTCCTTTGTCTCACCTTCCTCTTCACCCTGTAGCTCCTCTGGCTGATCCTGCTCCTCCTCTCCTGTCACATGACTATAAAAACCACCCATTTTGCAAAACCTAAACTGTGCTCCACTGTCCCCCTCCTCCTCTTCATCCAGTTCAGCCCCCACAGGGCTCATGTGGCCATGAGATGTAGGCGCCATGTCCAGTGCCCTGACCAGCCATCATTTCCAACACGTGTTGTAGGAAATGAAGCAGTGGAATTATGTCATTCATCCCGTAACCCTGGTGACTGACTAATAATGTGGCTTCCTCAAAGGGCCTGAGCCAACGGCAGGGTTCACGTATGAGCTGCCACTTGTTGACATTGAAGTTACATAGGGGAGTCCTGCTATCCGCTTGGATCATCAAGAAATTGGTGATGGCTTTTCTTCTTGTTCGTATAGTCTTTCCAAGATATGAAGGGTGGAATTCCAACGTGTGGAAATGTCACAAATCAGACTATGTTGGGGGATACCGTTCTGATGCTGCAGCTCAAGGAGGGTGTGCTTTGTGGTGTAGGAGTGGTTGAAGTGCATGCAAAGTTTTCTTCCCATTGTTAGGATGTCTTGCAAATGGGGGGAATGCTTTAGTGAACAAGTGTGCCATGCAGGGCGCATGGCTCAGGCTTCCTTGATGCAGACAAGATGTTCTTCCTGTGGTACCCATTTCTAGTTTTCTTGAAGTAAGCCATGGTTTGATTTCTTGATGAATGATTTTCAGCAGTTCCTCCCCTGTTTGACTCCATTCGCCAAGGCAAACCATGTGAAGAACAGCGTGACACAGCCGTGCCCTGCACACATGGTATGCTGGATTGGCACTGAGACTTGTCTGTGCAGTGGAGGCTGAGGACACGGGGAAGGATGAGGAGGCGAAGTTGCACACTGTCACAGGACCAATGGCCTGAGAGATTGAAGGCGGAAGCAGCGAGCTCTGTCCAAGTTACTGTTGTGGCTGTGCAGGAACCACATTCACTTAGTGGGCCGTAAAGGACATGTATTGTCCCTGACCGTTGTTACAGCTCCAAACATCAGCACTGCCATGCACTGTGGTACACACCGAAAGGCTCAAGGAGTGGCCCACCTTCTCTTCCACAAAATTGTGCAGGCTGGTACTGCCTTTTTCGCAAAGAAATGACGGCTTGGGAATCTCCCTCTCGGCTCGGCACAAGCTATCAGTTCTCTGAAAGGTGCAGAGTCCACCACTTGAAAAGGGAGGGACTGCCCAGCAACTTCGACAGGAGCACATTCAGCTTCTGCGCCGTTGGATGAGTGGGCCCATATTGTTGTCTCTTGGACATGGCTTCACTGATGGACTGCTGGCGGAATGACTGACTCAAAGTAGGAGGAACAGGAGAATCTGGATTGACAGAAGATGGGTATGACAGACAGCTCCTTTCGGCTGAGGTGGTGGAGCCTTGGCTGGCTGAAACAGGGAGCGGCATGCCCCTGGGTGATGCAGAAGGCTGGCCAACCACATCGGAGCCACGGTTCTCCCAGACCGCTTTATGGTGACGCTGCATATGTTGATGCAGGGACGTTGTGCCAACATTGGGACCCTGGCCATACTTCACCTTCTGCCGACACATCTTGCATGTGGCCAGGTTAACATCCTCCGGATGCTTGGCAAAAAACTGCTACACCGCCGAGTAGCTGATTCCCCCCCCCCCCCCCCCCCAACAGTCCGCACTGATTGACTGCTGCCTCCAGAAACCCCTGTTCCACTACCTCCTGGGAAGGTAGGCCGCTGCGAAGCAGGTGGTCTACCCAGGGCACGTTTGGCTCCAGACTTTCAATTTCTGCCACCATGCTGACTGCCAACCATGCTACCACCATGATGGCTCAGCTGCTACCTCATGGTCAACCTGAAATCTTCTTCTCCAGATGATGATTTATAGTGTATAAGTATGTCAGGCAGAGAAGTGCCCCGACATGCACAGAGGAGTGGCAGAGGCCTAAATTCATAAGGCAGAGGTCGTAGCAGACTAGTCGTGTCTCGACCAGCAACCCATCTGCCATCATTGATTGGTTAACTCGGTCACCCACTTCATCACAAGTGACATTTGACACCCCCAGTTAACAGACGGTGAGTTCCTCAGACACAACCCTCAGTTTGCATGGCCCGGGAGCAGTACCTTTCCTCCCATTGCCTCTGTCCTATGCTGTTCCCTCCTCCACAGAAGTATCGTATACTGTGGGTTCAGCTCCACTATTTAGTGAGGACAATCTACTAGAGGACAGTCAGCAGCTACTGCCCAGCTACTGCAAGAAGTGGAGGAGACATCCGCTGCTTCCTCCGCTAGGCGGGCAAGTAGTGATGAGGAGAGTGGCGTGGAAGTTGGTGTTGCGAGCCTTCAGGCTTGGGCTGCACCCGGCTCCCAAGTGTGATAGGCTTCATCATCATCGAGTTGTGTTTGCACGTCACTGATGTAATCTTCAGGTTCCTCAACAATGTCTGCTTCAGGAGCCTGAAGGCTCGCAACACCAACTTCCACGCCACTCTCCTCATCACTACTTGCCCGCCTAGCGGAGGAAGCAGTGGATGTCTCCTCCTCTTCTTGCAGTAGCTGGGCAGTAGCTGCTGACTGTCCTCTAGTAGATTGTCCTCACTAAATAGTGGAGCTGAACCCATAGTATATGATACTTCTGTGGAGGAGGGAACAGCATAGGACAGAGGCAATGGGAGGGAAGGGACTGCTCCCGGGCCATGCCAACTGAGGGTTGTGTCTGAGGAACTCACCGTCTGTTAACTGGGGGTGTCAGATGTCCCTTGTGATGAAGTGGGTGACCGAGTTAACAAATCAATGATGGCAGATGGGTAGCTGGTCGAGACACGACCGCTAGCTGTGACTCCTGCTGCCACTTGCCACTAGTCTGCTACGACCTCTGCCTTATCAATTTAGGCCTCTGCCACTCCTCTGTGCATGCCGGGGCACTTCTCTGCCTGACATACTTATACACCAGATGAGTAAATATATGTTACACTTATGAGAGGAGGACTATACGCTCCACTACCCTTAAAACTGTTTTAGACTACAAAACCAAGTGTGTAGCTTTGACTGGCCTTTCACAGTAACTAGGGCCGAATTAGTTTAACAGGAAAAAAATTAAGAAAACCACGTAGGTGTACGTTAGACATGAGCACAAGAAAAGTTTTTGTTTTGTTTCGTTTTTTCGTTTTGGATAACATTTTCGGTTCAGTAATATTTTCGGTTTTGATTTTTCGGATACATTCGGTATTCGGGTGTTCGGTTTGATTTTTCGGATACATTCGGTATTCAGGTTTTATTTTCTTTCAGATACATTTGGTATTCGGGTACATTCGGGTAAATCTTTTTTAAGCAGGGGACCATTATCGGGAGCGTGTGCAGGAAAAGAGGGCAGCCGCAGAGATCGAAACATTGGAAGATAGGTAAGATAATATAATTTTATGTGATTTATTATTAATACATAATGTAATGTTGAATGAATGAGTAAATGAATGAATGAATGCTGTATGAATGATTGATGTGTTTGATTGATGTGTTTGATTGTCGGGTGATTTATGTATAACATGTCATGTCACTTGCGCTAACACACTGTTACTGTTACCAGGGTGCCTCCAGCTGTTGCAAAACTACAACACCCACCAGGCATGCCCTGACAGCCAAAGGCTGTCTGGGCTGCTGGGAGTTGCAGTTTTGCAACAGCTGGAGGCACACTTTGGCAAACATGCGCAAAGCTTTTTAATTATTTTCAAATTCCGCTCGCTTTTTTCAGAAACGGGTTATAGTAGGTCAATGACATGCATAGTAATTGCCGTGGGAACATTTTTCATTCATAAAACCGCAGACTTAAATCTTAATTGGATAATTGCTGTTTAGAATGTTGGAACCCCAAACGTTCTTAATGGCAATTATCCAATTAAGTCTGCGGTTTTATGAATGAAAAATTTTCCCACGGCAATCCCTATGCATGCCATTGACCTACTATAACCCATTTCTGAAAAAAGCTACCATAAGTTAAAAATTTAAGAAAAGCTTAGCGCATGTTTGCCAACGTACCAAGTGTGCCTCCAGCTGTTGCAAAACTGCAACTCCCAGCATGCCCAGACAGCCTTTGGCTGTCAGGGCATGCTTGGTGGATGTTGTAGTTTTGCAACAGCTGGAGGCACCCTGGTAACAGTAACAGAAACAGTGTGTAGTGCAACAGTGTTAGTGCAAGGACCAAAAAAAATTAGAATGAATTCTTTACTTTCGTTTACGGATAACGAATGCATTCGTTATTTACCTCATGCATTCGGTAAATAACGAATGCATTCGTTATTTTGCTATTCGTATTATTGTGGCTATTCGGGAATGTACAAAATATGTTTTTGTGCATTCGGATCGGTCCGAATGCCCGAAAACGGTAAAATTAGGTAAATTAGGCATTCGTGCCGAAACTAATTGCACATGTCTAGTGTACGTACAGTTCACACTAATGAGAAGAGGACTATGCATTCCACTATGCTTAAAACTTTATTGAACTACATAAACAAGGGGGTGGACGTCTCTACATTGTACTTTTTGTGTACACATGTAGGTATTTGTTGCTGCTATCCTATGTTTGTGCTTTACTTATGCACTTTGCGATTGTACTTTATGCACTTTAATTGGATACAGCACCTTACTACTATTATGCTGCTATAGATATTCATTGCTACCCCTCCATGTTGTGTGGGTGTTTTTCATTGCTTTATGTCTGCAGTCCTAATATGAGAGATGTTCCATGTTTGTCTGATGCCATTCTTGTTTTTATTGTACCTTTTTAAGCAATAAAATTATTTGTTATTTGTATTCATACTGCCACAGTTCTTTAGTTATATAGGTTGTTTACCTGCATAAACAAGTGGGGACATGAAACAAAAGAAAAAGACAGAGCTCAGAGAATAATTGTAATTTGAAATCTTCAGGACAAGGGAATAACTAGAAAAATAGATCCATACTTACTTCACTATGGGGGAAAGGTTAAGGCTAACTGACCAGCCACACACTGCCCCCCTCGAGGATGGCCTATGGAATATGCTGGAAGTTTCTAATGGACATCAATCTTCAATCTTTATTCATGGCGACGCATTTCGTAGGTTATCATAATGCCTCCTTCATCAGGCATACCTGAGGTATGCCTGAGATATGCCTGATGAAGGAGGTATTATGATAATCTCAGAAACACGTCACCATGAATAAAGCTTTTCTGGAATGAAGATCAATGTCCATTAGAACCTTCCTGCATATTTCATAGGCCATCCTGGAGGGGGTAAGCATCTGGTTGGTCAGCTAGCCTTAACCTTTTCCCCGCAGTGAAGTAAGTTTGAATCTATACAGCAACCAGAGAAAAGCACAGAAGTAAAAAAGATAGTGACAAAAGTCGGCACCGGCAATAAATCCTTATGTATCCAAATGGACGGTTAGGAGGTTAATGACCCAGCATGTGTATCTTAATGGTGCACCACGTATGTAAGTACAGGTATTGAAGCAACAAGAAAAAAGGAAAAACGGAGCACTCACACTGCTGATGGTGGTTGTCTTCAAACTGTATTCACGGAGGGCTCGGCATGAGAACCCTCTGCAGGAAGGCTTGATGGAATAGGGGGGAAGCTCGGACGAATACAGTTTGAAGACCACCACCATCAGCAGTGTGAGTGCTCCATTTTTCCTTTTTTCTTGTTGCTTCAATAAGTTTGGATCTATCTTTCTAGTTATTCCCTTGTCCTGAGGATTTCAAATTATAATTATTCTCTGAGCGCTGTTTTATTCTTTTGTTTTTCTGCCCCCATTAACTAAACGGATCACAATTTACTTGACTCTGCATTACCCTGCGCTCTCCACAAGTGGATGTCTTTGAGCACAGAGAAGAGTTAAACCCCTGATACTATATGTTGGAATGCCTTATTGGTGTTAGTGGAGGGGAACCATTATCTGTGTGGGCCCCCCACATGCTCCGGGTGAGTAATTATACAGTATAACGAAGTAAGGTTATCATTTGGAATTTTGAGCGCCACCTTCTTTTGATTTATTTTGTTCACTTTTACAGAAACAAGTGGGTAGCTTTGTCTGGCCTTTCACAGTAACTAGGCCCAAATTTGTTTTACAGGAAAATATATAAAGGACACCACGTAGGTTTATGTACAGTTTAAATTTATGAGAGAAGGACTATGCGCTTGTTACGCCGAGCGCTCCGGGTCCCCGCTCCTCCCCGGAGTGCTCACAGCGTTCTCTCATTCGCAGCGCCCCGGTCAGACCTGCTGACCGGGTGCGCTGCGATATTACTCCCAGCCGGGATGCGATTCGCGATGCGGGACGCGCCCGCTCGCGATGCGCATCTCGGCTCCCGTACCTGACCCGTTCCCCGTCTGTGTTGTCCCGGCGCGCGCGGCCCCGCTCCTTAGGGTGCGCGCGTGCCGGGTCTCTGCCATTTAAAGGGCCGCTGCGCCACTGATTGGCGCAGCAGGCCTAATCAGTATTCTCACCTGTGCACTCCCTACTTATACCTCACTTCCCTTGCACTCCCTCGCCGGATCTTGTTGCCATTGTGCCAGTGAAAGCGTTCCCTTGTGTGTTCCTAGCCTGTGTTCCAGACCTCCTGCCATTGCCCCTGACTACGATCCTTGCTGCCTGCCCTGACCTTCTGCTACGTCCGACCTTGCTCTTGTCTTCTCCCTTGTACCGCGCCTATCTTCAGCAGTCAGAGAGGTTGAGCCGTTGCTGGTGGATACGACCTGGTTGCTACCGCCGCTGCAGGACCATCCCGCTTTGCGGCAGGCTCTGGTGAATACCAGTAGCAACTTAGAACCGGTCCACCAGCACGGTCCACGCCAATCCCTCTCTGGCACAGAGGATCCACCTCCAGTCAGCCGAGTTGTGACAGTAGATCCGGCCATGGATCCCGCTGAAGTCCCACTGCCAGTTGTCGCCGACCTCACCACGGTGGTCGCCCAGCAGTCGCAACAGATAGCGCAACAAGGTCACCAGCTGTCTCAACTGACCGTGATGCTACAGTAGCTATTACCACAGCTCCAGCAACAATCTCCTCCGCCAGCTCCTGCACCTCCTCCGCAGCGAGTGGCCGCTTCCGGCTTACGATTATCCTTGCCGGATAAATTTGATGGGGACTCTAAGTTTTGCCGTGGCTTTCTTTCGCAATGTTCCCTGCACTTGGAGATGATGTCGGACCAGTTTCCAACTGAAAGGTCTAAGGTGGCTTTCGTAGTCAGCCTTCTGTCTGGGAAAGCTCTGTCATGGGCCACACCGCTCTGGGACCGCAATGATCCCGTCACTGCCTCTGTACACTCCTTCTTCACGGAGATCCGAAGTGTCTTTGAGGAACCTGCCCGAGCCTCTTCTGCTGAGACTGCCCTGCTGAACCTGGTCCAGGGTAATTCTTCTGTTGGCGAGTACGCCATCCAATTCCGTACTCTTGTCTCCGAATTATCCTGGAATAATGAGGCCCTCTGCGCGACCTTTAAAAAAGGCCTATCCAGCAACATTAAAGATGTGCTGGCCGCACGAGAAATTCCTGCTAACCTGCATGAACTTATTCATCTTGCCACCCGCATTGACATGCGTTTTTCCGAAAGGCGTCAGGAGCTCCGCCAGGATATGGACTTTGTTCGCACGAGGCGGTTTCTCTCCCCGGCTCCTCTCTCCTCTGGTCCTCTGCAATCCGTTCCTGTGCCTCCCGCCGTGGAGGCTATGCAAGTTGACCGGTCTCGCTTGACACCTCAAGAGAGGACACGACGCCGCATGGAGAACCTATGCCTGTACTGTGCCGGTATCGAACACTTCTTGAAAGATTGTCCTATCCGTCCTCCCCGCCTGGAAAGACGTATGCTGACTCCGCACAAAGATGAGACAGTTCTTGATGTCTACTCTGCTTCTCCACGCCTTACTGTGCCTGTGCGGATATCTTCCTCTACCTTCTCCTTCTCTGCTACGGCCTTCTTGGATTCCGGATCTGCAGGAAATTTTATTTTGGCCTCTCTCATCAACAGGTTCAACATCCCAGTGACCAGTCTCGCCAGACCCCTCTACATCAATTCTGTTAACAATGAAAGATTGGACTGTACCGTGCGTTACCGCACGGAACCTATCCTAATGTGCATCGGACCTCATCACGAAAAAATAGAATTTTTGGTCCTCTCCAACTGCACTTCTGAAATTCTTCTTGGATTACCGTGGCTTCAACGCCATTCCCCAACCCTTGATTGGTCCACAGGAGAAATCAAGAACTGGGGTACTTCTTGTCACAAGGACTGTCTTAAATCGGTCCCCAGTACTCCTTGCCGTGACCCTGTGGTTCCCCCTGTATCCGGTCTTCCTAAGGCTTATATGGACTATTCTGACGTTTTTTGCAAAAAGCAAGCTGAGACTTTGCCTCCTCACAGGCCTTATGACTGTCTTATTGACCTCCTCCCGGGTACTACCCCACCCCGGGGCAGAATCTATCCTCTGTCTGCTCCAGAGACTCTTGCCATGTCGGATTACATCCAGGAGAATTTAAAAAAGGGGTTTATCCGCAAGTCCTCCTCTCCTGCCGGAGCTGGATTTTTTTTTGTGTCCAAAAAAGATGGCTCCCTACGTCCTTGTATTGATTACCGCGGACTTAATAAAATCACGGTAAAAAACCGCTACCCCTTACCTCTTATCTCGGAACTCTTTGATCGCTTACAAGGTGCCCACATCTTTACCAAACTGGACTTAAGAGGTGCTTATAATCTCATCCGCATCAGGGAGGGGGACGAATGGAAGACCGCATTTAACACCAGAGATGGACACTTTGAGTATCTGGTCATGCCCTTTGGCCTATGCAACGCCCCTGCCGTCTTCCAAGACTTTGTTAATGAAATTTTTCGTGATCTCCTATATTTCTGTGTTGTGGTTTATCTGGACGATATTCTGATTTTTTCTGCCAACTTAGAAGAACACCGCCAGCATGTCCGCATGGTTCTTCAGAGACTTCGTGACAATCAACTTTATGCCAAAATGGAGAAATGTCTCTTTGAATGTCAATCTCTTCCTTTCCTAGGATACTTGGTCTCTGGCCAGGGACTACAAATGGACCCAGATAAACTCTCTGCCGTCTTAGATTGGCCACGCCCCTCCGGACTCCGTGCTATCCAACGTTTTTTGGGGTTCGCCAATTATTACAGACAGTTTATTCCACACTTTTCCACTATTGTGGCTCCTATCGTGGCTTTAACCAAGAAAAATGCCAATCCCAAGTCCTGGTCCCCCCAAGCGGAAGACGCATTTAAACATCTCAAGTCTGCCTTTTCTTCTGCTCCCGTGCTCTCCAGACCTGACCCATCTAAACCCTTCCTATTGGAGGTAGATGCCTCCTCAGTGGGAGCTGGAGCTGTCCTTCTACAAAAAAATTCTTCCGGGCATGCTGTGACTTGTGGTTTTTTTTCTAGGACCTTCTCCCCGGCGGAGAGAAACTATTCCATCGGGGATCGAGAACTACTGGCCATTAAATTGGCGCTTGAGGAATGGAGGCACCTGCTGGAGGGATCAAAATTTCCAGTTATCATATACAGTGATCACAAGAATCTCTCCTACCTCCAGTCTGCCCAACGACTGAACCCTCGCCAGGCTAGGTGGTCGTTGTTCTTTGCCCATTTTAACTTTGAAATCCATTTTTGTCCTGCTGACAAGAACATTAGGGCCGATGCCCTCTCTCGTTCTTCTGATGCCTCTGAAGTAGAGGTCTCTCCGCAACACATCATTCCTCCGGACTGTCTGATCTCCACTTCTCCAGCTTCCATCAGGCAAACTCCTCCAGGGAAGACCTTCGTTTCTCCACGCCAGCGTCTCGGGATTCTCAAATGGGGACACTCCTCCCACCTCGCAGGCCATGTGGGCATCAAAAAATCCTTGCAACTCATCTCTCGATTTTATTGGTGGCCGACTCTGGAGACTGATGTTATTGATTTCGTGCGGGCCTGTACTGTCTGTGCCCGGGATAAGACTCCTCGCCAGAAGCCTGCTGGTCTCCTTCATCCTCTGCCTGTTCCTGAACAGCCTTGGTCACAGATTGGTATGGACTTTATTACGGACTTGCCCTCATCCCGTGGCAACACAGTTGTTTGGGTGGTCGTTGATCGATTTTCCAAGATGGCACATTTTATTCCTCTTCCTGGTTAGTGTTGAGCGGCATAGGCCATATTCGAATTCGCGAATATTCGCGAATATATGGACGAATATTCGTCATATATTCGCGAATATTCGCATATTCGTTATATTCCCGTTTTATTTTCGCATATGCGAACATTCGCGTATGCGAAAACTATCATATGTGCATATTGGCATACACAAAATTAGCATTCGCGAGAAATTCGCATATGCGAAATTAGCATATGCTAATTTTCGCATATGCGAATTTTCGTACGCCAGTCTCACACAGTAGTATTACAGCCTTCTTTACACCACACAAGCTGGAAGCAGAGAGGGGTGATCACTGTGATGTGTACTGTGAAAAAAAACAAAAAAAAAAAACGAATATTCGTAATTACGAATATATAGCGCTATATTCGCGAAATTCGCGAATTCGCGAATATGCGATATTCGCGAATAATATTCGAATTGCGAATATTCGTGAGCAACACTATTCCTGGTCTTCCTTCAGCGCCTCAGTTGGCAAAGCAATTTTTTGTACACATTTTTTGCCTTCACGGTTTGCCCACGCATATCGTCTCAGATAGAGGCGTCCAATTTGTGTCTAAATTCTGGAGGGCCCTCTGTAAACAGCTCAAGATCAAATTAAACTTCTCTTCTTCTTATCATCCCCAATCCAATGGGCAAGTAGAAAGAGTTAATCAGGTCCTGGGTGACTATTTACGGCATTTTGTTTCCTCCCGCCAGGATGACTGGGCAGATCTTCTACCATGGGCCGAATTTTCATACAACTTCAGAGACTCCGAATCTTCTGCCAAGTCCCCATTTTTCGTGGTGTACGGCCGTCACCCTCTTCCCCCCCTCCCTACTCCCTTGCCCTCTGGTTTGCCCGCTGTGGATGAAGTGACTCGTGATCTTTCCACCATATGGAAAGAGACCCAAAATTCTCTTTTACAGGCTTCATCCCGTATGAAAAGATTTGCTGATAAAAAAAAGAAGAACTCCCCCCATTTTTGCTCCCGGAGACAAGGTATGGCTCTCCGCTAAATATGTCCGCTTTCGTGTCCCCAGTTACAAACTGGGACCACGCTATCTTGGTCCTTTCAAAATCAAGTGCCAGATCAACCCTGTCTCTTACAAACTCCTTCTTCCTCCTTCTCTCCGTATTCTCAATGCCTTCCATGTCTCTCTCCTTAAACCCCTCATCCTTAACCGCTTCTCTCCCAAAGTTGTTTCTCCCACTCCAGTTTCCGGATCTTCTGACGTCTTTTCTGTGAAGGAGATTCTAGCATCCAAAACGGTCAGAGGTAAAAGATTCTTCTTGGTCGACTGGGAGAATTGCGGCCCTGAGGAGAGATCCTGGGAACCTGAGGACAACATCCTGGACAAAAGTCTTATCCTCAGGTTCTCAGGCTCCAAAAAGAGGGGGAGACCCAAGGGGGGGGGGTACTGTTACGCCGAGCGCTCCGGGTCCCCGCTCCTCCCTGGAGCGCTCGCAGCGTTCTCTCATTCGCAGCGCCCCGGTCAGACCTGCTGACCGGGTGCGCTGCGATATTACTCCCAGCCGGGATGCGATTCGCGATGCGGGACGCGCCCGCTCGCGATGCGCATCTCGGCTCCCGTACCTGACCCGTTCCGGGTCTGTGTTGTCCCGGCGCGCGCGGCCCAGCTCCTTAGGGCGCGCACGCGCCGGGTCTCTGCCATTTAAAGGGCCGCTGCGCCACTGATTGGCGCAGTAGGCCTAATCAGTATTCTCACCTGTGCACTCCCTACTTATACCTCACTTCCCCTGCACTCCCTCGCCGGATCTTGTTGCCATCGTGCCAGTGAAAGCGTTCCCTTGTGTGTTCCTAGCCTGTGTTCCAGACCTCCTGCCGTTGCCCCTGACTACGATCCTTGCTGCCTGCCCTGACCTTCTGCTACGTCCAACCTTGCTCTTGTCTTCTTCCTTGTACCGCGCCTATCTTCAGCAGTCAGAGAGGTTGAGCCGTTGCTGGTGGATACGACCTGGTTGCTACCGCCGCTGCAAGACCATCCCGCTTTGCGGCGGGCTCTGGTGAATACCAGTAGCAACTTAGAACCGGTCCACCAGCACGGTCCACGCCAATCCCTCTCTGGCACAGAGGATCCACCTCCAGTCAGCCGAGTCGTAACAGCGCTCCACTACAAACTGTTTAAGGCTACCGAAAAAGTGGGTAACTTTGGCTGGCCTTTCACAGTAACTAGGCCAAATTAGTTTTTCAGGAAGAAAAAAATACGTACACCACGTAGGTATACATACAGGTTACACTTTTGAGAGGTGGGCAATACGATCCGCTTAAAACTGTATTAGGCTACAAAAACAAGGGTGTAGCTTTGGCTGGCTTTTCACAGCAACTAGGCCCAAATGTATTTTACAGGGGTAAAAAACGTACAGCACCTATGTACGCACAAGTTACACTTATGAAAGGACAATAAGCTCCGCAACGCAACCTGTATTAGGCACTGTAATCAGTTGACTATGGCTTTTCGTGCTTACCCTAAGTGGGCCCTTCTCCTGCCCCCGCTTCTGCCTCTCTGCTCCGGCATGCTTGCCACCGTCCCCTAGGGCGCGCACGTGCCAGAGCTTTAACATTTAAAGGGCCAGTGCGCTCATTTGTGTCATTCACCTGTGGCTCATTGATAAATTCCTCCACCCTCCTCACTTCCCTGCTGGATCTTTGTTGCCTTGAGCCTGAGAGAAAGCATTCCTGTAATTGCCTTGCCGTGTATCTGATCCTTTGCTCTGTGAAGTGACTTTGCTCCTCTGCCGCCTGCCTGCTGACCTCCTGCTACGTCCTGACTATGCTACTGTGCCACCTGCCCTGACCTCCTGCTATCCTGACTACGAGCTGCCTAATCCCACCTGTGCCTCGCATCTCCTCAGCCGCCTGTGTGGTCAAGCCGTGCCAGGAGTACAGACCTGGGTGCCGCCTGCCACAGCAAGTCCATCCCGCTTTGCGGTGGGCTCTGGTTAAAACCATCTACACCTTAGACTCCTCTCCCTGGTAAGGTCCAAGTAATCTGCCACACGGGTCCAGCGGATCCACATCCACTGGTGTTCCTTTCTTCTGAAATGTGAGTGTTACAATAATGTGTCAAGGGCCTACATACTGTGAAAGGACAGCCAAAAGTAATCACCGGCTGGTGTTTTACTCAAATAATTTTTGAAGTGTACATTAATGCATTTTTCTGCCCTCATAAGTGAATACCACATACCTACATCTAACTACTGTACTATTTTGTACCTGTTAATCTGTCAAGGGTCTACAAACTGTGAAAGTCCAGGCAAAAGTAATCACTGGCTGGTGTTTTACTAAACTTAGTTTTTTTTTAAGCGTACTGTAGAGCATTTTTCTGCCCTCATAAGTGCATACCACATGCCTATATCTAAGTAGTGTACTATTTTGTACCTGTCAAACTCTCAAGGGCCTAGATACTGTGAAAATTCAGGGAAAAGTAATCACCAGCTGGTGTTTTACAAAAATAGTTTTTTTTAAGCATTTTGTAGAGCATTTTTCTGCCCTCATAAGTGCATACCACATACCTACATCTAAGTAGTGTACTAGTTTGTAGCTGTTAATCTGTCAAGGGCCTAGATACTGTGAAAGGACAGCCAAAAGGACATACCTGCTGCTGTTCTGCTACAGTTTTAGGCGTAGTGAAACGTAGTGAAACGTAGTGAAACGTATGTCAGGCAGAGAAGTGCCATGATGTGCACAGAGGAGTGTGCAGAGGCCTAATTTCATCAGGAGCAGGCAGAGGTCACCACAGACTAGGGTTGAGTAGTAGCAAGAGTCGCAGCGAGAGGCCTGAGCTCCCGGTATCTAGCTGTCGTTTCTTGACCAGCAACCCATCTGCCGTCATTGATTGGTTAACACGGTCATCCACTTCCTCACAAGTGACATCTGATACCCCCAGCCAACAGTCGGTGGGTTCCTCGGACACAACCCTCAGTTGGCATGGCCTGGGAGCAGTCCCTGTCCTCCCATTGCCTCTGTCCTATGCTGTTCCCTCCCCTAAAGAAGTATTTTATGCTGTGAGTTCAGCTACACTATTCAGTGAAGATGATCTAATAAATGACAGTCTTGCCCAGCCAAGAAGTGGAGAAGACATCCTCCGCTTCCTCTGCTAGGTGGGCAAGTAGTGGTGAGGAGAGTGACATGGGAGGCTGTATTGCCAATGTTGAGTCTCCTGAGGAGGACATCAGTGACATGCAGATACTTGTTGATGATGATGAAGCCGATCGCACTTGGGAGCCGGGTGCAGAAGGGGCTTCACCGTCATCAGGAGAAGAGGGTTGCAGGTTGCCCGTGAGGCCAGCAAGGTGGTTGCATGGTTGGCAGTCAGCATGGTGGCAGAAGTGAAAATTCTGGAGCCAAACGTGCCCGGGGGAGACCACCTGCTTCACGGCAGCCTACCTTCCAGGGAGGTAGTGGAACAGGTATTCCTGGAGATGGCAGCAGTAGCAGTCAATAAGTGTGGACTGTTGGTGGGAAAATCAGCTACTCGGCGGTGTGGCACTTTTTCATCCAGCATCTGGAGGAGGTTAACACAGCCACATGCAAGATATGTCAGCAGAACGTGAAGCGTGGCCAGGGTCCCAATGTTGACACCACGGCACTGTGTCAACATATGCAGCACCACCATAAAGCGGCCTGGGAGATCCGTGGCTCTGATGTAGTGGTCCTGCTGATCACCCAGTGACAGACCACTCCCTCATTCAGCCAGCTGAAGGGAGCTGTGTGTCATACCCTCCTTCTGTCGCTCCAGATGCTCCAGCTCCTCCTACTTTTAGTCAGTCATTCTGCCAACAATCCATCGGCGAAGCCATGTCCTAGAGACTACAGTATGCGCATACTCATCCAACAGCGCAGAAGCTGAATGTGCTCCTGTCTAAGTTGCTGGTGCTGCAGTCCTTCACTTTTCAAGTTGTGGATTCAGCACCATTCAGAGAACTGATGGCTTGTGCCAAGGCAAGGTGGTACCAGCCCTGCACAATTTTGTGGAAGAGAATCTGGGCCAGTCCTTGAGCCTGTCGGTGTGTACCAAAGTGCACGGCAGCGCCAACGTGTGGATCTGTAAATATGGTCAGGGACAACACGTCATTTACGGCTCACTGGGTGAATGTGGTTCCTGCACAGCCACAACACCAACTTGGACAGGTCACGCCACTTCCTCCTCCATGCTCTCAGGCCGTTGGTCCTGTGACAGTGTGTTACTCTGCCTCTTCATCCTCCACCATGTCCTCAGCCTCCACTGCCCAGACGTGTCTCAGTGCCCCTTCAGCATACCATGTTTGCAGGGCACGGCGGTGTCATGCTGTTCTTCACATGGTTGGCCTTGGTGAACAGTGTCACACAGGGGAGGAACTGCTAAAAGTAATTTGTAAAGAAATTGGAGCATGGCTTACTCCACGAAAACTAGAAATGGGAACCATGGTGACTGACAACGGGAAGAACATCTTGCATGCACTGCGACTGGGAAAACTGAGCCATTCGCCCTGCATGACTCACGTGTTCAATCTGGTTGTGAAGCAGTTCCTGAAGTATTCCCCCCATTTGCAAGCCATCTTAACAATGGGAAGGAAACTTTGCATGTACTTTATCTACTCGTACACTGCAAAGCACACCCTGCTTGAGCTGCAGCGTCAGAATGATATCCCTCAACATAGTCTGATTTGTGATGTTGCCAAACATTGGAATTCCACCCTCCATATGTTGGACCGACTGTACCAAAAGATAAAATAGAAAACTACTTATATGTAGGTATGTGGTATGCACTTATGAGGGCAGAAAAGTGTGCTACAGTACACTGGGTACAATACCAGCCGGTGAGTACTTTTGCCTTGACTTTCACCGTATCTAGGCCCTTGAGGGCAGAAAAATGCGCTACAGTAGGCTTAAAATATGTATTTTTGCACAAAACCAGCAGTACACAGTCGCTGTGTACTAAACCCAAAATTGCACTCTCTCACAGACTATTAGGAATGGACTGGGTAAGTATTATACTGTCTAGAGACTAGTGTAACCAGCAGCCCATTTGTTGTGGAACAAAGAGGGCAGAAAAATGTGCCACAGTAGCTTAAAAAAAACATATTTTTGCACAGCACCAGCAGTACACAACAGTGCTACAGCACATAAAAGCTGTGTACTAAACCTAAAATTGCACTCTGTCAAACCCCATTAGGAATGGACTGCTGGGTATTATACCATCTACAGACTAGTATAACCAGCAGATTTGTGGTAGAACAAAGACCCATAATTGCGCTGAAAAATTATTCCTGCCTCCTCTGCTAAGGTTTGTGAATTTGAGGCAGCTTGTTGAAATGTATGAGACAATACACAGCTCTCTGCCCCTCTCTGTAATACAATGCTGTACAAAGTGACTAACAGGTTAATGGCTGCAGTAAAAATCCTTTTCAGTGAACAAAAAAGCACTTCTGTCTTGCCACCAGAACGCTGCTGTAATAAACTTTTCTGTATAACACACAGGCTGTCCGTCCTATCTCTCTGAAGTGTAATGAATGAAGTGACAAGCCGCAATATGGCTGCCGATTATATAGGGCTGTGACATCACAGGGGTGACTGGCTGCTGATAGACTGCATCCTGCATGTGATTCAGGGTCATCCCGCCTACCTGCCTTCCCGCCTTCCCATCGTTCCTTGCCCCATGCACTGACATGTGGATCTGCCATTTTAGATGCCCTGGAGCCTGGATGGCACTAAATGGAGTTTAATGAATTGATTTGCGCAAAATAATTGCAGCGATATTCAAATTCATTGCGAATCAAATTTTTCATAAAATTCGTAACAAATTCAGGTTCGTCAGCTTCGATTCGCTCATCTCTTTTATACAATATTTATATTTGACGTGATACTCTGGGCAAAAAAAGGACATACTCACTAATCTGAAGATTATCGGTTATCTACCTGGTGGATCACTATTACAATCTGATGCTCAGCTCCCACATATTCACTCAGTATAGAAAATAACTAAGTAAGCCTTTCTTAATACACATTCCCATGTCGGTCAAGACAACTGATGCCTGTACCTCTGCATATATCCAGACTATGAGAGTCCTGTCAAAATACTGTAATACATCATTTGAGAATCCTCCAAATGACAGAATAAATCCTATACAGTGGTGTAAAAAATTATTTTAGCCAGCCACCAATTGTGCAAGTTCTCCCACTTAAAAAGAGGAGAGAGGCCTGTTATTTTCATCATAGGTATACCTCAACTATATATGTCAGAGATAATGAGAAAAAAAATCCATAAAATCACATTATCTGATTTTTAAAGAATTTATTTGCAAATTATGGCAAAAAATAAATGTTTGGTCAACAACAAAAGTTAATCTCAATACTTTATTATAAACCCTTTGTTGGCAATGACAGAGTTCACACGTTTTCTGTAAGTCTTCACAGGGTGTTCACACACTGTTGCTGATATTTTGGTCCATTCCTCCATATAGATCCCTCTAGAGCAGTGATGTTTTGGGGCTGTCGCTAGGCAACAAAGACTTTCAACTCCCTCCAAAGGTTTTCTATGGGGTTGAGATCTTGAGATCTGGAGGCCACTCTAGGATCTTAAAATGCTTCTTATGAAGCCACTCCTTCATTGCCCGGGCGGTGTGTTTGGGATCATTGTCATGCTGAAAGAACCAGCCACGTTTCATCTTCAATGCCCTTGCTGATGGAAGGAGGTTTTCACTCAAAATCTCATGATACATGGCCCTATTCATTCTTTTCTTACAAGGATCAGTTGTCCTAGTCCCTTTGCAGAAAACAGCCCCAAAGCATGATTTTTCCACCCCCATGCTTCACAGTAGGAATGGTGTTCTTTGGATACAACTTTGCATTCTTTCTCCTCCAAACATGATGAGTTGAATTTTTACCAAAAAGTTCTACTTTGGTTTCATCTGACCATATGACATTCTTCCAATCCTCTTCTAGATCATCCAAATGCTCTCTAGGAAACTTAAGACGGGCCTTGACATGTACTGGTTTAAGCAGGGGGACACGTCTGGCAGTGCATGATTTGAGTCCCTGGAGGCGTAGTGTGTTGCTGATGGTAGCCTTTGTTACTTTTGTCCCAGCTCTCTGCAAGTCATTCACTAGGTCCCCCCGTGTGGTTCTGGGATTTTTGTTCACCGTTCTTGTGACAATTTTGACACCACAGGGTGAGATCTTGCGTGCAGCTCCAGATCAAGGGAAATTATCGTGGTCTTGTATGTCTTCCATTTTTCTAAAAATTGCTCCCACAGTTGTTTTCTTCACACCAAGCTGCTGGCCTATTGCAGATTCAGTATTCCCAGCCTGGTGCAAGTCTACAATTTTGTTTCTGGTGTCCTTCAACAGCTCTTTGGTCTTGGCCATAGTGGAGTTTTAAGTGTGACTGTTTGAGGTTGTGGACAGGTGTCTTTTATACAGATAACAAGTTAAAACAGGTGCCATTAAAGGAGTACTCTGCTGCTCAGTGTTTGGAACAAACTGTTCCGAACACTGGAGCTGGTGTCGGGAGCTGTGACATCATAGCCCCGCCCCCTCAATGCAAGTCTATGGTAGGGGGCGTGACAGCTGTCACACCCCCTCCCATAGATTTGCATTGAGGTGGCGGGGCTATGACATCACAAGCTGCCAGCTCCAGCGTTCGGAAGTTTGTTCCAAACGCTGAGCAGTGGAGTACCCCTTTAATACAGGTAACGAGTGGAGGACATAGGAGACTCTTAAAGAAGAAGTTACAGGTCTGGGAGCGCCAGAAATCTTGTTTGTTTGTAGGTGACCAAATACTTATTTTGCTGAGGAATTTACCAAATAATTTATTAGAAATCCTACATTGTGATTTCCTGTATTCTTTCCCCCATTCTGTCTCTTATAGTTGATCAAATTTACAGGCCTCTCTCATCTTTTTAAGTGGGAGGACTTGCACAATTGGTGGCTGACTAAATGTTTTGCACCACTGTAACTGAGACTATGGCAAATGAAAGTGCAATTCTACTGCATTTTTAGTGCAAAACCTGGTTTTTGACACCGGAGTATTTCTTTGAATAAAGTCCTGAATTTAAACATTTGATATACTTCTTTCTTACAATTATTAGCTGTTCAATACTCCAAAATAGCTGTACAACAACAGCAGTAGAGGTAGTAGTAGTTGGAGTAGTGGAAGTAGCAAAAGAGATAGTTGTAGTATTTGTAGTAGTAGTTGTAGAAGCAATAGTAGAAGAAGTAGTAGAGATAGTTGTAATAGTAGTAGTAGTGTATTCCCTGTTAGAATATTATGAATTGTATAACTGCATCTTACAGTCTTGAAAAAGCTTTGATATATGTATACATACACTTCACACTAGGGGATTGCTCCTGGTGGACTTACATGTTATTAACCCCTTAAGGACGGACCCATTTTTTACCTCTATGACCAGGCTCTTTTTTTTAAAAAATGTGACATGTATCTCTTTAAATGGTAATAACTTTTTGTGAGCGGAGCGATTCTGAGAATGTTTTTTCATGACATATTGTACTTTACATAGGTGGTGCATTTTTGTTGACACATGCTGCATTTTTTGTGAAAAACTTCTGGCATTTTTTAATATTTTATTTTTATAGTGTACACTGTGCGGTAAAAGTGATGTTTTATATTTTCTGTGGGTCAGTACGATTATGGCGATACCCATTTTATATAGCTTTCTATGCTCTTTTTCTTTTTCAGAGCAAACTTCTTTTTCTGCCATTCATTTTCCAACAGCCGTAACTTTTTTATTTTTTGTCCGACGTCATTGAGTAAGGGCTTATTTTTTGTGGAATGAGCTGTACTTTTCATTGGTATAATTTTTGTGATCCGTGCTACCTTTTGATCTTTTTTTTTCCCGCTATTTGCAACAAAATTGGTGAATTTTGCGCTTTTTGAAATTTTTTTTACGGTGTTCACCATGCGGGATAATTTACATTATAGTTTTATAGTACACGTCATTACAGATGTGGCAATACCTATTATGTATATGATTTGTGTTTTTGATCTTTTTTGGTAATAATCCAGGGCTTTTATTGGGAAAGGGGAATTTTTGTTTTTTTTTACACTTCATACTTTTATTGAAAACATTTTTATGTTATTTTTTACACTTTTTACAGGTTATACTATTGTTACGCCGAGCGCTCCGGGTCCCTGCTCCTCCCCGGAGCGCTCGCGGCGTTCTCCTCTCTGCAGCGCCCCGGTCAGGCCCGCTGACCGGGAGCGCTGCACTGACATTCACGATGGGGATGCGATTCGCATAGCGGGACGCGCCCGCTCGCGAATCGCATCCCAAGCCACTTACCCGTCCCGGTCCCCGGCTGTCACGTTCTGGCGCTCGCGGCTCCGCTCTCTAGGGCGCGCGCGCGCCAGCTCTCTAAGATTAAAAGGGCCAGTGCACCAATGATTGGTGTCTGGCCCAATCAGTCTAATTAGCCTCCACCTGCTCCCTGTCTATTTAACCTCACTTCCTCTGCACTTCCTTGCCGGATCTTGTTGCCTTGTGCCAGAGAAAGCGTTTAGTGTTGTCCAAAGCCTGTGTTCCAGACCTTCTGCTATTGCTATTGACTATGAACCTTGCCGCCTGCCCCGACCTTCTTCTACGTCTGACCTTGTTGCTTCCGCCGCAGCAAGACCATCCCGCTTTGCGGCGGGCTCTGGTGAAAACCAGTAGCAACCTAGAACCGGTCCACCGACACGGTCCACGCCAATCCCTCGCTGACACAGAGGATCCACATCCAGCTAGCCGAATCATAACAACTATGCTGCAATACATTTGTACTGCAGCACAGTATGACCTGATGAGCTGCAGACACTACAGCCTGTGCGATCCAGGCTCTGGCTGAATCTCACAGGCCTCTGTAGCAGGCATACAAGAGGTCATGATCTGACCTCCTGCTGCCATAGCAACCAATGGCAACCAATGGCAACCCGCGAGCGCTCCCCCTGTCAACACCATAGATGCCGTGATCAGGATTGATCACGGCACCTAGGGGATTAATGCTGCCAGGACCGGCGCGATCGCGGCTCCCGCAGCTGCGGCGGGACTCCGGCTGTGATTAACTTTACTTTTGTGGGTCAAATTAAAATTTATGGAGAAGGACAATCAAACAGGAGGACATACTGTTACAGTCTGAGGAAAGGGTGTATGGAGCAGACACAGGACCCATGCCTTCCCTCCTTATCCAGTGGCTGCCTGCTGGGATCTATGTTGCTGGATATTTTAAACAGAGATGTCAACAGGGTTTTGGGGTAAAAAAAAAAAAAGGCCATATCTTTAGAGAGCATTTTATGAAGAGTTGGGGTTAATGGCATGTGTAGTGTATTGACAGTGTGTTGTAACTGGAATAGAGTTTGTGATGCCAGGGTAGTGTTAACCTCCACACTTCAAGGATAACCAGCTTCCCAGGCCAAGCACTTTGGAGACAACTAACACCAACTGAGGATAGTCCACGCTACATCCATGGAATTGCTTACCACCAGGGGTGAACTTAAACTTTTGGACCTAAGCTGGCAGAGGCTTTGTACTCTAATTTCTTGACTTGTGCTACAGGGCCCTTTTGGCGATATCACAATTTATCCCTGCAACTTGGACTTTGACAGACTTGACCTGGACACCAGGATGCTAGTGGTTTGGTGTAGCTGCTCAGCACTTGACTTCTCCTCAGACTTGGATGCTGCACAGACTCTCCTCTCTCCTCCTTGCCCAGAACCAGACTTAGAACTCCTATCCTCAACTCCCAGACTTAACCTGTCCTCATCAGAGGTATGGGGCAAGTATGCTGGGCTGGACTCTAATTGGCCACAGTGATCACATGACACTTTTGCAACCTTTCCCTTAAAGGCACAGTACACTTTATACAAGGTAAACAGCATACATTGGTGTAAAACATGGAATATTAAATATAACATTAAATAAAAACTTTCTTGGAGCTGTGGGCCAAAACTGACACCTGAGTCAACATCTACCTGAGAGGACAGGCAGTGTTAGGCTGGGTTCACACTACGTTTTAAGCAATATGGAACCGTATACGGGCGTTCCCGTATCCCAGCCGTATCCAGTCTGTATGTAGTGCATTTCCGTGTCAGGAACTGTCCAGAGCAGCATAGGTTTGCTATGGGTATTTTCTCCTGCTCTGGACAGTTCCTCATACGGGCATCAGGTGTCAGAAGAGAGCACTGTGGGCAAGAGAAAAGAGAAATTCAAAAAGAAAAGAAATTCCTCTGTAGTATACAGCTGCTAAAAAGTACTGGAAGGGTAAAGATTTTTTTAATAGAAGTAATTTACAAATCTGTTTAACTTTCTGGCACCAGTTGTTTAAAAAAAACCAATGTTTTCCACCGGAGTACCAATTTAATCTTTAACTGTGAAGGTGCCTCTATTGTACCAGCTTACACTTTGCATGGCATAGGCATTGTCAATGCCATTCATTTTCCAAATTTTCCAAAAACTTTGTATACTGTAACCACATTACGCTCTGCAGCATCTTTGAAACATTTAAACACATATTAAACATCTGAATTAAAAAAAGTTTTCCCATCTTAGTTACAAGGGCATCAGTTGTCAGCAGAGAGCACTGTGGACAAAACAAAAATTGAAAAAATAAAGATTTTCCTCTGTAACAAACAGCTGCTTTATTTTTGTAGTGTTGAAAGGATTAAGATTTTTTAATAGAAGTAATATACAAATCTGTTTAACTTTCTGGCACCAGTTCATTTAAAAAAAAAAAAAATTGCACTTTCGTTTTTCCTCCTCACATTCTCAAAATTCTAATGCTTTCAAATTTCACCACAAAATCTACGGCGAGACCCCCAAAAAATTATTTTTGGGACAAAGTTGAAAATAGGATGCCATTTTGTAACTTTTGGCAGCTTCCGTTTCCAGACAGTGGACTTTTATTCTGTAGGTCCATAGAATATTAAAATAATACCCAGCTTATATAGGTTTAATTGTGTATAACTTAAAAAAAAAAAAAAGTTTTAACTTTTTGTTATAATAATCATGTTTAAAATTGTCATCTTCTGACCCCTATAACTTTTTTTATTTTTCCGTATACTGTGATGTGTGATGGCTAATTTTTGTGCTGTTAGCTGTAGTGTTTATTATTACCATTTTTTGTTTTGATAGGACCTTTTGATCGCTTTTTGTACATTTTTTTAGGGTATAAAAAGTGACTAAAAATACACAATTTTGGACTTTGGTATTTTTTTTTCACGTATACACAATTGACGGTGTGGTTAAAGTAACATTATATTTTTATAGTTGGGACATTTATGCATGTGGCAATATCACATATGTTTATGTTTACATTTTTTTTTTAAAAGGCTAAAAGGGGAGATCCAAACTTTTATTAGGGAAAGGGTTAATTCATATTTCTTAACTTTTTCTACACAATTTTTTTTGGCCCATAGGGGACTATTACATGCAATCTGTAGATTGCATACACTGTTCAATGCTATGCCATAGCATAGCATTGATCAATGTTATTGGTGTTTGATTGCTCTAGCCTGCCATGGCTGACTGGAGCATAGGAGCACCAATCGGAAGGCGAGGAGGCAGGTAAGGGCCTTACCGCCATCCCCTCAGCTGATTGGAAGACCGTGGTTTCACCATGGTGATCTCAATCAGCCCGACTGAGCAGCCAGGATCGTTCTTTTTAAATTTTTGATGCTGCAATCAACTTTGATTGCGGTGTCGAAAGGGTTAATGCTGGGCATCACTGTGATCAGTGATGTCCAGCATTAGCTACGGGTCTCAGAGGCAGATAGGCGCCAGGACCATCCCGCTATGACATGTATGCCCTGCGCCACTGTGCTGAGCAACCGTCATAGAAGGGGAGTGGGTGCTTGGCGTACATGTATGCCCTGTGTACTTAAGGGGTTAAAGGGTTAATTAATTTTTATAGAGGACCTTCATAGCAGATCCTAATGGCATCTACAGTGGCCTTCAAGAAAGTGACCTTTAGAAAATGTTCAGCGGGGGGGTTTGGTTGGTTTGGACACTAAAATGCACCTTCGCCTTTGTACACAAAATTCCTTGCACCGGACCTGTCACTCTGGTCTTGTTTTATTCACAATCTCAGATAAATTATTCACCGATTGCATTACAGTAGTGATAGGTGAGTGTCACCTGTTTTTGATGCGTTTCTCAGAATGACTACAGCATAAACCCTTAACAGCCATAGTCCATAGGTTGAAGTCATTCCATGACTTGTGTCGATTTCTTTCCCATGTATCAATTAAATGGAATTAATACGAACACAGGAAATACTCCTTGAAGTATCTGGACATGTACAATATGTTTTGCAGAGCAATTTTTATTTCCTTATTTCTTAAACTATAAATTAAAGGATTTAGTGTAGGTGTTACTGCTAGATAAATCACAGAGAGTATTTGGTCAAATTGCTCTAGGTTTTGTGTTGGCGGCCTCATATACATAAAAAATAAGGTTCCATAAAAAATTGAAATAGTGATGAAGTGAGAAGTACAGGTGGAAAAAGTTTTCTTTCTTTGACCCATTGTGTGTATGTCTAGAATGGTTACTATAATTTTGGTGTAAGAGATTACAATAAGTAATAATGGACACACACCCACAAGGAAGACCTCCAGGAGAATCACAATTTGAAACCTAAGGGTGTCTCTACAAGAAATCTTGGTAAGTGTCTTAAGTTCACAAAAAAGTTGATTAATTTGAGTGGATTTACAAAAGGATAAGTGTGACGCAAAGATAGTTAAGAAAACAGAATTACAAAATCCGAAGGTCCAGCAACCAGCTACAAGTACCTCACACTTTGTCCTTTTCATGAATACAGTATAATGCAATGGAAAACAAATGGCAACATATCGATCATAAGACATGGCCGTCAACAAACAAATTTCTGTGCAAGCAAGAAGTGTAAAAAAACACATTTGAGTATAGCAGGCTGCAAAGGAAACTCTGATATCTCCACTGATAATGATTTCAAAAAGTTTTGGAACTGCAACCGAAATGTACAGGATATCTACAAAGGAGAGGCTACGGAGGAAAAAATACATTGGCTTTTGCAAGATGGGATCTAAGAAAATGACAACAAAAATAATAATGTTCCATCCTAAGCATATTACATAGAGGAAAAAAAGAACAGCAAACAATGCTAAATGTCGTCCACCAATTTGAGAAAAAGCTATAAAATAGAAGTGAGAGGGCAAAGTAATATTCTCCATTAATTGAAAGTTAACTGAAAGGTGGTCCAGTTGAATTGAGAGGTGGTCTTGTTGGATTGAGAGGTGGTCCGGTTGGATTGAGAGGTGGTCCGGTTGGATTGAGAGGTGGTCCAGTTGGATTGAGAGGTGGTCCAGTTGGATTTTGGCTGATGTTGAGCCACAATTGTTATAGTTTTGAAATACAAACTGTCCAGTATAAAACCTGTGTTGCTTAGTCTAGAATATAATCCACCATGCAGTTCCAATAGCTTAAAAAAATTATGCTCTGAAAATACATCCCAAAACACCTATCTTAATAGGACACATCTGAAACGTTTAAAAAATGTGTTTCTTTTTGTTCTCTCAGTTACTTGTTTTTGTGGATATGCTTGAATGGTAAACACACACATTTTCAGTTACTATGTGCAATGGGGGTGCTGAGAAGCAAACGTTTTTGTAAAACAATAAATGGTACTGTTAAGAGAAATGAATGAGATTTCTAGAACATTTGGGTATTGAGATAAAAGTTCTTTTAAGACAAAGAAATCCATTGTGCTTTGACTATATTGTCACAATTCAAGATGTAGCATGCAAAAAACAAAGCCTTCCAAAAGACCACTGAGCCAAATGTTAAAGAAAATGGCAAAATATGTCACAAAGTCTAGAATTTTTTGCTCTGAAAAATAAAATTAAGAGGAAATTTTAATTCAGTTTAACAAAATTTGTTTACAATACTTTAAAAGGCAATAGAAAAATCAGAAAGCCGATTAAATTTTTCATTAAGTTGTAAAAAGAGATACCAGGATGTGCGGTGAAATCCTAATATTGTTACCTATCATACCAAACTGCAATTCAAGATGAAGAGGATTATTACCCTATAAGGAGCACTTATATAGATGAATTGAATTCATTTTCTTTACCAATATATACAGAACTGTACATATCCAACTGTTTGAATACTTAATTAACCCCCCTCCCCCCCAGGGGGAGGAGAATTCTCAAGACATGTGTGTTATTTAAAAGTTGTTCATGACTATGATCTTTAACTGTTGAATATTGGGTATTTACTTGGAAAAGATTAAAATATGTTCAGTAACCAATGGAACTGAAGTAGAGAATGTCTTAAAGTGATTGACCACTTAAACAATAATAAACATAGGCCTCAAATGGGCACTGTCATGAAAAAAGACTTTTGATATGTTGGGGAGACATAGAAAAAGTTTTGATCAGTTAAGGTCATGTGTTAATGCCCCAAAACGATCATGAGAATGAGCACAAAAGTGAGCACATCCAATACAGATTGTCATATTCTTTTGTGTCAAGCATTTATACAATGCATTTATACTTCAGGATTTCTCCAGGTAACAATGTTAATCATGTTGCTTATATCCATCTTGTCATAATCTTCTTAGTGTGTGTGTCAAGCATTTATGCAGTACCGTTTCTGTTAAAACTCAGCCAGCGTCCAAGTGAAAATGTAACTCCTCTTTTTGCTGATTTGCTGACTATAGAGAAATTGTTATTATTAATTTGTCATCAATCTCAGCTCCTCTTTTCTGCAAAAGGAAAGAGTCCTGCAATGCCGGACTTGCAATGCCATGAAGAGGCCTTCACAAGGGGACATCACACCAGTCCAACTATCGGGATTACGGTGTGGGGTGGAATAACGTATGGTAGCTAGACCCCTTCATTGTTCATTCCAGGTACACTAACAGATCAGCATGGGCAGTGATTTGGTTATGGAGCCAGCAGTGAAGCCATTTCTTCAGCATGGCATAGCCAGGCCACATGTTTCTCTTGCTCCTGTGAGAAGCCTACATGGCCTAAAAGTGCTACCATGGCCTGCAGCATTTCTGGACTTATCTCCCTTCGAACACATCTGAGATTTTATCCGTCAGTCATTTCAGAGGCAGCAGCCAGCAGCAGATCTTGATGATTTGCATGCCAAGTGCATTCAGAAAGGCAAAGCATTCCTCAACTATTAATATTTATAGCATTTCAAAGCTTGTAAGTGGGTGTATTTCTGCATGTTTAGCTAATATTCAATACTGAAGAAATTAAGATGTTTTTAAAAATCTATCATTTGCATATCATTAACATATCATTCCATGAATTTTTCTTCTTAAAGGTGTACTCCGGTAAATAAACATTTGATTTTTTTCAAATCAACTTGTTCCAGAAAGTTAAACAGATTTGTAACTTATTTCTATTAAAAAATCTTAATCCTTTCAGTATTTATCAGTTGTTGTATACTACAGAGGAAGTTGTGTAGTTCTTTTCAATCTGACCACAGTGCTTTCTACTGCCACCTCTGTCTGTGTCAGGAACTGTCAGAAGCAAGAGAGGTTTGCTATGGGGGTTTGATCCTACTCTGGACAGTTCCTGTGGAGGGCCGACACTCCCCTCCATGTATCTTTATGGGATACATGGTGGGGACATGTCAACCGCCGCTTGGTGCGGGGGATCAGCATGCCCCCTTTCTGCGGACTGCCATGATGCCATGCAGGAGATCACGGGGGGACCCAGTGGTCGGACCTCAGATAGGGGATAGGGGAAAGTTTTATTTCACTACAGTACTCATTTATAAAAAATTTTGTTTTCATTTATTTGAAAAATAGGAATGAGAGTGATCTACATTTTATTAGGGGAGGGGCTTATTTTTTAAACTTTTTTATTATTGTGTTAACATTTTTTAGGTACCTATAGGGGACTATGATAAGCAATCTTTAGATGGCTTGCACTGTTCAGTTTTATGATCAGCAACAAGAGGAGAACCCCTCCAGCCACCATCTTAGCTGAACTGGACCTTTGGACTGCACTGCAGAGGTCCAGATCAGTCCCGCAATCCAACTGGCATGTGTCATTTACACTTTTAGATGCTATGATTGGTATTGTTTTCTGTATCTAAAAGGTAAGTGGCAGACATTAGCATGGCACTGATAACAGCTGGTACTCATCCTGAGCATGCAGAGACAGAACAGAAGTGCAGTCTTATTGGTTCTGGCAGGATTTGAAAAGGGCTGCAATTGGTCAAAGTAAAGTGGTTTAGCCCTAAAGCTGTGGCCTTTTGTTAGTAGAATGAGAGTGCAGGTTACAGTATAGGTGGCCAGGAGTACAGATTTTGCATTCAGAGACTATTCAGAGAGAAAACTGGGGACATTGCAACATTATCAAGGACAATAAAGAATCTGAGGAAAAGGGTAAAAAAAAAAAAAAAAGGTGAGTGAGTACAGCTCAGCCAAGCAAGGAAGAAGGTAATAAAACAAAAACACTTCCCAACAAGCCCACATTAATAATTTTTTTATTTAAGAAAAAGAAACGCTGGCCATTGACATAGTCCACGGAATCCAAAGTAGTCCACAGGATTCCCTCTGGAGAAGAGCATCCATAATGCAGTGTGTTCTCAAACAAGGAGCCTCCAGATGTTGCTAAACTCCAACCCCATGGGAGTTGTAGTTTAGCAATAGCAAAACCCTTTCACAGCCTGTGAACACTTTCCAAAAGTTCAGCAAGCCAAACTTTGGCAAAGCTCATTCAACTCTAAAAAGGATTGTACAGGCTGAACTGAGTCTGTTTATTTGACATAGGTTCTTGTATTTTTAACAACAACCAACAGGATAGGCTTAATGCCTGGTGAAAGGTTGTTAGTAAGTAGAGAATACGTTGGTCAGCAGTGAGGGAGCCTACTGTTTTATGGTAAGTACGTGGTAACCCACAGGCAGGACAGGTAATGCAACAGGAGATGGAGACCTTTTGGATGGCTGTGGTCCTCATGTTTGTCACAGTCTGTGTTACACTGATCACAATGGCTTGATTGCTTACATAGGGACTTCTCACATTTTGTGGGCTGGCACAGTGAGTGAGGCTCCCCCAGGGCACACCCTATTTACTGCCTGGGCTTATGGCATTTTGGGTGCCCAAGAAATTCCATTGCAATACTGAGGCCAGGCACAGTGGTAACTGAAACAACTTACAGTTTATTTCTTGAGAAAACAGGTTCAAAAGGAGAAACAGTCTCTTGAACATCCAGGCAGGCAGGTTATAGCTGTAGCAGGGTATCTCAAAAGGCTTATGTGTACTAGGATTACTAGGGTTTGTTGTCTTTTTTTTTTTATTTTTTATTTTATTTTTTTTATTATTTTGCAACATAATAAACTACAGAACAATAAGTATGTGCAATATTAAATAAGAATACAATAACAGTATATAAAGAAACAAAATTATTCGAAAAAAAAAATTTATCAAGGGTATGTACTACTTACAATATCCAATGGCCTTAAAAAAAATAAAAATAAAATAAAATAAAATAAAAAATAAAAAAAAATAAAAAATAAATGGGGGGAGGAAAGGAAAAGAGAAAAAAAGAAACCCTCTTGTACAGAAACTAAATTACATTAGTGTCTTATAATCCACCTATTCCAAATCGCACTAAATTTGTCTGCTAGTCCTCTCTTTAAGTAAATCGCTTTCTCCCAAGCGACCACCTGCTCCATCTTTTTAAGAAATAGTTTTTTGCTGGGAGGAGATGAATCTTTCCACAATTGTGCTATTAGTTTCCTAGCATTGTGCAAAAGTCTCCCGATAGCCACCTTTATATGAGCTGGTATGTCTAAGTTATCTAGGTACCCTAGTATACAAGTTTTGAGATCCAGAGGCAGGTCAATATCCCATACAGCACCTATATATCCAATAATTTCTTCCCAATACCGCCTGATATCTAAGCAGCTCCAAAACATATGTATAATGTCCGCGGAATCTTGGAGACACCGAGGGCATTTTGAATCTTTACGGTAACCTATTTTATGAAGAAGGGCCGGGGTTCTATATGCTCTATACACAATATATAATTGAGATAGTCTCGCCCCTTCTCCAAGAGCCTGACTGGGAATATTATTGAGTACTGTTTTCCATTGTTCTTTACTGATATCCGCATCCCTCTGCCATTTCATAAAAGCTGGTACCGACTGCATCGGCCTGCCACTCGCGCAGGGTTTGTTGTCTTTACTCTAGCCCATGTGGTTGTCACTAGTCCCATTGTCTTTTGCCTTGAACTGATTTTAAGTATTTGGCTCACAGCTTGTACAAGACGTTTCTATTCACAGGAGATACTGCAGTTACAAATAGTGGGGTACAGGTTGTGAGGGTTTGTAACGTGGAAGCCATAAAGTGTTAATCCTGGCCAGAAGCCATTGTACAGATAATCTCCATAGGCTATTTTATGGTAGAAAAGCAGGGACCCCTACCAAAAAGGTAGGAATCCTTTCTCCTCTGAATACAGGGTAGCAGAAATATTCACAGACACCCCCACTCTTTTCTGTGAGCAGGGCCTGAGGGGTCAACTACACAGTAGGAATTAGTAATTTAAATCCATGTACATTAGAAAGATTTCAGGATTTCCTATTTATTAAACTCATAAAGCAAAAACAATTGGGCAAAAAAAATCTTAAAATATTAAATTCCATAAAGTATGTTAATTACTGCTGGATATGTTAGTGAAGGGAGTTTAATTATTTGATTTTCTTAAGTGATGATATATTAGATGAAATGCTATATAGGTAATAAATGCAGTAGATAGATAGATAGATAGATACAAAAAATAGGATGCAGCACACCACTGTTACGCCGAGCGCTCCGGGTCCCCGCTCCTCCCCGGAGCGCTCGCTTCACTCTCCCCGCGGCAGCGCTCCGGTCACGTCCTCTGACCCGGGGCGCTGCGATTCCGCTGCCAGCCGGGATGCGATTCGCGATGCGGGTAGCGCCCGCTCGCGATGCGCACCCCGGCTCTCCTACCTGACTCGCTCTCCGTCTGTTCTGTCCCGGCGCGCGCGGCCCCGCTCCCTAGGGCGCGCGCGCGCCGGGTCTCTGCGATTTAAAGGGCCACTGCGCCGCTGATTGGCGCAGTGGTCCCAATTAGTGTGTTCACCTGTGCACTTCCCTATATCACCTCACTTCCCCTGCACTCCCTTGCCGGATCTTGTTGCCTTAGTGCCAGTGAAAGCGTTCCTTGTGTGTTCCTTGCCTGTGTTTCCAGACCTTCTGCCGTTGCCCCTGACTACGATCCTTGCTGCCTGCCCCGACCTTCTGCTACGTCCGACCTTGCTTTTGCCTACTCCCTTGTACCGCGCCTATCTTCAGCAGCCAGAGAGGTGAGCCGTTGCTAGTGGATACGACCTGGTCACTACCGCCGCAGCAAGACCATCCCGCTTTGCGGCGGGCTCTGGTGAAAACCAGTAGTGGCTTAGAACCGGTCCACTAGCACGGTCCACGCCAATCCCTCTCTGGCACAGAGGATCCACTACCTGCCAGCCGGCATCGTGACAGTAGATCCGGCCATGGATCCCGCTGAAGTTCCTCTGCCAGTTGTCGCTGACCTCACCACGGTGGTCGCCCAGCAGTCACAACAGATAGCGCAACAAGGCCAACAGCTGTCTCAACTGACCGTTATGCTACAACAGTTACTACCACAGCTTCAGCAGTCACCTCCTCCGCCAGCTCCTGCACCTCCTCCGCAGCGAGTGGCCGCTCCTGGGATACGCTTATCCTTGCCGGATAAATTTGATGGGGACTCTAAGTTTTGCCGTGGCTTTCTTTCCCAATGTTCCCTGCATCTGGAGATGATGTCGGACCTGTTTCCCACTGAAAGGTCTAAGGTGGCTTTCGTAGTCAGCCTTCTGTCCGGAAAAGCCCTGTCATGGGCCACACCGCTCTGGGACCGCAATGACCCCGTCACTGCCTCTGTACACTCCTTCTTCTCGGAAATCCGAAGTGTCTTTGAGGAACCTGCCCGAGCCTCTTCTGCTGAGACTGCCCTGTTGAACCTGGTCCAGGGTAATTCTTCCGTTGGCGAGTATGCCGTACAATTCCGTACTCTTGCTTCAGAATTGTCCTGGAATAATGAGGCCCTCTGCGCGACCTTCAAAAAAGGCCTATCCAGCAACATTAAAGATGTTCTGGCCGCACGAGAAATTCCTGCTAATCTACATGAACTTATTCACCTAGCCACTCGCATTGACATGCGTTTTTCCGAAAGGCGTCAGGAACTCCGCCAAGATATGGACTCTGTTCGCACGAGGCGTTTCTCCTCCTCGGCTCCTCTCTCCTCTGGTCCCCTGCAATCTGTTCCTGTGCCTCCCGCCGTGGAGGCTATGCAGGTCGACCGGTCTCGCCTGACACCTCAAGAGAGGACACGACGCCGTATGGAGAACCTCTGCCTGTACTGTGCTAGTACCGAACACTTCCTAAGAGATTGTCCTATCCGTCCTCCCCGCCTGGAAAGACGTACGCTGACTCCGCACAAAGGTGAGACAGTCCTTGATGTCTACTCTGCTTCTCCACGTCTTACTGTGCCTGTGCGGATGTCTGCCTCTGCCTTCTCCTTCTCTACAGTGGCCTTCTTGGACTCAGGATCTGCAGGAAATTTTATTTTGGCCTCTCTCGTCAACAGGTTCAACATCCCGGTGACCAGTCTCGCCAGACCCCTCTACATCAATTGTGTAAATAATGAAAGATTGGACTGTACCATACGTTTCCGCACGGAGCCCCTTCTTATGAGCATCGGATCTCATCATGAGAGGATTGAACTTTTGGTCCTCCCCAATTGCACCTCGGAAATTCTCCTTGGACTTCCCTGGCTTCAACTTCATTCCCCTACCCTGGATTGGTCCACTGGGGAGATCAAGAGTTGGGGGTCCTCTTGTTCCAAGAACTGTCTAAAACCGGTTCCCAGTAACCCTTGCCGTAACTCTGTGGTTCCTCCAGTAACCGGTCTCCCTAAGGCCTATATGGACTTCGCGGATGTTTTCTGCAAAAAACAAGCTGAGACTCTACCTCCTCACAGGCCTTATGATTGCCCTATCGACCTCCTCCCGGGCACTACTCCACCCCGGGGCAGAATTTATCCTCTCTCTGCCCCAGAGACTCTTGCCATGTCCGAATACGTCCAGGAGAATCTAAAAAAGGGCTTTATCCGTAAATCCTCCTCTCCTGCCGGAGCCGGATTTTTCTTTGTGTCCAAAAAAGATGGCTCCCTACGTCCTTGCATTGACTACCGCGGTCTTAATAAAATCACGGTTAAGAACCGCTACCCCTTACCCCTCATCTCTGAACTCTTTGATCGCCTCCAAGGTGCCCACATCTTCACTAAATTGGACTTAAGAGGCGCCTATAACCTCATCCGCATCAGAGAGGGGGACGAGTGGAAAACGGCATTTAACACCAGAGATGGACACTTTGAGTATCTGGTCATGCCCTTTGGACTGTGCAACGCCCCTGCCGTCTTCCAAGACTTTGTCAATGAAATTTTTCGTGATCTGTTATACTCCTGTGTTGTTGTATATCTGGACGATATCCTAATTTTTTCTGCCAATCTAGAAGAACACCGCCAGCATGTCCGTATGGTTCTTCAGAGACTTTGTGACAACCAACTCTATGCCAAAATTGAGAAATGTCTGTTTGAATGCCAATCTCTTCCTTTTCTAGGATATTTGGTCTCTGGCCAGGGACTACAGATGGATCCAGACAAACTCTCTGCCGTCTTAGATTGGCCACGCCCCTCCGGACTCCGTGCTATCCAACGCTTTTTGGGGTTCGCCAATTATTACAGGCAATTTATTCCACATTTTTCTACCATTGTGGCTCCTATCGTGGCTTTAACCAAAAAAAATGCTGATCCCAAGTCCTGGCCTCCTCAAGCAGAAGACGCCTTTAAACGACTCAAGTCTGCCTTTTCTTCGGCTCCCGTCCTCTCCAGACCTGACCCTTCCAAACCCTTCCTATTGGAGGTTGATGCCTCCTCAGTGGGAGCTGGAGCTGTTCTTCTACAAAAAAATTCTTCCGGGCATGCTGTCACTTGTGGTTTTTTCTCTAGGACCTTCTCTCCAGCGGAGAGGAACTACTCCATCGGGGATCGAGAGCTTCTAGCCATTAAATTAGCACTTGAGGAATGGAGGCATCTGCTGGAGGGATCAAGTTCTCCTGTTATTATCTACACCGACCACAAGAACCTCTCCTACCTCCAGTCTGCCCAACGGCTGAATCCTCGCCAGGCCCGGTGGTCTCTGTTCTTTGCCCGATTTAATTTTGAGATTCACTTTCGTCCTGCCGATAAGAACATTAGGGCCGATGCTCTCTCTCGTTCCTCGGATGCCTCAGAAGTTGAACTCTCTCCGCAACACATCATTCCACCTGACTGCCTGATCTCCACTTCTCCTGCCTCCATCAGGCAGACTCCTCCAGGAAAGACCTTTGTTTCTCCTCGCCAACGCCTCGGAATCCTCAAATGGGGTCACTCCTCCCATCTCGCAGGTCATGCGGGTATCAAGAAATCTGTGCAACTCATCTCCCGCTTCTATTGGTGGCCGACTCTGGAGACGGATGTTGTGGACTTTGTGCGAGCCTGCACTATCTGTGCCCGGGATAAGACTCCTCGCCAGAAGCCCGCTGGTTTTCTTCATCCTCTGCCTGTCCCCGAACAGCCTTGGTCTCTGATTGGTATGGATTTTATTACTGATTTACCCCCTTCCCGTGGCAACACTGTTATTTGGGTGGTCGTTGATCGATTCTCCAAAATGGCACATTTCATCCCTCTTCCTGGTCTTCCTTCTGCGCCTCAGTTGGCTAAACAATTTTTTGTACACATTTTTCGTCTTCACGGGTTGCCTACGCAGATTGTCTCGGATAGAGGCGTCCAATTCGTGTCTAAATTCTGGAGGGCTCTCTGTAAACAACTCAAGATTAAATTAAATTTTTCTTCTGCATATCATCCCCAGTCCAATGGACAAGTAGAAAGGATTAACCAGATCTTGGGTGATTATTTGCGACATTTTGTTTCCTCCCGCCAGGATGACTGGGCAGATCTCCTCCCATGGGCCGAATTCTCGTATAACTTCAGGGTCTCTGAGTCTTCCTCCAAATCCCCATTTTTCGTGGTGTACGGCCGTCACCCTCTTCCCCCCCTCCCTACTCCCTTGCCCTCTGGTCTGCCCGCTGTGGATGAAATTTCTCGTGACCTTTCCATCATATGGAGAGAGACCCAAAATTCTCTCTTACAGGCTTCATCACGCATGAAGAAGTTCGCGGATAAGAAAAGAAGAGCTCCCCCCGTTTTTTCCCCTGGAGACAAGGTATGGCTCTCCGCTAAATATGTCCGCTTCCGTGTCCCTAGCTACAAGTTGGGACCACGCTATCTTGGTCCTTTCAAAATTTTGTGTCAAATTAATCCTGTCTCTTATAAACTTCTTCTTCCTCCCTCTCTTCGTATCCCTAATGCCTTTCACGTCTCTCTTCTCAAACCACTCATCCTCAACCGTTTTTCTCCCAAATCTGTTCCTCCCACTCCTGTTTCTGGCTCCTCGGACATCTTCTCGGTCAAAGAAATTTTAGCTGCCAAAAAGGTCAGAGGAAAAAATTTTTTTTTAGTGGACTGGCAGGGTTGTGGTCCTGAAGAGAGATCCTGGGAACCTGAGGACAACATCCTAGACAAAAGTCTGCTCCTCAGGTTCTCAGGCTCTAAGAAGAGGGGGAGACCCAAGGGGGGGGGTACTGTTACGCCGAGCGCTCCGGGTCCCCGCTCCTCCCCGGAGCGCTCGCTTCACTCTCCCCGCGGCAGCGCTCCGGTCACGTCCTCTGACCCGGGGCGCTACGATTCCGCTGCCAGCCGGGATGCGATTCGCGATGCGGGTAGCGCCCGCTCGCGATGCGCACCCCGGCTCCCCTACCTGACTCGCTCTCCGTCTGTTCTGTCCCGGCGCGCGCGGCCCCGCTCCCTAGGGCGCGCGCGCGCCGGGTCTCTGCGATTTAAAGGGCCACTGCGCCGCTGATTGGCGCAGTGGTCCCAATTAGTGTGTTCACCTGTGCACTTCCCTATATCACCTCACTTCCCCTGCACTCCCTTGCCGGATCTTGTTGCCTTAGTGCCAGTGAAAGCGTTCCTTGTGTGTTCCTTGCCTGTGTTTCCAGACCTTCTGCCGTTGCCCCTGACTACGATCCTTGCTGCCTGCCCCGACCTTCTGCTACGTCCGACCTTGCTTTTGCCTACTCCCTTGTACCGCGCCTATCTTCAGCAGCCAGAGAGGTGAGCCGTTGCTAGTGGATACGACCTGGTCACTACCGCCGCAGCAAGACCATCCCGCTTTGCGGCGGGCTCTGGTGAAAACCAGTAGTGGCTTAGAACCGGTCCACTAGCACGGTCCACGCCAATCCCTCTCTGGCACAGAGGATCCACTACCTGCCAGCCGGCATCGTGACAACCACAAGTTGCAATCAGGAGTGTAGATTTATTCCATAACGTGCAGAGGACGTCTGCACGTTATGGAATAAATCTACACTCCTGATTGCAACTTGTGATGTGCTGCATCCTATTTTTTGTATTTGGACTTAGGAACCGGTGGACCCAAGCTCCAACTATGCGAGCACCCCGAATCTATCTATATTTTCTATTGCTTGATGTGCTGCTTTTATTTGGATTTTTTAGATAGATAGATAGATTTTAGATAGAGTTAATAACACTTGCTAATATTAAGATAAACTTATTTTGTTCTTGTATTGAGCAAACAGTTAATATTTCTAACATTTTATACAGAACATTCATTATATTATTTGTGTGGTACAAAACCTGAATTGCGATTCCCACAATCCCAGTGGTCTAATAAATCCCTACGAGTCTTGTCATAGTTGTAAATACATAACATCTTTTTTTAAATGTAAGTTTAATTGAACATTATTCTGTATGAAATTGCTGCAATGTCTCTATGGACTTATTACCTTCTACCTGATACAATGAAATGAAATATCATGACCTGAAGTAACCTCATACAGCAACCAGTATAATGTGTAATATTCATTGTATCATGAATGATGTATATACTGAATGGTAAAGTTACTGTATACAATATATCAAAGGGCAAAATAATAAAAGGGAAAGATATGGATCAGTGCAGCTCACAATTAATTAACCGAGGGATACTATGGTTAAACACCTACACCTTTGGTGTTAAGTAAATTCGTTGTGAAAACAAGAGTAACCATAAACCTATAGGAAAAAATCAGATTTACTGATACAGGATGTAGATGAAGGACTGTGCTTCAATTATAAGAAGAAAAATTATATTTATAAAAATTATTACTTATTAAAATGATTAAATATAATAATAAATATATTAAAATTATGCTACACCTCCTCAAACAGGGCCATTGTGGGGAGGTGAAAATTGTATAACAAGTGTTACAAAATTGTACAATGTTTAAAACCACACCACAGCAAAAAAGATTAGGCTTAATTTGTTAATCCGGCATTCAGTACTTCAGAATATAAATAGTGGTTCATCAGTCCACAATATGGCAGCCTGGGCATGTATGTGCTGTGTGCGCTGTAAGGTGAGCGCTGGCGTGTGCAGATGCGGCTGGTCTATCTGCCACAGATCCGATGGATGCCGCGTGATGTTCTATGGGGACAGCTTGCAGATCCCTGATGTCCGGGCCTCGTGGAGTTTGGCGTCTGACGTCAGAGACAGTGGGCTGGATAGGTGGAGGCTGCTGTTGTTATCAATGGATTCCTAACTACTGGTTCGCATAAGTGAGTATATCATGCGGCAATGGTGCGTTAATTCTAGGTCTAGACGCGTTTCAGGGTACTTTTGGATATACACTACCCTTTCCTCAGTAGAAGTATCTAGAAGTAGATACTTCTACTGAGGAAAGGGTCTGAGGAACTGGCCTGGAGATCGCGGGGGTCCTCAGTGGTGGGACCCCGTGACAAGACATCTTATCCCCTATCCTTTGGATAGGGTATAAGAGGTTTTCCAGTGGAGTACCGCTTTAAATGCAACTTAAGTCCAACAATAGACACAGCCCGAGGTGGAATGAGCTTGAGAGCCCAGTCCAGTACCTGTGCAAACTACAGTTTTTATGGGCAGCATTTTTGTTTAGATAAGACACTTAGATCTCTTTTTTTGATTTTTACCAAAATTGAGCAGTTTTTTTATTTTTTTTAACGTTCACGCCATTGACTGTGCAGTTTCAATAACATCATATTCTTAAATAATGTATTTGTTATATTATTAAATAGTTTGGATATTTCTGCACATGGAGATAGATATGCTCATGTAAATTTTTGTTTACATTTTTTTATTAAAAAAATTAAGGAGGTGATGTAATTTTTTTTAGGAGAGGGGCTTATTTATTTATTTAGGTCCCTATAGGGGACTATGATAAGCAATCTTTAAATTGCTTGTACTTTTCAATGCTATGCCATAGCATAGAACTGATTAGCAGTATTAGCGCTCTACTTGTATAGTCTGCTTGAGGCTGCCAACTTAGCTGACTTGGAACTCGTCATTTCACTGTGGAGGTCCAGATCAGTGACCCCAACCCAGCGGCACCTGTCATTTACTTGTTCAGATGCCATGATTGGCATTGATCACAGCATCTAAAGGGGTGAACAACAGTGTGATCCCCTCCAATCCATCCTCAACTCTGCTGCCTGACTAATCCACCTTTCACCTCACTTCTCCTCTGCCTCTCCCCTATGCCAATACCTTCACTGGCTACCCATTGCCCAACAAATTCAATTTAAACTGTTCACCTTGAAATACAAGGCCATTCACAATCCATCCCCCCATACATCTCTGACCTAATCTCCCAGTACTGATCCTCATGTAATCTCCGATCATCTCGAAACCTCCACCTATGGTCCCCCTTGGTCCGCACTTCACATGACCAACTTCAAGGCTTCTCTTGAGCTTCCCCCATACACTGGAACTCACTTCCCCGATCTGTCTGCTTCTCACCCACCATCAAAATCTTCAAAAGCAACCTGAAGACCAATCTATTCAAGCAAGCCTACGACCGTCTCCCGCTGCTATGAATGGTTTTTACCACCTGCTCATAGATGACTTGCTGTCCCCCTCACCTACTGTTTCCTTCCCCTCTCCTTATAGATTGTAAGCCCGTATGGGCAGGGCCCTCTCCCCCTCTTTGTTAGTTGGCAAGTTAATCTGTGCAATGCTCAATGTTCCTACGTTAGTGTAATGTACTGTTACTATTATCATAAGTAAAATGCCCTGGATCCAAGGGCGCTACTGTATATAAATAAATAAGTAATAATTATAATCATTAATGAAGTGACTGATGAATGTTATGATGTACGCTCAACTTTGGAGCATGCCTTATACACCCCAAGTGTTCAGAGACAGAACTGAAGTGCACTGTCTTATTGGTTCTGGCATTATAAAGGGCTGCACTGGGTCAAGGTAAAGTAGTTAACTAGCCTTAAAGCTATGTCTTTCATTAGTAGAATGAGAGTGCAGGAAAGGAAGGTGGCCAAGAGTACAGATTTTGGGGTCATAGATTATTCAGAGAGGAAACTGGGGAAATTGTAACATTATCAAGGACACTCAATGTGAGGAACAAAAAAAAAAAGCAATGGGATTTTATGGGGTAAATAGGTTGATAGTAAGTTTGTACCTTAGAAGGACATTACATTTTGTTGGCAAGAATTGTACAGGCTAGACTGAATCTGTATATATGACATAGGTTTGGACATCTTTAATAGCAACAAACAGGTTAGACTTGAAGGGTTACTCCGGTAGAAAAAAAAACATTTTTCAAATCAACTTGTGCCAGAAAGTTATACAGGTTTGTAAATTACTTCTAATTACAAATCTTCATCCCTCCAGTACTTATCAGCTGCAGTATGCCTCAGAGGAAGTTGAATGGTTCTTTACAGTCTGACCACAGTGCTCTCTACTGACATCTCTGTCCATGTCTGGAACTGTCTGAAGAAGGAGAGGTTTGCTATGGGGTTTTTCTCTGGTTCTAGACATTTCCTGACACAGGCAGAGGTGGCATCAGAGAGCACTGTAGTCAGACTGGAAAGAACTACACAACTTCCTCTGGAGCACACAATTTGAATATTTCCACTTAGGGTGTAGTCACTTTTGTTTCCAAGGTTTAGACATTAATGGCTGTGTGTTGAGTTATTTTGAAGAGACACAACATAAAACACATGTCACGATGCCGGCTGGCAGGAGGTGGATCCTCTGTGCCAGAGAGGGATTGGCGTGGACCGTGCTAGTGGACCGGTTCTAAGTCACTACTGGTATTCACCAGAGCCCGCCGCAAAGCGGGATGGTCTTGCTGCGGCGGTAGTGACCAGGTCGTATCCACTAGCAACGGCTCAACCTCTCTGACTGCTGAAGATAGGCGCGGTACAAGGGAGTAGACAGAAGCAAGGTCGGACGTAGCAGAAGGTCGGGGCAGGCAGCAAGGATCGTAGTCAGGGGCAACGGCAAGAGGTCTGGAACGCAGGCTAGGAACACACAAGGGAACGCTTTCACTGGCACGATGGCAACAAGATCCGGCGAGGGAGTGCAGGGGAAGTGAGGTATACATAGGGAGTGCACAGGTGAACACACTGATTAGAACCACTGCGCCAATCAGCGGCGCAGTGGCCCTTTAAATCGCAGAGACCCGGCGCGCGCGCGCCCTAGGGAGCGGGGCCGCGCGCGCCGGGACAGGACCGACGGAGAGCGAGTCAGGTACGGGAGCCGGGGTGCGCATCGCGAGCGGGCGCCACCCGCATCGCGAATCGCATCCCGGCTGGAGGCGGTATCGCAGCGCACCCGGTCAGTGGATCTGACCGGGGCGCTGCGGGAGCGAGAGTGTAGCGAGCGCTCCGGGGAGGAGCGGGGACCCGGAGCGCTCGGCGTAACAGTACCCCCCCCCTTGGGTCTCCCCCTCTTCTTGGAGCCTGAGAACCTGAGGACCAGATTTTTATCTAGGATATTGTCCTCAGGTTCCCAGGATCTCTCTTCAGGACCACAGCCCTCCCAGTCAACCAAAAAGAAGGTTTTTCCTCTGACCTTTTTGGAGGCCAGTATCTCCTTTACAGGAAAGATGTCTGAAGAACCGGAGACAGGAGTGGGAGAGATAAGTTTAGGAGAGAAACGGTTGATGATGAGTGGTTTAAGAAGAGAAACGTGAAAGGCATTAGGAATACGAAGAGAAGGAGGGAGAAGAAGTTTATAAGAGACAGGATTAATCTGGCACAAAATTTTGAAAGGACCAAGATAGCGTGGTCCCAATTTGTAGCTGGGAACACGGAAGCGGACATATTTAGCGGAGAGCCATACCTTGTCTCCGGGAGAAAAAATGGGGGGAGCTCTTCTTTTCTTATCAGCAAACTTCTTCATGCGTGATGAAGCCTGTAAGAGAGAATTTTGGGTCTCTTTCCATATGGTGGAAAGATCACGAGTTATTTCATCCACAGCGGGTACACCAGAGGGCAAGGGAGTAGGGAGGGGGGGAAGAGGGTGACGGCCGTACACCACGAAAAATGGGGATTTGGAAGAAGATTCAGAAACTCTGAAGTTATACGAGAATTCGGCCCATGGTAGAAGATCTGCCCAGTCATCCTGGCGGGAGGAAACAAAATGCCGTAAATAATCACCCAGGACCTGGTTAATTCTTTCTACTTGCTCATTGGATTGAGGATGATAAGCAGAAGAAAAGTTTAATTTAATCTTGAGTTGTTTACAGAGAGCCCTCCAGAATTTAGACACGAATTGGACGCCTCTATCCGAGACGATCTGCGTGGGCAACCCGTGAAGACGAAAAATGTGTACAAAAAATTGTTTTGCCAACTGAGGCGCAGAAGGAAGACCAGGAAGAGGGATGAAATGTGCCATCTTGGAGAATCGATCAACGACCACCCAAACAACAGTGTTGCCACGGGATGAGGGTAAGTCTGTAATAAAGTCCATACCAATCAGAGACCAAGGCTGTTCGGGAACAGGCAGAGGATGAAGAAGACCAGCGGGCTTCTGGCGAGGAGTCTTATCCCGGGCACAGACAGTGCAGGCTCGCACAAAATCCACAACATCCGTCTCCAGAGTCGGCCACCAATAGAAACGAGAGATGAGTTGCACGGATTTCTTGATGCCCGCATGACCTGCGAGATGGGAGGAGTGACCCCATTTGAGGATTCCGAGGCGTTGGCGTGGAGAGACGAAGGTCTTCCCTGGAGGAGTTTGCCTGATGGAGGCTGGAGAAGTGGAGATCAGGCAGTCAGGAGGAATGATGTGTTGCGGAGAGAGCTCTACTTCCGAGGCATCCGAGGAACGAGAGAGAGCATCGGCCCTAATGTTCTTATCGGCAGGCCGAAAGTGAATTTCAAAATTAAATCGGGCAAAGAACAGAGACCACCTGGCCTGGCGAGGATTCAGCCGTTGGGCAGACTGGAGATAGGAGAGGTTCTTGTGATCGGTGTAAATAATAACTGGAAATCTTGATCCCTCCAGCAGATGCCTCCATTCCTCAAGTGCTAATTTAATGGCTAGTAGCTCTCGATCCCCGATGGAGTAGTTCCTCTCCGCCGGAGAGAAGGTCCTAGAAAAAAAACCACAAGTAACAGCATGCCCGGAAGAATTTTTTTGTAGAAGGACCGCTCCAGCTCCCACTGAGGAGGCATCAACCTCCAATAGGAAGGGTTTAGATGGGTCAGGTCTGGAGAGCACGGGAGCTGAAGAAAAGGCAGACTTGAGCTGTTTAAAGGCATCTTCCGCTTGAGGAGGCCATGACTTAGGATTGGCATTCTTTTTGGTTAAAGCCACGATAGGAGCCACAATGGTGGAAAAATGTGGAATAAATTGTCTGTAATAATTGGCGAACCCCAAAAAACGTTGGATAGCACGGAGTCCGGAGGGGCGTGGCCAATGTAAGACGGCAGAGAGTTTGTCTGGATCCATTTGTAGTCCCTGGCCAGAGACCAAGTATCCTAGGAAAGGAAGGGATTGACATTCAAACAGACATTTCTCCATTTTGGCATAAAGTTGATTGTCACGAAGTCTCTGAAGAACCATGCGGACATGCTGGCGGTGTTCTTCTAGGTTGGCAGAAAAAATCAGGATATCGTCCAGATACACAACAACACAGTAATATAAGAGATCACGAAAAATGTCATTAACAAAGTCTTGGAAGACGGCAGGGGCGTTGCACAGGCCAAAGGGCATGACCAGATACTCAAAGTGTCCATCTCTAGTGTTAAATGCCGTTTTCCATTCATCCCCCTCTCTGATGCGGATGAGATTATAAGCACCTCTTAAGTCCAGTTTGGTAAAGATGTGGGCACCTTGGAGGCGATCAAAGAGTTCAGAGATGAGAGGTAGAGGGTAGCGGTTCTTTACCGTGATTTTATTAAGACCGCGGTAGTCAATGCAAGGACGTAGGGAGCCATCTTTTTTGGACACAAAGAAAAATCCGGCTCCGGCAGGAGAGGAGGATTTGCGGATAAAGCCCTTTTTTAAATTTTCCTGGATGTACTCAGACATAGCAAGAGTCTCTGGGGCAGAGAGAGGATAAATTCTGCCCCGGGGTGGAGTAGTGCCCGGGAGGAGGTCAATAGGACAGTCATAAGGCCTGTGAGGAGGTAGAGTCTCAGCTTGTTTTTTGCAAAAAACATCCGCAAAGTCCATATAGGCCTTAGGGAGACCGGTTACAGGGGGAACCACAGGGTCACGGCAAGGAGTACTGGTAACCGGTTTAAGGCAGTCCTTGAAACAAGAGGGACCCCAACTCTTGATCTCCCCTGTGGACCAATCCAGGGTTGGGGAATGGTGTTGAAGCCAGGGTAGTCCAAGGAGAATTTCGGAAGTGCAATTGGAGAGGACCAAAAACTAAATTTTTTCGTGATGAGGTCCGATGCACATTAGGAGGGGCTCCGTGCGGTAACGCACGGCACAGTCCAATCTTTCATTGTTAACGCAATTGATGTAGAGAGGTCTGGCGAGACTGGTCACTGGGATGTTGAACCTGTTGATGAGAGAGGCCAAAATAAAGTTTCCTGCAGATCCGGAGTCCAAGAAGGCCTTAGTGGAGAAGGAGAAGGTAGAGGCAGATATCCGCACAGGCACAGTAAGACGTGGAGAAGCAGAGTTGACATCAAGGACTGTTTCACCTTTGTGCGGAGTCAGCGTACGTCTTTCCAGGCGGGGAGGACGGATAGGACAATCCTTCAGGAAGTGTTCGGTACCGGCACAGTACAGGCAGAGATTCTCCATGCGGCGTCGTGTCCTCTCTTGAGGTGTCAAGCGAGACCGGTCAACTTGCATAGCCTCCACGGCGGGAGGCACAGGAACGGATTGCAGAGGACCAGAGGAGAGAGGAGCCGGGGAGAAAAAACGCCTCGTGCGAACAAAGTCCATATCCTGGCGGAGCTCCTGACGCCTTTCGGAAAAACGCATGTCAATGCGAGTGGCTAGATGAATGAGTTCATGTAGGTTAGCAGGAATTTCTCGTGCGGCCAGAACATCTTTAATGTTGCTGGATAGGCCTTTTTTAAAGATCGCGCAGAGGGCCTCATTATTCCAGGAAAGTTCTGAAGCAAGAGTACGGAATTGCACGGCGTACTCGCCAACGGAAGAATTACCCTGGACCAGGTTCAGCAGGGCAGTCTCAGCAGAAGAGGCTCGGGCAGGTTCCTCAAAGACACTTCGAATTTCCGAGAAGAAGGAGTGTACAGAGGCAGTGACGGGGTCATTGCGGTCCCAGAGCGGTGTGGCCCATGACAGAGCTTTTCCAGACAGAAGGCTGACTACGAAAGCCACCTTAGACCTTTCAGTAGGAAACTGGTCCGACATCATCTCCAAGTGCAGGGAACATTGTGAAAGAAAGCCACGGCAAAACTTAGAGTCCCCATCAAATTTATCCGGCAAGGATAGTCGTAGGCCTGAGGCGGCCACTCGCTGCGGAGGAGGTGCAGGAGCTGGCGGAGGAGATGATTGCTGAAGCTGTGGTAGTAGCTGCTGTAGCATCACGGTCAGTTGAGACAGCTGGTGGCCTTGTTGCGCTATCTGTTGTGACTGCTGGACGACCACCGTGGTGAGGTCGGCGACAACTGGCAGAGGAACTTCAGCGGGATCCATGGCCGGATCTACTGTCACGATGCCGGCTGGCAGGAGGTGGATCCTCTGTGCCAGAGAGGGATTGGCGTGGACCGTGCTAGTGGACCGGTTCTAAGTCACTACTGGTATTCACCAGAGCCCGCCGCAAAGCGGGATGGTCTTGCTGCGGCGGTAGTGACCAGGTCGTATCCACTAGCAACGGCTCAACCTCTCTGACTGCTGAAGATAGGCGCGGTACAAGGGAGTAGACAGAAGCAAGGTCGGACGTAGCAGAAGGTCGGGGCAGGCAGCAAGGATCGTAGTCAGGGGCAACGGCAAGAGGTCTGGAACACAGGCTAGGAACACACAAGGGAACGCTTTCACTGGCACGATGGCAACAAGATCCGGCGAGGGAGTGCAGGGGAAGTGAGGTATACATAGGGAGTGCACAGGTGAACACACTGATTAGAACCACTGCGCCGCCGCAGTGGCCCTTTAAATCGCAGAGACCCGGCGCGCGCGCCCTAGGGAGCGGGGCCGCGCGCGCCGGGACAGGACCGACGGAGAGCGAGTCAGGTACGGGAGCCGGGGTGCGCATCGCGAGCGGGCGCCACCCGCATCGCGAATCGCATCCCGGCTGGAGGCGGTATCGCAGCGCACCCGGTCAGTGGATCTGACCGGGGCGCTGCGGGAGCGAGAGTGTAGCGAGCGCTCCGGGGAGGAGCGGGGACCCGGAGCGCTCGGCGTAACAACACTGTTATACAGACTGCGCACTCACTACTTTACATTGTAGCAGAGGGTCATTTATTCAGTGTTTTCACATGAATAGATAGAATCAAATATTTACAAAAATTTGACAGGTGGACTGACATGGGAGATATTTATTTAGATTTTTTGATTTTATAACATTTGCTGTTATCAAGATAAACTTCTTTTGTTCTTGTATTGAGTAAACAGTTAATATTTCTAACATTTTAAATAGAAAATTCATTACATTGTTTTTGTGTTACATCTGTATTATGATTCCTACAATCCCAATGGTATAATAAATCCCTCCGAGTCTTGTCATAGTTGTTAATACATTACATCTTGTTGTAATTTGTAAAATTAATTGAACATTATTCTGTATGAAATACCTTCACTGTCTCCATGGACTTATTACCTTCTACCTGATACAATGAAATGAAATATCATGACCTGAAGTAACCTCATACAGCAACCAGTATAATGTGTAATATTCCTTGTATCGTGAATGATGTATATACTGCACGGTAAAGTTACTGTATACAATATATGAAAGGAATTTAAAAAAAATGGCTGGTGTGGATTACAAAACCATGGTTGTTATCTAAAAGAAAACATTTTTGTTAGCTCACATATTAAGAAAATAGAGAATCAATAAAAGTTAAGTTTTATAATTTCATTGAGGGATAAAAAGTGGACAAATTACCTAGTCTATAAATGGCTAGGCTGCGCATTAAAGTGATCAGTATTGATCACAGTATCCGAGGGGTATTGGCAGACATCAGCTAGATCGCTGATGTCTGCCATTACTGGTGGGTCCCTTGCTGCTGCTAACAAGCGGGACCTGCCATGCATGAAGAGAACGCAGCTCTTGCAGTTAATAGCACACTGCACTAGTGGATATTTTTTTTTTTTATAAAAATTTTTAACAGTCCAAAAATGATAACTTTTGGTGGAAGGTACCTGCTGGTGTTTATAAACATACAAAGGTCTCAGAAGAAGCCATTGGCTTTTTACAAGCCATCCTTCAAAAAATTGTCCTTTTTTGGTAGGTAGCAACAGGATTAGTATCCTAGATCCTAGGTTTTGTGTCACAAAAGTGACACAAAACCATCTATGTACTCTTTTTTTTCTCAAAACAATCAGTCTACCACATGGGGACTTAGACTATTGCCGCCAACTCCGTCTGCCAGGCTCAGCCACAACTCCATTCAGCTCTTTTAACTGCTGGTGATGTGCTTAGAAATTGCACATAGGAGCAGGGACTCCTGCCAGAAGTCCCAGAATTTCTACAGTAAACAGCCTTTCACTATGCACCACTGTTTACTTTATGGCTCACAGAAGTAAGTAGCAAAAAAACAATGGACCAGTGAAACGGACTCCCGTAGAACTTCTTATTCATTGAAGAACTTGTGTACAACCACAATGACAGACAGAGAAGCTGGTTTTGCATTGTTCAGTATTTGAGAAGATTTTTGACCCCTTCGTGACCCATGACAGACCTAGTCTGTCATGAATGCCACTCAGCGTGTATGGAGAGGGCTACTGACTCGAGTCCGCTCCATACCAGGTAACCCCCAGCTGTTTTCAGTAGCTGGGGGCCTCCGCTAATAGCCGGCATGCAGCGATCGCCGCAGTCTGCTATTGACCCTTTAGATCACTGCTGTCAAAGCTGAGCATCTAAAGGGAGCTTTAAACCATCCCTGGTGGTCTACTGGGGTTGATCGCCCCCCACGCAGCACGCTCGAGAGGGGGTCGGGAATCCACTGTATAGGTATCCAGAGGGCTTACCTCTCTTCCTCTGGACGAATATTCGTCCTATGTTTGCACAATTAGCATTTTCGCTATATTCGTTTTTTTTTTAATGAAAATTCGTAATCAAATTTGCATAGTGCGCATGCACAATTATATCTTTCACCTAAAAGAAGGGAGGGATCAGTGTCCAGTCTGAAAGTGCCGATATTAGCATAAATATTTGCATAAATTTGCAAAAAAAAAAGAAGAAAAAACTAATATTCGTCTTTACGTCAAACTCACTTGTGGGGATGGCATGTCCCCCTCACACACCCTCTGTTTGAGGTCAAGCCCCCTCCCAGCCTTCTTTGCTCATTCATGCCCCTTTAGCGCAAGCTAAAAAAATGCTAAACAAATATATAGTTATATATAAATGTCACGATGCCGGCTGGCAGGTAGTGGATCCTCTGTGCCAGAGAGGGATGGCGAGGACCGCGCTAGTGGACCGGTTCTAAGCCACTACAGGTTTTCACCAGAGCCCGCCGCAAAGCGGGATGGTCTTGCTGCGGCGGTAGTGACCAGGTCGTATCCACTAGCAACGGCTCACCTCTCTGGCTGCTGAAGATAGGCGAGGTACAAGGGAGTAGGCAGAAGCAAAGTCGGACGTAGCAGAAGGTCGGGGGCAGGCGGCAAGATTCGTAGTCAGGGGAGATAGCAGGAGTTCTGGTACACTGGCTTTTAAACACACAAAACGCTTTCACAAGGCACGATGGCAACAAGATCCGGCAAGGAAGTGCAAGGGAGGAGGTTAGATATAGTCAGGGACCAGGTGGGAGCCAATTAAGCTAATTGGGCCAGGCACCAATCATTGGTGCACTGGCCCTTTAAGTCTCAGGGAGCTGGCGCGCGCGCGCCCTAGAGAGCGGAGCCGCGCGCGCCAGCACATGACCGCAGGAGACGGGAACGGGTAAGTGACCTGGGATGCGATTCGCGAGCGGGCGCGTCCCGCTGTGCGAATCGCATCCCCAACGGCCGAGACAGAGCAGCGCTCCCGGTCAGCGGGACTGACCGGGAAGCTGCAGGGAGAAAGACGCCGTGAGCGCTCCGGGGAGGAGCGGGGACCCGGAGCGCTAGGCGTAACAGTACCCCCCCCCTTAGGTCTCCCCTTTTTTTTGTCCGGTGACTGCCTCCCCTGGGATGAGGACACCGGGAAGGAATGTATGGTTTCCTCAATGGCAGGCAGTACAGCAGGAGTAGGAATGGGGAGGGATGGCAGAGGGCGAGACCTGGCACGGGGCAGTGTGACACCAGGACGAGGGTCATGAGGGGATACAGAGGTTTGCCTGATGGGACTGGGAGGGGGGGAGAGGCATTTCCTGTGGCAGGCAGAGTCCTTAATGACCTTAGGGGGAGCGGATACAGGAGGAACCACAGGGTCACGGCAGGGATTACTGGGAACCGGTTGAAGGCAGTCCTTGGAACAAGAGGGACCCCAACTCTTGATCTCCCCAGTGGACCAATCCAGGGTTGGGGAATGGTGTTGAAGCCAGGGTAGTCCAAGGAGAATTTCGGAAGTGCAATTAGGAAGGACAAAAAATTTAATTTCCTCGTGATGAGGTCCGATGCACATTAGGAGGGGCTCCGTGCGGTAACGCACGGTGCAATCCAACCTGGCTCCGTTGACCGCGGAAATGTGGAGTGGCTTGACAAGACGGGTCACCGGAATGCGGAATTTATTCACTAAGGACTCCCGAATAAAATTCCCAGAAGCTCCAGAGTCCAGGCAGGCCACGGCTGAGAGGGGAGAGCTGGCTGAAGTAGAGATCCGAACAGGCACCGTGAGACGTGGAGAAGCCGACTTAGCATCAAGAGACGCCACACCCACGAGAGCTGAGTGCGAGCGTGCGTTTCCCAGGCGTGGAGGACGGATTGGGCAATCCACCAAAAAATGTTCAGTACTGGCACAGTACAGACAAAGATTCTCCTCCTTACGGCGATTCCTCTCTTCCAGGGTCAGGCGAGACCGATCCACTTGCATGGCCTCCTCGGCGGGAGGCCTAGGCGCAGATTGCAGTGGAGACTGTGGGAGAGGTGTCCAGAGATCTAAGTCTTTTTCCTGGCGGAGCTCTTGATGCCTCTCAGAAAAACGCATGTCAATGCGAGTGGCTAGATGAATGAGTTCATGAAGGCTAGCAGGAGTCTCTCGTGCGGCCAGAACATCTTTAATGTTGCTGGATAGGCCTTTTTTAAAGGTCGCGCAGAGAGCCTCATTATTCCAGGATAGTTCAGAAGCAAGAGTACGGAATTGTATGGCGTACTCGCCAACGGAGGAATTACCCTGGACCAGGTTCAGCAGGGCAGTCTCAGCAGAAGAGGCTCGGGCAGGTTCCTCAAAGACACTTCGAATTTCCGAGAAGAAGGAGTGTACAGAGGCAGTGACGGGGTCATTGCGGTCCCAGAGCGGTGTGGCCCATGACAGGGCTTTTCCAGACAGAAGGCTGACTACGAAAGCCACCTTAGACCTTTCAGTAGGAAACTGGTCCGACATCATCTCCAAGTGCAGAGAACATTGCGAAAGGAAGCCACGGCAAAACTTAGAGTCCCCATTAAATTTGTCCGGCAAAGACAGGCGGAGGCTAGGAGTGGCCACTCGCTGCGGAAGGGGTGCAGGAGCTGGCGGAGGAGATGGTTGTTGCTGCTGAAGCTGAGACTGAACTTGCTGTAGCTGTGACTGTTGCTGCTGTTGCTGTGACTGGAGCTGCTGTAGCTGCGACTGGAGTTGCTGTGTCATGGTGGTCAAGTACGACAGCTGGTGCTCTTGTCGGGCGACCAATGTAGGGAGGTCGGCGGCAGCTGGCAGAGGAACTTCAGCGGGATCCATGGCCGGATCTACTGTCACGATGCCGGCTGGCAGGTAGTGGATCCTCTGTGCCAGAGAGGGATGGCGAGGACCGCGCTAGTGGACCGGTTCTAAGCCACTACAGGTTTTCACCAGAGCCCGCCGCAAAGCGGGATGGTCTTGCTGCGGCGGTAGTGACCAGGTCGTATCCACTAGCAACGGCTCACCTCTCTGGCTGCTGAAGATAGGCGAGGTACAAGGGAGTAGGCAGAAGCAAAGTCGGACGTAGCAGAAGGTCGGGGGCAGGCGGCAAGATTCGTAGTCAGGGGAGATAGCAGGAGTTCTGGTACACTGGCTTTTAAACACACAAAACGCTTTCACAAGGCACGATGGCAACAAGATCCGGCAAGGAAGTGCAAGGGAGGAGGTTAGATATAGTCAGGGACCAGGTGGGAGCCAATTAAGCTAATTGGGCCAGGCACCAATCATTGGTGCACTGGCCCTTTAAGTCTCAGGGAGCTGGCGCGCGCGCGCCCTAGAGAGCGGAGCCGCGCGCGCCAGCACATGACCGCAGGAGACGGGAACGGGTAAGTGACCTGGGATGCGATTCGCGAGCGGGCGCGTCCCGCTGTGCGAATCGCATCCCCAACGGCCGAGACAGAGCAGCGCTCCCGGTCAGCGGGACTGACCGGGAAGCTGCAGGGAGAAAGACGCCGTGAGCGCTCCGGGGAGGAGCGGGGACCCGGAGCGCTAGGCGTAACAATAAATATATAAAGTAAGTTTTTTGGGGGAAAAACAGCACATTAGAAACACGTCAATATACCCATAGATCACTATGTCTTTATTAAAAATGGCCAAATACATCTTGATCCACCCCTGTAAAATACTGTATAGTTATTAACCCCAGGGGCCTGCTCCAGATGAAAACAGATTAAATTTTTTTTTATTTATTTCTGTGATATTAGGAGAAACAATGCATTTATTACATCTTTGTTTCTAATACTATATATGAGGGGGTTTAATATGGGAGTCACTGTTGTGTAAAATATTGAGAATGTCTGATCAAAAATGTCCAAATTCTCTAAGACTTGGGTCATAGGTACAGATCACGGTTCCATAGAAGCTAATGAGAACAGTAAGGTGGGATGTACAGGTGGAGAAAGCTTTTCTTCTGCTATTTGTTGACTTTAGTTGCAGTATGGTCCGGATGATCTGGATATAGGACAACAACCCAATCATGAATGGGACCGGTCCGAAAAATTAAGATTCAAGATAAAGGATTATTTGGAAAAGTTTTGTGGGATATGAAATTTTTACTAAAGCTTTGGAGTCACAATAGAAGTGATAAATCTTCATAGAATGGCAAAAGGACAAATGAGAGGCAAAGTAAATGAATAGTGATGAGTTCACATATCCCAATATCCAGTTTACAAACAATAAAAGGGCATTGGTCTTCTTTTTTCATGATGAGATGATAGTGTAAGGGTTTACATATAGTCACATAGCGATCATAGGCCATGACTGACAGCAAAATTATCTCTGTTCCAACTATGAAATTGTAGAAGTACAACTAAGTAAAGCACTGTGTAAAAGATATAGAATTGTCCCCGGAGAGTAGAATATAAATCAGCTTTGGAAGTGTAATATTCATGTAACAGATATCCGCAGAAGACAGGTTACTTAGGAAGACAAACATGGAGGTATGCAGATGTCTGTCAATCACGATTACTATAATAATAGTGAAATTTCACTATTCTGATAATAACTTTATATAATAAGGTAAACTGCACAGAAGGCAATAAACAACAATGGTTGCCTCATACCATTACTAGAAAACGCTAACAATTGAAACCCTTTAGTAATGGAGAAAGAAAAGATTTTTAAATAGCAAAAATATTGCTGTACCTTTGCTTGTACTGATGGGTATACATAGAGACATGGGGGTAACAACTAGGTGGAATAAGACCCCATTTTGGTATTACATCTATTATATACTTAAAGGGGTACTCCAACCCTAGACATCTTATTTGCTGTACCAGGCATTCGGTTACAGTGTCGGGTGCAGTGCCGGAGGCTCGTGATGTCACGACTATGCTACCTCAATGCAAGTCTATGGGAGGTCGTGATTAGAGATGAGCGAATCGAAGTTGACGAACCCGAATGTGTTCCGAATTTCATGAAAAATTTGATTCGCAACGAAGGCGAATATCGCTGCGATTCAATCGCGCGAATCGCTTCATTAAACTTCATTTTACAGCATTCCAGGCTATTGGAGACCTAAAATGGCAGATCCACGTGTGAATACATGGGGCAGGGGATTATGGGAGGGTGGGAAACAGCGGTGGGAATGAAGGTAGGCGGGATGACTCTGAATCATATGTGAGATGCAGCCTATCAGCATTCATTGACCCCTGTGACAACTGCTACTCACATCAGCATTGGGGAAAGACAGGAGTGCAGAGTGCTTTGCTGTTACACTGAGAAGGATCATTGATAGCTAAACCTCCTATTCACGTTATTGAGCATTGCAGCAGAGAGGGGCAGATAGCTTTCAGCTGCCTCATACAGATCTCCAAACTGCCTGAACACCTCATTTTTCAGTGCAATTCAGTATTTTTTTGCTCCAGAAATCATCTGCTGCTCAGAATTGTGTGATAGAGTGCAATTTAGGGCTTAATGCCTGTATTTTCTTTATTGTGGTGCTGCACTTTTGGGTCCTGCTGCTGTTCACAAATACGTTCATTTTCAGCATACTGTAGTGCATTTGTCTGCCCTCATACGTCCATAACACATGCCTACATCAAAGCAGTCTACTATTCTGTATCTGTAACAAGTCTAGATACAGGGAAAGTCCTGACTCCTGGCAAAAGTAATCACCTGCTGGTGTTTTTAAAAAATACAGAGTTTTTTCTGCGTATAGTTGCGCATATTACTGCCCTCATCAGTGTATCCCGCATAGGTACATCCAATTATTGTACCATTTAGTACCTGTTAATCTGTCAAGGTGCTCCATACCGTCAAAGTCTAAACAATAGTATTCACCGTCTGGTGTTTTACAAAAATACAGAGTTTTTTTTTGCCTATAGTCGTGCATATTACTGCCCTCATCAATGCATACCGCATAGATACATCCAAGTATTGTACCATTTAGAACCTGTTAATCTGTCAAGGTGCTCCATACTGTTAAAGTTCAAACAATAGTTTCCACCGGCTGTTGTTTTTAAAAAATACAGAGTTTTTTCTGCCTATAGTTGCGCATATTACTGCCCTCATCAGTGCATACAGCATATGTACATCCAAGTAGTGTACCATCTTGTACCTGTTAATCTGTAAAGGGCCTACATACTGTGAAAGGACAGCCATAAGTAATCACCTGCTGCTGTTCTAGATAAATACTGTTTAAAGAGTAGTTTAGCGTATTGTAATATCCTCAAAAACGCACTAAGTATGTCAGGCAGAGAAGTGCCAGGATGTGCACAGAGGAGTGGCAGAGGCCTAAATACTTCAGGCAGAGTTGGCAGCAGACTTGGGGCGAGTGGCAGCAGGAGTCGCAGTGAGAGGCCGTGTCTCCACCAGTAACCCATCTGCCGTCGTCGATTGGTTAACACGCTCATCCACATCATCACAAGTGACAGCTGACACCCCCAGTCAACAGTCGGTGGGTTCCTCAGACACAACCCAGTTGGCATGGCCCGGGAGCAGTCCCTGTCCTCCCATTGCCTTTGTCCTATGCTGTTACCTCTCCTAAAGAAGTATCTTATGCTGTGGGTTCAGCTCCACTATTTACTGAGGACGATCTAATAGAGTACAGTCAGTAGCTACTGGACAGCCAAGAAGGGGAGGAGACATGCGCCGCTTGCTCCGCTAGGCGGCCAAGTAGTGATGCAGAGAGTGACGTGGGAGGCGGTGTTGCAAGGGTTCAGGGTCCTGAAGCAGACACTGTTGGGGAACCTGAGGAGGACATCAGTGACGTGCACACACCTGTTGATGATGATGAAGCCGATCGGAATTGGGAGCCGGGTGCAGAAGGGGCTTCATCATCATCAGGAGAAGAGAGTTGCAGGTTGCCCTTGAAGCAGCAAGGCTGTAGCACGGTTGGCAGTCAGCGTGGTGGCAGGAGTGGAAATTCAGGAGCCAAACGTGCCCGGGGGAGACCACCTGCTTCGCGGCAGCCCACCTTTCCGGGAGGTAGTGGAACAGGGGTTCCTGGAGACGGCGCCAGTATGAGTCAATTAGTGCGGACTGCAGGTGGGAAAATCAGCTACTCGGCAGTGTGGAAGTTTTTCATAAGGCATCCGGAAGAGGTTCACGTAGCCACATGCAAGATCTGTCGGCAGAAGGTGAAGCGTGGCCAGGGTCCCAATGTCGGCACCACGGCCCTGCGTCAACACATGCTTCGCCACCATAAAGCGGCCTGGGAGAACCGTGGCTCGGATGTAGTGGTCCAGCCTGCTGCATCACTCAGTGGCCATCCGCTCCCTCCTTCATCCAGCCAAGGCTCCACCATCTCACCCGAAGGAAGCTGTGTGTCAAACCCTCCTTCTGTCGCTCCAGATGCTCCTGCTTCTCCCGCTTTTAGTCAGCCATTCCGCCAACAATCCATCGGCCAAGCCATGTCCAAGAGACAACAGTATGCGCCCACTCATCCAACAGCACAGAAGTTGAATGTGCTCCTATCCAAGTTGCTGGTGTTGCAGTCCCTCCCTTTTCAAGTGGTGGACTCTGCACCTTTCAGAGAATTGATGGCTTGTGCAGAGCCGAGGTGAAGAGTCCCAAGCCGTCATTTCTTTGCGAAGAAGGCAGTACCAGCCCTGCATAAGTTTGTACAAGAGAAGGTGGGACAGTCCTTAAGCTTGTCGTGGTTTTCAAAAGAGCACGGCAGCGCCGACATGTGGAGCTGTAACTACGGGCAGGGACAGTACTTGTCTTTTACGGCTCACTGGGTAAATGTGGTTCCTGCACAGCCACAATAGCAACTTGGACAGGTCACACCGCTTCCTCCTCAACGCTCTCGCTCTCAGGCAGTTTGTCCTGTTACAGTGTGCAACGCCGCCTCCTAATCCTCCACCGTGTCCTCGGCCTCCACTGCACGTCCAAATCTTGGTGGCCCTTCATCGTACCATGTGTGTAGGGCACGGCGGTGTCAAGCTGTTCTTCACATGGTTTGCCTTGGCGAGGAACTGCTAAAGTTCATTCTTAAAGAAATCCGAGTATGGCTTACTCCACGAAATCTGGAAATGGGAACCATGGTAACCGACAACGGGAAGAACATTGTGTCCGCGCTGCGACAAGGAAGTGTGAAACATGCGCCCTGCATGGCACACACGTTGAATCTGGTTGTCAAGCACATCCTTAAGTCTTCACCCCATTTGTAAAACATCATGAAAATGGCAAGGAAACTGTGCATGCACTTCAGCCACTTGTACACTGCCAAGCACACCTTGCTTGAGCTGCAGCGTCAGAACGGTATCCCACAACATAGTCTTATTTGTGACGTTGCCACACGTTGGAATTCCACCCTCCATATGTTGAACAGACTATACGTACAAAGAAAAGCCGTCACCGATTTCTTGATGATCCAAGCAGATAGGAGTACTCCCCTGTGTAACTTCAATGTGAACCAATGGCAGCTCATACCTGACACCTGCCGTTTGCTGATGCCCTTTGAGGAAGCCACATTATTTGTAAGTCGCCTGGATTACGCCATGAACGACGTAATTCCACTCCTACATTTCCTACAACAAATGATTGAAACCATGGATGGTAACAGCAATGGAGACGTTGCGCCTACATCTCAAGGCTACATGAGCCCTGTGGGGGCTGAACTGGAGGAGGAGGATGATGAGGGGCAGAGTGGAGCACAGTTTAGGTTGGATGAGATGGCCGGTGTTTCTAGTCATCGGACAGGAGGAGCAAGAGCAGCCAGAGGAGCTGGAGGGTTATGAGGAAGGCGAGACAGAGGACGCAGACACACAGTGCAGTATGCAGTGGAAATGGAGGCAGGTAGTCCCTTCGAGTCACTGACGCAAATGGCATGATGCATGCTCAGTTGCTTGCGTAGTGACCCCCGAATTGTCAAAATTCGTCAGCGGGATGACTTCTGGATCTCCACCTTATTAGACCCTCGCTACCGGCCCAGAATGGGGGCCTTTTTTACACCCACTGAGAGGGAGGACAAACTGACCTACTACAGAGAGATTCTACGTAGTCAGTTGGCCGATGCCTATCGGCCACATGGTCCATCCACTCACAGGTCTGACTCGGGGGGCCCTCTGCGCTCACCTTTCACTGCCATGGCTGCCGGGGAGGGGTGGCAGGAGCAGTACCAGCTCAATCAGCAGCAGCCTGAGTCTACAGTCGCTGATGAGTAGCTTTCTTCACCTGCATAGTGAAGCAACTCATCAGCAGCATGTAGACATGGAGCAGGACCTGAACCAGCAGGTGGTGACATACCTTGACATGACCATGCCGACAACCATTGAAGATCCGCTGGACTTCTGGGCAGCCAAACTTGATTTATGGCCGCAACTAGCAGAGTTTTCCCTGGAAAAGCTGTCCTGCCCGGCCAGTAGTGTGCCATCAGAGCGGGTGTTTAGTGCAGCCGGGGCCATAGTCACCCCAAGGCGAACTCGTCTGTCCACTAAAAATGTGGAGAGACTGACGTTTGTCAAGATGAATCAGGGATGGATCACCCAGGATTTCCAGCCACCAATGCCAGATGTCTCAGAGTAGATGGACCATGCTGCTACACCAACATTTCCCAATTATGGTTGGTTATGAAGCCCTCTTGGGTTATCAATTAGGTTTATGAAACCCTCGCAGTACCAGTGTCTTTCAGGAACTACTTGCCTCACTGATGCTTCTTGCCTTGGGCCTTTAATGTTTTTGAAGTTTAGCAGTAGCTAAATACATGCTTAATGCAAATGTCAACATTGATCTTTAAATGTAAGGGGTAATGAAACCCTCTTTGGTACTGCTAATGCCTGCTTCTGACTCATCCTGTGTCTTTCAGGAACTACTTGCCTCACTGACGCTTCTGGCCTTGGGCCTTTAATTTTTGGATGTTTAGAAGTAGCTAAATACATGCTTAATGCAAATGTCAACATTGATCTTTAAATTTAAGGGGTTATGAAACCCTCTTGGGTACTGCGAATGACTGCTCCTGACTCATTCTGTGTCTTTCAGGAACTACTTGCCTCACTGACGGTTCTGGCCTTTAATTTTTGGAAGTTTAGCAGTAGCTAATACATGCTTAATGCAACTTTCAACAATGATCTTTAAATTCTCGGCGCTCTGCCAGGGCCTTCTCCTACCCCGCCGGGGCCGATCCGAGGACCTCACTAAACCATCCAATCGGTAGTAGAGACATGCGGTGTGTACAAAGGGCAGGGACTTAATGAACCCGAGCTTATGACCCTCACTTAGTTGTGATTCTTCTTTCCTGGCAAATAATTGCAATCCCTGTTCCCTATCGCGAAGATAGACACACGCTGGTCCTTTCAGTGTAGTGCGCGTGCAGCCCCGGACATCTGAGGGCATAACACACCTGTTATTGCTCGATCTTGCGATTGATCGTGCAATGTAAGGGGTTATTAAAGCCTCTTGGGTACTGCTGATGCCTACTCTTGACTGCTCCTGTGTCTTTTAGGAACTACTTGACTTCATGATGATTCTGGGCTTGGGCCTTTAATTTTAGGATTTTTGAAATACATACATATATGCTTAATTTCAATTTCAACATTTATGGTGCAATGTATGGGGTTATTAAACACTCTTGGGTAGTGTTTTTTCCAAATTTTCTGATAATTATCACAGAAATAAATTTGAATTTTCCAGAATAATAACCATTACACCATTGAACACTTGTTGCGTGTGATTTGAATTTTCCAGAATAATAACCATTACACCATTGAACACTTGTTGCGTGTGATTTTTTAAGTAAAATTTTCAACAACAAAAAAAATACGGAGAGGGATGAATTATTTTAGAGAAGAATGTCTTTTGGTGGTCCACCGTAGTGCATTATAGAGTCTTCTGGACTCTTGGATATGCGCTTGTTCTTAAACAAAGGTACAAAAACCAAAAATGGCCGGTCAGCGCTATGGAGACATTGCGGCTAGATCTTATGGCCACATGAGCCCTGTGGGTGCTTGTGAGATTAGGTCCTTTATACCCACACGGTGGGGTCCGGGACACAAATTTTGATTAACCCCTTAAGGACGCAGGACGTAAATGTACGTCCTGGTGCGGTGGTACTTAACGCACCAGGACGTACATTTACGTCCTGTACATAACCGCGGGCATCGGAGCGATGCCCGTGTCATGCGCGGCTAATCCCGGCTGCTAATCGCAGCCAGGGACCCACGGGCAATGGCCGACGCCCGCGATCTCGCGGGCGTCCGCCATTAACCCCTCAGATGCCGGGATCAATACAGATCCCGGCATCTGCGGCAGTACACGATTTCAATGAATGATCTGATCGCCTGCAGAGCTGCTGCGGGGATCCGATCATTCAGAACGCCGCACGGAGGTCCCCTCACCTGCCTCTGTCCAGCTGTCTTCTGCTCTGGTCTGAGATCGAGCAGACCAGAGCAGAAGATGACCGATAACACTGATCTGTTCTATGTCCTATACATAGAACAGATCAGTATTAGCAATCATGGTATTGCTATGAATAGTCCCCTATGGGGACTATTCGAGTTTAAAAAAAAAAAAAGTAAAAAAATGTAAAATTAAAAGTAAAAAAAAAAAGTAAAAAATCCCCTCCCCCAATAAAATAGTAAAAAGTCAGTTTTTTCCTATTTTACCCCCAAAAAGCGTAAAAAATAAATTTTACAGACATATTTGGTATCGCCGCGTGCGTAAATGTCCGATCTATTAAAATAAAATGTTAATTATCCCGTATGGTGAACGGCGTGAACAAAAAAAAAAATCTAAAATTGCCACTTTTTTAATACATTTTATTTAAAAAAAAAATTATAAAAAATGTATTCAACGTTTTTTATATGCAAATGTGGTATCAAAAAAAAGTACAGATCATGGCGCAAAAAATGAGCACTCATACCGCCGCTTATATGGAAAAATGAAAAAGTTATAGGTCATCAAAATAAAGGGATTATAAACGTACTAATTTGGAAAAAAATTTGTGATTTTTTTTAAGCACAACAATAATATAAAAGTAGGTAATAATGGGTATCATTTTAATCGTATTGACCCTCAGAATAAAGAAAACATGTCATTTTTTCCGTACATTGTACGGCGTGAAAACTAAACCTTCCAAAATTGCGTTTTTCTTTTTAATTTCCCCACAAAAATAGTTTTTTTTGGTTGCGCCATACATTTTATGATATAATGAGTGATGTCATTACAAAGGACAACTGGTCATGCAAAAAACAAGCCCTCATACTAGTCTGGCGATGAAAATATAAAAGAGATATGATTTTTAGAATACGAGGAGGAAAAAACGAAAACGTAAAAATTAAATTGTCTGAGTCCTTGAGGCCAAAATGGGCTGAGTCCTTAAGGGGTTAAAATTTCAAATAAAAAAATCAGAGATTACAATGGTCTCCTCAGGCTGCAGCCAACTCCATGCTGCGTCATTCTGTAAATATATAGAGAGCACCCGCTGTCCTAAATTTTCGTTAAAATTTTTTGTCAAAAATGTTTGTCTATTTTATTGGGGATTGTGAAGCTTTGGTGCATACTCATGCATCATCCAACTCCAGCCTGTGTCGTTCAGGCAATATATAGTTTACTGATGGCGCTGCTGGGTCTGGGAATTTCAAATTTTCTCATAGGTAGCACCTGCTATCCAAAAGTCTTCTTCATAAATTTCTACAATTGTTGTGTTCTTTTGGGGGGATTGTGAAGCCCTGGTGTGTACCAGCCAACTCCAGGCTGTGTCATTCAGGCAATATATAGGTAGCACCTGCTGTCCTAAATATTCTTAAATTTTTTTTTTTAAATGGTTGTTTTTACTTTGGGATTCTGAAGCCCTGGTGTGTACTCAATGCTGCTTCCTGCTACACTCTGTCAGCCTGTTGGTCCTGTGACAGTGTGCTACTCCACCTCCACATCCTCCACAAGCCTCCACTGCCAGGACAAGTCTCAGTGGCTCTTCAACATACCATGTGTGCAGGGCACGGCGGTGTCACGCTGTTCTTCACATGGTTTGCCTAGGCGAAAAGTCTTGGAAACAATGGCCGGTCAGGGCAATGGAGACGTTGCACCTACATCTCACGGCCACATGAGCCCTGTGGGGTCTTGTTGGACTTGGTCCTTCGTACCCACAAGATGGGGTCTGGGACACTCAAAGTTTGTTTTATTTTTCAAATAAAAAAATGATGGCGCTGCTGGGCCTGTGTCTGGGAATTTAAAATTTTCTCGTAGGTAGCACCCGCTATCCAAAATCTTTTTCAAAAAATTCTAAAATTGTGTTGTTTTTTGGAGGGGATTGTGAAGCCCTGCTGTGTACTCGTACATCAGCCAACTCCAGGCTGTGTCATTCAGCCAATATATGGGTTACTGATGCCGCTGTGGGGCCTGGGTCTGGGAATTTCAAATTTTCTCATAGGTAGCACCCACTATCCAAAATCTTTTTCAAAAATTTCAAAAATTGTGGTGTTTTTTTGGCGGGGAATTGTGAAGCCCTGCTGTGTACTCGTGAATCAGCCAACTCCAGGCTGTGTATTTCAGGCAATATATGCTTTACTGATGCTGCTGTGGGGGCTTGTTGGATTTGGTCCTTCGCACCCATACGATGGGGTCCGGGACACTCAAAGTTTGTTTTAATTTTCAAATAAAAAAATGATGGCGCTGCTGGGCCTTGGTCTGGGAATTTCACATTTTCTCATAGATAGCACCCGCTATCCAAAATCTTTTTCAAAAATGTCTAAAATTGTGTTGTTTCTGGGGGGGGGGGGGAGGGGATTGGGAAGCCCTGCTGTGTACTGGTGCATAAGCCAACTCAAGGCTGTGTCATTCAGGCAATATATGGTTTACTGATGCCGCTGTGAGGCCTGGGAATTTTAAATTTTCTCATAGGTAGCACCCGCTATCCAAAATCTTCGGTTTAAATTTCATAATTCATCTTTTAATCTTAGGGATTGTGAAGGCCTAGTGCCTACTCATGCTGCTGGCAACTCCGGGCTGTGCCATTCATCCACTAAATGGTCTCTTCATGCTGCCAACACCTCTACGCTGTGTCATTCAGCCATTATATCGTCTCCTCATGCTGCCAACATGTCCACACTGTGTCATTCAGCCACAATATGGTGTCCTCATGCTGCCAACACCTCCACGCTGTGCCATTCAGCCACTATATGGTCTCCTCATGCTGCCAACACCTCCACGCTGTGTCATTCAGCCACTATATGGTGTCCTCATGCTTCAGCTTCATCCAAACTGTGTCATTCAGCCACTATATGGTGTCCTCATGCTGCCAACACCTTCACGCTGTGCCATTCAGCCACTAAATGGTCTCCTCATGCTGCCAACACCTCCACGCTATGTCATTCAGTCACTATATGGTCTCCTGACACTGATGCCACAACCAGGATCTGTCATTGTGCTGCTGTGCGGCAGTGATTCTAAAAGCAATGCCGGTAATCTGCATGTTATTCTGAATAACAGTATTATTTCACTACCCCAGCACACTCCATATGCATTTTAGAACACAGCAAAGTGTTCTATACCCCTATAGAGGCTGTATGTAGGCTAGAAATAGCCTTTTTTAATATAGATTCGCTGCGAAAAAATTCGGATCAAAACAAACTTTTTCGGAAAATTCGGTGAATCGAACTTTTGAAAAGTTCACTCATCTCTAGTCGTGATGACTTCACGAGCTTCAGCCATGCATCGCCAGTCATCCGGCTCAAAGCCAATTTCACTCCGTTCACCGAATGTCTGGGGTGCCGCAGCCGAGATCGCGGGGGTCCCCAGTGGCGTGAACCCCCATGATTAGACATCTTATTGGATAGGGGATAAGATGTCTAGGGGCAGCGTACCCCCTTAACCACTTGGTAAACAATAACTTGGTATTTGTTTGCCCCCAACTACGTACAATCATCCTTATAAATAGTAACTAGTTGCCTAACTTTTATACTAACTTTGCCTTAAAGGCAGCTCAAAGGCACATAGCCACACCCTTAGACTTAACAGTTACACAAATGGCTTTTAGTGCTCTTAGACAGTGTTAGGCTAGGTTTCCACACAGGTTTTTTTTCTGGCGGTTTTTGAGCCAGAAGTGTATTCAAATGGAATAGGAACTATCATGGAAGTATTTATAATTCTCCTTCCTAATGGATCCATTTCTGACAATGACCAGTGAGGAATAATCCTAAAACTACACAGGAGGATCTTGTCAATGATCTCAAGGCAACTGAGACCATAGTAACCAAGAAAACAATTGGAAACACACTACGATATAAATAGGACTGAAAACCTGCTGTGCCCGCAAGGTCCCTCTGCTTAAGAAAGTGCATGTACAGGCCCGTCTGAAGTTTGCCAATAAACATATGAATGATTTAGAGGTGAACTTGGGGAGAAGAGATTAGATCAAAATTGAGCTTTTTAAAATAAATCCAACTTGTCATGTATGAAGGAAGAGAAGGAATACTGCCTATGATGCCAAGAACACCATCCCCACCATCAAACATGGAGATGCAAACAATATGCTTTGGGGGTGTTTTCCAGCTAACAAGATAACTTCACCGCATTAAAGGGATGAGAGAGGAGGCCATGTGCCATCAACTATTAAGTGAGAGATTCTTTCCCCCAACTGGGTCATGGACATGTATTCCAGCACAAAAGTAACCCAAAGCACATGGCAAAGGAACAGATGTGTGACACATTAAGGTCCTGGAGTGGTCTAGACAGTCTCCAGACCTGAATCTCCTAGAAAATCTATGGAGGGAACTGAAGGTTCAAGTTGACTTAATGACTTGGGAAAGATCTGAAAAAAGGAGTGGCCAACAACAAGAAATGACTGACCTCTGTGATTTCTAACAAGGGTTTTGCCACCAAATACAAAGTCATGTTTTGCAAAGGGGTCAAATGCTAATTAATTAATAACTTATTTAAAATACATTTTCAGTTTTTTTTGTTTTTTTTTGTTATTTTATCTCTCATTGTTGAAATAAACCAACCAATAAAATCACAGACCATTTCTTTGTCATGGGGCATATGTACAAAATCATCAGGGTATCCCTCATGTAGTAGTTAGCCTACCATAAATTAGGCCACTCCACGTAGTAGTTAGCCCCCCCCCCAACATACAGTAGTTTGTACTACCTAAAAAAAACACTCTCCTCTCTTTCTGTTCCCCCACAGGTCTGCTCCCTTTTTCTCCGACAAGCTTCAGTGCAATCAACGTGATAAACCACAGTATTTATTTTTTTCACAATCTTCTTTGGCTATCTTTTACAATCTGATAATAATTATTTTGGTGTGCTGTACCTGATGATACTGCCATCTCGGGTCAATGCATAAGGTGATGGGAGCAAGCTTTGAAATCAACCCCCATTCTCAAAAATTATTTTCTATATGGTCCCCAGATAGGGGACATGTCAGATATTATAAGAAAACTGTTACCCTGATCACCTAAACTAAACCCAATACACTGGGTTATAACGTGGGTGACCAGAAGTCCAAAGAGGGGTCACTTACTAAATTCGGTCCAGATTTTCCTTTGATACGTGCTGCAGAAGTTGCGTTCCTGAATTCAGTTTATTGCACGCAGGAGGCGGGGCCCCGCCGGCTGGCTGCCCCTGCCTCTCTCCGTCACCTTTCACTGCCGGACCCTCAATTTACATAATTATCTTTTGCGACTCCATGTGACAGTTGTAATGATGTGAAAGCTGGTGGAAAGGCCATTGCTTCTTCCGATACCTCTGTGTGCATGTTAAGGCTGGGTTTCCAATTAGATTTTTTTTCCCAAAACGCCTAGAAAAAGTCCAATTTGCCACACAACATTTTTTTCTGTGAAAAGAGATCAAAGCAGATCAAAGCTGCAAATCAGTAGGGAACTGCAAGATGCCATATCTACTTGGCGTTTTTCAGATTGCCATTTTTTCACTTCCCTTGTGTGTTTTTCTGCTTTTTTGGGGCTCAGTGGCAGGTTTTTAAAAACGACAGCATGTTAAGACTATGGCTTTTTTTCCGGAAAATTGTGATGTTTTTTTCCCATACAAACGGCATAAAAAAATGCCATGCATTGTCAAAGGTATTTTTGCTTTGGCATTTTATATTCTTTTTTTTTACTTTAGAGATTGAAAGAATGGATGGACATAGCCTTTTTCCCATAGGGCACTATTAACCCCTTAATGACCACAGACGTATGTTATCAGCAACCAGGACCCACGGCTAATACCGGACATCACTAATCGGGCTGATGTCCAGTATTAACTCTTTAGACACCACGATCAAAGTTGATCACGGCATTTAAAACAGGAGAAAACAGTTGTCGGTTAGCTCAGATGGCTGTTCGGGACCTCTGCAGTGAAACTGCGGCATCCCGAATAGCTGAAAGCACAGCAGGAGGCTCCTTATCTTGCTCCTCGCTGTCTGACCCTAAATTTCTAGGGAACAAATTTTATGTTTTTTATTTAAAAGCAGGGAACAATTATTGAGAGTGGGGAAGTGAATTGAGATCCATGGAAAATATTAAAATTGCAAACATGTATTTAATTATTATTTGTAATGTTTAAGTTTTTTATGTGTAATATTGATGTTACTTATAGTGATGAGCAGCATTGCCCATATTCAAATTCACGATATTTTGCAAATATATAGACAAATATTTGTCCTATATTCGCGAATTTCACGTATTCTTTATATTTGCATATATATTCGCATATGTGAATATTCGCATATTGGTTGATAGGGATGTTGTTGATAACCTCTGACAAGTGTATTTGCATCATTCTAATTGGCCCAAAAGTGAAAAGAAGGAATATGTGAATATTCACATATGCGAATATGCGGAAAAAAAGCGAATATTCGCAATTTCGAATATATAGTGAATATATTCGCAATATTCATGAATTTGCGATATTTGCGCTAAAAATTAAAAATGCGAATATTCGCGCCCAACACTAGTTACTAACTTTTATTTTATTTTTTCTTAACTGGTGTATATTTTCCTCAGCACTTCAGTACTCCCATCATGGAACAGACTTTGCTCCATGATGGTAGTAGTAGTACAGTGGCTGAGGGTCCGATGGCAACAGGTGTCACTTCTAAGACCCACTGCCATCTTAACTTAACTTAACAGCATGTCACTTAGTTCTCCAGCTGGCCTGGGAGGTTCAAAATCTCAAAGCCCTGCTCTGTAAGATTATACTTCCTGGCAAAAGCCCTCACTGGTCGCCACCGATTTACCAATGGGGGCTTTTGGTGGGGAATATGAATGTGATATCACTGCTGAATGCCCTCATTGGTCAATGGGTGGTGACCAATCAGGGCATCCAGTGGGAAGATGAACTTATTACAAAGCAGTGATCTAGTTTTATTCACAGCATCCCCTGCTCCCTCCAGCTGCTTGCCCTTACAGAGCCGCAGTCGCCATGGTGGTGAGCCCCTCAGCCCCGCTCTCCTCTGCATCGCTCCTCAATATCTACAGACAAGACTACAACTCCCAGAATTTCCTGACAGTGAGGACATGCAGGGAGTTGTAGTATTGTCTGTACATGCAGCTGAAGGTATCGGGGAGCAATGCAGAGGCGAGCGGGGCTGGGGGGTAACAGCCATGGTGACTGCGGCTCTGTAAGGGCGGACGGCTGGAGGGAGCAAGGGATTCTGTGAATAAAACTAGCCACTGAGAACACTGCTCTGTAATAATTTTATATTCCCCGCCTGATGTCCTGATTGGTCGCCACTTATTGACCAATGAGGGCATCCAGTGGGGAATATGAACTTACATTGCTGTAAATTCATATTCCCCGCCAAAAGCCCTTATTGGTCAATCGGAGGCGACCAATGAGGGCTTCTGCCGGAAAATAGGAACTTACAGAGCAGGGCTTTGAGATTCTGAACATCCCCAGCTGACTGGAGAGCTAAGTGGCATGCCTCCTGCTTCCATGGCTTCTAATTTAGGATGGCAGCTGGTCACAGGAGTGAGACCCACTGCCATTGGTCCCTCAGCCCCTGTACTTCTCCTATCATCATAGAACAGAGTCTGTTCCATGATGGGAGTACCTTAGTGCTGAGGGAAATATACACAGCCGAAGAAAAAATTAAAGAACAGTTTGTAACATCAATATTACACATAAATATTACACATACATTACACATAATAAATTAATACAGTACACATTAAAAAGTCATACATTTTAGCAATGCTAATATTGTCTGTGGCTATCAACTCTCTTTCCTGCTCTTAACTGCATCATTCCTGCTTTTTTTTTTCATGGTACCCAACAAAATTCCTAAAAAACGCCCACTGGAAAACTGCCAAAGGGGCCAACAATGCTATTTCCCACAAAGGTAAAAATTCCTGAAAAAACTTCACAAAAAAACCCCGCAAATTGCAGAAAAATTCAGAGCCAGTTTTTCTGGTGTTTTTTCCTGGCGTTTAAAAAAAATAAAAAAAAATACAAAGAACAAAACCTCAGTAGAATCCTAGCCTAACACTGGCAGCCAACTGCAAACAAGAAGAAAACATATGGGACCTTTTTTAAATTTAAAAAGTAACAAAATCCACTATTGCAGAGTGTTTTAAAACCATGGATTGGTCACCATGGGTTATCGCTTGTCACCATAACTTTGACATGAACTTAGCCTTAAAACCAGTTTAAACATACTCAGATATACTCCTATGTGACCTAGTAGTATTATACAGTGCTTTATGGCTCTTAGACAGCTATTCATAGACAATAATGGACGGGGCGTTGGCGTGACATCACAAATGTGGAAGCTCCAAGCTTCAGTGTTCTGGATGCGGCAGCTGCAGGCCCGGAGATCGCAGTGATCCGCAGTGGTGGGACTCCAGCAATCAGACATCTTATCCCCCCCTATAGGTAACAAGGCGTTTCAAGGGGATGGCACCCTTTTTCAACTGGACCTGAAGCATCTATTTCTTCCTCTTTTGGATTGATCATTCTCCTCAACTGCACTGTTCTCAATGGCTCAAGGGCTTACACAGGGAACTTGGCACAATAGAGAGGGAACTGCACTGTAAGTTATGGTACTTGTAGTTCTTTTAGGGCACACTCTGTATAGTGCCTTGGCATTTGGAGTGTCCGTGTCCTAGTTCATTAAGGAGGCTAGACACTGTAGTAACTTAAACAGGTCACAGCCTTTCATGAAACATCTGGTTCTTCCACAAAAGGAGGTTTAGACTCTTGATCAATGAACAAGCAATTTATGGCTGGAGGGGGAAGGGAATGTGGTGACCCAGTACAAAATATAGCATACTGCCCATCCTGTGTGGCAGATGTTGCCTTCAGTGTCTGTCTTGGGTCCATGCTATTTAGGACTTTATAGCTACTACAGTTATGCTATGGTTAATGAATTGTCATTTATTGTGTACCTGCTGCTTGAATCCCTGTTCTTAGAAACCCTGTTGTTAGGAGAGTGTGTATTAGGTGAACCATGTGACTTATCTGCCCAATGGGAATGCTCCAAATCTGCTCCTTAAATAGTGTGGTAGGAGTTCGGAGTTCAGAGTTCAGTTTAGGAAAGGAGAGAAATCTAGCTGAGGTACAGTTTCTGAGGAAGGCCTAAAGTCGCATCTGATAAAGAATAACCCCAGTACCCAGGTGAATGTCAAGCTTAGCGGTAAGTGACTGGGATTCAAGTCAAGTCAGTGAAGTTAGTCAAGTCCAAGTCACTAAATTCAAACGTGGGTTGCCATACAGCCCCCTTGTGATGTCATACCCTGCCCCCTCAATGCAAGCCTATGGGAGGGAGCGTGATGGCCGTCACGCCCCCTCAAATAAACTTGCATTGAGGGGGCTGGGTGTGACATCCCAAGGGGGCGGAGTCGTGACGCCACAATACTCCTGCCCCGTGGTCGGGAGGCTTCAGACACGGAGCCTCCAGCGCTGCGTGCAGCTGAGACAGGTGGGTGCTGCATGAGAGATTGCGGGGTCCCCAGCGGCAGGTACCATGGGTTCCCTGTCATGCTATGTAAACTCAATAGAAGATTCACAAACTGCTTAAAACATCTCATTCGGCTGTTTTCAGCTTCATGGTCACTTCCGCCAATAGCAAGAAGGCCGGGCAGGACCTTTCCCAGTGTGCTAGAAATTCGACAATTTGAATTTATTTGTGTGATATTAGAAACAACAATGCGTTTTTTACCTCTTTGTTTCTAAGACTATATATGAGGGGGTTTAACATGGGAGTCACTGCCGCGTACAATACTGAGAATAACTGATCATTAATTCCAGAATATTCTGAGACTGGGGTCATATAGGTACATATAACTGTTCCATAGAAGATAGTGAGAACAGTAAGGTGGGAAGTACAGGTGGAGAAAGCTTTTCTTCTGCTATTTGTTGACTTTAGTTGCAGTATGGTCCGGATGATCTGGATATAGGACAACAACCCAATCATGAATGGGACCGGTCCGAATAATAAAGATTCAAGGCGATATAATATTTGAAAGAGTTTTGTGGGACATGAAATTTTTACTAAAGCTTTGGTGTCACAATAGAAGTGATGAATATTCGTGGAATGACAAAAAGACAATTGTGAGATGAAACATATCAAAAGTAATGAGTTCAAACATCCCAGCATCCAGTTCACACACAATAACAGGACCAGGTTCTTTTTGTTCATGATGAGATGATAGTGTAAGGGTTTACAGATAGCCACATAGCGATCATAGGCCATGACTGACAGCAAAATTATCTCCATCACAACAATGAAATTGTAAAAGTACAACTGAGTAAAACACTGTAACGGTGATATAGCATTGTCCCCGGAGAGTAGAATATACATTAGTTTTGGAAGGGTAATAGTCATATAACAGATATCCAAAAAAGACAGGTTACTTAGGAAGACATACATGGGGGTATGCAGGTGTCTGTCTATCACAATCACTATGAGAATAATGAGATTTCCTAGAACACCAATAAAGTACAGTGCAAAGAAGACAATAAATAATAAGGGTTGTCTCATACCATTACTAGAAAATGCTAACAATTGAAAACTTTTAGTAATGGAGATATTCATCATTCTGAATGGAGAAAGAAAAATATTTTTAAATGACAAGAAAACATTAGTGATGAGCGGCATTGGCCACATTCGAAGTAACGATATTTCGCAAATATATAGACAAATATTCGTCCTATATTCGCGAATTTTGTGTATTCATTATATTCGCATATGTGAATATTCGCTTATTCGATAAAGAAAACTGTGAGGGGTGGGCAACTTTACTATTGGTTGCTAGGGATGTTGTTGATAACCTTTGACAACTGTATGTGCATCATTCTAACTGGCCCACAAGTGAAAAGAAGGAATATGCACATATGCGGAAAAAGTGAATATTCGTAATTTCGAATATATAGCAAATATATTGGCAATTGAAATGCGAATATTCGTGCCCAACACTAGAAAACATACCACCTAAGGCCAAATACAAAGCACCCTTTTGGTGCTGATTATATCTACCATATCCCAAACCACGTGGTAAAGAAGCTCTTTATGCTTGTTGTCCCCATTTACTTATCATGATCCTTGGGTTTATTTCCCATACCCATAGTCTATCATGGCTTTTATAGAGGGAATCTCTCCAAAGGTTCTCAATGCTTGTTAAATGGGTAGAGTAATGAAGATATCACCTGTCCAATAGGGCATACAGAATGGGAGTCCATCCTTAACCCCTTAAGGACCGGGGTTTTTTCCGTTTTTGCATTTTCGTTTTTTGCTCCTTGCCTTTAAAAAATCATAACTCTTTCAATTTGGCCCCTAAAAATCCATATGATGGCTTATTTTTTGCGTCACCAATTCTACTTTGTAATGACGTCAGTCATTTTGGCCAAAAATCTACGGTGAAACGGGAAAAAAATCATTGTGCGACAAAATTGAAAAAAAACCGCTATTTTGTAAATTTTGGGGGCTTCCGTTTCTACGTAGTACATTTTTCGGTAAAAATGACACCTGATATTTATTCTGTAGGTCCATACGATTAAAATGATACCCTACTTATATAGGTTTTATTTTGTCGCACTTCTGGAAAAAATCATAACTACATGCAGGAAAATTAATACATTTAAAATTGTCATCTTCTGACCCCTATAACTTTTTTATTTTTCCGTGTGTGGGGCGGTTAAAGGGCTAATTTTTTGAGCCGTGATCTGAAGTTTTTAACGGTACCATTTTTGCATTGATAGGACTTATTGATCCTTTTTAAATTTTTAAATTTTTAAAATTTTTAAATGATATAAAAAGTGACCAAAAATGCACTATTTTGGACTTTGGAATTTTTTGGCGCACACGCCATTGACCGAGCGGTTTAATTAATAATATAATTTTATAATTCGGACATTTCCGCACGTGGTGATACCATATATGTTTATTTTTATTTTTATTTACACTGTGTTTTTTTTTTTATTGGAAAAGGGGGGTGATTCAAACTTTTAATAGGGGAGGAGTTAAATGATCTTTATTCACTTTTTTTTTTCACTTTTTTTTTGCAGTGTTATAGGTCCCATAGGGACCTATAACACTGCACACACTGATCTTCATCATTGATCACTGGTTTCTCATAAGAAACCAGTGATCAACGATTCTGCCGCATGACTGCTCATGCCTGGATCTCAGGCACTGAGCAGTCATTCGGCGATCAGACAGCGAGGAGGCAGGTAGGGGCCCTCCCGCTGTCCTGTCAGCTGTTCGGGATGCCGTGATTAACCGCGGCTATCCCGAACAGCCCGACTGAGCTAGCCGGGAACTTTCACTTTCACTTTTAGCCGCGCGGCTCAGCTCTGAGCGCGCGGCTAAAGGGTTAATAGCGTGCGGCGCCGCGATCGGCGCTGCGCGCTATTAGAGACGGGTCCCGGCTTCACTATGATGCCGGGCCCGCCGTGATATGACGCGGGGTTACTATGTAACCCCGCGTTATATCAGAAGAGCAGGACCAAGGATGTACCGGTACGTCCTTGGTCCTTAAGGGGTTAATGACCCAGAATGAAGAGTTACTCTGTTTCATCTGCCCCGATTTTGACACACTTCAGCCGACCATGTATTACATATTATGTCCTATTATGTCATAGATATACAGGATAATCAATATGTAGAAAGCACATATTATATCTTAGCATGTATATTGTAGGATGGCCCATGATATGCAAATAAGATGTGAGGGTGCTTTAAAATATTAAAGGGGTACTCCGTTGCTCAGCGTTTGGAACAAACTGTTCCGAACGCTGGAGCCGGCGTCGGGAGCTCGTGACATCGTAGCCCTGCCCCATCATGACGTCCCACCCCGCCCCCTCAATGCAAGTCCATAGGAGGGGGCATGACGGCTGTCACGCCCCCTCCCATAGACTTGCATTGAGGGGGCGGGGTGTGACATCATAAGGGAGCTGGATTATGACATCACAAACTCCCGGCGCCGACTCCAGCGTTCGGAACAGTTTGTTCCAAACGGTGAGCAGCGGAGTACCCCTTTGAAGACATAACATCCTTTTGCTTATGTTTAAAATGAAGGGGAATCAATCCATGTACCCTAGTAACTGAAACATAACCTTGAATGAATGTGGTCAAAATGAAGCATAAATGAAAAATATATAGCCATAGTATTAGACTAATACACAAGTGATCTATGGACACACTAAATCACTAAGTTCTGTGTCTTACCTTTATTATACACCTAACGATAATTAATAAATGCTGTCTGGACCCAATAATCCCAGTGGAAAGCAATACAATTAGCTTAAACAACAGCCTTCTGCTGCCCAATCAATTGTCCCCTGAAGAACCTGGCACCTTCTGGGGGATATACGTTGGGACTTGCTGAATGCATCTGTCCGCCTGTTGTTCATATCTCTGTTGTTGTATACTGGGATATGTGTTTGCTTGAACGCAGTGCCCTCTCCGACTTTCTGTGACATATGAAAAAATCCAACATTAATCACAACAATACTTGTAATCGTACCTCATATATCATTGTTAAATTGTGAAGAATTGAGGAGGGAATTTATCATTGTTGGTATAGGTGAACAATTTTTGAACACCTTTATTTTGTGTTGTGCTTATGTGTCTGTGCACCAAATTCATTAAATGGTCGCAGGGCCCGTGATAAATTAAGGGGATAACTCTCATGGTGACTGCCGCTCATTTTCTGAGTCTTCACAAGGCTTGATCAGTTGTGCAGCCAGGCCACATGAATGACCATTGGATCTTTGGTGCAACTCTTAAATTCATCACTTTTTGGCAGCATGTACCCTGTTTACACAGGGTTATGTGTGGCCAATAGTGATAATTTAAATGGCCAGATAAGTGTTCGCTTGTACATTGGCTGATCATTGGTCCTTTTACTCAAACTAAATATCGAGGACAAGCTTTTCTAGGAACACTCATTTGCCCAATAATTGGCCCCTGTAAAAGGGAGTTTAGCTCACCGGCCTATCCTGTTTAATTAGAATACAGGTGACATCTTCAATGGTCGCTTAAAGGGGTATTCCAGGAAAAAGCTTTATATATATATATATATATATATATATATATATATATATATATATATATCAACTGGCTCCATAAAGTTAAACAGTTTTGTAAATTACTTCTATAAAAAAATCTTAATCATTCCAGTACTTATCAGCTGCTGAACTTGAGTTGTTCTTTTCTGTCTAACTGCTCTCTGATCACACCTGTCTCGGAAGCAGTCCAGAGTAGGAGCAAATCCCCGTAGCAAACCTTTTATGCTATGGACGGTTCCTGAGACAACAGAGAGCACAGGCAGAAAAAGAGAACTCAACTTCAGTGGCTGGTAACTATTGGAAGGATTAAGTTTTTTTAGTAGAAGTAATTTACAAATCTGTTTAATTTTCTGGAGCCAGTTGATCTTAAAAAAAAAAAAAAAAAAAAAAGTCTTTTTCCTGGAATACCCGTTTAAGCTTCAAGCGCCAGTGCCCAATTTTGGCTGCTACCTCTGCACACCCTATAACTACACCACACAACACATCATCATACTCTACCACCTAAAATTTTACCTTTTCACAGCTATGTATACATCAGTGCAAGATTTTTCCTAACGTTTCTGAAAAAATAACAAGCCTTATGCTCTTTTTCAAGCAACCCTGCCATTGTTGGACTCTTATTTGACAACATGGTGCAAGGTACATGAAGAAAACACTTTAGAATTGTTGGTGCATCTCCATTACAGAGAAGACATAAATCCAATTACTAAAACGAAATGCTTCAAAATGCCTCATATTGCCAGATGCTACAGCTAAAATATATAAAGAACACCCTCACGTGTCCCACTGAGCTAATACTAATTTAAAGTTGTATGAAATTCCAAAATAATATTCAGTTTTTTATTTTCTTCAGTGAGAATGCCACTCTTGCTCATAGGCTAATTCTGGTATTATAGCTTACCTCTCAAAGCAGATGGAGCTGATCTGCAATACCTAAGCCCATCCATCAATATGAGCAGTACCATATTATAAAGCAGTAAATGTCTAATCACCTTGGATCTTATAGTCAACTATAAGAAAATGTCTTTAGCTCAGGTTCCAAATTTCTTCCTTTACGTCAGATATACATTTCCACAGCAGTAATTTATACTGAACAAAATCACACATGGTCTACTATTTATACATGGTATCATCTGTGGATTACTACTGGGACTTACAGAGGTATTCCCATTAAGGAGTCCAACTGATCTGACCAGTCTGACTACAGTGCTCTCTGCTGACACCTCTGTCAGTGTGAGGAGCTGTCTAGAGCAGAAACAAATCCCCATATCAAACCTCTCCTACTTTGGACAGTTCCCGACATGGACAGAGGTGGCAGGAGAGAGTGCTGTGGTCAGACTGGAAAGAACTACATAACCTCCTCTGTAGTATACAGCAGCTGATATGTACTGGAAGGATTAAAAAAACAATTATAGAAGTAATATACAAATCTGTATAACTTTCTGGTGCTAGTTGATTTGAAAAAAAAATTTCCCCAGAGTACCCCTTTAAAGCAGCACCTGGCTGTAGCCTGGCTCAGTGAGTGGCTGAGCAAGGATTTCCTGAGTGACAGACAACAGGGAGCACCAGCGGGGTTGAGAGGGGGTCTGCATCAGATAAGTGCATGTGTTGTACCTATGAGTAGGATTCAAATAGTAGTTCAGGCTAGCATGGGGTAGTAGTCCTTCAAGTAAAATATAGGGCAATGTCATATTTGGCATGGTGATGTACCTAAACTAACCCCTTCTCAGCTCATACAATTCTTTTGACAATAGCACAGGTTTGTAAAGTAACAAGACTTCTGAGGGAATGTATAGAATTTCGGTCACAGTTTCTTTATACACTATTATGGTGTAGTATCCGCTCAGATCCTCGCCCCTGGCTCCCGTGCTTGGACTGGAGGGTGGCGTGCCCTTCCAAACGAACAGCAATATAGAAAAGTATCCAGCACCAGGAAGGCAGGTAAAATTCCTCTTTTATTGTAGCATCAATAAAAATAGGATACACAGGAACGTAGTAGCCTACGCGTTTTGGGCTGTGGCGCCCTATGATTAAAGGCGCGCAGCCCGAAACGGGTAGGCTACTACGCTCCTGTGTATCCTATTTTTATTGATGCTACAATAAAAGAGGAATTTTACCTGCCTTCCTGGTGCTGGATACTTTTCTATATTACAGTTTCTTTATAAGTTGCTATATATGCAGCTGTGCTGACTAGAATCTCTTAATATGCTTGGTAGGAAAGATAGTAGCTCAGTCCATTTAGGTTAAACTCTTCTGTGGAGGGCCTATACTGGCTGGTTTACAGTGGATCAAATACTTGAAGACTTAACAGACGGTTTGGGCACAATACCCTATTGTAGGACATTAAAGTAAGTTCATTACATGAAAGCCATGCAGCCCGCACAAAGAGTTAAGTGTAAGCAGAAGGGTCCTTGTAACGCCGAGCGCTCCGGGTCCCACTGTCCCTCTGGAGCGCTCATGGTGTTCTGCTGTCAGCAGCGCTCCGGTCTCTGTCTCCAACCGCGAGCGCTGCTGTGGCCGTTCCGGTGGGGACGCCATCCGCGTGGCGGGTTATGTCCGCTCGCGGATCGCGCCCCGTTCCACTCACCCTCCTCCGGTGTCGGTCTTGTCCCGGCGCACGGCCCCGCTCCCAATGGGGCGCGCGCCGGCTTTCTAAGATTTAAAGGGCCAGTGCACTGTTAATTGGTGCCTGGCCCAATCAGTGTAATCACCACCAAACACTACATAAACCCACTTCCCCTTCCTGTCCACGCCGGATCTTGTTGCCTTGTGCCCTGAGAAAGCATTTAGTGTGTTCCCTTGCCTGTGTATCCAGATCTTCTGCCGTTGCCCCTGACTACGAACCTTGCCGCCTGCCCTGACCTTCTGCTACGTCTGACCTCGCCTCTGTCTAGTCCTTGTGTACGGCGCCAGTCTCAGCTGCCAGAGAGGTCGAGTCGCTACTGAGGGACATGACCTGGTAGTTACCGCCGCAGCAAGTCCATCCCGCTTTGCGGCGGGCTCTGGTGAACGCCAGTAACTACTTAGAACCGATCCCCCAATTCAACCCGCGCCATCGCCTCTCTGGTCCAGAGGATCCACCTCCAGTGTCCTCACCAGCCGCCAGTCCGGATCCTGACAGTAGATCCGGCCATGGATCCCGCTGAGGTGCCGCTGCCGAGTCTTGCTGATCTCACTACCATTGTTGCCCAGCAATCCCAGCAGATCGCCCAACAAGGACAACAGCTGACACAGTTAACCGCCATGCTCCAGCAGCTTCAGCCTGCCCAGCGTCAACCATCTCCTCCGCCAGCTCCAGCTTCTCCTCCACTCCGAGTTGCTGCAACTACCTCTAGAGTCCGCTTGTGTCTTCTGAAGAAATTTGATGGGGACTCTAAGATGTGCCGGAGATTCCTGTCCCAATGTTCCCTGCACCTTGAAATGATGTCGGACCAGTTCCCCACAGAACGGTCGAAGGTGGCTTTCGTGGTCAGTTTGTTATCTGGAAAGGCCTTGTCCTGGGCCACACCGCTGTGGGACCGCAACGATCATGCCACTGCTTCTGTCCAGTCCTTTTTCTCCGAAGTACGCAGCATCTTCGAGGAACCAGCCCGGGCCTCCTCTGCCGAGACGGCTCTTCTGAATCTCGTCCAAGGGAGCTCTTCTGTGGGCGAATATGCTATCCAGTTCGGCACCCTCGCCTCTGAGCTAGCTTGGAACAACGAGGCCATCTGCGCGACCTTCAAGAAAGGTTTATCCAGCCACATCAAAGATGTACTGGCCACACAAGAAATTCCTGCTACCTTGCCTGAACTCATCCAGTTGGCCACCCGCATAGACATGTGTTTCACGGAAAGACGCCATGAGCTCCGCCAAGAAAAGGATCTTGTTCACACCAGGCGGTTTCCTCGCTCGGCACCTCTCTTCCAGAGTTCTCTGCAACCTACCCCTGTGCCTCCCGCCGAGGAGGCTATGCAAGTGGACCGGTCTCGCCTGACCCAAGAAGAGAGGACTCGCCGCAGAAATGGATATCTGTGCTTGTACTGTGCCAGTACTGAACATTTCCTTAAAGACTGCCCTATTCGCCCTCCGCGTCAGGGAAACGCACGCACCTAGTTAATGTGGGAGAGGTGTTACTAGGTGTGAATTTCTCCTCTCCACGCCTGACTATTCCAGTGCGGATTTCTCCATCCGCTAACTCCTCCTTCTCTGCGGTGGCCTTCCTGGACTCTGGTTCTGCAGGAAACTTTATTGAAGCCTCGTTCATAAACAGATTTCACATTCCCGTTACCCATCTTATTAAACCCTTCTTTATCTCATCTGTAAACGGAGAGAATCTGGACTGCACCATGCGTTACCGCACAGAACCCTTGCTCATGACCGTTGGAGTTCTCCATCAAGAAAAGATTGAATTCTTTGTTTTGCCGAATTGTACCTCAGACATTTTGCTTGGCTTGCCCTGGCTCCAGCGTCACACTCCTACCCTCGACTGGACCACTGGGGACATTAAGTCCTGGGGCGCCTCCTGCCACAAACGTTGCCTTAAGTCAGTACCAATCAGCCAAGTCCCCATCACTACTCCATTGTCTGGCCTTCCTAAGGCCTACCAGGACTATGCTGACATCTTTAGTAAAAAGCAAGCAGAGGTCTTGCCACCACATAGACCCTACGACTGTCCTATTGATTTGCTCCCTGGTACCACACCGCCCCGTGGCAGAATTTATCCTCTCTCCGCTCCAGAAACCAAGGCCATGTCTGAATACATTCAGGAAAATCTTAAGAGAGGTTTTATTAGGAAGACTTCTTCACCAGCCGGAACGGGGTTCTTCTTCGTTGCCAAGAAGGATGGTTCACTACACCCCTGCATAAACTATAATGGCCTCAATAAAATTACGGTAAAGAACCGCTACCCTTTGCCTCTCATCTCTGAGCTCTTTGACCATCTGCGCGGAGCAAAAGTTTTTACAAAGCTTGACCTCAGGGGCGCCTATAACCTCATCAGAATTCGTGAAGGAGATGAGTGGAAAACGCTTTTAACACCCGTGATGGCCACTTCGAATATCTCGTCATGCCATTTGGACTTTGCAATGCCCCTGTAGTCTTTCAAGATTTTGTCAACAAAATCTTTCAGAACTTACTGTATACCTGCATAGTTGTCTATCTAGATGATATCCTAATCCTTTCCTCCAATCTTGAGGAACACCGGCTCCATGTCCGTCAAGTGCTCCAGCGCCTTTGTGTGAACCATCTTTACGCCAAATTAGAAAAATGCCTGTTTGAACGCAGCTGTCTTCCTTTCCTGGGATACCTGGTCTCTGGACAGGGTCTTCAAATGGATCCTGACAAGCTCTCCACGGTCTTGGATTGGCCACGCCCTTCTGGTCTTCGTGCTATCCAGCGCTTCCTCGGATTCGCCAACTACTATAGTCAGTTCATTCCCCACTTCTCCACCATCATTGCTCCTATTGTGGCACTGACGAAGAAAAACGTGAATCCGAGGTCCTGGCCTTCCCAAGCGGATGAAGCTTTTACTCGCCTTAAGGCCGCCTTCGCTTCTGCACCAGTCTTGTCTATGCCAGATCCACTGAAGCCTTTCTTCCTTGAGGTTGACACCTCCTCAGTAGGAGCCGGGGCCGTCCTTCTTCAAAGAACCGCTAAGGGTAAAAACATCACTTGCGTTTTTTTTCTCCAAAACCTTTTCTCCTCATGAAAAAAACGATTCCATAGGAGACCGTGAACTGTTCCAGTGGAGACATCTCCTGGAAGTGTCCCTTCACCCTATCACCATCTACACTGACCATAAAAATCTGTCCTATCTTCAGTCCGCCCAGCGTTTAAATCCTCGCCAGGCCAGGTGGTCGTTGTTCTTTGCCCGCTTCAATTTTCGAATTCATTTTCGTCCTGCTAACAGGAATGTCAGGGCTAATGCCTTCTCACATTCCACCGATGTCTCCGAAGCCGAGACCCTTCCTCAGCACATCGTGCCTCCTGAGTGCCTGATCTCTTCTGCTCCTGCTTCTCTAGTGCCAGTTCCTCCAGGAAAAACTTATGTTCCTCCACGTCTTTGCCTCCAGACTCTTAAATGGGGTAATTCCTCCCATCTTGCCGGTCACGCCGGAATTAAAAAATCCATACAGTTGATTTCCAGACACTACTGGTGGTCTTCCCTGGAAAAAGATGTGACTTATTTTGTAAGGGCCTGTATAGTATGTGCACGTGATAAAACTCCACGCCAGAATCCTGCAGGCCTTCTCCATCCCCTGCCGGTGCCTGAACAGCCATGGTCCCACATAGCCATGGACTTCATCACGGACCTTCCTTCTTCTCATGGGAACACCGTCATTTGGGTGGTCGTTGATCGTTTTTCCAAAATGGCTCATTTCGTCCCACTTCCTGGCCTTCCTTCTGTGCCACAATTGGCGAAGCAATTTTTTCTGCAGATTTTTCGTCTACACGGGCTTCCCGCGCATATCGTCTTTGATAGAGGTGTTCAATTTATCTCTAAATTTTGGAGAGCACTCTGCACTCAATTAAAGATCAAATTGAATTTCTCGTCCACCTATCCCCCTCAATCCAATGGACAAGTGGAGAGAGTGAACCAAATTCTTGGTGACTACCTGCAACATTTTGTCTCCTCCCGTCAAGATGATTTGGTTGACCTGCTGCCCTGGGCCGAATTCTCGTACAATTTCAAGAATTCTGAGTCTTCCGCCAAATCTCCATTTTTTGTAGTGTTCGGCCGTCATCCGTTGCCCCCCCTCCCCATTCCCATTTCATCTGGAGTTCCTGCCGTAGATAGATTAACTCAGGACTTCTCATCTATCTGGAAGGAGACTCAAAAGTCGCTCTCACTGGCCTCGTCTCGCATGAAGAGACATGCGGACAAGAAGAGAAGAACTCCTCCTGTCTTTGCTCCTGGTGACAAAGTATGGCTCTTTGCCAAATACATTCGATTCCGGGTCCCTAGCTACAAGCTGGGTCCTCGTTACCTCGGGCCTTTTAAAATAAAAAATCAAATGAATTCAGTCTCCTACAAGCTCCATCTTCCTCCCTCCTATCGTATTCCTAACTCTTTCCATGTCTCCCTTCTCCAACCCCTCATACTTAACCGTTATTCCCCCAAGGTCACCGCCCCTTCTCCTGTCTCTGGGTCCTCTGATGTCTTCTCGGTGAAAGAGATCCTTGCCTCCAAGGTCATCTGAGGCAAAAAAAAAAATTCTTATTGATTGGGAGAATTGTGGTCCCGAAGAGAGGTCGTGGGAACCCGAGGCCAATATTCTCGACAAAATGCTAATTAATAAATTTCTGGCTTCCAAAAAGACGGGGAGACCTAAGGGCGGGGGGGGGGGGGGGGGGGGTACTGTAACGCCGAGCGCTCCGGGTCCCACTGTCCCTCCGGAGCGGTCGCAGCGTTCTGCTGTCAGCAGCGCTCCGGTCTCTGTCTCCGACCGCGAGCACCGCTGTGTCTGTGCTGGTTGGGATCGCGATCCGCGTAGCGGGTTATGTCCGCTCGCGGATCGCGCCCTGTTCCGCTCACCCTCCTCCGGTGTCGGTCTCAGCCCGGCGCGGCTTTCTAAGATTTAAAGGGCCAGTGCACCGTTAATTGGTGCCTGGCCCAATCAGTGTAATCACCACCAAACACTACATAAACCACCTTCCCCTTCCTGTCCACGCCGAATCTTGTTGCCTTGTGCCCTGAGAAATCGTTTAGTGTGTTCCCTTGCCTGTGTATCCAGATCTTCTGCCGTTGCCCCTGACTACGAACCTTGCCGCCTGCCCTGACCTTCTGCTATGTCTGACCTCGCCACTGTCCCTCCGGAGCGCTCATGGTGTTCTGCTGTCAGCAGCGCTCCGGTCTCTGTCTCCAACCGCGAGCGCTGCTGTGGCCGTTCCGGTGGGGACGCCATCCGCGTGGCGGGTTATGTCCGCTCGCGGATCGCGCCCCGTTCCACTCACCCTCCTCCGGTGTCGGTCTTGTCCCGGCGCGCGGCCCCACTCCCTATGGCGCGCGCGCCAGCTTTCTAAGATTTAAAGGGCCAGTGCACTGTTAATTGGTGCCTGGCCCAATCAGTGTAATCACCACCAAACACTACATAAACCCACTTCCCCTTCCTGTCCACGCCGGATCTTGTTGCCTTGTGCCCTGAGAAAGCATTTAGTGTGTTCCCTTGCCTGTGTATCCAGATCTTCTGCCGTTGCCCCTGACTACGAACCTTGCCGCCTGCCCTGACCTTCTGCTACGTCTGACCTCGCCTCTGTCTAGTCCTTGTGTACGGCGCCAGTCTCAGCTGCCAGAGAGGTCGAGTTGCTACTGAGGGACACGACCTGGTAGTTACCGCATGTCCATCCTGCTTTTCGGCGGGCTCTGGTAAACGCCAGTAACTACTTAGAACCGATCCCCCAGTACGACCCGCGCCATCGCCTCTCTGGTTAGGAGGATCCACCTCCAGTGTCCTCACCAGCCACCAGTCAGGATCCTGACAGTCATTCCTCAGCTACATTCTCCACTTCTGACTCGTCAATTCTCTTTTTTGAAGCAGAAAACAGGATACTTAACCCCTTAACAACGCAGCACGTATATTTACATCCTACACTGGTTCCCGCGATATAACGCAGGGTAACGCGGTGACCTCGCTTCATATCGGGTCGGTCCCGGCAGCCATCAACGGCCTGGACCCTTGGCTAATACCGGACATCACATTGCAGTGATGCCCGGTATTAACCCTTCAGACACGGCGATCAAAGTTGATTGCCGCATCTAAAGTGAAACCGAAACCTTCCCGGTGGCTCAGTGAAGCTGTTCGGGACCACCACATGAAATCACAGCATCCTGAACAGCTTGCAGGATGCGAGGAGGATCCCTACCTGCCTCCTGCGCATCCAATCGCCAAATGACTGAGATCACACTATTACATGGCAGTCATCAGTGTAGAAAATCAGTGTGTGCACTGTTATAGTCCCCTATAGGGGCTTCATTAAAAGTGCATTTTACAGCGTTCCAGGCTATTGGAGACCTAAAATGGCGGATCCACGTGTGAGTACATGGGGCAGGGGATTATGGGAGGGAGGGAAACAGCGGCGGGAATGAAGGTAGGCGGGATGACCCTGAATCACATGTGAGATGCAGCCTATAAGCATTCATTGACCCCTGTAATGTCAAAGCCCTATATAATCGGCAGCCATCTTTCCTCTCTTCATTTTGTCTATGCACTCAGAGATAGAGAGAACGGGACTGAGTGTGTCTGACTAGCTTATACCACAGCGTTACACTGCAACTGCTAGTCACATCAGCATTGGGGAAAGACAGGAGTGCAGAGTGCTTTGCATTTCACACTGAGAAGGATCATTGATAGTTAAACCTCCTATTCATGTTATTGAGCATTGCAGCAGAGAGGGGCAGATAGCTGTCAGCTGCCTCATACAGATTAACAAGCTGCCTGAACTTTATCAACCATCTTACCACCTAATTTTTCAGCACAATTCGGTATTTTTTTTTTGTTCCACAAATCATCTGCTGCTCAGAATTATGTGACAGAGTGCGATTTAGGGTTTAATCCCTGTATTTTTTTTATTGTGGTGCTGCACTGTTGGGTCCTGCAGCTGTTCACAAATATGTTATTTTTCAGCGGACTGTAGTGCATTTGTCTACCCTCATACGTGCATAACACATGCCTACATCAAAGCAGTCTACTATTCTGTATCTGTAACAAGTCTAGATACAGGGAAAGTCCTGGCAAAATTAATCAGCTGCTGGCGTTTTACAAAAATACTTATTTTTTCTGCGTATTGTTGCACATTTTATTGCCCTCATCAGTGCATAGGTACATCCAAGTATTGTACCATTTTTTACCTGTTAATCTGTCAAGTCCAAACAATAGTATTCACCGGCTGGTGTTTTTAAAAAATAAAGAGTTTTTTCTGCGTATAGTTGAGCATATTACAGCACTCATCAGTGCATACTGCATAGGTACATCCAAGTAGTTCAGTGTAGACATGTGCAGAAGAAAAATTTTTGTTTTTTTTTCGTTTTGTCTTTTTCGTTTTTTATCAAATTTTCGGTTCAGTAATATTTTCAGTTTTGATTTTCAGATACATTCGGTATTTCGGTGTCCAGGTTTCATTTTTTTTTCTGATACATTCGGTATTCGAGTGACCGGGGGTTCATTTTTTCGCATACATTCCGTATTCGGGTGTCCGGGGGGGCAAATTTTTTCGTATACATTCGTATTCGAGTGGGTTTGATTTTTCGGATACATTCAGTATTCGGGTACATTCGGGTAAATCTTTTTTAAGCAGGGGACCATTATCGGGAGTGTGTGCAGGAAAAGAGGGCAGCCGCAGAGATCGGAACATTGGAAGACAGGTAAGACAATATGATTTTATGTGATTTATATTAATACATAATGTAATGTTGAATGAATGAGTAAATGAATGAATGAATGCTGTATGAATGATTGATGTGTTTGATCGATGTGTTTGATTGTCGGGTGATTTATGTATAACATGATGTTATGCATAAATCACCCGACAATCAAACACATCGATCAGACTGTTGCAAAACTACAACACCCACCCAGCATCCGGCTGTCTGGGCATGCTGGGAGTTGTAGTTTTACAACAGCTGGAGGCACACTTTGGCAAACACGCATTCGCGCAATGCTTTTTAATTCATTTTCAAATTCCGCTGGCTTTTGTCAGAAATGGGTTGCCAGGTCAATGACATGCATAGTAATTGCTGTGGAAACATTTTTCATTCATAAAACTGGATAATTGGATAATTGCAGTGTAGAATGTTTGGTGTCCTAAGCGTTCTACACGGTAATCATCCAATTAAGTCTGCAGTTTTATGAATGAAAAATGTTCCCACGGCAATTACTATGCATGTCATTGACCTGGTAACCCATTTCTGACAAAAGCCAGCGGAATTTGAAAATGAATTAAAAAGCATTGCGCGAATGCGTGTGTTTGCCAAAGTGTGCCTCCAGCTGTTGCAAAACTACAACTCCCAGCATGCCCAGAAAGCCGCATGCTGGGTGGGTGTTGTAGTTTTGCAACAGCTGGAGGCACCCTAGTAACAGTAAAACAGTAACTAACAGTCAGAAACAGTGTAGCGCAAGGAACAATAAAAAAATTTGAAAGAATTCTTTACTTTCGTTTTTCTACCGCATGCATTCGGTAAATAATTAATGCATTTGTTTTCGGATAACGAATGCATAATTTTTTTTTACCGCAAGCATTTGGAAAATAAGGAATGCATTCGTTATGTTGCTATTCATTTTATCGTTGCTATTCGGAAATATTAAAAAAAAAATTTCGTGCATTCGGAACGGCCCGAATGCATGAAAACGGTAAATATGGTAAATTTGACATTTGTGCCGAACCGAATTGCACATGTCTAGTTCAGTGTAGCACGCGTGCAGCCCCTGACATCTGAGGGCATAACACACCTGTTATTGCTCAATCTCACGATTGATCGTGCAATGTAAGGGGTTATGAAAGCCTCTCGGGTACTGCTGATGCCTACTCCTTACTGCTTCTGTGTTTTTCAGGAACTACTTGACTTCATGATGCTTCTGGGCTTGGGCCTTTCATTTTAGGATTTTTGAAATACATACATACATGCTTAATTAAAATTTCAACATTTATGGTGCAATGTATGGGGTTATTAACCCCTTAACGACCAAGGATGTATATTTACGTCCTTGGCCAGCTCCCGCGATATAACGCGGGGTCACGCGGTGACCCCGCGTCATATCAGGCCGGTCCCGGCATGTATCTGAAGCCGGGACCCAGGGCTAATAGCACGCGGCAGCGATCACGGTGCCGCGTGCTATTAACCATTTAGACACGGCGTTCAAAGTTGAACGCTGCGTCTAAACCGAAAGTGATAGCAACCCGGCTACTCAGTGGGGCTGATCGGGACCACCGCAGTGAAAATGCGGTTTCCCGATCAACTGGGACACGAGCGGAGGTCCTCTTACCTGCCTCCGGCGTGTCCCCTCGGCAATTGATTGCTCCAAGCCTGAGATGCAGGTTTAAGCAATCGACCACCGATAACCCTGATCAATGCAAAGCTATGGCTTTGCAGTGAACAGGGTATAAGATCAGTGTGTTCAGTGTTATAGCTCCCTATGGGAGCTATAACACTGCAAAAAAAAGTGTAAAAAAATAGTTCATAAATGTCATTTAACCCTTTCCCTAATAAAAGTTTGAATCACCCCCCTTCCCATAAAAAAAAAACATATAAATAAAAATAAATATAAATATATGTGGTATCACCACGTGCGTAAATGTCCGAAGTATAAAAATATATCATTAATTAAACCGCATGGTCAATGGCGTACGCGCAAAAAAAATCCAAAATAACATATTTTTGGTCACTTTTTATAACATTAAAAAATGAATAAAAAGCAATCAAAAAGTCCGATCAATACAAATATGGTATCATTAAAACCTTCAGATCACGGCGCAAAAAATGAGCTCTCATACCACCCCATAAGCGTTAAAATAAAAAATGTATAGGGGTCAGAAGATGACAATTTTAAACGTATACATTTTTCTGCATGTAGTTATGATTTTTTACAGAAGTACGACAAAATCAAACCTATATAAGTAGGGTATCATTTTAATGGTATGGACCTACAGAATAAAGATAATGTGTCATTTTTACCGAAAAATTTACTGCGTATAAAACGGAAGCCCCCAAAATTTACAAAATGGCGTTTATGGCCGTAGATTTTTGGGTAAAATGGCTGATGTCACTGCAAAATACAATTGGTGGCGGACAAAATAAGCCATAATATGGATTTTTAGGTGCAAAATTGAAAGGGTTATGATTTTTAAAAGGTGAGGAGGGAAAAATGAAAGTGCACAAACGGAAAAACCCGTGGTCCTTAAGGGGTTAAACACTCTTGGGTAGTGTTTTTTTTTCAAATTTTCTGATAATTTTCACAGTAATAAACTTGAATTTTCCAGAATAATAACCATTACACCATTGAACGATTCTTGCATGTGATTTTTTTAATTAAAATTTTCAAAAATACGGAGAGGGATGAACTCTGCTTCTTCATTTCATAAAAAAATATTTTAGAGAAGAATGTCTTTTGGTGGTCCCGCATTATAGAGTCTTCAGGACTCTTGGATATGCGCTTGTTCTTAAACAAAGGTACAAAAACAAAAAATGGCCGGTCAGGGCTATGGAGACGTTGCACTTACATCTCACGGCCACATGAGCCCTGTGGGTGCTTGTGAGATTAGGTCCTTTATACCCACACGGCGGGGTGCGGGACACAAATTATGATTTAAATTTCAAATAAAAAAATCAGACATTTCAATGGTCTCCTCATGCTGCAGCCAACTCCAGGCTGTGTCATTCAGGTAATATATAGAGAGCACCCGCTGTCCTAAATTTTCATCAAAATTTTTTGTCAAAAATGTTTGTCTTTTTTATTAGGGATTGTGAAGCTGTGGTATGTACTCATGCATCAGCCAACTCCAGCCTGTGTCATTCAGGCAATATATAGGTAGCACCCGCTGTCCTAAATCTTCTTCAAAATTTTTTAAAATGGTTGTTTTTTCTTTGGGATTCTGAAGCCCTGGTGTGTACTCAATGCTGCTTCCTGCTACACTTTGTCAGCCCATTGGTCCTGTGACAGTGTGCTACTCCGTCTCCACATCCTCCACTGTGTCTTAAGCCTCCACTGCCCGGACAAGTCTCAGCGGCCCTTCAGCATACCATGTGTGCAGGGCACGGTGGTATCACGCTGTTCTTCACATGGTTTGCCTTGGCGAAAAGTCTTGGAAACAATGGTCGGTCAGGGCAATGGAGACGTTGCGCCTACATCTCACGGCTACATGAGCCCTGTGGGGGCTTGTTGGATTTGGTCCTACGTACCCACACGCTGGGGTCCGGGACACTCAAAGTTTGTTTTAAATTTCAAATCAAAAAATGATGGCGTTGCTAGGCCTGGGTCTGGGAATTTCAAATTTTCTCATAGGTAGCACCCGCTATCCTAAATCTTTTAAAAAAATTGTGGTGTTTTTTGGGGGGATTGTGAAGCCTTGGTGTGTACTCGTGCATCAGCCAACTCCAGGCTGTGTCATTCAGGCAATATATGGTTTACTGATGCCACTGTGGGGCCTGGGTCTGGGAATTTCAAATTTCCTCATAGGTAGCACCCGCTATCCAAAATCTTTTTAAAAAATTTCTAAAATTGTGGTGTTTTTTTGGGGGGTTTTGAAGCCCTGCTGTGTACTCGTGCATCAGCCAACTGCAGGCTGTGTCATTCAGGCAATATATGGTTTACTGATGCCGCTGCTGGGCCTGGGTCTGGGAATTTCAAATTTTCTCATAGGTCGCACCCGCTATCCAAAATCTTCGGTTTAAATTTCTTAATTCATCTTTTAATCTTAGGGATTGTGAAGGCCTAGTGCCTACTCATGCTGCTGGCAACTCCGGGCTGTGCCATTCATCCACTATATGGTCTCCTCATGCTGCCAACACCTCCATGCTGTGTCATTCAGCCACTATATGGTCTCCTCATGCTGCCAACATGTCCACACTGTGTCATTCAGCCACTATATGGTGTCCTCATGCTGCCAACACCTCCACGCTGTGCCATTCAGCCACTATATGGTCTCCTCATGCTGCCAACACCTCCACTTTGTGTCATTCAGCCACTACATGGTGTCCTCATGCAGCCAACACCTCCATGCTGTGTCATTCAGTCACTATATGGTCTCCTCACACTGATGCCACCTCCAGGCTCTGTCATTGGGCTGCTGTGCGGTAGTGATTCTAAAAGCAATGCCGGGAATCTGCATGTTATTCTGAATAACAGTATTATTTCACTACCTCAGCACACTCCATATGCGTTTTAGAACACAGCAAAGTGTTCTATACCCCTATAGAGGCTATGTGTAGGTTAGAAATAGCCTTTTTTTTATTATAGATTCGCCACAAAAAAATTTGGATCGAAACAAACTTTTTCAGAAAATTCGGTGAATCGGCCGAATCGAATTTTTGAAAAGTTCGCTAATCTCTAGTGTACATGGAAAATAATTCCAAAGTCCAAAATAGTGTATTTTTGGTCACTTTTTATACCATTAAAAAAATGAATAAAAAGAGATAAAAAAAATCCGATCAAAACAAAAATGGTACCGATAAAAACTTCAGATCACGGTACAAAAAAAATTTGCCCTCATACATCCCCATATGCGGAAAAATTTAAAAGTTATTTGGGTCAGAATTAGAGATGAGCGAACTTACAGTAAATTTGATTTGTCACGAACTTCTCGGCTCGGCAGTTGCTGACTTTAGCCTGCATAAATTAGTTCAGCTTTCAGGTGCTCCCGTGGGCTGGAAAAGGTGGATACAGTCCTAGGAGACTCGTTCCTAGGACTGTATCCACCTTTTCCAGCCCACCGGAGCACCTGAAAGCAGAACTAATTTATGCAGGATAAGTCATCAACTGCCGAGCCGAGAAGTTTGTGACGAATCGAATTTACTGTAAGTTCGCTCATCTCTAGTCAGAATAGGACATTTTTAAACGTATTAATTTTCGTGCATGTAGTTATGATTTTATGATTTTTTACAGAAGTAAGACATAATTAAACCTATATAAATAGGGTATAATTTTAATCGTATGGACCTACAGAATAAAGAGAAGGTGTTATTTTTACCAAAAAAGCAGAGCGTTAAAACGAAAGCCCCCAAAATGTTACATTTATTTTTTTTGCAATTTTGTCGCACAATGATCTTCTTTCGGCGTACATTTTTGGGTAAAATGACTGATGTTATTACAATGTAGAATTGGTGGCTCAAAAAATATGCCATCATATGGATTTTCAGGCGGAAAATTGATATAGCTATGATTTTAAAAGGTAAGGAGAAAAAAACGAAAAGGCAAAAACTGAAAAACGCTGAGTCCTTAACCCCTTAAGTACTAAGCGTTTCTCAGTTTTTGCACTTTCGTTTTTTCCTCATTGCCTTTAAAAAATCATAATTCTGTCAATTTTGCACCTAAAAATCTAAATGATGGCCTATTTTTTGCGCCACTAATTCTACTTTGCAATGACATCAGTCATTTTACCCAAAAATCGACGGCAAAATGAAAAAAAATTATAATTGTGCAACAAAATTGAAGAAAAAACGCCATTTTGTAACTTTATTCTGTAGGCCCATACAATTATGATGATACCCTACTTATAAAGGGTTGGTTTTGTCGTACTTCTCCAAAAAATCATAACTACATGCAGGAAAATGTATATGTTTAAAATTGTCATCTTCTGACCCCTATAACTTTTTTATTTTTCCGCATACGGAGTGGTATGAGGGCTCATTTTTTGCGCTGTGATCTGATGCTTTTAGCAGTTTTGTATTTGTATTGATCAGACTTCTTGATTGCTTTTTATTCATTTTTTCATAATAAAAAAAAGTGCCCAAAAATATGCTATTTTGGAATTTTTTGGCGCGTACGCCATTGGCCATACGGTTTTATTAACTATATATTTTTATAATTCGAACATTTACACATGCGGCGATACCACATATGTTTAATTTTATTTTAATTTACACAGTTTTTTTTTAATGGAAAAAGGTGCGTGATTCAAACTTTTATTAGGGAAGGGGTTAGATGATCTTTAACTTTTTTTCACTTTTTTTGCAGTGTTATAGCCCCTTCTAGTGGCTATAATACTGCACTAACTGATCTTTTACATCGATCTTAGTTATCTCATAGGATAACATTGATTGATGATTCTGCCGCTTGACTGCTCATGCCTGGATCTCAGGCACTGAGCAGTCATTCGGCGATTGGACACACAGGAGGAAGGTAAGGCCACTCCTTGTGCCCTCCAGCTGTTCTGGATGCCGCAATTTCGCCGTGGCAGTCCCGAACAGCCGACTGAGCGAGCCGGGAGCAGTTTACTTTCACTTTAGACACGGCAATCAACTTTGAATGCCGTGTCTAAAGGATTTAATAGCGCGCAGCACCGCGATCAGTGCAGCATGCCATTAGCCACGGGTACCGGCCGTTGTTAGAGGCCGGGCCCGACGCGCTATGATGCGAGGCCACGCCGTGGCCCTGCGTTGTAGAAAGGGAGAGGACTCAGGGCATATAGGTATGCCCTGCATCCTTGAGGGGTTAAAGATGATTTGCCCTCTCAGTGGGGACTGGAGACAGTCCTGGGTGAAAAATTTCTTAAACCCCACACAGTGCTGAGTTCACTGTGAACCAACCCAGAACTACCTTTGGGTGAGTTCTAGCAACTAGAGCTTAAGTTGTTTGCAGCAGGCTTTTCATGAACCAGATGTTAACTAGGCCATAAAGGGGTACTCCAGTGGAAAACCTTTTTTTTCTTTTTTTTAAATCAACTGATGCCAGAAAGTTAAACAGATTTGTAAATTACTTTTTTTAACCTGTTGGGGACGGAAGGCGCATCTGTACACCCTCCGCCCACTCTCTTTCTACAACGCGGGGCCACGCCATGGCCCCACATCGTGGCGGGTCGGGCTCTGCACCTAGCAACGGCCAGGACCCATGGCTAATAGCGTCTAAAGTGAAAGTACACTAATGCCAGTTAGCTCAGGGGGCTGTTCGGGATCGCCACGGCGAAATTGCTGAAGGACAGCAGGAGGGTCCCCTACCTTCCTCCTTGCTGTCTGATCGCCAAATGACTGCTCAGTGACTGAGATCAAGGCATGAGCTGTCAAGCGGCAGAAACATTGATAAATGGTTTCCTATGAGAAACCATTGATCAATGTAAAATATCAGTGTATGCAGTGTTATAGCCCCCCTATAATAAAAGTTTGAATCACCCCCCTTTTCCCAGTGTAAATAAAAATAAACATATATTATATTGCTGCGTGTGGAAATGTCCGAATTATAAAAATATATGGTGTGTTAAACAGCATTGTCAATGGCGTACGCGCCCAAAAAATCCAAAGTCCAAAATAGCGTATTTTTGGTCATTATTTAAATCATGAAAAAATTTATAAAAAGCGATCAAAAAGTCTGATCAATACAAAACTGTTACCGCTAAAAACTTCAGATCACTGTGCAAAAAAATAGCTCTCATACAGCCCCGTACGCGGAAAAATAAAAAAGTTATGGGGGTCAGAAGATGACAATTTTAAACATAGAAATTTTCCTTTATGTAGTTATGTTTTTTTTCCAGAAATATGACGAAATCAAACCTATATAAGTAGGGTATCATTTTAATCATATGGACCTACAGAATAATAATAGGGTGTCATTTTTACCGAAAAATTTACTGTGTAGAAACAGAAGCCCCGAAAATTTACAAATTGGCGTTTTTTCTTCAATTTTGTCGAACAACGATTTTTTTTCCCATTTCGCCATAGATTTTTGGGTAAAATGACTGATGTCATTACAAAGTAGAATTAGTGGCGCAAAAAGCCATCATATGGATTTTTAGATGCAAAATTGAAAGGGTTATGATTTTTAAAAGGTAAGGAGGAAAAAAGAAAGTGCAAAAACAGAAAAACCCTCCGTCCCCAAGGTGTTAAAAAATCTTAATCCTTCCTGTATACTACAGAGGAAATTATTTTCTTTTTGGATTTCTTTTATGTCTGACAACAGAGCTCTCTGCTGACACCTGTCCATGTCAGGAACTGTCCAGAGCAGGAGAAAATCCCCATAGCAAACATATGCTGCTCCGGACAGTTCCAACAGAGAGCACTGTGGTCGTGACAGAAAAGAAATCCAAAAAGAAAATAATTTCCTCTGTAGTATACAGCTGCTAATAAGTACTGGAAGGATTGAGATTTTTTTAATAGAAATAATTTACAAATCTGTTCAACTTTCTGGCACCAGTTGATAAAAAATAAAAAAAAGTTTTCCACAGGAAATTTTTTATTGGGTGCCAGGCTACAGAAGTACACCTCAAAGCCACAAAATAGTCATACAGTCTTAATAAGGAACCATACACCATATGTAGTTTTTTATATGCTTTTAATTTAACCTCTTAAGGACGCAGGGCGTATGGATACGCCCTGCATCCCGAGTCCTTAAGGACGCAGGGCGTATCCATACGCCCGTGGGAATTCCGGTCCCCACCGCTAGCCGGTTGGGGACCAGAGCCGGATGCCTGCTGAAATCGTTCAGCAGGCATCCCGGCATATCGCCCAGGGGGGTCATTATGCCCCCCCATGTCGACGATCGCCGCAGATCACTGGACAATTCAGTCCAGCGATCTGCGGCGATTCCGGGTCAATCGGGTCTCCAGTGACCCGGTGACCCGGAATTACTGGCTGTTTGGGGCTGTCTCTGACGGCCCCGAACAGCCAGAGCCTGCAGGGGTGAGGTGGCACTGGTGCCACCTCACGATCGCCCTGATTCGTCGGGATTACCGGCCGACCAATCAGGGCGCCTGCTGCGGGTGTCACTCCCGCACCCGCTCCGCCCCTCTTCCGGAGGGCGTGAGCGGGTGCGGGAAGACGACCCCGGGTGCTGGGGACCCCGATTCCCGGCGTCAATGTTGGGATCGGGGCCCCAGGAGCGACGGCGGCAGCGAGGGACAGTCCTGTGATGAAGCAGCAGCAGGAGGTGAGTTACAGCCTCCTGCTGTTGCTTAGCAACAGCTCCCAGCATGCAAAAAGGGCATGCTGGGAGCTGTAGTTATGTAACAGCAGGAGGCAGACCACCACAACTCCCAGCATTCCCTTATGGGCATGCTGGGACTTATGGTTTTGCAACAGCTGGAGGCACATTTTTTCTATGGAAAAGTGTACCTTCAGCTGTTGTATAACTACAACTCCCAGCTTGCACAAACAGCTAAAGTGCATGCTGGGAGTTGTAGTGGTGCATCTGCTAGTTGCATAACTACAACTCCCAGCTTGCCCGTTGGCTGTCGGTGACTGCTGAGAGTTGTAGTTTTGCAACAGCTGAAGGCACACTGGTTGTGAAACTTAGAGTTTCTTTTTTACCTAACTCAGTGTTTCACGACCGGTGTGCCTCCAGCTGTTGCAAACTACAACTCCCAGCAGTCACCTTACACCATGCACCGTACATGCTGGGAGTTGTAATTTTGCAACAGCTGGAGGCACACTGGATTTGAAACACTGAGTAAGGTCACAAATTCCGTGATACATAACCAGTGTGCCTACAGCTGTTGCAAAACTAAAACTCTCAGCATGTACAGTCTGTCAGCGCATGCTGGGAGTTGTAGTTTTGCAACAGCTGGATGTCCCCCCCAATGTGAATGTACAGGGTACACTCACATGGGCGGAGGCTTACAGTAAGTATCGGGCTGCAAGTTTGAGCTGCAGCTAATTTTCTGCAACAGCTCAAACTGCCAGCGAGAAACTACTGTGAACCCCCGCCCGTGCGACTGTACCCTAAAAACACTACACTACACTACCACAAAAAAATAAAATAAAAAGTAAAAAAACACTACATATACACATACCCCTACACAGCCCCCCTCCCCTCCCCAATAAAAATGAAAAACGTCTGGTACGCCACGGTTTCCAGAACGGAGCCTCCAGCTGTTGCAAAACAACAACTCCCAGTATTGTCGGACAGCCGTTGACTGTCCAGGCATGCTGGGAGTTTTGCAACAGCTGGAGGCACCCTGTTTGGGAATCACTGGCGTAGAATACCCCTATGTCCACCCCTATGCAATCCCTAATTCAGGCCTCAAATGCGCATGGCGCTCTCACTTTGGAGCCCTGTCGTATTTCAAGGCAACAGTTAAGGGTCACATATGGGGTATCGCCGTACTCGGGAGAAATTGGGCTTCAAATTTTGGGGGGTATTTTCTGCTTTAACCCTTTGTATAAATGTCAATTTTTTGGGAAACCAAGCATTTTAGGTAAATTTTTTTATTTTTTTTTACATATGCAAAAGTCGTGAAACACCTGTAGGGTATTAAGGTTCACTTTACCCCTTGTTACGTTCCCTGAGGGGTCTAGTTTCCAAAATGGTATGCCATGTGTTTTTTTTTTGCTGTCCTGGCACCATAGGGGCTTCCTAAATGCGGCATGCCCCCAGAGCAAAATTTCCTTCAAAAAAGCCAAATGTGACTCCTTCTCTTCTGAGACCTGTAGTGCGCCAGCAGAGCATTTTTCACCCCCATATGGGGTGTTTTCTGAATCGGGAGAAATTGGGCTTCAAATTTTGGGGGGTATTTTCTGCTATTACCCTTTTTAAAAATGTAAAACTTTAGGGAAACCAAGCATTTTAGGTAAAAATATATATATATATTTTTTTTACATATGCAAAAGTCGTGAATCACCTGTGGGGTATTAAGGTTCACATTACCCCTTGTTACGTTCCCCGAGGGGTCTAGTTTCCAAAATGGTATGCCATGTGGGGTTTTTTGCTGTTCTGGCACCATAGGGGCTTCCTAAAGGTGACATGCCCCCAAAAAACCATTTGACGCTCCTTCCTTTCTGAGCCCTCTACTGCGCTCGCCGAACCCTTTACATAGACATATGAGGTATGTCCTTACTCGAGAGAAATTGGGTTTCAAATACAAGTAAAAATGTTCTCCTTTTTACCCCTTGCAAAAATTCAAAAATTGGCTCTACAAGAACATGCGAGTGTAAAAAATGAAGATTGTGAATTTTCTCCTTCACTTTGCTGCTATTCCTGTGAAACCCGTAAAGGGTTAAAACGCTTACTGAATGTCATTTTGAATACTTTCGGGGTGTAGTTTTTATAATGGGGTATTTATTTATGGGGTATTTCTAATATGAAGACCCTTCAAATCCACTTCAAACCTGAACTGGTCCCTGAAAAAAAGAGAGTTTCAAAATTTTGTGAAAAATTGGAAAATTGCTGCGGAACTTTGAAGCCCTCTGGTGTCTTCCAAAAGTAAAAACTCATCAATTTTATGATGCAAATATAAAGTAGACATATTGTATATGTGAATAAAAAAAAATTTTTTGGAATATCCATTTTCCTTACAAGCAGAGAGCTTCAAAGTTAGAAAAATGCAAAATTTTCAAATTTTTCATCAAATTTTGGGATTTTTCACCAAGAAAGGATGCAAGTTACCAAAAAATTTTACCACTTCGTTAAAGTAGAATATGTCACGAAAAAACAATCTCGGAATCAGAATGATAACTAAAAGCATTCCAGAGTTATTAATGTTTAAAGTGACAGTGGTCAGATTTGCAAAAAATGGCCGAGTCCTTAAGGTGAAAAAGGGCTCAGTCCTTAAGGGGTTAAAGGGGTACTCCGGTGAAAACCTTTTTTTTCTTTTAAATCTACTGGTGGCAGAAAGTTAAACATATTTGTAAATTACTTCTATTAAAAAATCTTAATCCTTCCAGTACTTATTAGCTGCTGAATGCTACAGATGAAATTCCTTTCTTTTTGGAACACTGATGACATCACGAGCACAGTGCTCTCTGCTGACATCTCTGTCCATTTTAGCAACCATGCAGAGCAGATGTATGCTAAGGGCAGCATGGTGGCTCAGTGGTTAGCACTGCTGCCTTGCAGTGCTGGGGACTTGGGTTCAAATCCCACTAAGGACAACAATAAATAAAGCATTATTATTATAATAACGTCAGCAGAGAGAACTGTGCTCGTGATGTCATCAGAGAGCATTCCAAAAAGAAAAGAATTTCCTCTGTAGTATTCAGCAGCTAATAAGTACAGGAAGGATTAAGATTTTTTAATAGAAGTAATTTACAAATATGTTTAACTTTCTGCCACCAGTTGATTTAAAAGAAAAAAGGTTTTCACCGGAGTACCCCTTTAATTGGCATCCATGTTCAGCAAAATAACACCATGTCCAAAAAAGTCCAGAGGGGTAATGACAATTCTGTAGCTTGGGTGGCTGTGGAGCTTCAGGGAAAAGAGCAATGGGGGAGATTTATCAAAACCTGTCCAGAAGAAAGTTTGCTGAGTTGCCCATAGCAACCAATCAGATTGCTCCTTTCAGTTTTGAAAAGGCCTCTGAAAAATGAAAGAAGCGATCTGATTGGTTGCTATGGGCAACTCAGTAACTTTTCACAGGACAGGTTTTGATCAATCTAGCCCAATATGTGTATACTGGGATCTAGCACAGTACAAACTTCTCTGGCCTAAGCCAAACTAAAATGTTTTGGTTCTAGTCCTCTTGGAAGAAAGGTTCTAACTAATAGGGGGGATTCCCTGCATGCCTACCTGCTGGGGGCTTCTACGTAATAGGGGGATTCCCTACTTAATTGGGGCTGGGGGCATCTTCCTAATAAGAGGGTGCTATCTACCCATCACCACCCAATTCCCCCTACACCCGGAGTACCCCTTAAATGGCGATCTGAGTCTGATAGAATAATTCCGAGACACTACCAGTGAGTCAGTGAATGTCATTGCATTGTAGCCTCTGTAAGTTTATAATCTATGTTTAAAGCTGGGGGTCAACACCATATAGGCAGTGTATGGGCGGGGTCATTTTTGTCTGTGTGTAATAATAGTATGGTGGTATTATTCAGTCGCAATGTGACATAATCATAGTGATCACGGTGTGGTGCAATTATTTTTCCCATGTTTAGTGGTGTTGTTGGCAATACTGGTGTCTGTATAGTGTTTTTTTTTATTTCACTAGCTGAGTACCCGGCGTTGCCCGGTTTTTCCTTCCTCGTCCTTGTTGGGGAGGAAAATCAACAAAGGAGGAAGCTTTTGACTTCAAATCCCATCCCCATATATTGTTGTCATATCCCAACACCATATCTCGTCCTCATATCCCGTCCTCATACCCCGACCTTCTATCCCGACCTCCTATCCCGACCTCCTATTCCCTCCTCCTATCCCGTCCTCCTATCACGTCCTCCTATCTCGACCTCCTATCCCGTCCTCCTATCCTGTCCTCCTATCCCATCCTCCTATCTCGACCTCCTATCCCTTCCTCCTATCTCGACCTCTTATGTCGTCCTCCTATCTTGACCTCCTACCCCATCCTTCTATCTTGACCTCCTATCTCGACCTCCTATCCCGTCCTCCTATCTTGACCTCCTATCCCATCCTCCTATCTCGACCTCCTATCCTGTCCTCCTATCCAGTCCTCCTATCTCGACCTCCTATCCCGTCCTCCTATCCTGTCCTCCTATCTCCACCTCCTATCCCGACCTCCTATCTCAACCTCCTATCCCGTCCTCCTATCTCGACCTCCTATCCTGGCCTCCTATCCCGTCCTCCTATCTCGACCTCCTATCCCGTCCTCCTATCTCGACCTCCTATCCCGTCCTCCTATCTCGACCTCCTATCCTTGCCTCCTATCCCGTCCTCCTATCTCAACCCCCTATCCCGTCCTCCTATCTCCACCTACTATCCCGACCTCCTATCTCAACCTCCTATCCCGTCCTCCTATCTCCACCTCCTATCCTGGCCTCCTATCCCATCCTCCTATCTCGACCTCCTATCTCGACCTCCTATCCCGTCCTCCTATCCCGTCGTCCTATCCCGACCTCCTAACTCGATCTCCTAAATAATCCCGTCCTCCTATCTTGTCCTCCTATCTTGACCTCCTATCTCGACCTCCCATCCTGTCCTCATATCCCGACCCATAATATGTGTACCAGGTATTGAAATATCTCCAGCCGTACAGAAGTTATGTGAGAACATACATTTCCCATTGATTTGCATGGAACTTTAAACAAAAACCCCGACACTCACAAATGGGAGTAGTTAAGGGTTAAATTAACTATCCTATATTTTAAGTGGACATATAATTAACATGTGACCAAGTATTATGGAAATATCTCCAGCCGTTTGGAAGTTATGCAGTAAGATAAATTTCCCATTGAGTTGTATGGGACTTTAAACATAAACCCCGCCCCTGGCAAATGGGGGTGAGTAAGGGTTAAATCACCTATCCTATGTTTGTTGTTGACATATAAGTAACATGTGTGCCAAGTTTCATGTTAATATCTTTAGTCGTTTGGAAGTTTTTGTGGAACATACACACATACATACATGAGTTTTATATATATATATATATATATATATATATATATATATATATATATATATATATAGATAAAGATGGCATTATTCAGTCACTGCAGTTTTCCTAATGTTAGAATGTATTTTTTTGACATGCCATTTGCAAACTATTTGATCTGGGCTGTAGCTCCCATAAGGTAATTGAGGCACTTGCCTCAGGCGCTTCTGCAAAGGGGCACAGTGGCCAGGGCCAGACTGGCCTACCAGAATACTGGGAAAATTCCAAATAGGCCAGTTCATCCCTGACCCATGCCGCTGTGCCCCATTCTACCTATTAGGAGGAATTCCCTACCTTCCGATGCATCTATCTAATAGAGGAGGAGCAATTGCCTTCCTACCTACTAGGGGCTTTTACTTAACCCCTTAAGGACTCAGCGTTTTTCCGTTTTTGCATTTTCATTTTTTCCTCATCACCTTCTAAAAATCATAACTCTTCCAATTTTGCACGTAAAAATATATATGATGGCTTATTTTTTGCACCAACAATTCTACTTTGCAGTGACATTAGTCATTTTACCAAAAAATCCACGGTAAAATAGTTTGGACATTTTCACAAGCCTGAGTCCTTAAGAGGTTAAAAGGGGAGGGGGCTTAGCTACAATATCTACTGGGAGCTTCTACCTAACAGGAGCAAAATTACCTTACTTCTGGGAGCTTCTACCTAATGGGGGGACTAACCCACCACCACCGAATCCACCTACCCTTCCTTGTAATAAACTTACCTACTCACTCATACTGTGCTGGGCACCAAGGATAGAATTATTTGTGGCAATATGGATAAGACAAAGGTGGAAAATGTCCTTGAAAAATGCCTAAGAGGTTTTTATTGGAAGATTCTGTGGAGTCATGGTTGAAAGAAGTCTTCATGGCAGTCTAAGCTAGACAGATAAGGGAAGAGAATGACTCCAAGAAGATGCCCCGTTGTGAGTCACTGGATGTAACCGGAATGTAATAACTTAGGCTAGTCTAGTTGACACTGAGACCCTACATGAACACAAGATATGTAGTAGAGTCAGCTCACCACTTGTAGAATCCAATAATAGCACATCGGGGTAGTAGATAGGGAGACACGGAACAGAAAAGCGGAGCCGGTTCTCAGGTTGAACTATCACAGAAAGAAATATAGCTACAAGCATCAATACAGGTGGCAAAGCTGCAGAGCTGGGTTATAGCAGAAATGCAGAGGTTTGAATATTGTGCAAAATCTTGGCAAACAAACCGAGATGGCTGCCTGACCATGTAACCTATGACCTTTATTTGATAACAGATTATGCATACCACAGGGCTCTACTGTTGGGCAAAATGTTATGAGTTTTAATGTAACAGTGAGGCAATTGCAGGCATGTGAAAAACCCCATAGAAATAATATACATTTTTCTTGATATTTACAGAATTAAATATGCCCGCCGAACCATGTGTTTAAATAACTTGAAACGAACATGTATGAGTCTAGATCCCAGTGTCACTATACACAACTGTTTGTACATCTGAATCTGTAATGGTTTCAGAAAGGCAGATGTTTACATATGGAACTGAATATTGTCACCTAAAACAAGTTGGCTTCCAGCTCATGACCTTTATGTTATAATACATTTTGGGGGGCATTTTCTCCTATCACCCCTTATGGCGGCCAACCATGTGATCAAATGTGGTACAGAAAGTGATCACGACCATGTGTGCTAATTTTCACATTGTTCTGACCAGCAATTTTAGAGAAAATTATGAGGTAGAATATTGCGCAATCCTTAATAATGCTGCAAAATCTGGTGATCAATTGTGGTACAGAAAGTGATCCTGAACATGTGTGATAATTTTTATATTGTTCTGACCTGCAATTTCAGCAAAAAACTACGTTTTCAGAATATTGCTCAATCCAATATGGCCAGAAAATCTGGTTATCAACTGTGGTACAGTAAGCAATCACGAACATGTGTGCTAATTTTCACATTGTTCTGACCAGTAATTACAGAGAAAATGATGTAGGGAAGAATATAATCTCAAAGAAAAGTACAGGTACAGCTAGCACTGCCACTACATATAAGTCCAACACTAGATTACAGCTTGAGGATTCCGGTAGTGGTGTAGACAAGTATGAGTGATTGGGTGGCGCATACATATTCAATGCAGCTTCACACAAAAGAAAAGTATAGCGGAGCTCTCAGATGTCTGAGCTCCCCTTGGATCCACCTGCCACCTCCCTGCTAGGACTGACTGTAGTCCGTGGATGAACGCATCCGATTGATCTGCCATCTACATGAAACGGTGAGCGCTCAGCTATCCTTTTTTTTGTGTGAAGCTGCTATGTATGCAGAATATTGTGCAATCCAATATGGCCACCAAATCTGGTTATCACTAGTGGTACAGAAAGTGATGACAGACATGTGTGCTAATTTTCACATTGTTCTTACTAGTAATTTAAGAGAAAACTATGTATGCAGAATATTGCGCAACTTTGTTGCTTAGCCACCTAAATATGTGATTCCAGCACCCCTAAAAAATCTAAACTTGAATTCAAACATTGCTGTCCCCATAGACGCCAATGTATTCTGTGAAGATTATTTCAAAAGAATGGAGAAGTATTTTTCTTCTCATTTCAGATATGTGAATGCAGAGGACTACTTCATATTTGGTGGTCTATGCCAATAACCTGCATTTTTTTTTTTTTATTTTTTTTTTTACGTGTGTAAATTTACTTTACAAGCTTGGTAGTGGAAGCCTTCTCATAGACGGAGTCCACCACTAAGCTGGGGCTTAGTGTTAGCCCCCCCAAAACAGCTAGCCATTACCTCAAATTATTACCCACAGGGGTTACAAGAAGGGCCAGTACCAACAGGCCTGGAGCACCAAAAATGGTTCTTCTTGGTCTATGAGGTAACAGACTGATGTTATTTAGGCTGGGTGACTGGCCAATAACATTGGTCTTTACTCACCCTGGTAACTTCAGGCTATTGCAGTTTGGTTGGTATCTGGCTGAGAATGTAAAATGGTGGAACCCCACACTTTTTAAAAAATGTATTTAACCCCTTCCCACAAATGGACTTTTATGAACGTCCATATTTCCTGCCACTTAACGCAAATGGACGTTCATAAACGTCCAATACATTTTTTATCATCATGTCCCGTGGCATGGTGATAGAAATGTCATTGCAGCTGTTCTGAACAGCTGACCGATGTAACTATGCGGCTGGGGACCAATCAGAATGGTCCCCTGCTGCTGATCATCGTCATTGACCAATAAGTAAGTGACTGACCAATGACATGCGGCTTGCGGGGATTCCGGGCTGATTGGGTCTCTGGTCACCCAATAGCCCGGAAAATAGGGATGATCGGAGTTGTCAGAGACAGCCCCAATCATCCTGAGGGATAGAAGCGAGGTGGCAGGGGTGTCACCTCCTTCTATCCCCTGCCATTGGTCGGTTAGGACTAACCGACCAATGGCAGTTGGGGGTAGGGGGGGATAAAGTTGATCTCCCAGCTCTGCCCGCCCCTGGATGATGGGCACATTAGGGGAGAAGACGGCGGCGGGTACCAGAGTGCAGGAGGAGGCGGCAGGACCCGCGATCACCGCGGGACTGGCGGCAGGCAGCGGCAGATTTGGTGGCAGCAGTGAAGATCAGTGGGAAGTGATCTTCCCTGCTACCTTCAAGGAGTTGCCAAACTACAACTCTCAGCATGCCCAAACAGCATGCTGGGAGTTTTAGTTCTGTAACATCTGGCCCTTCAGATGTTGCAGAACTACAACTCCCAGCATGCCTGGACAGTCTGGGCATGCTTGGAGTTAATGTTTTGCAACATCTGGAAGGCTACAATTTGGACACAGTAGTCTCCAAACTGTTTTCCTCCAGTTGTTGAATAACTACAACTCCCAACATGTCATTCGGCTGTCTGGGCATGCTGGGAGTTGTAGTTTTGCAACAACTGGAGGCACCCTGGTTTGGAAACACTGAGTTAAGTAACAAACTCTCAGTGTTTTGCAACCAGTGTGCCTCCAGCTGTTGCATAACTACAACCCCCAGCATGCACGGACAGCCAAAGGGCATACTAGGAGTGTTAGCAGTATGCCTCCAGCTGTTGCATAACTACAAGTCCAAGCATGCCCTTCAGCTGTCACTGAGAGATGTAGTTTTTGCAACAGCTGAAGGCACACTGGTTTCGAAACACTGAGAGTTTGTTACCTAACTCAGTGTTTTGCAACCAGTGTGCCTCCAGCTGTTGCAAACTACAACTCCCAGCATGCACTGATAGACCATACATGCGGTTTTGCAACAGCTGGATGCACATTGGTTGCGAAACACTGAGTTAACAAACTCTGTGTTTTGCAACCCCCAGGATGCACGAACCGCCATAGGGCATGCTGGTAGTGATAGTTTAGCAATAGCTGGAGGTTTCCCCCCCCCCCCCCCCCCCATATGTATGTACGGGGTACATTCACACGGTTGGGTTTACAGTGAGCTTCTCGCTGCATGTTTGAGATGCAGCAAATTTCTCGCTGTAAACCCCCACCTGTGTGAATGTACCCTAAAAACACTACACTAACAAGATAAAGGGTAAAACACTACATATACACATACCCTTACACAGTCCCCCCCCCCCTTCAAATAAAGAAAAATAAATGTCTCATACGACACTGTGTCCAAAACGGAGCCCCTCCAGCTGTTGCAAAACTCCCAGTATTGCTGGACAGCCATTGATTGTCCAGGCATGCTGGGAGTTTTGCAACAGCTGGAGGAACCCTGTTTGGGAAACATTGTCATAGGGGAAATTCTGTCATAGGGTATTTTTGAAATCGGAAGTCAGATTTTTCATATCGAAGTCTAATTCTTGCACCATCCCTATGCAAATCCCTTATTTAGGCCTCAAATGCGCATGGCGCTAACTCACTTTGGAGCCCATTTTGGAAACTAAACCCCTCACGGAATCCCAAATTTTTCATTTTCACATGGGGAAATAGGAAAAAAGTCCCCCAACATTTGTAACCCCATTTCTTCTGAGTATATAAATATCCCATATCTGGATGTAAAGTGCTGTGCGGGCGAAGTACAATGCTCAGAAGAGGAGTGCCATTGGGCTTTTGGAGAGAGAATGTGTCTGGAATTGAAGGCCATGTGAGTTTACAAAGCCACCATGGTTCCGGAACAGTGACCCCCCCCCCCACATGTGACCACATTTTGGAAACTACACCCCCTCAAGAAATGTAAAAAGGGGTGCAGTGAGCATATACACCCCCACAGGTGTCTGAAAAAAATTTTGAACAGTAGTCTGTAAAAATGAAAAATGTAATTTTTCATTTGCACAGCCCACTGTTCCCAAGATCTGTCAAAGGACAGTGGGGTGTAAATTCTCACTGCACCCCTTATTACATTCCGTGAGGGGTGTAGTTTTCAAAATAGGGTCACATGTGGGGGGGTCCATTGTTCTGGTAGCACGGGGGCTTTTTAAATGCACATGGCCTCCGACCTCCATTCCAAACAAATTCTCTCTCCAAAAGCCCAATGGCGCTCCTTCTCTTCTAAACATTGCATTTCCCCCGCAGAGCACTTTACATCCACACATGGGGTATTTCCATACTCAGAAGAAATGGGGTTACACATTTTGGGGGGCATATTCTCCTATTACCTCTTGTAAAAATGGTAAATTTTGGGGAAAAAAACTGCATTTTAGTGGGAAAAAAATGTATTTACACATCCAACTTTAACAAAAAGTCATCAAACACCTGTGGGGTTTTAAGGCTCACTGTACCCATTGTTACGTTCCTTGAGGGGTGTAGTTTCCAAAATAGTATGCCAAGTGGGGGATTTTTAGCTGTTCTGGCACCATAGGGGCTTCCTTAATGCAACATGCCCATTTCTTTCCAAAAGCCAAATGTGACTCCTTCTCTTCTGAGCATTGATGTGCGCCCGCAGTGCACTTGATATCCACACATGGGGTATTTCCATAATCAGAAGAGATGGAGTTACACATTTTGGGGGGCATTTCTCCTAATGCCCCTTGTAAAAATGTTAAATTTGGGGGAAAACCATCATTTTAGTAAAAAAAATAAAAATTAAAAAAATGTTCACATCCAACTTTCACAATAAGTCGTCAAACACTTGTGGGGTGAAAAGGCTCACTGTACCCCTTGTTAAGTTCCTTGAGGGGTGTAGTTTCCAAAATAGTATGCCACGTGTTTTTTTTTTTTTTGCTGTTTTGGCACCATAGGGGCTTCCTAAATGCAACATGCCCCCTAAAAACCAGAAAAACTCTCTCCAAAATCCCATTGTCATTCCTTCCCTTCTGAGCCCTCCACTTCGCCCGCCGAACACCTTACATCCACATGTGAGGTATTTCCTTACTCAAGAGAAATTGGGTTACAAATTTTTGGGTGATTTCTCTCCTTTTACTCATTCTAAAAATTCAAAAACTGGGTCTACAAGAACATGCGAGTGTAAAAAAATTGAGATTTTGAATTTTTTCCTTCACTTTGTTGCTATTCCTGTGAAACACATAAAGAGTTAACACACTTAATGAATGTCATTTTGAATACTTTGAGGGGTGCAGTTTTTATAATGGGGTTACTTATGGGGTATTTCTAATATGAAGGCCCTTCAAATCTACTTCAAAACTGAACTGGTCCATGAAAAATTCAGATTTTGAAATTTTTGTGAAAAATTGGAAAATTGCTGCTGAACTTTGAACTTGTCAACTTAAGTATGCAAATCAATATATCAATACATAATTTGTTTGGTATGTCTATTTTCCTTACAAGCAGAGAACTTCAAACATCAAAATGCTAAATTTTCAAATTTTTCATGAAATTTTTGAATTTTTAACCAAGAAATATTTACCACTATGTTAACCACTATGTTAAAGTAGAATATGTTATGAAAAAACAATCTCCTAGCATCCTAGAGTTATTAATGCTTAAAGTGACAGTGGTCAGATGTGCAAAAAACATTTAAGGTGAAAATGGGGCCGCGTTAATTAAACCGCACGGTCAATGGCGTGCACGCAAAAAAATTCCAAAGTCCAAAATAGTGCATTTTTTTTTTACTTTTTATATCAAGAAAAAATGAATAAAAAGCGATCAATAAGTCCTATCAATGCAAAAAGGGCACTGCTAAAAACTTCAGATCACGGCACAAAAAATTAGCCCTCATACCGCCCCATGCACAGAAAAATAAAACAGTTATTGGGGTCAGAAGATGACAATTTTAAACGTATACATTTTCCTGCATGTAGTTATGATTTTTTCCAGAAGTACAACAAAATCAAACCTACATAAGTAGGGTATCATTTTAATCGTATGGACCTACAGAATAATAATAAGGTATCATTTTTACCGAAAAAAGTACTTTATAGAAACGGAAGCCCCCAAAAGTTACAAAATGGTGTTTTTTTTAAATTTTGTCTCACAATGATTTTTTTCCCGTTTCGCCATAGATTTTTGGGTAAAATGACTGATGTAATTACAAAGTAGAATTGGTGGTGCAAAAAATAAGCCAGCATATGGATTTTTAGGTGCAAAATTGAAAGAGTTATGATTTTTTAAAGGTAAGGAGGAAAAAACGAAAATGCAAAAACCGAAAAACGGAGCTCCGCACGCAGTGTCCGGAAGTTCATTACTCGGAACGTTGTGTGCGGGCTTCCTTGTTCGTGGCTGCCGGGCGTGACGTCACGCCCGCCCCCTCTACCAAAGTCTATGGGAAGGGGGCGTGATAGCTGCATTGAGGGGCTTGCATTGAGGGGCGGAGCGTGACGTCACACGGGGGCGGAGGCGTGACGTCACACGCCGCCGGCCCTGCGGTTGAGCGTAATCAGACCTGGAGCAAACACGCTCCGGGCACTGATTACAAATGGGGTGCCGCATGCATGATCCCGGGCGTCCCCAGCGGCGGGACTCCCGCGATCAGGCATCTTATCCCCTATCCTTTGGATAGGGGATAAGATGTGTAAGCACCGGAGTACCCCTTTAAGCATTATTTTTTAAACATAAAATAGTTTATACGTGTAAATATCATAAATATTTTTTCAAAAAGTATATATTATGTATGGGCATAATTGTACAAACTTTCAAAATAAAGTTAAAGGGGTATTCCGGGAAGATTTGTAAATTTCTTCTATTAAAAAAAATCGTAATCCTTCTAATAGTTATCAGCTCCTGAAGCTGAGCTGTTCTTTTCTGTCTGACAACAGTGCTCTCTGCTGACACCTCTGTCTGTCTCAGGAACTGTCCGGAGCATAAGAGGTTTGCTACTCTGGACAGCTCTCAAGACAGGTGTCATCAGAGAGCAGTTAGACAGAAAAGAACAACTCAACTTCAGCAGCTGATAAGTACTGGAATGATTAAGATTTTTTAATAGACGTAATTTACAAATCTGTTTAACTTTCTGGAGCCAGTTGATATATCTTTTTTTTCCCCTGGAATACCCTTTTAACATTTCACTTATATCAAATGGAAAACGACAGAATAATTTTTTTCTCACCTTCTCATATCAAATTTTATAAAAAAAAATAAAAAAAAATTGATCAAATTGTTGCATGTACCCCAGAATGGATGGCAACTTGTTTTGCAATATGATTTTGGCAGGAGGTATAAAATATATCCTGCATAAAAGGAGGCCCCAAAATCCACTAGATGCTCCTTTGTGTTTAAAGCCTGTGGTTGAATCAAGAAACGTACATGGGCCACATATTTCGTACATGAGAAATTTCTAAAAACATCATACTTAGGGGAGTAAACATTAAAGGGGTACTCCATTTAAAACATCTTATCCCCTATCCCCGATAAGATGTTTAATTGCGGGGGTAACACCGCTGGCGATCTATGGGCCAGCAGCGGCCGCGGCAGCGGACGTAACATGGAAGTTTGCAGCTTCCTCGTTCATGACATGATGCCACGCCCCCTAAATTCATGTCTATGGCAGGGGGCGTGACGGCTGGTACATAGCCGTCACGCCTCCTTCCATAGACGTGAATGGAGGAGGCGTGGCTGGTGCATCACCACTAGTTACAGAGTCTCAGAAACTGATTAAGATTTCATGCGAGCCAGAATTCTCCCCAGAGGGAAGAGGACTCATCTACATACAGTGCTGTTTCGGGGTGTTGCCCCTTATCAGTACAGAGCAGGGTGTTCTGGTTGGCTGGTAAAGGTCGCCTCGGCAAAGGAATAAGTATTCTCCTTGAGGAGGGGCATCATTTCTGGTGTGTGGAGATTCAAAGGCCATTAGCACTCCACTCAGCATTCTAGGAAAAGGAATATGCAAAGTAGGTCAGTCACACCACCTTCACAGGTAGCATTCCCTTAAAGGGGTATTCCAGGATTTTTTTTGTTTGACTATGCTACAGGGGCTGTAAAGTTAGTGCAGTTCACAATATAGTGTCTGTACCTGTGTGTGACGGTTTTCTCACAATTCTTATGTGATTTTCACCCCAATATTTATTTTTAACAGCATACAAAATGACTGTTGTCTCAGATTTTTCCCAGCTTGCAATGCGGTTGAGACCTGACTCACTAGTCAGCTGACGACAGGAGCCTGTCTGCTTCAATGGGTGGAGAGATCAATCTGCAACTAATGCAACAGCAGGAGGCACCCTGATTGAAAACCACAGGTCTGCAGCTCATTTATGTTTCAATGGGTGGGGTAGCTGATCAGTGGGAAGGAAGAAAATGGAATCATGGGATTTGTAGGCAAACAAGAAAACTGAAAACAGGAAATACAAGTTCACAAAAAGCTAGCCACAGTGTCATGGTAATGTCACAGCATAGCCATTTAGCCCCAAGACAAGTGCAGATCCTTCCTAAGCATGTCCATTACTGTCTGCCAGGGACGTTCTAAAATCACCTTATGCTGGATAACCCCCTTAATATCAGCTTTTAGCTACAGTTACAAAGTCTCAGAAACTGACTGCTCTGTACTGACAAGGGGCAACACCCCGAAACAGTGATGTCTTCAGATGGGTCCTCTTCCCTTCTGGGGAGAATTCTGGCTTGGCATTTAATCCTAATTAGTTTTTGAGACTCCGTAACTGGAGCGAAAATCTGATGTGTAGGGAATGCTGAAGGTTGTATGATCGAGCTTCTTTGCATATTCCCGAGCTCTAAAACTAAATGAAAAAGGAACAGTTGCCAAAAGATGTTAACATTAAGTAGACTTATTGTAAATGGGAATTAATAACTAATTTATGTCTTATAACCTTCTTTCTTACAAGCAGAGAATTTAAAATTTAGAAAAAAAAGGAAGAAAAATAATCTTTCCAATTTTTCATGAAATTGTGCAGTTATAAAAAAAAAAAAGAAAAATTGCTGAATGTATCAGCCAGTATTAACCATTATCAAAAAGTACAACATGTCACGAGAAAATGCCGAGAATCTCACGGATGAGTTGAAATATGCCAAAGTTATAAAAACAGTGAGACATTTCAGGTTTGGAAAATGGACCTTGGTTCTTATGACCAAAATTGGCTCGGTACTGAAAGAGTTAATATTTGCAGTTTCCAGCCTTATGCTTTGAATCAATTCCTAAGAAATGATCTTAGCTAATCTTAAAACGTTTAAGACCTCTTTGTTCCTCAAACTATAGACTAAAGGATTTAAGGCTGGTACAACTGCTACGTACAACAAGGAGAGTATCATGTCCAATTCTGTGGAGCTTTCAGAGTTAGGACTCATGTAGACACTTAGAGAAGAACCACAAAAGAGTAAAACAACTGTGAGGTGAGAGGAGCAACTGGAAAAGATCTTTAGTCTCTTAGCCGAGGTCTTGATCTTCATGATAGCAGATATAATAAAAACATAAGAAGTCAAAATGATGCCAAATGCTATCAATCCTAAAGTATATCCTTCTGATAATATCACAATGTTCACATGTTTGATGTCACTGCAGGAGATCCTTAGAAGGGCTTTCATATCACAATAGAAGTGGCTTATGTGTTTGGAGTCACAAAACGATAGATGAGATATCAAGGAGACGTATAGCAATGAGTTCAAGGCTCCAATTGCCCATGGAGTAAGGGAAAGTGTAATACATGTACCCCTATTCATGATGAGGGAGTATTTTAGGGGGTCACAAATGGCCACATACCTGTCAAACGCCATGGAAGACAACAGTAAAAATTCTGTATTCACACATGCTACAAACATGAAGAGTTGAGTGAAACAGCTTGTTAGTGAAATCTTGCTTTTCCCAGTTATTTGAAAGTCCAGGAGCTTTGGCAGAATCGCAGATACATAAGCCATATCCAGGGTAGACAAGTTACACAAGAAAAAGTACATAGGAGTGTGTAGCTGTGGTGCTGCCCATACAATGGCTATAATAATCAGATTTCCAAATATACACAAAAGGTATAGCAACAAGATACTGAGGATAAAAAGATAGTAGGCATTCTGAAGTCCAGAAAAGGCTAATAGGTGAAAATATTCATCAAATGAGGTATTAAAGTCCTTTATATACATCTGTAATGTAATAATGTCAGAAATGTAGTCAAGTAGATTCTTCTGTAGATCAAAAATTCACATTTGTGCTATAAATTCAAATGTTCAATTCACACATGTTTTACAGATTTTATACAAAAACAATTTACCAATAAACTCAACACACAGTCATTAATGACTAAACATTTGCAATAAAAGTGAAAATGTCCGAATTGGGCCCAAAATTGGATTTATTAGTGTTACAAGGTCTTAGGTGTGAATGGGGAGCAGGTCTTAATTTTGGTGTTATCGCTCTCACACTCTCTAACCCTGGAAGTTCAACATGATGCCTCATGGCAAAGATCTCTCATGGCAAAGAACTCTTTGAGGATGGGTAAAAATAATAATTGTTTCTCTATAATAAGATGGCCTAAGCTATGAGAAGATTGCAAAGACCCTGAAACTGAGCTGCAGCACAGGGAGCAAGACCATACAGCAATTTCACAGGAAACAGATTCCACTCAGAACAGGCTTCACTATGGTTGACCAATGAAGTTCACATGGTCTGCGTTATATCCAGAGGTTGTCTTTGGGAAATATACATATGAGTTCTACCAGCAGTGGTTAATAGGGGAGGAGTCACCCTGTCAGTGCTCAGCCTGTCAGTGCTCCGACCATGTGCCATACACTGCTTTAACCCCTTAAGGACCACGGGCTTTTTCATTTTTGAACTTTAGTTTTTTTCTCCTCACCTTCTAAAAATCATAACGCTTTCAATTATCCACCTACAGACCCATATAAGGGCATGTTTTTTGCACCACCCAATTTTACTTTGTAATAATGTCAATTATTTCACCACAAAATCTATGGCAAAAGCAGGAAAAATATTTGTGGGGCAAGATTGAAAAAACTAAAATGCATTTTGTAACTTTTGGGGGCTTCTAATTCTAATTCAAAATGTATCTTAGCTTTATTCTGTAGGTCCATACCATTAAAATGATACCTAACTTACCGTATTTATCGGCGTATAACACGCACTTTTAAAACTTAAATTTAAGGCAAAAAGCCTGCCTGCGTGTTATATGCCGATAAGTCTTTTGGTCACTGATTTAAAGCGGCCGCAGCAGCGTCTGCTTGTTAAGTATTAACAGCATGGCCACGGCCACTTTAAATCAGTGACCAGCGGCGTCTCCTCCCCGCTCTGTCATTTGTTTTCTCCCGCACTATCAACAGGTACTGGTGTGGTGGATAGTGCGGGAGACGCTGATTAAAATAAGCCCTACCTTGCCCGGATCTGAGCTACCTTTTAATCAGCGTCTCCCGCACTATCCACCACACCAGTACCTGTGGATCGTGCGGGAGACAAGTGAGTTTTACTTTTCATTTTCCCTCCCTCGCCCTCCCTCATCATTCCCCCTTTCCCAGCTTTTTATAGTTTTGTTTATTTTCCTTACCTGTCTGCGCTTCGGCAGGTCAGGTCAGGCGGAGGGTCTTGCGGGCAGTGAAGCAGATGAGTTACGTCCTCTCCCGGCTTCTCTGCGCGGCATCACTTAATTTCCTGTAGTCGCCGCCGAAAAGTGACATCCGTGATGCAGCACAGAGGATCCGGGAGAGGACGTAACTCATCTGCTTCACTGACCCCGCAAGACAGCCGAAGCGCAGACAAGTAAGGAAAGGGGAAGAGTGGTCTTCAACATGCGGACCTCCAGATGTTGCAAAACTACAACTCCCAGCATGCCCGGACAGCAGTTGGCTGCCCGGGCATGCTAGGAGTTGTAGTTTTGCAACATCTGGAGGTCCGCAGGTTGAAGACCACTGGATGCCATAGGAGGAACATGATGGGGGGATGATGAGACAGGGGGGAAAGATGGGGGGGGGGAATGATGGGGGGGATGAGACAGGGGGAAATGATGAGGGGGGATGATGGGGGGGATGAGACAGGGGGAAATTATGAGGGGGGAATGAGGGGGGAATGTTGAGGGACATGATGAGACAGGGTGGGGGGATGATGAGGGGGGAATGATGGGGGGACATGATGAGACAGGATGGGGGGATGATGAGACAGGGTGGGGGGATGATGAGGGGTGAATGATGGGGGCATGATGAGACAGGGTGGGGGATGATGAGGGGGAATGATGGGGGGCATGATGAGACAGGGTGGGGGGGGATGATGAGGGGGGAATGATGAGGGACATGATGAGACAGGGTGGGGGGATGATGAGAGGGGAATGATGGGGGACATGATGAGACAGGGGGAAATCATGGTGGGGGAGGCACTAAATGCTTAATGTCTGTATGGCTAGTGGTGGTCTATGACAGGGGGAAATGATGAGACATGGGGGGGATGATGAGACATGGGGGGTGGCGATGAGAGGGGTAAATGTGGCACAGGGACTGATAAAAGAGAGGGAATGATGTGGCACTGGAGGGAACAGGACCAAACTGAGGTGCAGAAGAAATCGAAGTTGGGGGATGATGTGGCATTCAGTCATTTATTTAACATTTTATTTTTGTTACTTAAATTTCCCTGTTAAAATGGGGGTGCGTGTTATATGCCAGTGCGTGTTATACGCCGATAAATACGGTATATAGGTTTGATTTTGTTTTACTTCTGTTAAAAAAAATATAACTTTATGCACGAAAATTTGTAGGTTTAAAAATCTCCTCTACTGACCATTATAACTTTTTTAAATTTTTCTACATACGGGGATGTATGAGGGCTCATTTTTTGCGCTGTGGTCTGTAGTTTTTATCGGTTCCAGTTTTGTTTTCATGAGACTTCATGAGTGTACTAAGTGACAAAAATTACAAAATTTTTCACTATTTCAAGTTTTTTTCATGTATATGCCATGTATATTGTATAATAATGTATATTGACCGTGTAGTTAAAATAACATATTTTAACAGTTAAAATTACCATTAATAGTATTTTAATATTTAAAATTACAATAGACAATTACATGTGGCAATATCACATATGTTTATTTTTATAATGTTTACATAGTATGGAATTTGAGAAGAGGGGGGTGACTTAACCTGATAAGTAGGAAAGGTGTACCTGTACATCCTGAGTCCGCCCCCATTCTATAACGTGGGGCCATGGCCTCTAACAACGGCCGGGACCCGTGGCTAAAAGCACGCGGCACTGATCACGGTGCCGCGTGCTGATGACCCTTTAGATGCGGCGTTCAAAGTTGAACACCACGTCTAAAGTGAAAGTTAACGGTTAGCTCAGGGGGTTGTTCGGGATCGCCACGGCGAAATCGCGGCATCCCAAACAGCTGCAGGACACGAGAAGGGTCACCTTACCTGCCTCATGGTGTCCGATCGCCGAGATCCAGGCATGAGCAGTCAAGCAGCAGAATCATTGATCAATGGTTTCCTATGGGAAACCATTGATTAATGTAAAAGATCAGTGCGTGCAGTATTATAGCCCCCTATGGGAGCTATAACATTGCAAAAAAAAATTAAATCATTTAACCCCTTCCCTAATAAAAGTTTGAATCACCCCCCTTTTCCAATAAAAAAAAAAGCTGTGTAAATAAAAATAAACATACCGTATATACTCGAGTATAAGCCGAGTTTTTCAGCACGATTTTTCGTGCTGAAAACACCCCCCTCGGCTTATACTCGAGTGAACTCCCCCACCCGCAGTGGTCTTCAACCTGCGGACTTCCAGAGGTTTCAAAACTACATCTCCCAGCAAGCCCGGGCAGCCATCGGCTGTCCGGGCTTGCTGGGAGTTGTAGTTTTGAAACCTCCGGAGGTCCGCAGGTTGAAGACCACTGCGGCCTTCAACATCATCCAGCCCCCTCTCACCCCCTTTAGTTCTGAGTACTCACCTCCGCTCGGCGCTGGTCCGGTCCTGCAGGGCTGTCCGGAGAGGAGGTGGTCCGGTGGGATAGTGGTTCCGGGCTGCTATCTTCACCGGGGAGGCCTCTTCTAAGCGCTTCGGGCCCGGCCTCAGAATAGTCACGTTGCCGTGACAACGACGCAGAGGTGCGTCATTTGCGTCATTGTCAAGGCAACGCATCTATTCCGGGCCGGAAGCGCGGAGAAGAGGCGCCCCCGGTGAAGATAGCAGCCCGGACCACCTCCTCTCCGGACAGCCCTGCAGGACCGGACCAGCGCCGAGCGGAGGTGAGTACTCAGAACTAAAGGGGGTGAGAGGGGGCTGGATGATGTTGAAGGCCGCAGTGGTCTTCAACCTGCGGACCTCCGGAGGTTTCAAAACTACAACTCCCAGCAAGCCCGGACAGCCGATGGCTGCCCGGGCTTGCTGGGAGTTGTAGTTTTGAAACCTCTGGAGGTCCGCATGTTGAAGGCCGCAGTGGTCTTCAACCTGCGGACCTCCGGAGGTTTCAAAACTACAACTCCCAGCAAGCCCGGACAGCCGATGGCTGCCCGGGCTTGCTGGGAGTTGTAGTTTTGAAACCTCTGGAGGTCCGCAGGTTGAAGACCACTGAGGGCGAATGATGAGAAGAGGATGATGAAGGGGGGGGGTGTGGGGATGATGAAGGGGGGTGGGGATGATGAAGGGGGGGGGGGGTGTGGGATGATTACAAGGGGATGATGAAGGGGGGATGTGTGGGATGATAAGGGGATGTGTGGGATGATGACAAGGGGATGATGAAGGGGGGATGTGTGGGATGATAAGGGGATGTGTGGGATGATGACAAGGGGATGATGAAGGGGGGATGTGTGGGATGATGACAAGGGGATGATGAGGATGTTAATGACGGGTCTGGATGATGACAGGGGGGGATGATGTATTTCCCACCCTAGGCTTATACTCGAGTCAATAACTTTTCCTGGGATTTTGGGTTGAAATTAGGGGTCTCGGCTTATACTCGGGTCGGCTTATACTCGAGTATATACGGTATGTGGTATCGCCGCATGCGGAAATGTTCGAATTATAAAAATATATTGTTACTCAAACTGAACGGTCAATGGCGTGCGCACAAAAAAATTCCAAAGTCCAAAATAGCGTATTTTTGGTCACTTTTTATATCATGAAAAAAATGAATAAAAAGCGATCAAAAAGTCCAATCAGTACAAAAATGATACCACTAAAAACTTCAGATCACTGTGCAAAAAATTAACCCCCATACCACCCCATATGCAGAAAAATAAAAAAGTTATAGGGGTCTGAATATGACAATTTTAAACGTATACATTATCCTGCATGTAGTTATGATTTTTTTCCAGAAGTACGACAAAATCAAACCTATATAAGTAGGGTTTTATTTTAATCATATGGACCTACAGAATAAAGAGAAGGTGTGATTTTTACAGAAAAATGTACTGCGTAGAAACAGAAGTCAATTTTGTTGCACACTGATTTTTTTTTCTGTTTCGTCGTAGGATCACTGGACCACCAGGGACTGTTTAAAAGTCCCTTTAGACACTGCTGTCAGCTTTGACAGTGGCGATCTAAAGGGTTAATAGCCACTCACGCCATTCTCTGCATGTCGGCTATTAATGGTGGCCCTCAGCTACAAGAATCAGCTGTAGGCCACCCAGTATGGTGCAGGCTCGAGTTGGGAGCTTGCGCAATACACTGATAACGGCACAAGGACGTGTAGACACATCCTTGATCATTAACAGGTTAAATCAGTCTGCATAGCTGTCGTCCCAGAAGGAAGCCACTTCTAAAGATGATGCACAAGAAAGCCTGAAAACAGCTTGCTGAAGACAAGCAGACTAAGGATATGAATTACTGGAACCATGTCCTGTTGCCCGAAGAGACCAAGATAAACATATTTGGTTCAGATGGTGTCAAGTATGTCTGGTGGCAACCAAGTGAGGAGTATAAAGACAAGGGTGTTGTCACGATGCCGGCTGGCAGGTAGTGGATCCTCTGTGCCAGAGAGGGATTGGCGTGGACCGTGCTAGTGGACCGGTTCTAAGCCACTACTGGTTTTCACCAGAGCCCGCCGCAAAGCGGGATGGTCTTGCTGCGGCGGTAGTGACCAGGTCGTATCCACTAGCAACGGCTCACCTCTCTGGCTGCTGAAGATAGGCGCGGTACAAGGGAGTAGACAGAAGCAAGGTCGGACGTAGCAGAAGGTCGGGGCAGGCAGCAAGGATCGTAGTCAGGGGCAACGGCAGAAGGTCTGGAAACACAGGCAAGGAACACACAAGGAACGCTTTCACTGGCACTAAGGCAACAAGATCCGGCAAGGGAGTGCAGGGGAAGTGAGGTGATATAGGGAAGTGCACAGGTGAACACACTAATTGGAACCACTGCGCCAATCAGCGGCGCAGTGGCCCTTTAAATCGCAGAGACCCGGCGCGCGCGCGCCCTAGGGAGCGGGGCCGCGCGCGCCGGGACAGAACAGACGGAGAGCGAGTCAGGTAGGGGAGCCGGGGTGCGCATCGCGAGCGGGCGCTACCCGCATCGCGAATCGCATCCCGGCTGGCAGCGGAATCGCAGCGCCCCGGGTCAGAGGACGTGACCGGGGCGCTGCCGCGGGGAGAGTGAAGCGAGCGCTCCGGGGAGGAGCGGGAACCCGGAGCGCTCGGCGTAACAGTACCCCCCCCCTTGGGTCTCCCCCTCTTCTTAGAGCCTGAGAACCTGAGGAGCAGACTTTTGTCTAGGATGTTGTCCTCAGGTTCCCAGGATCTCTCTTCAGGACCACAACCCTCCCAGTCCACTAAAAAAAAATTTTTCCCTCTGACCTTTTTGGCAGCTAAAATTTCTTTGACCGAGAAGATGTCCGAGGAGCCGGAAACAGGAGTGGGAGGAACAGATTTGGGAGAAAAACGGTTGAGGATGAGTGGTTTGAGAAGAGAGACGTGAAAGGCATTAGGGATACGAAGAGAGGGAGGAAGAAGAAGTTTATAAGAGACAGGATTAATTTGACACAAAATTTTGAAAGGACCAAGATAGCGTGGTCCCAACTTGTAGCTAGGGACACGGAAGCGGACATATTTAGCGGAGAGCCATACCTTGTCTCCAGGGGAAAAAACGGGGGGAGCTCTTCTTTTCTTATCCGCGAACTTCTTCATGCGTGATGAAGCCTGTAAGAGAGATTTTTGGGTCTCTCTCCATATGATGGAAAGGTCACGAGAAATTTCATCCACAGCGGGCAGACCAGAGGGCAAGGGAGTAGGGAGGGGGGGAAGAGGGTGACGGCCGTACACCACGAAAAATGGGGATTTGGAGGAAGACTCAGAGACCCTGAAGTTATACGAGAATTCGGCCCATGGGAGGAGATCTGCCCAGTCATCCTGGCGGGAGGAAACAAAATGTCGCAAATAATCACCCAAGATCTGGTTAATCCTTTCTACTTGTCCATTGGACTGGGGATGATATGCAGAAGAAAAATTTAATTTAATCTTGAGTTGTTTACAGAGAGCCCTCCAGAATTTAGACACGAATTGGACGCCTCTATCCGAGACAATCTGCGTAGGCAACCCGTGAAGACGAAAAATGTGTACAAAAAATTGTTTAGCCAACTGAGGCGCAGAAGGAAGACCAGGAAGAGGGATGAAATGTGCCATTTTGGAGAATCGATCAACGACCACCCAAATAACAGTGTTGCCACGGGAAGGGGGTAAATCAGTAATAAAATCCATACCAATCAGAGACCAAGGCTGTTCGGGGACAGGCAGAGGATGAAGAAAACCAGCGGGCTTCTGGCGAGGAGTCTTATCCCGGGCACAGATAGTGCAGGCTCGCACAAAGTCCACAACATCCGTCTCCAGAGTCGGCCACCAATAGAAGCGGGAGATGAGTTGCACAGATTTCTTGATACCCGCATGACCTGCGAGATGGGAGGAGTGACCCCATTTGAGGATTCCGAGGCGTTGGCGAGGAGAAACAAAGGTCTTTCCTGGAGGAGTCTGCCTGATGGAGGCAGGAGAAGTGGAGATCAGGCAGTCAGGTGGAATGATGTGTTGCGGAGAGAGTTCAACTTCTGAGGCATCCGAGGAACGAGAGAGAGCATCGGCCCTAATGTTCTTATCGGCAGGACGAAAGTGAATCTCAAAATTAAATCGGGCAAAGAACAGAGACCACCGGGCCTGGCGAGGATTCAGCCGTTGGGCAGACTGGAGGTAGGAGAGGTTCTTGTGGTCGGTGTAGATAATAACAGGAGAACTTGATCCCTCCAGCAGATGCCTCCATTCCTCAAGTGCTAATTTAATGGCTAGAAGCTCTCGATCCCCGATGGAGTAGTTCCTCTCCGCTGGAGAGAAGGTCCTAGAGAAAAAACCACAAGTGACAGCATGCCCGGAAGAATTTTTTTGTAGAAGAACAGCTCCAGCTCCCACAGAGGAGGCATCAACCTCCAATAGGAAGGGTTTGGAAGGGTCAGGTCTGGAGAGGACGGGAGCCGAAGAAAAGGCAGACTTGAGTCGTTTAAAGGCGTCTTCTGCTTGAGGAGGCCAGGACTTGGGATCAGCATTTTTTTTGGTTAAAGCCACGATAGGAGCCACAATGGTAGAAAAATGTGGAATAAATTGCCTGTAATAATTGGCGAACCCCAAAAAGCGTTGGATAGCACGGAGTCCGGAGGGGCGTGGCCAATCTAAGACGGCAGAGAGTTTGTCTGGATCCATCTGTAGTCCCTGGCCAGAGACCAAATATCCTAGAAAAGGAAGAGATTGGCATTCAAACAGACATTTCTCAATTTTGGCATAGAGTTGGTTGTCACGAAGTCTCTGAAGAACCATACGGACATGCTGGCGGTGTTCTTCTAGATTGGCAGAAAAAATTAGGATATCGTCCAGATATACAACAACACAGGAGTATAACAGATCACGAAAAATTTCATTGACAAAGTCTTGGAAGACGGCAGGGGCGTTGCACAGTCCAAAGGGCATGACCAGATACTCAAAGTGTCCATCTCTGGTGTTAAATGCCGTTTTCCACTCGTCCCCCTCTCTGATGCGGATGAGGTTATAGGCGCCTCTTAAGTCCAATTTAGTGAAGATGTGGGCACCTTGGAGGCGATCAAAGAGTTCAGAGATGAGGGGTAAGGGGTAGCGGTTCTTAACCGTGATTTTATTAAGACCGCGGTAGTCAATGCACGGACGTAGGGAGCCATCTTTTTTGGACACAAAGAAAAATCCGGCTCCGGCAGGAGAGGAGGATTTACGGATAAAGCCCTTTTTTAGATTCTCCTGGACGTATTCGGACATGGCAAGAGTCTCTGGGGCAGAGAGAGGATAAATTCTGCCCCGGGGTGGAGTAGTGCCCGGGAGGAGGTCGATAGGGCAATCATAAGGCCTGTGAGGAGGTAGAGTCTCAGCTTGTTTTTTGCAGAAAACATCCGCGAAGTCCATATAGGCCTTAGGGAGACCGGTTACTGGAGGAACCACAGAGTTACGGCAAGGGTTACTGGGAACCGGTTTTAGACAGTTCTTGGAACAAGAGGACCCCCAACACTTGATCTCCCCAGTGGACCAATCCAGGGTAGGGGAATGAAGTTGAAGCCAGGGAAGTCCAAGGAGAATTTCCGAGGTGCAATTGGGGAGGACCAAAAGTTCAATCCTCTCATGATGAGATCCGATGCTCATAAGAAGGGGCTCCGTGCGGAAACGTATGGTACAGTCCAATCTTTCATTATTTACACAATTGATGTAGAGGGGTCTGGCGAGACTGGTCACCGGGATGTTGAACTTGTTGACGAGAGAGGCCAAAATAAAATTTCCTGCAGATCCAGAGTCCAAGAAGGCCACTGTAGAGAAGGAGAAGGCAGAGGCAGACATCCGCACAGGCACAGTAAGACGTGGAGAAGCAGAGTAGACATCAAGGACTGTCTCACCTTGTGCGGAGTCAGCGTACGTCTTTCCAGGCGGGGAGGACGGATAGGACAATCTCTCAGGAAGTGTTCGGTACTAGCACAGTACAGGCAGAGGTTCTCCATACGGCGTCGTGTCCTCTCTTGAGGTGTCAGGCGAGACCGGTCGACCTGCATAGCCTCCACGGCGGGAGGCACAGGAACAGATTGCAGGGGACCAGAGGAGAGAGGAGCCGAGGAGAAGAAACGCCTCATGCGAACAGAGTCCATATCTTGGCGGAGTTCCTGACGCCTTTCGGAAAAACGCATGTCAATGCGAGTGGCTAGGTGAATAAGTTCATGTAGATTAGCAGGAATTTCTCGTGCGGCCAGAACATCTTTAATGTTGCTGGATAGGCCTTTTTTGAAGGTCGCGCAGAGGGCCTCATTATTCCAGGACAATTCTGAAGCAAGAGTACGGAATTGTACGGCATACTCGCCAACGGAAGAATTACCCTGGACCAGGTTCAACAGGGCAGTCTCAGCAGAAGAGGCTCGGGCAGGTTCCTCAAAGACACTTCGGATTTCCGAGAAGAAGGAGTGTACAGAGGCAGTGACGGGGTCATTGCGGTCCCAGAGCGGTGTGGCCCATGACAGGGCTTTTCCGGACAGAAGGCTGACTACGAAAGCCACCTTAGACCTTTCAGTGGGAAACAGGTCCGACATCATCTCCAGATGCAGGGAACATTGGGAAAGAAAGCCACGGCAAAACTTAGAGTCCCCATCAAATTTATCCGGCAAGGATAAGCGTATCCCAGGAGCGGCCACTCGCTGCGGAGGAGGTGCAGGAGCTGGCGGAGGAGATGACTGCTGAAGCTGTGGTAGTAACTGTTGTAGCATAACGGTCAGTTGAGACAGCTGTTGGCCTTGTTGCGCTATCTGTTGTGACTGCTGGGCGACCACCGTGGTGAGGTCAGCGACAACTGGCAGAGGAACTTCAGCGGGATCCATGGCCGGATCTACTGTCACGATGCCGGCTGGCAGGTAGTGGATCCTCTGTGCCAGAGAGGGATTGGCGTGGACCGTGCTAGTGGACCGGTTCTAAGCCACTACTGGTTTTCACCAGAGCCCGCCGCAAAGCGGGATGGTCTTGCTGCGGCGGTAGTGACCAGGTCGTATCCACTAGCAACGGCTCACCTCTCTGGCTGCTGAAGATAGGCGCGGTACAAGGGAGTAGACAGAAGCAAGGTCGGACGTAGCAGAAGGTCGGGGCAGGCAGCAAGGATCGTAGTCAGGGGCAACGGCAGAAGGTCTGGAAACACAGGCAAGGAACACACAAGGAACGCTTTCACTGGCACTAAGGCAACAAGATCCGGCAAGGGAGTGCAGGGGAAGTGAGGTGATATAGGGAAGTGCACAGGTGAACACACTAATTGGAACCACTGCGCCAATCAGCGGCGCAGTGGCCCTTTAAATCGCAGAGACCCGGCGCGCGCGCGCCCTAGGGAGCGGGGCCGCGCGCGCCGGGACAGAACAGACGGAGAGCGAGTCAGGTAGGGGAGCCGGGGTGCGCATCGCGAGCGGGCGCTACCCGCATCGCGAATCGCATCCCGGCTGGCAGCGGAATCGCAGCGCCCCGGGTCAGAGGACGTGACCGGGGCGCTGCCGCGGGGAGAGTGAAGCGAGCGCTCCGGGGAGGAGCGGGAACCCGGAGCGCTCGGCGTAACAGGTGTCTTGCCTTCAGTTAAAAATGGTGGTGAAAGTGTCATGGTCTGGACCTGAATAAGCGCTGCTGGCACTGGGGAGCTACAGTTCATTGAGGGAACTATGAATGCCAACATGTACTGTGACATACTGAAGCAAAGCATGATCCCCTCCCTTCCTGGATACAGGACAGTATTTCAACATAACAATAACCACAAACACACCTCCGAGACAACCACTGGTTTGCTAATGAAACTGAGGGTAAAGGCGATAGACTGGCCAAACATGTCACCAGACATAAACCCTATTGATCATCCGTGGGACATCATCAAAGAGACGATGGGGGACCGCAAGGTCTCTAACATCCACCAGCTCTGTGATGTTGTCATGGAAGGAGTGGAAGAGGACTCAAGGGACAACCTGTGAAGCTCTGGTGAACTCCATGCCCAAGTGACTTCAGGCAGTGATGGAAAATAATGGTGGCGACACAAAATATTGACACTTTGGGCCAAATTTGGACATTTCCGCTTAGGATTGTCTTCACTTTTGTTACCAAGGTTTAGACATTAAAAAGGATATCCAGGAATAGAAAAACAGAGCTAATTTTGTTAAAAAATAGCTCCACGTATGTCCCCAGGTTTTGTGTGGTATTGCAACTTGGCTCTATTCACTTTAATGGAACTGAGCTGCAGAACCACACCAAACCTGGAGACAGACAGGGAGCCGTTTTTGAAAGATATTACCTCTGTTTTTCTATTTCTATACAATCCCTTTAATGGCTATGTGTTGAGTTATTTTGAGGGGACACAACATTATCCACTGTAATATACAGGCTGTATCATTTCTTTAGTGTTGTCACATGAAAACATATGATAAAACATTTACAAAAATGTGAGGGTGTACTTGCCTTTCCCACAATCAACATGTATAATCTATTTACAGTATAAGTGATACATATCTGGTATATGGGGACCTCACTGATCACTAGAATGGGGCTTCCTTGTCTCTCATTCTTCATCATTAAAAAGCTATAGAGAAAAATGTAAATGATGTAAAAAACAGATAAAAGCTGCAAAAATAGAGACAGAAAGACTCATTGCCAAACAGAGTAAAACTAACCCCAAAATGTTCTTTAACTATATAAATAGAAAAAAGATCAAAAATGAAAGCGTGGGCCCTTTAAAAAATGATGAAGAAGAAATTATAAATGGGGATCAGGAAAAAGCAAAAATATTAAACAAATTCTTCTCCACTGTGTTCACCAAGGAAAATGAAATGCCAGGTGAAATACAGTGTGATAAGGTAAACTCCCCAGTACAGGTCACCTGTCTAACCCAGGAAGAATTACAGTGGCGCCTACAAAAAATCAAAATAGACAAATCACCAGGTCTAGATGGCATTCACCCCTGTGTTCTAAAGGAATTAAGTAATGTGATACACAGACCCCTATTTTTAATATTCACGGACTCTATAGTAACAGGTACTGTTCCCCAGGACTGGCGCATGGCAAATGTGGTACCAATATTTAAAAAGGGATCAAAAGGTGACCCCGGGAATTTTAGGCCTGTTAGTTTAACCTCCGTTGTATGTAAATTGTTTGAGGGTTTTCTAAGGGATGCAATTCTGGAGTATCTTAATAAAAATAAATGTAAGACTCCATATCAGAATGGCTTTATGAGGGATTGGTCCTGTCAAACTAACCTGATCAGCTTTTATGAGGAGGTGAGCTTTAGACTGGACCAGGAGCAATCGCTGGATGTATATGTATATCTGGATCTTTCCAAAAGCATTTGATACGGTGCCACATAAAAGGTTGGTGCATAAAATGAGAAGGATTGGGCTTGGGGAGAATGTGTGCAAGTGGGTAAGTAACTGGCTCAATGATAGGAAACAGAGGGTGGTTATTAATGGTACTTATTCTGATTGGGTGACTGTTACTAGTGGGGTACCACAGGGGTCAGTCTTGGGTCCTGTTCTATTTAATATATTTATTAATGACTTTGTAGAGGGGTTGAATAGTAAAGTAGCAATCTTTGCAGATGATACTAATCTCTGTAAAGCAGTAAACACTATAGAGGACAGTGCACTGTTACAAATGGATCTGGATAGGTTGGAGGTTTGGGCTGGGAAGTTGCAGATGAGGTTCAACACTGATAAATGTAAGGTAATGCACATGGGGAAGAAAAATCCAGGCTGGGATTATGTATTAACCGCTTAAGGACCAAGGGCGTAAAGGTACGCCTTTGCTCCCTGGTACTTAAGGACCAAGGGCGTACCTGTATGCCCGTGGGAATTTCGGTCTCCGCCGGGCGGGGACCGGGCCGGGGTGACTGCTGATATCTATCAGCAGGCACCCCGCGCAAATGCCCAGGGGGGTCATTAGACCCCCCCATGTCGGCGATCGGCCGATTCCGGGTCATTACGGGTCTATGGTGACCTGGTGACCCGGAATAGAAGGGTGATCGCGGGTGTCTAAGACCCACGATCCCCCTGTAGCGATAGGAGTGAGGTGGCAGGGTTGCCACCCCTCCTATCTCTGCTATTGGTGGTCTAGACGTGACCACCAATAGCAGATCGGGGGCGGAGGGGTTTACTTTCGGTTTCCCCGTTCTGCCCTCCCACAATAGGCGGGACAGGACGGGGAAACCGACAGGGACCGGCGCCGAAGATCCACTTACCCATCGGCGACGGCAGCGGGAGACGATCAGCGGCGGCAGCGGGCGGCGATCGGCGGAAGAAGAGGACCGCGACGCAGCTCCCTGGATCCAACAGAAGCCGGTGAGTTACTTAGCAACATCTGGAGGGCTACAGTCTGAGACCACTGCAAAGTGATCTCTATACTGTGCACCTCCAGATCTTGCAAAACTACAACTCCCAGCATGCCCAGACAGGAGTTTGCTGTCTGGGCACGCTGGGAGTTGTAGTTTTGCAACATCTGGAGGTCCACAGTTTGGAGACCACTGCAGTCTCTAAACTATAGCTCCCCAGATTTTGCAAAACTGCAACTCCCAGCATGCCTAAACAGCAAACAGCTGTCTCTGCATGCTGGGAGTTGTAGTTGCGATCCCTCCAGCTGTTGCATAACTACATCTCCCAGCATGCCTTTCGGTGATCAGTACATGCTGGGAGTTGAAGTTTTGCAACAGCTGGAGGCACACTGGTTGGAAAATACTGAGTTAGGTAACAGAACCTAACTGAAGGTTTTCCAACCAGTGTGCCTCCAGCTGTTGCAAAAGTACAACTCCCAGCATGCATGGTCTGTCAGTACATGCTGGGAGTTGTAGTTTTGAAACAGCTGGAGGTTTGCCCCCCCATGTGAACGTACAGGGTTCATTCACACTGGCGGGTTTACAGTAAGTTTTCTGCTTCAATATGAGCTGCGGCAAACTTTTCGCCGCAGTGCAAACTCCTAGCGGTAAATTCACTGTAAACCTCTGCCAGTGTGAACGTACCCTAAAAACACTACACTACACTACACTTACACATAATAAATAGTAAAACACTACATTTATACCCCCTTACACTGTCCCCCTAATAAAAATAAAAAAGGAATTGTACGGCAGTGTTTCCAAAACAGAGCCTCCAGCTGTTGCAAAACAACAACTCACAGCATTTCCGGACAGCCACTAACTGTCCAGGCATGCTGGGAGTTTAGCAACAGCTGGAGGCACCCTGTTTGGGAATCACTGGCATAGAATACCCCTATGTCCACCCCTGTGCAATCCCTAATTTAGTCCTCAAATGCACATGGCGCTCTCTCACTTCAGAGCCCTGTCGTATTTCAAGGAAACATTTTAGTGCCACATATGGGGTATCTCCGTACTCAGGAGAAATTGCACTACTAATTTTGGGGGCTTTTTTTCCTTTTACCCCTTATGAAAAAGAAAAGTTGGAGTCTAGACCAGCCTGTTAGTGTAAAAAAAAAATTTTTTTTACACTAACATGCTGGTGTTGTCCTTTACTTTTTATTTTCACTGGAGGTAAAAGGAAAAAAAGACCCCCAAAATTTGTAACGCAATTTCTCCTGAGTACGGAAATACCCCATATGTGGGCGTAAAATGCTCTGCGGACGCACAACAAGGCTCAGGAGTGAGAGCGCACCATGTACATTTGAGGCCTAAATTGTTGGTTTGCACAGGGGTGGCTGATTTTACAGCGGTTCTCACATAAACCCAAAAAAATAAATACCCACATGTGACCCCATTTTGGAAACGACACCCCTCACGGAACGTAACAAGGGGTATAGTGAGCCTGAACACCCCACAGTTGTTTGACAAATTTTCGTTAAAGTTGGATGGGAAAATGAAAAAAAAAATTTCTTCACTAAAATGCAGGTGTCACCCTAAATTTTTCATTTTCACAAGGGAAAATAAAAAAAAAGCCCCCCAAAATTTGTAACCCAATTTCTTCTGAGTAAGAACATACCCCATATGTGGATTTAAAGTGTTCTATGGGTGCACTACAATGCTCAGAAGAGATGGAGCGCCATTAGGATTTTGAAGAGAAAATTTGTCCGGAATTGAAGGCCACTTGTGTTTACAAAGCCCCCATGGTACCAGAACAATGGACCCCCCCCATATGTGACCCCATTTTGGAAACTACACCCCTCATGTAATGTAATAAGGGGTTCAGTGAGCATTTACGCCCCACAGGTGTCTGACATATTTTTGGAACAGTGATCCATGAAAATGAAAAATTTAATTTTCCATTTGCACAGCCCACTATTCCAAAGATCTGTCAAACGCCAGTGGGGTGTAAATGCTCACTGCACCACTTATTAAATTCTGTGAGGGGTGTAGTTTCCAAAATGGGGTCACATGTGGGGGGGGGTCCACTGTTCTGGCACCACGGGGGGCTTGGTAAATGCACATGGCCCCTGACTACCATTCCAAACGAATTCTCTTTCCAAAAGCTCAATGGTGCGCCTCCTCTTCTGAGCATTGTAGTTCGCCTGTAGTGCACTTCAGGTCCACTTATGGGGTACCTCCATACTCAGAAGAGATGGGGTTAAAAATTTTGGGGGGTATTTTCTGCTATTAACCCTTGCAAAAATGTGAAATTTGGGGGGGAAACACACATTTTAGTGAAGAAAAATATGTTTTTTTTTTACATATGCAAAAGTCATGAAACCTGTGTGGGGTATTAAGGCTCACTTTATTCCTTGTTATGTTCCTCAAGGGGTCTAGTTTCCAAAATGGTATGCCATGTGTTTTTTTTTTGCTGTTCTGGCACCATTGGGGCTTCCTAAATGCGACATGCCCCCCGAGCAAAATTTGCTCTCAAAAAGTCAAATATCACTCCTTCTCTTCTGAGCATTGTAATTCGCCCGTAATGCACTTCAAGCAGACTTATGGGGTGCCTCCATACTCAGAAGAGATGGGGTTACAAATTTTGGGGGGTATTTTCTGCTATTAACCCTTGCAAAAATGTGATATTTGGGGGGAAACACACATTTTAGTGAAAACATTTTTTCTTTTTACATATGCAAAAGTCGTGAAACCCCTGTGGGGTATTAAGGCTCACTTAATTCCTTGTTACGTTCCTCAAGGGGTCTAGTTTCCAAAATGGTATGCCATGTGTTTTTTTTTTGCTGTTCTGGCACCATAGGGGCTTCCTAAATGCAACATGCCCCCCAAAAACCATTTCTGAAAAACGTACTCTCCAAAATCCCCTTGTCGCTCCTTCGCTTCTGAGTCCTCTACTGCGCCCGCTGAACAATTTACATAGACATATGACATATGTCCTTACTCGAGAGAAATTGGGCTACAAATATAAGTATACATTTTCTCCTTTTACCCCTTGTAAAAATTCAAAAATTGGGTTTACAAGAACATGCGAGTGTAAAAAATGAAGATTGTGAATTTTCTCCTTCACTTTGCTGCTATTCCTGTGAAACACCTAAAGGGTTAAAACACTTACTGAATGTCATTTTGAATACTTTGGGGGGTGTAGTTTTTATAATGGGGTCATTTGTGGGGTATTTCTAAGATGAAGACCCTTCAAATCCACTTCAAACCTGAACTGGTCCCTGAAAAAAAGCGAGGTTCAAAATTTTGTGAAAAATTGGAAAAGTGCTGCTGAACTTTGAAGCCCTCTGGTGTCTTCCAAAAGTAAAAACACGTCAATTTTATGATGCAAACATAAAGTAGACATATTGGAAATGTGAATAAAAAAAATATTTTGAATATCCATTTTCCTTACAAGCAGAAAGCTTCAAAGTTAGAAAAATGCTAAATTTTCAAATTTTTCATCAAATTTTGGGATTTTTCACCAAGAAAGGATGCAAGTTACCACAAAATTTTACCACTATGTTAAAGTAGAATATGTCACGAAAAAACATTTTCGGAATCAGAATGATAGATAAAAGCATTCCAGAGTTATTAATGTTTAAAGTGACAGTGGTCAGATGTGCAAAAAACGCTCTGGTCCTAAGGTGTAAAATGGCCTGGTCCTTAAGGGGTTAAATGGGAGAACACTTGGGACGACTGACATGGAAAAGGATTTTGGAGTCTTAGTTAATAGTACATTTAACTGTAGTGACCAGTGTCGGGCAGCTGTGGCCAAGGCAAATGAAAACATGGGGTGCATCAATAGGGGCATAGATGCCCACGACAAATAATTCTACCGCTGTACAAATCACTAGTCAGACCACACATAGAATACTGTGTACAGTACTGGGCACGAGTGTACAAGAAAGATATAGTGGAGCTGGAGAGGGTTCAAAGACGTGCAACCAGAGTAATACGGGAAATGGGAGAACTACAGTACCCAGAAAGATTATCAGAATTAGGGTTATTTAGTTTAGAAAAAAGAAGACTTAGGGGAGACCTAATAACTATGTATAAATATATCAGTACAGTGATCTCTCCCATGCTCTATTTATACCCAGGACTGTATCTATAACAAGGGGGCATCCTCTACATTTAGAAGAAAGAAGGTTTCTACACCAGCACAGATAAGGGTTCATTACTGTAAGAGCAGTGAGACTGTGGAATTCTCTGCCTGAGGAGGTGGTCATGGTGAACTCTGTAAAAGAGTTCAAAAGGGGTCTGGATGCATTTTTGGAGAGTAATAAGATTACAGGTTATGGATTCTAGATCTATAGGGACAGAACATGGATCCAGGGATTTATTCTGACTGCCATATTTGGAGTCGGGAAATAATTTTTACCTCTAGTATTAGGGTTTTTTGCCTTCCTCTGGATCAACTCAGTAGGGACTCATTAGGGTTATTGGTTGAACTTGATGGACTTTATTCTTTTTTCAACCTTATGAACTATGTTACTATGTTACTTCAATGTATAAGTGCGGTTCTCAACTGTTTTCATCAACATCTAACATAAAATTGAGGAACTAAATTGAGTAACAGGGTACATGACTATAGCAAGTCCATTTGGAAAAAATCTCAGCAGGGAAGAATTTGGGCACTTATATGTAAGTATAAAAGTAAAAATCCGCATTTATTTTATAGCTTCTCCATGAAATATCCCACAGAACTCCAATATATGAAAACCAGCACATATTGACTGCCTTTCTCAAGCTTTACCAAACCTGGAGGTTTGGGGACCAAAGGAGCTACATAGGAAATGGTGTGCCCTATTGCTTTTTTTTCTTCTTGTTTCTAACAGGGTACATGCTTCTCTACCGCCCCATGTGAATTATTAATGTGGCTTTAATTATGCAACCATATTTTTTACATAATGTTTGTACAGACAACCACTTTTCCTTAGACTTACATGGAGGGCGCTAATGGTAAAAATGAGGATGCAATTTTGTGGATGCATATTTACAATTGAATATGCCTGAAAAAAACAGTGACCCTAGTATAATAAAAAATGCCTCTACAAATTTATGGTATCATTGTGATCAAAACGGCTGAGTAATAAAGTAAACACCTGTCACGTTGGGTAGGGATAGAGTGAAGCGCTAATATTGCCCATACCCTCTTTACCTGCCTACTTGCGAACCCGTCCTAAAAAATGGGTCCACAAACACGATGAAAAACCCTTCCTACTACACACTGGGACAGACAGAGTCAAAATAATTAACTACAATACAGTAGGAGAACAGCTGAAGGCACACAAACTAACAGAGATACAAGAAGACAAACATACAGTCAAATCATAGTCAGTCTAACCAAAGTCGGTAATAAGAGATAGTGAAGTAACAATGCAAACACCAGAAGAGAAGTCAAGAACCAAGCCAAGAAATCAAAGTGCTAAAATAGACAATAGAAATACAGGGAGTGCTAGCTTCAGTCAACTAGTAACTTTCCCAAGCAAAGCACAAGTGAAAGGGACCTCCTTATATATGAGAGTGTAGGTGAAAGGAGAATCCTGATTGATAGAAGAAACCAGAGTACAGATAGGCTGGGAGGAAACCCCAACCACACCCAAGCCGCTCAGGGCATTGTCTCAGTAATCAACATAAACAAAGAACTATGCAGAATTGACCCTACGGGTGCGGACAGAACCAGTCATTACAAAGCCTAACTGAAATTGCAGTGTGAACACTGTAAAATAAATTGCTATTGTACCTCAAAATAGCACCACTAAAAACTACAACTCATCCTATAAAAAAAACACAAGTTCTAAAGCATGTTGATAGAGAGATAAAAAAAAATAACCCTTCTAGTCATGAAAGTGTAGTGGAAGGGAGAAAGTGTTGGCTAAATTCCTGGCTAGAGTGTCCTGGCCACAGGAACAGAAAGTCCTTTACAGGACATTGGATTAAAAACAAAAGAGCAGAGAGTTTGCATGAAAAACAGAAGAAAAACATGAAAGACCAGAGAAAGGTAATACACAAATGTTATTTTACAATTTATGTTAGATAATTAGACAGTAGAAAATAGGTTTTATTGTTAGACCAAAGTTATGCGGCAACTAGTTTACTTATTTAAATTTTCATATTAAATATCTTTAAAAAAATTACATTTGCATGATAATCCAATTTTAATGTGCCCTTTAAGGGGTTAACATATTTACAAGACAAACATTTCAATGAATCTGCAAAAGTGAGAATTTCTAGTTCGGTTGCATAAGGCTGCTTTCATACTTTTATTGTATTATGCATCAGTATTTTAAGTCAAAACCAGAAGGAAGCACAATACCTAGAAAATGGGTGACATTTTTTTTATTTTCCACCCCTTGTTTTGTATACAAATACTGACACAAATATAAAAAAAAAGTAAAAAAAAAAAAAAAAGTGTGAAAATGGAGTATTGAATATGCCAAGGCATTATATGGGTGATGAACAATTACACTGTGACATTCCATATGGGAACAAATTTTTTTTATAAATAATAAAATAAAATGACACAGTAAAAAAAATTATAAACCATTGTCTTTTTCACAGCACTAAAAACAGGCACCCATAAAATACATATTACCTCAAAATAGTGCCAATAAAAATTACAACTTATCCTACTTAAAACAAGCTCACATGCATCTCCATTGATGGAAAAATAAAAAAGTAACCCCCTTTAGCCATGAAAGTGACAGAGTTGGCTAAATTCCCGACTAGAGTGCAAAAAGGAAGTTCTTTACAGGGTGTACATCAGACAATACATATCCATTTATAAGACAGCTGAAAATGGGTTTCATCATCAGACAATCTCTTTACTGTACCAAACTTAAGCAAAAACTAGATTTACTTGAGACATAGTTAAAATCTTAAAAAATGTATTTGGGCGGGGGCCACTGGGGCCATCAGCAGTAGAACCACACTGATGCACACTGTCTCATAGACTGTGGGAGTCTGCTGCAAGCAGAATTCTGCTAGTGAGATGTAGTGTGAACAAGTCGCAAAGGGATTCATATAATTACAAGAGAAAAATAATGACAATGAATGAGCAAAAATGAGAATCGCTTGTTAAGTAGCATAAGACCGCTTAAAAACTTGTGTATTTTGGTCAGTATTTTTATACCAAAACCAGGAGTGAGCACAAAACAGAAAAGGTGTGAATATTTTTAGTACACTATGTTTTCATTTTTAACCCCTTGTTTACAAATAATTGGAAGATAATTTAAAAAAAAACAACACAATTGTGAATATTAATCTACTGTAGGTTTCAAACAAACAGCACAAGGGTCTTTGTAGGCATACAAATCCCTTAGACTCTTTACTACATATGCTATGCAAAAAGTCATTGTAGAAAAATATGAGGTGTAAGGTCAAGTTCACACAGGGTATTTTCAGGTATATTTCATTGTAAAAAAAAATGTGTCCCTAAAATTGTGGAAAGTTTTTGGCCATAATTTTAACATTAATATGCTCTATTTAAGGCTATAGGAGGTGGTTGTGCACACAATATGTGAAAAAATTTATTTTTTACATCCATGTAAAGAAGTGACACTAATTTTAAATGGCTGGAAAAAACACAGGCTTTTTTTGCATTTTGTGTACAAAGACAACCATGGATGTAACACTTTAAAATGAAATGCTCCTGAAAATAAACTGTAGGACCATAGCTTAAAAGATTGCACAAATATATGGTACAGTTCTATGACTACTTCGAAGGTTTGAATGGAATTGGTATAGACTCATGATGCCAAATGACAATAATGAATTTTCCCTCTGCTTTTTGAGAGAAAAAAGAAACTTTAGTAAAGACCAAAATGTTCAATGTACAATGCCTCATATATCTACAATCTGCAGTATCTGTTCCGATCTGATACCTACCTGGGAGCTCACAGGCTTCTCCACACATAGATATTTTGCCTTTGTTACAATCAACCATATTTATAGCTTTAAGAAGAGCCAGTAATACTCCCAAAAGACAAAGTTATACAAAGAAATAATAAGCTATTCCCATGATAAGCAAGTGCAATATTTATAGCTTTATAGTATTCAAAGAGTTGTCTTCAAGACATACAAAGGGAATCTAGAATGTTCAGAGAAAAAAATACAGTGCAAAAAAAAAAAAAAATGCTGTTGCCAGTAAGCTGGAAGTCAATAGGAAAGTATAAAATCCGATACCTACAATGATTTTTTTCCAGAATTGGGCTGTTTTTTTTATTATAGACCTTTATAATTTTTTTACCACATAACAAAGCCATCTCCATATCTGTGGTGTCCAAGCATTTTTGACCACAGCACAAAGCTGCAGCTGACACACCCCCTCCATGTCGTTCTATGGCAGAGCTGGAGATTGCCAAAAGCAGCGCTCCGGCTCTCTTATAGAGCTGCATGGAGGGGGGGGGGGGGTGCTTGGTCGGCACGCCCCATTCATTCTTAGAACTTGGGTGCCATTCAGGAGATCATGGGGTCCCCAGCGGTCAGACCCCCCCACAATTTAACACTTATCCCCCATCCTTAGGATAGGGGATAAATTGCAATATCCCTTAAAGTACTGGTATTTGATTGTAATGTCAAGAGTTAACTGTGTCTTTGTAGAAGGATGACAGGGAATCACATGTTCACTTTGGCCAATCAGGGCCTCCTGCCCTTCTCCACCCAGGTCGGTCCAGATGGGGAGGGGTTAGTCCTGTAGGACCTGTACCTCACCACATGAGAAAAGGCCCAAAAGACCCAGTTGCGACAATTTCTGTTCCAGAGGGACATCCCTCTTTACTAGGATCCCGCCGACCAGGGGGTCAGCCTTCTCAAGTCTAAAGTTTTGGGGAGAACAGAAGTCTCACAGGCTCCCTAACCAAACCACTGATAAAGTGAGTGAAGATCCTCCAGCCACTCCTGTCCACTAAAGTCCACCCTGGCGGTATGCACCCACATTGGATTCCACACAGTGAAGTAGCAAAAGGCAGTGATACACAGCTCCCAAGTCAAGTCTACCTCAGTCAAGTCTAAGTCATTCCAGTCTAGTCAGGTCAAGGCTAGCTCAATCAAGTCTGCCCAAGTCAAGTTCAGACAAGTCTATGGGTGCATTCCCACCTGGCATATACGCAGCGTATTTCACGCTGCGCAAAATTTACAGCAGCATCGGGAAAAATGCTGCGTATTCCTTGCTCACTATACACACAGGGCTTTCCGACGGCAGCCCTATGTGTGTAGTGAGATTTGGAGGCGGGGCCGTGTGCCGGCATGACTGTGATGCGCAGCTCCGCCTCCAAAACTCACTACACACATAGGGCTGCCGCCGGAAAACCCTGTGTGTATAGTGAGCAAGGAATATGCTGAATATACGCTAGGTGGGAACGCACGCTAAGTCACATTTCAGACAAAAAAGGCATGCCATTAAAGCAACTGTGATTCCCTTCTGCATCATTCAGCTAAGTTACACTACAATTGAACTGTACTGTCTGTACCATCTTGCTGCAGTAACTAATACTGAAGTAAAGTTCCAAGTGATTTTCCTAACCTTGCATGGAAGTATTCTTCACCCAGTGCTTGGCACCAGCAACTGCTTTACCTTTGAGTGTGGTGGGTTAACCACTTTGCTCCCTGTTACTTAAGGACCCAGGGCGTACCTGTATTTCAATCAGCAGGCACCCCGCGCAAATAGGCGGGGCAGAACGGGGAAACCGACAGGGACCGGTGATGGCAGCAGGTGGCGATCAGCGGCAGAAGAGAACTGTGATGCGGCTCCCTGGATCCTACTGAAGCCGGTGGGCTGCCTAGCAACATCTGGAGGTTTGTAAATATACATGGCTCCGACTTCAATTCCAGCAAAATTCTCTCTCCAAAATTCCAATTCCTTCTGTTTTGAGACCTGTAGTGCACAAGCAGAGCACTTAACATCCACATATGGGGCGTTTTCTTAACTGGGAGAAATTGGGCTTCAAATTTCGGGGTCCATTTTCTCCTATTACACCATGTGAAAATGAAAAATTTGGAGTAACACCATCATTTTAGTGTTAAAAATCTAATTTTCCACTTTTTCGGCCCACTGTTCAAAAAAAACCCGTGAGGAGTAAGTACTTACTGTAACCCTTGTTACGTTCCTGGAGGGGTCTAGTTTCGAAAGTTGTGTCACATGTGGGGGGTTTCTGCTGTTCTGGCATCATGGGAGGTTTGTAAATGCACATGGCGCCCGACTTCAATTCCAGAAAAATTCTCTCTCCAAAAGTCCAGTGGCGCTATTTCTGTTCTGAGACCTGTAGTGCGCCAACAGAGCACTTAATGTTCACATATGGGGCGTTTTCTTAATCGGGAGAAATTTGGCTTCAAATTTTGGGGTCCATTTTCTCCTAATACCCCTTGTGAAAAAAAAATTGGGGTAACACCATCATTTTAATGTTAAAAATAAAATTTTCAATTTTTGCATCAAACTTCAATGCAAAGTTATCAAACACCTGTGAGGTGGTAAGGCTCACTGTACCCGTTGTCACGTTCCTTGAGGGGTGTAGTTTCCAAAATAGTATGGAATGTGTTTTTTTTTTTTTTTTTTTTTTGCTGTTCTGGCACCCTGGGGAATTTCTAAATGCAACATGCTCCCCAAAAACCATTTCAACAAAATTCGCTTTCAAAAAGCCAAATTTTGCTCCTTCTCTTCTGAGCATTGTAGTGCTCCAGCAGAGCACTTAACGTCCACATATGGGGCATTTTCTTAATCAGGAGAAATTGGGCTTCAAATTTTGGGGTCCATTTTCTCCTATTACCTCTTGTGAAAAAGAAACATTTGGGGTAACACCTTCATTTTAGTGTTAAAAATCAAATTTTCCATTTTCACGTCCAACTTCAACGCAAAGTCGTCAAACACCTGTGAGGTGTTAAGGCTCACTGTACCCCTTGTTACATTCCTTGAGGGGTATAGTTTCCAAAATAGCATGCCATGTGGGGGTTATATTGCTGTTCTGGCAACATGGGGGCTTCCTAAATGTAACATGGCCTCCAAAAACCATGACAGCAAAATAAAAAAAATCCCACAGTTGCTCATTCCCTCTTGAGCCATGTTGTGAGCCCGCAGAGCACTTTATGTCAACATATGAGGTATTTCCGTACTCAAGAGAAATTGGGCTACACATTTTGCAGCACTTTTTCTCCTTATACCACTTGTAAAAATGAAAAAAAAATGGGGCTACAAGTACATGATAGTGTAAAAATGCAGATTTTGATTTTTCTCCTCCACTTTGCTGCTATTCTTGTGAAACACCTAAAGGGTTAACAAACTTTCTGAATGTCATTTTGAATACTTTGAGGGGTGTAGTTTCTATAATGGGGTCATTTATGGGGCATTTCTCACATTAAGGCCCCTCAAATTCACTTCAAACTTAACTGGCCCCTGAAAAATTCAGATATTGTTATTTTCGGCAAAATTTTGAAAATTGCGGCAATAATTTGAAGCCCTCTTATGTCTTCCAAAAGTAAAAACATGTCAACTTTATGATGCAAACATGAGGTAGACATATTGTATTTGGGAATCAATATTACATTTATTTGGTATGTCCATTTTCCTTACAAGCAGAGAGTTTCAAAGATAGAAAAATGCTAAATTTACAAAATTTTCATGAAATTTGGGATTTTTCTCCAAGAAAGGATGCAAACAACAACAAAGATTTACCGCTATGTTAAAGTAGAATATGTCATGAAAAAAACAATCTCGGAATCAGAATAAAAAGTAAAAGCATCTCAGAGTTATTAATGCATAAAATGACAGTGGTCAGAATTGCAAAAAAAGGGCTGAGTCCTTAAGGTGAAAATGGGCTAAGTCCCTAAGGGGTTAAGTGTGTTTCGAGTAAACAAATTATACCCGGTAAGTGTTTTTTTTTAAATTATATCTCCTATCGATACCTTTTTATGTTTAACCCCCAAACCCCTTGCATTCCATACCATTATGCTCGTACACATCCTATCCTCCCCTTTTTTTTTCATTCCCTACAGGGGTGAGAGGAGGAGAGAGAGAGAGAGAGAGAGAGGGGAGAGAAAAAAAAAACACTACATCAACCTTCCAGTTTTTTAAAACCATCCCCCCCCATTTCCCCCAATTGACCTGTCCCAATCTCTGACATGTCCCTGTCCTAACATGTACCCCCCTCCCCTCCTGTCCCCATAGAATTTTTGCATTAATCTTTCAGCCCTCCCTTTATCTATATTTATCTAGTTTTTAAGCCCTGACCATCCAATTGACTGCTTCTTCTGGATTTTGAAAAAATATAATTGTTTCTTTATATACTACCCGCAATGTTGCGGGGAACATAAGGGAAAATCTAATACCATTAAAATACATTCTTTTTTAACTTCCTTGAATGCCATACGCTTTTTTTGTGTTTCAAATTAACAATCAGAAATTGTTATACGTTATTGTTATACGTAACATTACTCTTCTCTCTCAATGTCCGCAAAATCCTTTCCCTATCTCCTTCATTTGATAATTTTATCAGTACCATTCAAGGTTTACAGCCCTGTGTGAGTGGTTGCATCGGAACCCTGTGGGCTCTCTCAATAACAAATGTGGGGGATATTTTCCCCTATCCACATTCCTCAGTTATCCATTTTTGTAGAAAGCCCCTCTGTCCCCTCTGGAAGGCCCACCAGTCTCAAATTCCCTCTCCTAGATCTATCCTCCTTTCAATGTCTGTATTTAATCCTGTAAATCTGACACTCTATCCTCCATTTCTTTAAATCTTTCCCAAAATTTTCTCACATCATCCCTTATTAATGTTACATCTGACCCTATACTTCCTATATGATCAGCTAGACCCTCAATAGATGTGTTACATTTTGCTATTGCCTCCAATATTACTTTTATCGTCACTGTTGGGCCTTCCTCTTCTACTACATTTTCCCTTACATTTTGCTTCCCTTTCTTATTTCTCCCAGTTAGTGTTGGTGATACCATATATTTATCCATTTTCCCTATGTTCTTATTTTCTTTTACCAGGCTTATAGAGTTTCTTCTTGGGGGCATTTTAATTTTGACCCTAGCTACAGCAGTACATTAGTGCAAGTAGTACATTAATAGATTAGTTCACATATAATGCTTCATTTCCACTTCGCTTGTTGTTTATAATTACAATCACAATTCACTATATTAACAAAGGTCCCTTCCCACCATGTTCTCACCATGTCAGGGTTCGCACAAAAAAACCTGGTCAAATCTGCATATCTATTAATGAAGCATTAATAAATAAATCTACATATATGTTAATGAGGTGGTAGTGTAATAGATGTATTCCATGTAAAAAATGTTCATTTAGGAGCCAGCCCCCCTTCCCCATCTGCTCCTTCCGGTATCTTGGCCCCCACCATCGTGTAGAGGAAGTGGAGTGCCACGAGAACAAGGCACATTCCTCATGATATTTGCTCACTCCCTATATGCTAGAACATCCCACTAGTGAGGGTGGGAACTTATGTTAATGACAAAGGTGATATAAACTTGAACGATTTGAAATAAAGCTCAGTGGAAAGCACACAGAAAACGCAGAAGCATATGAAACCGACAATGGCTCTGTCTGATTTACTTCTCTATGCTTCGGTATATACATTCTGTATACGGATTTGGCCGGGAGTAAGGGTGGTTTCACACCACGTTTTGTACCTAAGGTTCCTGTATACGGCTGGGAGGAGGAGGGGCGGGGCTTAATCGCGGCGCCCACACTCAGCCGTATAGGGGAACCGTATTTAATGCATGTCTATGAGCCGACCGGAGTGAACCGCAGCCTCCGTTCGGCTGCATTTTCGGCCGTATGCGGTTTCCCGACTGCAGGCAAAAACGCGGTTGACCACGTTTTTGCCTGCTGTCAGGAAACCTTATACGGCCGAAAACTGTATGTGAGTGAGTGAGTACGCAGGATCCTGGCGGGAGGGACTGGGTCATAATCGGGGAATGAATTGCAAAGTAAATTGTCGTAAGTAGCCAGTTGGGTGTCTGGGATGAGTAGACATGCATTGCTAGGATAAAGGCTATCATAAGTAGGCGGCAGCAGTCTAGAACAGAGTGGCGCTGGATGCCAGATGCTGTTGTAAATAGACGCTGGATGGGAGCCTAGGATAGGGGGACTTTCTGCAATATTACTGGGACATGTCCCATTATAACTGATTGAATATATGTATTTTTTTATGTGTCCACAGATTATTGTATAGCCAATTCAGACGAAGAGGGGGGGAAAAAACTTCCCTTCTAAAACTAGAGTAAGGGGTTTTTGAGAGGGCTTTAGTTGCCAACAGCTGGGGGCACCCCATGGCTTGTTGGTTTCTGGTGGGTATGAGACAGAGGGGGCTGCAGCTGCAAGGAGGGAGCTGTGGAATGTGCAGAAGTAACCTGACCTCACTGATAGAATTGCATATGGAGAGGAAGTGGGGGAAGGGAATTTCACAGAGTTGTATAGAAAGAAAAGGAAGTTTTGATGGAAAGCATGTGGTGAGTTCAAAATGTAATGGATAAATTATAGATATTAAGGCAGTTGCAAGTTTGAAATATATTGATGGTTGATAGGATAAGAAGGTGTATATATATATATATATATATATATATATACAGCAACAGAAGAATGCAGCAGCACACTGCCAGCACAAAGATATAGGTGAAACATGAATATGCAGTTAAAACATGGAGAGCTATACAGCTATGGTGTAATAGATGCAAATGTGAAACTATGAAATAGTGAGGCACTTAGCTCGCAAATTTGTCTCCGCCGGCGGTCAAATAGCTTGGACCGTCCCAACGCGATAAGGTGGCCTCATTGGGACGGACCCTACACTGTGAATATGCCTCTGTGTGAACAGTTCAGGAAGCATGGCAGGGTCTGAAACATCCAAGACACCTTATATACACACCTGATAGAGGTGGGTGGGGCCAAGGCCAACATGGAGGTAGCCACTCCCCTGTATGTGCAATACAGACAAAGAATAAGTCAGCCAGCACTTTAGTTGATACCAAACTATTATATGGACCTGGCCTACAGGTGCACGCTACTAGGCTAGATATACAGCAACAGAAGAATGCAGCAGCACACTGCCAGCACAAAGATATAGGTGAAACATGTGGTGAGTTCAAAATGTAATGGATAAATTATAGATATTAAGGCAGTTGCAAGTTTGAAATATATTGATGGTTGATAGGATAAGAAGGTTTATATATAAGGTGTTGGCTGAAAGTATGATGCAAATATTTAGGTATTGAAGTTAACACTGATGTACAGACATACATTTGTTTATAAACTGGTGATAGGATAGTGAGAATTACCATATCTTCAATTAAGAGAGCCTTTGCATTAAGATGGGCGGATGCCATGAAGGGAAAACGGAAATTGATTGAGGGGGGAAGTAGTGTGAAAATTGAACTGTCTGTATAATACTATTATTATGGAGCTAAGAATCCCTTATGGAGTGACACCTTAAGATCATAACCCAGATTTTACCTTTCTTCATCCCATGCTTTCTCTCTCTTTCACTTTCTGGAGTTAGCCATGATGCTGCTAGCCTCTGCCACATGCTTACTCCTTATGGGGGGCAGTCATGTTACCACTCCCAGAAGTGAAATTCCTCCCCCAGCAGCCATTTTAGCTCATTCAATTAGTTCCCACCTCCACTCCCTGGCAGCCATTTTAACACACCTAGTATAGTGAAACATGTATGATAAAGTAGGAATACATGGAGTATGACCAGTGAATGGTTTCTTCTGGTGAAGCTATGTATGTACATGTTTATGTCATAAAGAACCTATTTGATGATATTTTATTAATCTCTTAATAAGTTTGTTTTCGCAGGAGTGCAAGATGGATAAAAAAAGGAAAATAAATTTATAAGGAAATGCAATTAACTGTCTGATTATATTATAGGAGTAACGAGAGAAGTGTGGCCAAGGAGAATAAAATAAAACGTAAAATAAATTAAAAAGTGATCACTGTTTAATTAATGAATATTACCTTAAGCATTTAAAATCAGCTAATGGTTTATTGATTATAAATAATGCGCATTGAAGATAATTTTTCCCAATTTTTTGAAAGATCTCTGTATATTTTTATTCTTTTACATTTTGTTTTTGGTGAGAATGTGGGCCCTGTGTGTGTTGCATGTTGAGTATTTGTAAATGTTGGTATTGTTACATGTTACATGTGTATGGTATGTCTCCATGTAGGCACTGATTGCTCAAGAATTTTTGAGGAATGACCAAACCGAAAGAAAGACAAATAACCAGACTCAAAGGGATGGTGACCAGTTACATAGAGGAGTGGGAGGAGAAAGGCGGGGCTTATAGGAAGATTGACAGAACAGCCTTGGTCTAATGAAACACAGGCACATTAAATTGAAGGAACTACAAATCTACTGTTTAAACTTGAATGTGTTATAGTACCTGCATACACAATGTGATATACCTATACATTCTGCATTGTATTTATTTGAATAACATCAATTTTAAGTGAATAACTTTATAATGACATTTAGTGTAATACGAAGATGCTGATTGTCTTGAACTTATAAGGTTAAAAAAATTTAATAAAATTTCAAGAGCCATGATAGGATATCAGAGAGTCCATGGTTGATGCTGAGTTATAAATGTAAGTTTGTTCCAAGTAATGTAAAGAAGTAATACAAAAGACAGGATATATGGTGACCACACGCAGAATGAAGTTCTACTGCAATAAACCACTCGATCTGACCATGTGGTTCAGAGAAGTAGAGTTGAAGGTATTCACTGAGATGTGTAAGATATCTAAAGGTATGACACAATGAGTACGGGTACACTTTAATTACCACCCACAAGTATGGGCCTATTGAAGTAAAAGTGTTCTTGAATCCTTGAGTGAACCAATCTGTAGTTTGTAATTCAAGTGTTCAAAGTCCGAGAGCGGCCAGAGAAAGTGGCCATCGTAAAGATCAGAGACACATGAAGGAAACAGCCCCAGAAGCCAACGGGACTGAATGGTGAAGGAGGCTGCCAAGGGTGCAGTGCTCCTGTTCCCCCACAATGATGGTACAAAGTGTACAGGTAGATGGGCAATGTGGAATTTTCTGGTTAGGTCTCTTGCAGGAACCAGCTATGCATGCTGAGAGAGACCAATGGAAGAAGAAAGAGGTGGTACAGGGAAAAAAAGACGGCATCCAGAGAGAGTTGGTAAGAAAATGTATGTTCCAGCAGTCTTGTACCCCATGGTAACATATATGGCCCCATACACTAAACAGCGGGGAGCTATGTGCATAGTAAAGTCAATACATTGGGTCGCCTTAGGATTCAACAATGCAGAAAGAAGGTTTGTACAGACGTCATCATTTACATCTGACATATGACCTAGGTAAAAACAATTAAGGTACCTGACCAACACGTTCCATAATCATCTTACCTGTTTCAGAGAATATGAGTTGACTTCATCTAACTGCCTGGGGTAGGTCAATATCAGTATCTCCTTGTCTAATTGTACTGATCCCTTACCGTAGATACAGTAAAGTATACTATTAAGAACCTTTTGTAAAATTGGACCTAGTTCAGATTCTGTAATTGCCACCCATTTCTTCAAAACCTATGCAGGAAATAAGTGAGGAAAGAGATGATTGCATATGATGATCCCATGTAGATGTATCTCTGATAACTGTTAAATCTATGTCTGTGCATAACTATGGTTGTTACAAAAGGAAAAGATAATCACAACGGATTATTGACATTGTATGAGGAGAATCAGTAGGTGAACATGTACAAATAGCAGGATGAGTAAATAACTATCATAAAGTATGGGATACTTGGGGATATGAAGCTTAGAGTCAAATTAGAAGGGAATTAAACTGGGGAATACACATTAGTCAAGACACGTCTACCCATACCATTTCCATTACCCCGAACCTACAAAGGGATCCAAACCACACTTTAGAAATAAACGAGTAGACCCTGCTGAGAGTTTTAATACCTTTGTGTATATTGATGTTAAGGAGTCCCAAGGGGGGCCCCAGATGAGTTTTATAGCTATAGGTCAAGTAAAAAGCCAGAGTTGAGTCAATAATATCCCAGATTTCCATAAGTAAAAATAATTATATCTATTATAACCAACAAAGATTAATACATTTCTTTGTAAATGCTCTTTAAGGTTAGGCCGAACAACTAAGAGTCACATCCGCTATAATATTCAAAATGGTACGGCATTAGATATGATGTATGGTGTAAGAGGAAAAAGGGGGGTATATAAAATGTTCGGGGAGACTTGTTTCATATATATCTCAGCCAATATAGGACCGGTAAAATAACCATACTCATAATTCTAATAATCTTGCTTTGTTGTGTGTTGTGTTTTGCCTTGCCTAAAGAAGAAAAAGTGTGAGACGACCGTCAAGAATGCCACGCCAGTGATGACAAATGAGGACTTTGAGATTACAGTTGAAGCCTATACCCCATTACAGAGCTTCAATGCCATCTATAACACCAGTGACCCATAGGGACAGCATCTGACTCCATATGTGTAAATTCTGAGGCTAAGGGGGTCCATGGACAAGCCATGGGTCATCTAAAGTACAGTGAAACGTTCGAGAAAACACATTGGGGCAGATGAGTTAGGATGATGGAAATTAGAGAAAGGTAAAATAATAATTTTTAGGGGGGCTTGTAATAGATGCATTCCATGTAAAAAATGTTCATTTAGGAGCCAGCCCCCCTTCCCCATCTGCTCCTTCCGGTATCTTGGCCCCCACCATCGTGTAGAGGAAGTGGAGTGCCACGAGGACAAGGCACATTCCTCATGATATTTGCTCACTCCCTATATGCTAGAACATCCCACTAGTGAGGGTGGGAACTTATGTTAATGACAAAGGTGATATAAACTTGAACGATTTGAAATAAAGTTCAGTGGAAAGCACACAGAGAACACAGAAGCATATGAAACCGACAATGGCTCTGTCTGATTTACTTCTCTATGCTTCGGTATATACATTCTGTATACGGATTTGGCCGGGAGTGAGATAACTACAAGAACACTGATATAATCCACTTCATTAGTAGATAAATTCCTGCCTCCAGGCCAGTTGCAATCAAAATTCACTACATTAGCATATATCTCATCCCACCGTGCTCTCACCACTGCGGGGTTCACACGCACACACAAAAAAGTGGTAAAATCTGCATATCTGTCAATGAAGTGTTAGTAAATTAGTTACTACAATAAGGCAAAGTACAGCCACAGATCAGAAGTATCAAATGGTTAAGACTCTTTTAGAAGCAAATCCAAATGCACGGCAGGGTTCCCACCAAAAAAAAAATACATGGTCAAATCTGCATATCTGTTAATGAAGTTTTAGTGAATTAATTCCTGTGTCCAGGCCAGTTACAATCACAATTTACTGCATTAGCAAGTACCTCTTCCCACCATGCTCTCACCATGGCGGGGTTCACAAAAAACAATGTGGTCATACTCTGCATGTCTATTAGTGAAGCATTAATGAGTTAATTCCTTCCTCAAATCTGTTAATGAAGCATTTTTAAATTACTGAATTGAGGCAAAAGATATAGGAATATAAAACTTCTGAGACCTCCATTGGAGCAGTTCCAGGGGTATTAAATAATTCATCCCTTTTATCTATTTCTGGGGGGAAAAATTGAGATTGGAGCTGTCTCACCCATCTTGGAGCTTTTTCCTCAGTCCTTACTGTACTTCTTGCTGAGCTCTCACCACTTCAAGGAATGGGAATGGATAACGCTGCAGGGGTCTGTCAGCCACCTCTCCACCTCTCCATGCTGGCTGCATGGAACGCTGATCTCCCATCCTCTGCCCCGGCTCCTGTCACAGACACCTTCACCTTCACACCCTGCCACCACAAAACTTTGGCGTCACGAACAGGATACGGGTGTGTGCCTTATACTTAAAGCCGCAAGTCCTTCCCCCCATGTCTGAGTCTGAACTGTGTCCAAAGAAAATTGCATGCAGTTATGAAAAAGTTTGTGCCAGAAAAGTGTACGGGACTTTGTTACTGAAATGTGTCTATACCAGGGCACTGAAAAAATAGAGAGGGAGGTGAAGAAAACTGTTTTGTTTACTGTGAGGAAGCCTGCAAGAGTTAAATTAACAATTTGCAAAGCCAGGCCTGAAGCCATGTTACGTGCCAAAATGTGTACCTGAAAGAGTAAATCTTATGGTCAAGAAGCACGCAAAAGGTCACCGCCAGAGCCAGCGTCCCGCCCCTGGGCGTGGAGATCATGTTGCTGTGTCCAGTCCGAGGGGGAATTTGAAAGGTCCGCCCCTTGTTGCCAGGGGGGGCGGACGAAGAGGAGGCACCACTGAGTCGCTGATGACGTCCTTCCGGCAGGTGGCCATTTTGTCAGAGACAAGTATGAGAAGCGACGGAGAGCATGACCTCTTCAGTTCACCGGAAGCACTGGCGGAGTCCCAGCAAGCCATGTGTGCCTAGAATCCCAAGATGGAACTGGAGCTTGTTGCAGAGGGAATGAAAGCAGGAAAATCCCTGGGTGCAGCCATACAGTGGATCCCGGTCAAGTACCTGCGGCTACACAGACGCTTGAGAAAAGTAAGTCACTGGTACCGGGGGGGGGGGGGGGCCTTTATACACCCTGTAGTGCCCAGCAGAGCCCCTGAAGATTTGCAGCATAAGGGGAAAGCACTATATGGGGGGTCCCAACCAATATTGACCAGGACGCTGCAGCCCCGCACTAAGTATCTTAAAGTGCAAATAACCCTTAGTCCACCAGGAGGCTCAGCCATGAGAAAAAAAAATAGTGTCCCAAGATTAAAGCCCATGTAGCTGCACAGATCGCAGCTACCTTCTCTGTCTCTGCTGCATTGGAGTCACAAAGAAGCAAAACAATCAGGGCAAAAGGACACCCCCTGCCTAGGATCAACAAGTCTGTCATATTCATAAAAAGATTATGGAAATCATGACCCGAGAGGTGCACACAAAAGACCTGAAGGAAATTGTTAACACACTGATTCCAGGCATCCTAGGCCAAGCCAATGAAAAGGCCTGTCAATCTATTTATCCTCTTCATGACATCTATTTCAAGATAGGACTACTCATGTGAGCCAGGAGGTTTGGCCTGATCATCGTGCACCAACAGAAGTACCCAGGCCTACTCCTGCTGTCAAGGAGGTGTGGCCTAACCAGCAGGTACTTACAAAAGTGCCTCGGCCTACTCCAGCAGTTGCGGAGGTTTGGCTGGACCAACAGGCACCCACAGTTCCTCCCCCAGTGTCGCAAGCTGCTGTGGTGCAAGTGGTGGTCACAGTCAGTCCGACTATCACTGACTCGCGTTTGTCCCATGTTTATGGAACACTAATGTCGATCCCATGCGGGGAGCCCAGTCTCGCAACTCTAGGTTTATGTCCCAACCTTGTTCCCAGTCCGACAGGTGAGGCTGTGAAAGAAAGTTATAGCTATAACTTGTGTACAGTAACTTCACCAGACTTGGTTGTATGACTAATTGACTTGTGTGTGTAAGCACAAACTCTTGTTATTTCAGCTTCTACAGTAACGTTGAAGCACAGTACCTGACGGACCCGTCAAGAAAAGTTTCTTTTCAGTAACCAAGCTAGAAAGTGTTGTGCCTGGCTTCGGCCGAGAGACTCCTTAGGTACAGGAGAATTGACATGAACTCTATAGTGTTTTGGACTGCTGAGCAATACATGGACAGTCGTGTAGATATTCCAAAGTAATATATTTAGTTGCTAATGTGTGCAAGAAAATAAAAACAAAGGGTTATGGTCTTGTACTGAAATGCTTATGGTCCTGCATCATAACTGTTATGGTCTAATAAAATTTATATAAATTGTTGTACACAAAAAGTCATAGTGTACAGTATTTTTCTGATGTACTGGTAGTTTTCTTGGAGGGGTTATCCTGAATCAATCGGAAGAAGCAACATTTCACCCCATCACCAGCATCATGTACAGTAAACAGTAAAGTTGTGTACTACACATAGTCACCAGTACACATAAAAGTCAGTACACATAAAATACACCTAAAGTCATGTACAGTAGGATTGTAAAACTCACAAACACACAATCCTCACAAATGTCATGTGTTTCAAATGTCAAATGTAATATTTCTTGTGTCTTCGTGCTAAGGATGCTTTAATGGCCAGAAGGTATTCCTGTTACTCACAGAAGCACATAATAAAAGTCAAAGGTAACAGAATTTCAAATGTTATCTGAAAAATGTCTAGCATAACAAAATGTCTAGCATTAAATATAGCCAGTGTTCTGGGGAGAAGTGTGTAATGCCAAGGGACCCCAGTGGCCAAGGCATTGGGCACAAAGCCTCCGGCAACCCAATACGCCAAATGTCAAGTCTAGTAATGTATAAAGTGTTGTAATGCATAGTCAAATGTCATAAAATGCATAGCCATAGTCTAATGTTATGATATACATAGTCATAGTCCATGAGTCGTGTTTATACCATAGTCATAGGTATGTCATTATTCTCCGCTGAATGAAAAAAATTAGAGCATGTATGGACATTGATATAAAGACTCTATTCCATTATCAGTTTTCATTAACCCCTTAAGGACTCAGGGTTTTTCAGTTTTTGCACTTTCGTTTTTACCTCCTTACCTTTTAAAAATCATAACCCTTTCATTTTTCCACCTAAAAATCCATATTATGGCTTATTTTTTGCATCACCAATTCTACTTTGCAGTGACATTAGTCATTTTACCCAAAAATTCACGGCAAAACGGAAAAAAAATCATTGTGCGACAAAATCGAAGAAAAAACGCCATTTTGTAACTTTTGGGGGCTTCCGTTTCTACGCAGTACATATTTTTTTTTCTTCAAAACATTTTATTCATAGAAGCAAAGTGCATCAGATAACATACAACCGTAGCAATGCTGCATAGGACATGTCATAAAATAGAATTACGATATTACAGAAATGTAGAGACATGTAAGAGCACTTAACTTCCGTCTTTTAACGTCTAGACAGTAAGTTGCAGTATACCATCAATGCAAAGAACTGTTACCATAAAACATAACATATAACATGACCCAACCTAATCTGTCACAACAATTTCTGTTTCCTCACGTGTCTACATCTCAGTCAGACCCTGCCAGGCTCTGGATGTTGTCCTCCTATCAATCAGCTAAGTGACCAGGTTTTAAATCTGTACGTCCCGACCTGTGACCCCGATAATAGCTAGGATGCTAATGCGCTAAATGAGCGGACACTTATGCGGGTAGTTCCAGATTTCCTAAGGAGCCCTTTAACCGTTCTATAGAGAACCATGCCGATGATTTAAAATGTATTATAATCCTGAGCCTTTCACTTTCATCAGGCAAATGTTGTAAGTATCTACACCATTTAGCAAAAAAGGATTTGGCATGTAGTTCCGAATTTCTAATTGCTAGCAGTAACTCCTTATGTAGTACCACATGTACCTCATTGAGAACTTCTGTCAAGGTCGGGACAGTTGGTACAAGCCAATGTCGTAAGAGACACTGTTTCGTCACCAGGAACACTAGATGAATACCCCTGTGCAATTTACCTCTGTCAGGTGGGTCAGAAGCTGTCGGAGGAAGAAAATGGAACAGGTAAAGTTCAGGTGTGAGCGGGAAGTCGTGGTCCCAGACGTCATAGACATATCGTCTCATACCCTCCCAAAGCTGCTGTACTCCCGTACACTCCCATATACAGTGCCATAAATCTGCATCAATTAGCTTACACTTAGGGCAGTGGGTGAGATATGGGGAGGGGGTGGATGGCCCTTCCATTTAAAAGCGTATGTAGCCTTATGCATAATCCTCCATTGCATTTCTCTGAGTTGAGCACTTGGGGTGGCTCCAAATGCTGCCGCCAGACCTTCTGTAGACAACATCTGTAAATCAGGATTATCAATATAGGTCGACCATTTGGTCAGCGATTTGGCAGCTGCTCCCTTTAACGCTACATCCCTGATGTTTGCGTAGATGAACGAAAGGGAGCAGCTGCTGACGGACCTACCCAATATACTATCAAATGGATTTCTCCTTTCTGCGGTGGCATAACTCTTATTCAGGCTATGAAAGAAAGAACAAAATTGATTATAGAGCCACTGATGGGAGGCGGGCAGAGCATATTTTTCACTAAATTCCCCCCACCTCAACAAGGAGCCATCCTGGGTTGACAAAAAGTCATTAAACGAGAGGATGTTTTTGTTCTCCCACACTTTACGGTTCAGGTTAGTTGCACAATGTTTCAGGGTAGGGACATGCCATAGCCCCAAAAATCTCGATAGACGCCAAGACAAACCATAAAGCTTGCGAACCGATTTCCACGTTGCGATGGTATCGCGGTACAGAGTATTCTGGCGGATTACCCCAGGAATATCCCTGTAAGAGAGGTGGAGCAATGTTGGAAGGGAGCCTATGGGACAGAGATCTTTCTCAAGTACCGTATTGGAGAAATATCCTGTGTTCAGGGACCAGTCTCGGACATGACGGAAAAGCGCTGCCAGGGTATAGAAACGTACGTGAGGCAACTTCAGTCCCCCTACCTCCTTGCCCAAACATAAAATATCATAAGACACTCTCGGTCTCCTGCCCGCCCAGACAAATTTAGAGAAACTAGAGTGAATCCTTTTGACGTCGTCATGATGTAATAACAATGGGATTGTCTGCAACAGGTAGAGAAGCTTCGGGAAGCACATCATTTTAATCAATTGCACTCTACCCATCATAGACAACGGCATCGATTTCCATTTGTCCAGTTCCCTTTCGATTTTGGCAATGAGGGGAGGATAGTTTAAATTATAGACAGACAGAGGGGTGCGCCCTATTTTAATCCCTAGATATGTGATATAATTTCTGGCTACTTGAATCGAGATATCAGAGAGCCCCAAGTGACCACTCGATCCCAGGAACAATAGCTGACATTTAGAGGCGTTGATTTTGTATCCAGAAAAGGTACCAAAGTGTTCTAAGAGTGCTAGCACTGGTTTAAGCTGTGCAATTGGATTTTCCAAGTATAGCAGAGTGTCGTCTGCAAAACAATTGATTTTTATCTCATGCTCCCCCACCATTATGCCTTTAAAAGTATCAAGTTGTAGAAAGAATTGTGCCAGGGGTTCTAATGCTAGGTTAAAGAGGAGGGGCGACAATGGGCATCCCTGCCTCGTCCCTCTGTGCAAAGGAAACGGTTGGGACAAATACCCGGGTAGGTGGATTCTGGCCATGGGATTCGCATAAAGGGCCCTCAGAAATACTCAAAATTGTCCCAGTATACCAGCTCTCGTTAAGACCATGTCCAGCCAGACCCAGTTAACATTGTCGAAAGCTTTTTCAGCATCGAGCGCTAACAATGCTGGAATCTGACTGGAAAATGCTCTGGAGGATACCGCATTTTGTACCGCCAACACTGTACGCAGGTTGAAAACTGCTGCCCTACCCTTAACAAAACCCACTTGTTGCATCCCAATTAATTTTGGTAACAGCAGAGATAACCTGTTGGCCAATATTTATGATAGTAATTTGACGTCTACGTTTATTAAAGAAATGGGGCGGTATCCCTCCGGAAGGGAGGGATCCTTACCCAATTTATGTAGAAATTTAATATAGGCTAGGGTACCCGAAGGAATTAGGTCTCCAGTGTTCAAGATGTTTGTGTAAACCGCCTGAAGCGTAGGGCTTACTTTGTCCTTTAATAATTTGAAAAACTCACCGGAATACCCATCCGGTCCCGGAGCTTTCTGACTTTTTAGTGTTTGGATTCCGGACGTGATTTCATCCAATGAGATAGGGGCGTTGAGCAAGTACCTGTCCTCTTCCGTTAACGAAGGTAAAGTAAGTTTGTCTAGAAATAACCTGGCAGCCTTCTCGTCACAGGGTTGGTTACTATATAGGGTTTCATAAAATTTTTGAAAAACTCCCACCACCTCTCTGGGGCGTTTACGGAGTACCCCCAAATGATCAAAGAGGGGTCTAATTGGGGCCACAGATCTCTGTCCCCTAGCCATGTTAGCTAAGAGCTTTCCAGCCTTATTACCATATCTATAAAATTCTGCTTTGAAAATATCACCATGTAACTTCTCTACAGCTGCCAGAGCTGTGTCGAAGTCCCTCTGGGCTTGTATCCAGGCCTGTCTAGTCTGTGCAGAACGAGACACCTTAAAATCCGTATAGCTCCGTCTAAGGACCTCAGTTAAAGCGTTGTACCTGTCTCCCGCCCTTTTCTTGTTAAATGCAACATGGGCTATTATCTTTCCCCTCAGAACCGCCTTACCCGCCTCCCATAAAAGGCATGGGTCATCTGCATGCACCACATTATCCTGGAGATACTCCTCCCACCAGTGGCCCAATAGCTGCGCAAAGGATTCGTCCTTAACTAGAAAAGATGGGAACCGCCACACTTTATCTGATCCAGGTGGGTATGTAGGGATTACCTCCACCCCCACAGGTGCATGGTCTGATATCACCATATCATGGATGCGGGCCTCAGTTATCCTAGACAGGAGAGGCTGTGAAACCAATATATAATCTAATCTAGACCATGACCCATGCGAATGGGAATAATGCGTGTACTCCCTCTGAGTTGGATGGTGATGTCTCCATACGTCAAATAAGTGCACTGCCTGAGCAAGAGAGGTCATATGAGACTCCGGAATGGGCATAAGTGTCTGGGTCCCTCTCCTCCTGTCTTCTAGTACATTCATAACTGAGTTGAAATTCCCCCCCTATTACAATGTCCGTCGTCTGGTCGCCCCGAATCCGATTAGTTAAATCGTCAAAGAATTCAGTTTTATTCGTATGCGGCCCATAAACATTGTAAATACCCAGTAGAGTGTCTCCCTCTTCCAGAAGTAGGTATTGTAGCAAGCCCCTTCCATCTTCCCAATGGGAGCGAACAGACTGTGCAAGCTTTTTATGTAATAATATCACCACTCCCCCTTTTCTACCATCAGCCGGTGAACCAATGACCTCTCCAACCCACATCTTTTTGAGCCTCGCAAAGTCTTCCTGTAACAGAAGTGTCTCCTGGAGCAACGCTACATCAGCCCTTAATCTCTGTAGGTGTCTGAGTACCATGGAGCGCTTTCCAGGAGACCGTAAACCCTTTACATTCCAAGTAAATATTTTCATACTATATGCACATGGAAAAGTGGATATCAAGCAAGGCTATACATAAATATATGTTAGGATAAGAGAACAACTTGGCAGATGAGTACTCGGTACTAAGATGTAGCAAATCTGGCATATCATTGTGAGAGCTATAAACAATAATTACAATTACCCCCCACCCGCCTCCCTCAGAACCCCCCAACAGAAAAAAAACAGTAAATCTGAATAACTACAGAACCATCAGTGAGCACGCTGTCTTCCAGACTTCACTTTTTTCGTGAACAAAACTGGGGAGCTCACACCCCCAACCACTCACGCTTAATAGCGACCTCAGCATACTCAAACACATAGGAGACAGACCGCGACCAACAACAGGGTATACACAGCGACACGAACACAAGGGATAGGGGAACTGCTGGCAAACAGAAATACGCAGGGGAGACAAGAGATAGACAGAAACAAACAAAAGGGGCAAGGCACACAGAAACAGGGGTATGCAGAACCAGAAATAGAGGGCGCCACTATAGGTAAGGTACATTCCCACACCTCAGATCTCTGAACATCTGTCCAGGGACAAACAAGCATTGCATAGCACTGTAAAAAGATCTGGACTCTCTCCTGCAATAATGAAATCCCTTATTAAACAAAAGAACACAATCTGCTGACCACAGGAGATAACCCCCCAACAGTCAGATAAAAAGGAGAGATAAAAAAAACAAAAAAACAACATAGTAAGACAATTCCCGTCATACGGAAAAATCAACCGCGGAAAAGAAAGGAAAAGGCAGTCATCACCTTCATAATGGGTCAGCAGAACTGACCTCTTAGAAATCAGCCAGGAAGCATCCCTTGAATCTCCAGCATAAGTCACTCCATAACTTCTAGTGCGGGCGTGGGGCTCTTATGGCGTCTGCGTTTGTTCTGTTCCGTCCCAGTGACCGCCACGCCAGCCGTCCGGACTCTCAAAGATGCTTGTGCGTCCTCAGGTGTGGTGAATACTTCAGTAGAACCATCAGATTTAAAGATGCAAAGGATTGCCGGATACTGCAGAACAACGCAGTACATATTTTGGTAAAACTTACACCTTATCATTATTCTGTAGGTCCATACGGTTAAAATGATACCCTACTCATATAGGTTTGATTTTGTAGTACTTCTGGAAAAAATCATAACTACATGCAGGAAAATTTATACGTTTAAAAATGTTTTTCCACATACAGGGCGGTATGAGGACTCATTTTTTGCGCCGTGATCTGAAGTTTTTATCGGTATGATTTTTGTTTTGATCGGACTTTTTGATCACTTTTTATTCATTTTTTAATGGTATAAAAAGTGACCAAAAATACGCTTTTTTTGACTTTGGCATTTTTTTTGCGCGTACGCCATTGACCACGCGGTTTAATTAATTATATATTTTTATAGTTCGGACATTTACACACGCGGCGATACCACATATGTTTATTTTTATTTTTTTTTACACTGTTTTATTTTTTTTATGGGAAAAGGGGGGTGATTCAAACTTTTATTAGGGAAGGGGTTAAATGACCTTTTTTTAACTTTTTTTTTGCAGTGTTATAGGTCCCATAGGGACCTATAACACTGCACACACTGATCTCTTGCACAGATCACTGGCGTGTATTAACACGCCTGTGATCAGTGTAATCGGCGCTTGACTGCTCCTGCCTGGATCTCAGGCACGGAGCAGTCATTCGTCGATCGGACACCGAGGAGGCAGGTAAGGGCCCTCCTGGTGTCCTGTAAGCTGTTCGGAATGCCGCGATTTCACGGCGGCGGTCCCGAACAGCCCAACTGAGCAGCCGAGTCACTTTCACTTTCACTTTAGAAGCGGCGGTCAGCTTTGACCACCGCTTCTAAAGGGTTAATACTGCACATCGCCGCGATCGGCGATGTGTGATATTAGCCGCGGGTCCCGGCCGTTGATGAGTGCCGGGACCGACGCGATATGATGCGGGATCGCGGCGCGATCCCGCTTCATATCGCGGGAGCCGGCGCAGGACGTAAATATACGTCCTGCGTCGTTAAGGGGTTAAACAAACCCTGTTGAAATGGATGTTGAGTTACAATGCCCCAGGACTGCATTCGGCCCCAAGGCCGCTTCGCTCCTCAAGCCAGACAGGACTATTAGTCGAGAGTGACTTCTGTTAAGTAGGGGGGGGGGGGGTTGTGATGTCCCAGTAGGGGATAAATTCCCATACAGTACTTAGGCCCTGTCAGGTTGAGTCCCCCTGTGTCCTAGGGGCCCTCCTGCAGTGCCTCCCTCATAGTAATATACAATATGTATAGGGATATGAGTGTTATGTATCAAAGACCTTTAAGGACCTTTGAGTTAGTCACATGATAAAGTGTTCACCTGATGTGTTTGTTACCCAGAGAGAACGAGCTACCCAGGTAACCTGCAGCTTGACCCATGGGCTTCGGACTCAGTCCCCCTTTATCAGAGGGGGAGCCATTACAATCTCTCTCTTACCATTCACTCCTGCTGAGGTACAGTAAAGACCAAACGTCTCAGTGCTAGTGTCCAGCATATCTGGAGGCCTGAAGCCTACCTACAGCCACATGCCAGTTAGTCAAGTCTATAGTCAAGTCTATTATAGTCAGCGTGGCTGTCCTAAAGTCTGTCAAAGTCAGTACAAGTCCCAGCAAGCTGGCCACCTCTCTGGGATCCTGGTCAAGCTGTAAAAACGATTTCCATCTGTCTACCACAGTAAAGCTACCGTTAACCCTAACCTAGTTTTGGACTATTATGGCCGTGCCTAACCTTGGGATAGCGGTACTACCATTCGGGTGGTTACCAGGAAAACAACGCCCTGGTGTCACGAACATTTAGGGGTTAATAACACCTGCCCCATAAGCCATCACCTTCCCACCCCGCCACCACACATATTAAAGCTTGAATGAATTAATGGAGAGGGCATTACTTGAATAATTAAAGATTTACCATATACTGAAAGCTCCACTACTTAGTGATACATTTTGGAGTAAACTGAACACTTCAGAGTACACATATGGGAGTTAAAAATGGAACATGGGGTATTCCACTGGCCAGAGTTTGTAAAATTCCGTTCTGAATGCTGTTCTTGCACTGCGGGGGTCAGCCACACCCCTCGCAATGTCATGGTCACGCCAACTCAATGCAAGTCAATAGGAGGGGGTCGTCACGCCCTCTCCCATAGACTTGCATTGAGTGGACATGACCATGATGTCACAAGGAACATGGTCGACACCAAACCCAAAAAAAAAAAAAATCATTATGTGACAAAATTGAAAAAGAAAACATAATTTTGTAAAATTTGGGGGCTGCTAATTCTACTCAAAATGACACCTTCTCTTTATTCTGTAGGTCCATATGATTAAAGTGATACCAAACTTATATAGGTTTGATTTTGTCTTAGTTCTGGAAAAAATCATAACTACAGTACATGCACGAAAATTAATACATAAAAAAAATTTCCTCTTCTGACCCCTATAACTTTTTTATTTTTCTGCATATGGGGATGTATGAGGGCTCATTTTTTGCACTGTGAACTGAAGTTTTTATCAGAACCATTGCTGTTTTGATAAACCTTTTTGATCGCTTTTTATTCATTTTTTAATGGTGTAAAAAGTGACCAAAAAATATGCTATTTTGGACTTTGGATTTTTTTTTACGTTTACACCATTGACCGAGCAGTTTAATTGACTATATATTTTTATAGTTCGGACATTTACACATGCGGCGATACCAGATATGCACTGCTCAAAAAAATCAAGGGAGCAGTAAGATAACACATCCTAGATCTGAATGAATGAACTAATCGTATGAAATACTTTCGTCTTTACATAGTTGAATGTGCTGACAACAAAATCACACAAAAATTATTAAAGGAAATCGAATTTATTAACCCACTGAGGTCTGGATATGGAGTCATACTCAAAATCAAAGTGGAAAACCACACTACAGCCTGATCCGACTTTGATGTAATGTCCTTAAAACAAGTCAAAATGAAGCTCAGTAGTGTGTGTGGCCACGTGCCCGTATGACCTCCCTACAACGCTTGGGCATGCTCCTAATGAGGTGGCGGATGGTCTCCTGAGGGATGTCCTCCCAGAGCTAGACTAAAGCATCCACCAACTCCTGGACAGTCTGTGGTGCAACATTGCTGTGGTGGATGGAGCGAGACATGATGTCACAGATGCGCTCAATCGGATTCAGGTCTTGGGAATGGGCAGGCCGGTCCATAGCATCAATGCCTTCCTCTTGCAGGAACTGCTGACACACTCCATCCACATGAGGTCTAGCATTGTCTTGCATTAGGAGGAACCCAGGGCCAAGTGTGCCAGCATATGGTCTCACAAGGTGTCCGCTTGAGTGGACACATGCACATTTGTGGCCTGCTGGAGGTAATTTTTCAGGGCTCTGGCAGTGCTCCTCCTTGCACAAAGGCGGAGGTAGCGGTCCTGCTCCTGGATTGTTGCCCTCCTATGGCCTCCTCCACGTCTCCTGGCCTGTCTCCTGATAGCGCTTCCATTCTCTGGACATTACACTGACAGACACAGCATACCTGTGGGGTGGGATGTAATCACTTAGGCTATATACTGGCCAGAGATTCTGAGGGTGCCAACTTAATTAGTTGAAGCTAAGACCATGCAGACATTGCTGTCTTCATAGACACCAATGTATTCCATTATTTCAAAATAATGGAGAAGGTAATTCTTTCGGCAGAAACATTTCAGCGGCAGAAAACCCTGCCACTGAAATTCCATTGCGTGCACTGTACAGTGAAATCCTATTGACAGCAATTGGTCTCTTCTGAGGCTCCCTGTTTGGGAGCACACTGCTTTATGCACTTATGGGCAAACACATTTTTCTTATTTTTCTTTTCTTCTCATTTCAGATATTTGAATGCAGAGGACTACTTCATATTTTGTGGACTATGCAAAACCTGTGTTTCTCTGGTAATTTTTTTTATATTTACAAGCTTGGTAGCGGAAGCTATCTCTTAGACAGAGCCCATTACTAAGCTGAGGCTTAGTGTTAGCCCCAAAAGCTAGCCATTACCCCAATTATTACCCTGGTACCCATTGCCACAGTGGTACCAGGAAGAGCCAGTACCAACAGGCCCTGAGCATCAAAACTGGTGCTCCTGGGCCTAAGAGGTAACAGGCTGATGTTATTTAGGCTGTTGCAGCTTGGTTGGTATCTTGCTGAGAATGTAAAATGGTGGAACCCCACATTTAAAAAAAAAAATATGTAAGTTTCGCTCTTTTTTCATTCTCAGACAGATACCAGCAAAGCAGCAACAGCCTTACATTACTAGGGTGGGCAAGAACCATTGTTATTGGGCCATCCAGCCTAAAAAAACATTAACCTGTTACTGCCTATACCAGGAGCACACTTTTTGATGTTCCAGGAGTTTTGGTATCAGTTCTTCCCAGTAACCCTGTGACGGTGGATATCCGGGTAATAATTGGGGGTTAGCACTAGTTGTTTTGGGGGGGCCAACGCTAAGCCCTGGCTTTGTAATGGATTGCCTCTTCAAAGGGTACCTTTCATCAAAAAAACTTTTGAGATATTATAGATTAATGTATGCGGAATAACTTTCCAATTGCATGTTATTAAAAAATATGCTTCTTTCTATTTAATTTTCCACTTTGAAAAAATGACCACTAGAGGTCTCCCTACCATTCCTGGCCACAAGCCCTTTTTATAGATTTCAGAATCATGCTGGAGTCCTAAATCTCTGACTGCATCCAGGACACAGACAAGCTCAGAGCTCAATCAGACAGGCAGGAGCCAGCACTGGGCTCTTGGCAGGGCATACTCCTGACTCTTCCTTACTGCATGCCCTCATTCATTTTACTATCTGAGCTCCCATCTTTCTTCTCTCTGCTCCTGCAGTTGTAAACAGAGAGGAGAAGATTTAGAGCTGCCAGCTGAGCTTGTCTGTGTCCCGGCTGCAGTCTGAGATTTTGGACTCCAGCATGAGTCTGAAATCTATAAAAAGGGCTTGCAACCAGGACTGGTAGGTAGACCTCTAGTTGTCATGTTTTCAAAGTGGAACATTTAATAGAAAAAAGCATATTTTTTAATAACATGCAAATGGAAAGTTATTCTGCATACATTAATCTATAATATATTAAAAGTTTTTTTTGAAGAAAAGTACTCTTTAAGATGGCTTCCACTATGAAACCTGTGAAGTAAAAAAAAAACACAACATAGATTTAAAAAAACTTGTTAAGAAAAAAACAATCCCTCACATGCCCTTGTTAAAGGGGTATTGTTACACCGAGCGCTCCGGGTCCCTGCTCATCCCCGCAGCGCTCGCGGCGTTCTCCTCTCTGCAGCGCTCCGGTCAGACCCGCTGACCGGGAGCGCTGCACTGTCACTGTCGGCGGGGATGCGATCTGCGTAGCGGGACGCGACCGCTCGTGGGTCGCATCCCAATCTACTCACCTGTCCCGTTTCCCGGCTGTCACGTCCTGGCGTGCGCGGCTCCGCTCTCTAGGGCGCGCGCTGGCTCTCTAAGATTTAAAGGGCCAGTGCACCACTAATTGGTGCCTGGCCCAATCAGTGTTCATTAGCTTCCCTGCTCCACCTGTATATAAACCCACTTCCTCTTCCTGTCCTTGCTGGATCTTGTTGCCTCAGTGCCTAGTGAAAGCGTTTTGTGAGTGCCCTTACCAGTGTTACCAGACCTTCTGCCGTTGCCCTTGACTACGAACCTTGCCACCTGCCCCGACCTTCTGCTACGTCTGACCTCGCCTCTGTCTTGTCCTTTTGTACCGCGCCCGTCTCAGCAGTCAGTGAGGTTGAGCTGCTACAGGTGGACACGACCTGGTTGCTACCGCCGCAGCAAGACCATCCCGCTTTGCGGTGGGCTCTGGTGAAAACCAGTAGCAACTTAGAACCGGTCCACCGGTACGGTCCACGCCAATCCCTCTCTGACACAGAGGATCCACCATCAGCCTGCCGAATCCTGACAGTAGATCCGGCCATGGATCCCACTGAGGTGCCACTGCCAAGTCTCGCTGACCTCGCCACCGTGGTCGCCCAACAAGGACAACAGCTGTCGCAGTTGACCGCCATGCTACAGCAGCTTCTGTCTCTACAGCAGCAACTATCTCCTCCGCCTGCTCCTGCTTCTCCTCCGCAGCAAGTTGCCACTTCCAGACTCCGCTTATCCCTACCTGACAAGTTCGATGGGAACTCTAAATTGTGCCGTGGGTTCCTGTCCCAGTGTTTCTTGCACTTGGAGATGATGTCGGACCAATTCCCAACTGAACGGTCTAAGGTGGCTTTCGTGGTCAGTCTCCTGTCTGGAAAGGCCTTGTCATGGGCCACACCGCTCTGGGACCGCAACGATCCTGCCACTGCTACAATCCAGTCCTTCTTCACTGAAGTTAGTAGTGTCTTTGAGGAGCCAGCCCGGGCCTCCTCAGCCGAGACTGCTTTGCCGAACCACGTCCAAGGGAGTTCTTCCGTAGGCGAATACGCCATCCAGTTTCGTACCCTCTCCTCAGAGCTATCCTGGAACAATGAGGCCCTCTGCGCGACCTTCAAGAAAGACTTATCCAGTCACATCAAAGATGTGCTGGCCGCACGAGAAATTCCTGCTACCCTATCTGAACTTATCCAGTTGGCAACCCGCATTGATATGCGTTTTTCTGAAAGACGCCAGGAGCTCCGCCAGAAAAAGGACCTTGATCTCTGGGTACTTTTCTCCCAGAATCCTCTGCAATCTACTCCTGTGCCTCCCGCCGAGGAGGCTATGCAAGTGGATCGGTCTCGCCTCACCAAAGAAGAGAGATCTCGTCGCAGAGATGAAAATTTGTGCCTGTACTACGCTAGTACCGAACATTTCCTAGTGGACTGCCCTATTCGTCCTCCGCGTCTGGGAAACGCACGCACCCTGTTCACGTGGGAGTGGCGTCTCTTGGCATAAATTCTGCTCCTCCACGTCTGACTGTACCTGTGCGGATTTCTCCTTCCGCCAACTCCTCCTTCTCTGCAGTTGCCTTCTTGGACTCAGGTTCTGTGGAAAACTTTATTTTGGCCTCTTTCGTTATTAGGTTCAGTATCCCAGTAACCCATATCATCAAGCCGCTCTACATTTCTTCTGTCAACGGAGAAAAATTGGACTGCACTGTGCATTAAAGCACAGAACCCCTGCTTATGAGCATTGGACTGCATCACGAGAAAATTGAATTTCTTGTTCTGCCCAACTGCACCTCTGAAGTCCTCCTCGGTCTACCATGGCTCCAACATCCTTCTCCTACCCTTGACTGGACCACCGGGGAGATCAAAAATTGGGGTCCTTCTTGTCACAAACGATGCCTCACATTTGCTCCCACTTGTCTAACTCCTGAGGTTCCACCCTTACCGGGCCCTCCCAAGGCTTACCAGGACTTGTCTGATGTTTTCTGCAAAAAGCAAGCAGAGATCTTACCTCCTCATAGCCTCCTTCCTGGTACCACTCTGCCCCGTGGCAAGATTCACCCTCTGCCCCCCCTCCCCATTTCCACTTCTGGAGTTCCTGCCGTAGATGAAGTAACCCGGGACTTCTCCGTTATCTGGAAGGAGACTCAAAAGTCGCTCCCACTGGCCTCGTCTCGTATGAAGGGACATGCAGATAAAAAGAGGGGGAGACCTAAGGGGGGTACTGTTTCGCCAAGCGCTCCGGGTCCCTGCTCCTCCCGAGAGCGCTCACGGCGTCCTCCTCTCTGCAGCGCCCCGGTCAGACCCGCTGACCGGGAGCGCTGCACTGTCACTGCCGGCGGGGATGCGATCCGCGTAGCGGGACACGCCCACTCGTGGGTCGCATCCCAATCTACTCACCTGTCCCGTTCCCCGGCTGTCACGTCCTGGGGCTCTGGTGAAAACCAGTAGCAACTTAGAACCGGTCCACCGGTACGGTCCACGCCAATCCCTCTCTGACACAGAGGATCCACCATCAGCCTGCCGAATCCTGACAGGTACTCCAGCGCTTAGACATCTTATCCCCTATTCAAAGGATAGGGGATAAGATGCCTGATCGCAGGGGTCCCGCCGCTGGGGACCCCTGTGATCTTGCATGCCGCACCCCGTTAAAATCAGTCCCCGGAGCGTGTTTGCTCTGGGTCTGATTACTGTCCATCACGGGGCCGGAGCGTTGTGACGTCAAGGTTTCGCTCCGTGTGACGTCACGCTCCGCCCCTCTCAATGCATGCCTATTGAAGGGGGCGTGACATTGGAGAATAAGTGAGAACTTACTTGTATAAAAAAACATACATTTATTGTAAGCTTCTTGACATCATGGCAGACAGAATAAAACAAGAAATCTCATGTAAAAACAGTCCTTGCATAAGTAGTACAGTAGGAAGGGTAGGAATGTCCTTAGAATTGTCTCACCAACTGAGGTTTGTGTGAGCTGGACCCATCTTGGGAAGTCCTAAGGTGGACACCTCTGTTAGCATCATCCTTTCCTCAGGCTGGCTTGGTCTGGTCTGCTTGGCCCCGCCTTCCTTCCTCCTTGGTTTCTTCTGATAGTCTAGCCTCTTCATTAGCTTCTTCCTATGTACTGTAACTATGGGTGTGTTTACTATGATTGAAGTGTGTCTTTTACATATGTGGGTGTGTTTATCCTAAGTAAACCTGTGTCTTCTATCCATAAATATACCTATATAGTATGTATCCCCTCCTAGTGGGTTGGCTTAATGTAAATATTTCTTATGGGTTTATACCTTATGTAATGGCTACATTGTTATCTGATTGGATACTGCTACCCTAACATATATGGTACTTCTGCAGTTTCAACATGACTACGTGACTATTCCCCTGTTACAAATAGTACATACTGAAATAGTGTGCCATGCATACCTCCAGCTCAGCAATTCTATCTAAAGGTTTCAGCTGTCTCAGGTTTGACTCTCCTAAATGCCATGTCAGCCATCTTGGATTGTAAAACCTTGTTTCACAGATTACAATTATATTAAAAATGTATATTATTTTATACACCTTCCCCTGTTAAGAGTGCTCATGAAGTGCATAAAACAGTGTGTTACAATAAAGATAAACTGCAGCTGTTGCTAAACTACACCCCCCAGTATTCCCCGACAACCTTTGTCTGTCTGAGAATGCTGGGAGTTGTAGTTTTTCAATTGCTGGAGGCTCCCTTCTTGGGAACACAATAACAGAAAGGGGCTCTCCTTCCTGGCTGTAGCTCCATCTCTAGTTATGCCATTACTAGAGACAGGGCTGCACTAGACCAGGCAGGATCAGGAATAGCGTTGAGCCAGATTCAATCCGAACTTTGAGGGGTTTACGGCTCTCCGAACTTTCGAACATTCCCAGGTTCAGCTCATGAAAATCTAGCAATGTAGGGACTGAGCTGGGCTCAAAGCTATACAGCTGCAGGTACAGCTCATGCTTTAACCCCTTGATGAGCAGGAGCTGCCAGCAGCCGCAGACTTACCGATAATGGCAGACATCAGTGATCGCACTGATTTCCACCATTAACCCCTCAGATGCTGTGACCAATACAGATCACGGCATCTGCGGAAGTGCGGCACCTAAAATGGCTGATTTGATCTCTGGTGACACTGCCAAGGGGATCAGATCATCAGGGATGGCGGACAGAGGTCCCCTCACCTGTCTACATCTGTCTCCTGGGGGGCTTCTGCTCTAATCTGCTATCCAGCAGACCAGAGCAGAAGATCACCAGTAATACTGATCAGTGCTATGCCTATGCATAGCACTGAACAGTATTAGCAATCTGATGATCGTTATAAATAATTCCCTATGGGGACTAAAAAAGTGTAAAATAAAAGTAAAAAAATAAAATAAAAACATTTCCACATTTTAATTAAAAAAAAACATTAAATATGATAAATAATAAACATATTTGGTATCGTCATGTGTGAAAATGTTTAAACTATAAAATTATTAGACATGTGCAATTCGGTTCGGCACGAATGTCTAATTTACCGAATTTCACCGTTTTCGGGCATTCGGACCGATCCGAATGCACAAAAACATATTTTGAACATTCCCGAATAGCCACGATAATACGAATAGCAAAGTAACGAATACATTCGTTATTCACCAAATGCATGCGGTAAATAACGAATGCATTTGTTATCCGTACACGAACATAAAGAATTCATTCTAATAACAGAAAAATAATAAAAGAGATACAGTAGTGATGGAAACAACTGTATCTAACGCAATGTATCTTTTTTTATTATGAAATGTTTATTAATTTTTAAACAGGGATCAATTTATGTGAGCGGGTAAAGCACTAAAAATGTAGCCGACAATAATAAAAATGTAGTGTGTGCGTGTTTTTTCATTTTTTTTTTTACATTTTTTAGGTAGTACTACTACTCCCAGCAGGGAACACACTGTTCCATGATGGGAGTAGTAGTTACCTGTACTAATTGGCAGATCGCAGGGGTCCCTTGCGATCCTCTTATTTAATGTATAGATGCGACGGCAGCTCTTCTATGGTCCCCTGCACTCACGTATATATACACATATTCATATTTCCCGCAGAGCTGTGATTGGCCAGATGGTTCCAGCCAATCACAGCTCTCTGTGAGAAATAGGAATATGTATATATACGGCCATGCAGGGGACCATAGGAGAGCGGACGCCGCATCCATACATTATACAGGAACATCACTGCGGATGTCAGGAGTGATACCCGCAGTGATCTTTCCTTTACTACAAGTACTACTACTCCCAACATGGAGTACACTCTGCTCCATGCTTGGAGCTGTAGTACCTGCATTAATAGACAGATCGCAGCAGGTGTCAGAAGTTACAGTCGCTGCGATTTGTCTATTAATGCAGGTACTACAGCTCCCAGCATGGAGCAAAGTGTGCTCCATGTTGGGAGTATTAGTACCTGCAGTAAGGGACAGATCCCAGGGATGTCACTTCTCCTGACACTCGCTGCGATCGTCCTTATGTGAATGTCGGGATCAGCTGTTCTCAGGGCTACAGAGCCGGGAGAACAGCTGACGCTGAGCCGTAGGTATACATCGTACATCTACGGCCCAGCAAGAACTTACAGTGAGCCTGCAATGTGTATACAGTATACACATTGCTGGCTAACTTAACCCCTTGCTGAGCTGGGCGCTATGCGCAAGCCCAGCAAGGAAAGAGTTAACTTACACTGCTGGACAGTGTAGGTTAACCCTTTGGGCGGTATACACTATATACAGCTATCTATAGATAGCTGTATATAGTGTATACAGAAGACGAAGTCCAGCTTACTTCCCTCGAGTACAGGGCAGGTCCGTGTAGCTCCGCCCCCCTAGTGATGATGCCATTAGGGGCGGAGCTACAGAAGGGAACTAGGCTAGTTAATTTGAAGCTCTGTTCAGATTGTCCGTTTTGTATAATGTGAACAGACCCTTCTGGCAGTGTCTACCCAGACAGGGACACTCCAGCTGTTGCTAAACTACAACTCGCAGCATGCCCAGACAGCCAAAGGCTGTCTGGACATGCTGGGAGTTGTAGTTTTGCACTAATTGGTGGCTTCCTGTTTGGGTAGACATTGCATCATGGGTGCTCTCCCCAGCGGACAGTGCCAAAAATGTTATAACCAATTTTTTGTGTTTTTTTTCTTCTCGTTTCAGATCCGTGTATGCTGAGGATTACTGCAGATTCGATGGATTACGGCGGATTATTTTTTTTTCTTTTAATAAAATGGTTAACGAGGGCTGTGGGGGAGTGTTTTTTAAAATAAAATAATTTTTCCAACGAGTTGTGTTTTTTTAAATTGAATTTTCAGGCTTAGTAGTGGAAGCTGGTCTTATTGACTGAATCCATTACTAGGCCAGGGCTTAGTGCTAGCCCCAAAAAAGAGCTAGCGCTAAGCCCCAATTATTACCCCGGTGCCCACCGCCACAGGGGTGCCAGGAAGAGCCGGTACCAACAGGCCCGAAGCGTCAAAAATGGCGCTCCTGGGCCTAGGCGGCAACAGGCTGGAGTTTTTTAGGCTGGGGAGGGCCAGTAACAATGGTCCTCGCCCAGCCTATTAACGTCAGGCTGTTGCTGTTTGGTTGGTATTGTGCTGAGAATGAAAATACGGGGAACCCTATGCGTTTTTTATTTATTTATTTAAATAAAAAAACGCATAGGGTTCCCCGTATTTTCATTCTCAGCACAATACCAACCAAACAGCAACAGCCTGACGTTACCAGGGTGGGCGAGGACCATTGTTACTGGCCCTCCCCAGCCTAAATAACTCCAGCCATTTTTGACGCTTCGGGCCTGTTGGTACCGGCTCTTCCCGGCACCCCTGTGGCGGTAGGTACCGGGGTAATAATTTGGGGTTAGCGCTAGCTGTTTTTGGGGCTCTTCCCGGCACCCCTGTGGTGGTAGGTACCGGGGTAATACTTTGGGGTTAGCGCTAGCTGTTTTTGTGGCTCTTCCCGGCACCCCTGTGGCGGTAGGTACCGGGGTAATAATTTGAGGTTAGCGCTAGCTGTTTTTGGGGCTAGCACTAAGCCCTGACTTAGGAATGGATTCAGTCAATAAGACCAGCTTCCACTACTAAGCCTGAAAATTCAATAATAAAAAAAAACACAACACATTGGAAAAATTATTTTATTTAAAAAAACACTCCCTTACAGCCCTAGTTAACCATTTTATTAAAAGAAAAAAAAAATAATCCGCCATAATCCATCGAATCCGCAGTAATCCTCTGCATACACAGATCTGAAACGAGAAGAAAAAATGACATTTTTGGTGCTGTCCGCTGGGGAGAGCACCCATGATGCAATGTCTACCCAAACAGAGAGCCACCAAATGGTGCAAAACTACAACTCCCAGCATGCCCAGACAGCCTTTGGCTGTCTGGGCATGCTGGGAGTTGTAGTTTAGCAACAGCTGGAGTCTCTCTGTCTGGGTAGACACTGCCAGAAGGGTCTGTTCACATTATACAAAATGGACAATGTGAACAGAGCTTCAGATTAACTAGCCTAGTTCCCTTCTGTAGCCCCGCCCCCTAATGGCGTCATCACTAGGGGGCGGAGCTACACGGACCTGCCCGGTACTCGAGGGAAGTAAGCTGGACTTCCTCTTCTGTATACACTAAATACAGCTATCTATAGATAGCTGTATATAGTGTATACCGCCCAAAGGGTTAACCTACACTGTCCAGCAGTGTAAGTTAACTCTTTCCTTGCTGGGCTTGCGCATAGCGCCCAGCTCAGCAAGGGGTTAAGTGAGCCAGCAATGTGTATACTGTATACACATTGCAGGCTCACTGTAAGTTCTTGCTGGTCAGTAGATATACGATGTATACCTATGGCTTAGCGTCAGCTGTTCTCCCGGCTCTGTAGCCCTGAGAACAGCTGATCCTGACATTCACATAAGGACGATCGCAGCGGGTGTCAGGAGGAGTGACATCCGATGGAATCTGTCTCTTACTGCAGGTACTAATACTCCCAACATGGAGCACACTCTGCTCCATGCTGGGAGCTGTAGTATCTGCATTAATAGACATATCGCAGCGAGTGTAACTTCTGACACCCGCTGCAATCTGTCTATTAATGCAGGTACTACAGCTCCCAGCATGGAGCAGAGTGTACTCCATGTTGGGAGTAGTACTACTTGTAGTTAAGGAAAGATCACTGCAGGTATCACTCCTGACACCGGCGGTCATGCTCCTGTATAATGTATGGATGCGGTGGCCGCTCTCCTATGGTCCCCTGCACGGCCGTATATATACACATGTTCCTATTTCTCACAGAGAGCTGTGATTGGCTGGAACCATCTGGCCAATCACAGCTCTGCGGGAAATATGAATATTTGTATATATCCGTGCAGGGGACCATAGAAGAGCTGCCGTCGCATCTATACATTATACAAGAGGATCGCAAGGGACCCCGGCGATCTGTCAATTAGTACAGATAACTACTACTCCCATCATGGAACAGTGTGTTCCATGCTGGGAGTAGTAGTACTACCTAAAAAATGTTTAAAAAAAAGTGAAAAACATGCACACACTACATTTTTATTATTGTCGGCTACATTTTTAGTGCTTTACCCGCTCACATAAATTGATCCCTGTTTAAAAATTAATAAACATTTCATAATAAAAAAGATACATTTCGTTAGATACAATTGTTTCCATCACTACTGTATCTCTTTTATTATTATTTTTTTATGGTACCCTACCAAATTTTAATAAAAAATGTATCTCCATAATTTTTGAGGATCGCTAAAGTCCAAAAAGGAATAAAAAGATTTATCGAATGTACCCGAATACCGAATGTATCCGAAAAATAAGACCGAACACCCGAATACCGAATGTATCCAAAAAATCAAAACCGAAAATATTACCGAACCGAAAAAAAATTCCAAAACGAAAAAATGAAACAAAACGAAAATTTTCTAGTGCACAAGTCTACTACGTTTAGTGCATAACACCATAAAAATTTACCTATCAGGCACACAACACATTTTATCATTATCCTACCCCGACAGAAAGTCATTGTTCTCTTCCCACGCGGTCAAGGCAGCACTCAAGGGTGTGGCTGAGAGCAAGGTACTTAAATCTCCCACTAGGCAACCCTTGTCGGGAGAGTTGTTTAGGCAACTATTGGCTGCATTGGATCTAGCTCCATACGGCTTGACCAATAGTTTGTGTTTGAAGGCCGCTTTATTTCTTGGTTTCTATGGGTTCCTCAGACCTGGGGAGTTTGCGGCTCCCAACTGCAAGTCGCCTTATTTGAAGCTGTCTCAGTTATACTAGGTCATGACAGTTACGTGATTTCCGGCCATTCCTTATGCATCGGGGCGGCAGCATCCACCTCCAAGCATGGCATACCGGCCCACGTTATCAGAAAGCTGGGAAGATGGAAATATGGTGCATATATGCGTTACATCCCCAACCCGAAAAGTGAAATGAGAAATGCTTTTTCTTCCCTTGTATTGTAATTTGTAATAAAGCATTTTGTAATTTATTTTTCCTCTAATTTTCAGATGTACCCCTACGCAGCAGTATATGGCACAACACAAACTGCCTAGTTAGATAGAGGTTTGGTTGGTTAGGGATCGTAGTTAGGTAGGCTCGCTATATCTCAAGCACTGAACACAAGAAGGCTAAAAGGTTTAGCCTGAATTTGTGGGAGGGGCGCTGGTGGCTTTAAAACCCGCGGAGTCTGCCTTCCTTTATGCCACGGGTTTTCGCACGTCCCACCCTGCCCTCCCTCTTCTGCTTGCTATATTCAACTTAAGGTATGCCCTCAAATTTTCAGGTGTACCCCTACGCGGCAGTATATTGCACAACACAAACTGCCTAGTTAGATAGAGGTTTGTTTGGTTAGGGTTCGTAGTTAGGTAGGCTTGCTATATCTCAAGCACCAAACACAAATGAGATATTAAGAAGACGTATAGCAATGAGTTCAAGGCCCCAATCGCCCATAGAGTAAGGGAAAGTGTAATACATGTGGCCCTATTCATGATGATGGAGTATTTCAGGGGGTCACAAATGGCCACATACCTGTCAAACACCATGGAAGACGACAGTAAAAATTCTGTATTTACACATGCTACAGACATGAAGAGTTGAGTGAAATAGCTTGTTAGTGAAATCTTGCTTTTCCCAGTTATTTGAAATCGCAGATACGTAAGCCATATCCAGGGTAGAAAAGTTACACAAGAAAAAGTACATAGGAGTGTGTAGCTGTGGTGCACATGTCTCAAGCCTCCTTGTCGCAACGCAGGCAAGATGTTCTTCCCATTTACAGTTTTCATGGAGTAAGCCATAATTCTATTTCTTGATGAACGACTTTTAGCAGTTCCTCCCCTGTGTGACTCCATTCGCCAAGGCAAACCATATGAAGAACAGCGTGATACCGCAGTGCCCTCCACACATGGTATGCTGAAGGGGCACTGGAGGGCAGTCAGGGCAGTGGAGGATGAGGAGGCGGAGTCGCACACTGTCACAGAACCAATGGCCTGAGAGCGGAAGTGGCTTGACCTGTCCAAGTTGCTTTTGTGGCAGGAACCACATTCACCCAGTGGGCAGTAAAGGACATGTAGTGTCCCTGTTACAGCTTCACACGTCGGCGCTGCCATACACTTTGGTACACACTGACAGCCTCAAGGACTGGCCCACCTTCTGTTCCACAAAATTGTGCAATGCTGGTACTGCCTTCATTGCAAAGAATTGACGGCTTGGGACTCTCCACCTTGGCTTGGCACAATGCATCAGTTCACTGAAAAGTGCAGAGTCCAAAACTTGAAAAGGGAGGGACTGCAGCACCAGCAACTTGGACAGGAGCACATTCAGCTTCTGTGCCGTTGGATGAGTGGGCGCATACTGTTATCTCTTGGACACGGCTTCGCCCACGGACTGCTGGCAGAATGATTGACTCGAAGTAGGAGGAGAAGGAGCATCTGTAGCGACAGAAGATAGGTATGACACACAGCTTCCTTTGGCTGAGGTGGTGGAGCTTTGGCTGGCTGAAACTGGGAGCGGCATGCCACTGGATGATACAGCAGGCTGGACCACCACATCGGAGCCACGGTTCTCCCAGGCCGCTTTATGGTGACACTGCATATATTGACAAAGGGCCGTGGTGCCAACATTGGGACCCTGGCCACGCTTCACCTTCTGCCGACATATCTTGCATTTGGCTATGTTAACCTCCTCTGGATGCTTGATGAAAAACTGCCACACTGCCGAGTATCTGATTTTCCCACCAACAGTCTGCACTGATTGACTGCTACTGTCGCCAACTCCAGTAACCCCTGTTCCACTACCTCCCGGGAAGGTAGGCTGCCGCGAAGCAGGTGGTCTACCCCGGGCATGATACGCTCCAGACTTTCCACTTCAGTGACCATGCTGACTGCCAACCATGCTACCACCTTGCTGGCTCAGCTGCTGCCTCACGGGCAACCCGCAACTCTCTTCTCCTGATGATGATGAAGATCCTTCTGCACCCTGCTCCCAAGTGCGATTGGCTTTATCATCATCGAATTGTGTCTGCACGTCACTGATGTCCTCCTCAGGGTCCTCCACAGTGTCTGCATCAGGAGCCTGAACGCTCGCAAAACCCCCTCCCATGTCACTCTCCTCATCACTACTTGCCCGCCTAGTGGAGGAAGCGGCGGATGTCTCCTCCACTTCTTGGCTGTGCACTAGCTACTGACTGTCCTCCAGTAGATCATCCTCACTAAACAGTGGAGCTGAACCCACAGCATAAGATACTTCTGTGGGGGAGGGAATGGCATAGGACAGAGGCATTGGGAGGACAACCCTCAAACTGTTGACTGGGGGTGTCAGATGTCACTTGTGATGAAGTGGATGACCGTGTTAACAAATCAATGACAGAAGATGGTTTGCTGGTCGAGACACGACCACTAGTGGATACCGGGAGCTCAGGCCTCATGCTGTGACTCCTGCTGCCACTCGCCCCTAGTCTACTATGCCAGATGCTTTATGAATTTAGGCCTCTGCCACTTCTCTGTGCATGTCCTGACACTTCTCTGCCTGACATACTTAGTGCGTATATGAGGGGAGTACAATACATAGTTACATAGTTACATAGTTAGTATGGTTGAAAAAGACATACGTCCATCAAGTCCAACCAGGGAATTGAAGGGAAGGGTGTAAGGGGATAAGGGAAAGGGATGTAGTTTTATAATTCTGCATAAGCATTAATGTTATTTTGTTCCAGGAATGTATCTAACCTTGTTTTAAAGCTGTTAATTGTTCCTGCTGTGACCAGTTTGTGAGGTAGACCGTTCCATAAATTCACAGTCCTTACGGTAAAGAAGGCGTGTCGCCCCTTTAGACTAAACCTTTTCTTCTCCAGACGGAGGGAGTGCCCCCTCATCCTTTGGGGGGGGGTTTAACCTGGAACAGTTTTTCTCCATATTTTTTGTATGGGCCATTTATATACTTATATACGTTTATCATATCCCCCCTTAAACGTCTCTTCTCAAGACTAAACAATTGTAACTCCTTTAATCGCTCCTCATAGCTAAGATGTTCCATGCCCCATATTAGTTTAGTCGCGTGTCTCTGCACCCTTTCCAACTCCGCAGTGTCCCTTTTATGAACAGGCGACCAAAACTGAACAGCATATTCCAGGTGAGGCCGTACCAATGCTTTATAAAGGGGGAGTATTATGTCCCTGTCCCTTGAGTCCATGCCTCTTTTGATACATGACACTACGCTTCACTACGATTAAAACAGTATGTGTCTAGAACAGCAGCAGGTGTGTACTTTTGGCTGGCCTTTTACAGTAACTAGGCCCTTAAGACATTATCAGGAACAAAATGGTACACCACTTAAATGTATGTATGTGGTACGCACTTATGAGGGCAGTAGAATGCACTCCACTACGCTTAACAGTATTTGTCTAGGACAGCAGCAGGTATTTACTTTTGGCTAGCCTTTCACAGTATCTAGGTCCTTAAGACTTTAACAGGAACAACATGGTACTACACTTAGATGTATGTATGTGGTATGCACTTATGAGGGGAGGACAATGCATTCCAGTACGCCTAAAACAGTATTTGTCTTCAACACCAGCAGGTGTGTACTTTTGGCTGGCCTTTCACAATATCTAGACCATTAAGACTTTAACAGGAATAAAATGGTACACCACTTAGATGTATGTATGTGGTATGCACTTATGAGGGGAGGACAATGCGCTCCAGTATGCTTAAAACAGTATTTGTCTACAACACCAGCAGGTGTGTACTCTTGCCTGGCCTTTAACAGTATCTAGGCCCTTAAGACTTTAACAGGAACAAAATGGTACACCACTTAAATGTATTTATGTGGTATGCACTTATGAGCGAGGACAATGTGAGCCAGAACGCTGAAAACAGTATTTGTGTGCAACACTGGCAGGTGTGTACTTTTACCTGGCCTTTCACAGTATCAAGGACCTTAAGAATTTGTCAGGAACAAAATGGTGCACCACTTAGATGTACGCACAGGTTACACTTAATAGAGGATATGCTTTTAGTGCTCTGCTCACCCTAACTGCCTGGCTACTATTAGCTTTTCAGTTGTTGTACACACCAGTGCTGCAGCACACAGTCGCTGTGTACTAAACCTAAAATTGTGACTGGGAAGTGAATCGTTGCTGTAAAAATGCTTTTCTGTGCAACACACTGTTTCTGTGCCTCTCTGCAATAGAACGCTGATGTGACTGGGAGGTGAATCGCTGCTGTAAAAATGCTTTTCTGTGCAACACACACTGCTGTCTGTCCCTCTCTCTCTGTAATAAAAGGCTGAAGTGACTGGCCACAAGATGGCTACCGATTATATAGGGCTGTGACATCACAGGGGTGGCTGGCTGCTGATAGGCTGCATGCTGCATGTGATTCAGGGTTATCCCACCAACCCTTGTTCTCGCCTTCCCAGGATTCCTTGCCCCATGTCATCACATGTGGATTCGCCATTTCAGATGCCCTGGAGCCTGGACCACACTAAATTGAGTTTAATGAAGCAATTCCCACGATCGAATCACAGCGATATTTGCATTTGTTGCAAATTGCATTTTTCTGAAGTCAAGAGAAGGCTATTAGGTGAAAATACCGTATTTATCGGCGTATAACACGCACTTTTTAGGCTAAAATTTTTAGCCTAAAGTCTGTGTGCGTGTTATACGCTGATACACCCCAGGAAAGGCAGGAGGAGAGAGGCCGTCGCTGCCCACTTCTCTCCCCCTGCCTTTCCTGGGGTCTAGAGCGCTGCTTTCGGCCCTTTTCACCCCCTGGTTATCGGCGCCGCTGCCCGTTCAGTCCCCCTGACTATCAGTGCCGGCGCCGATAGCCAGGGAGAGAGAAGCGGCGCCGACAGCCAGGGGGAGAGAAGGGGCAGCGGCACCCATTGCCGGCGCCGCTGCCCCGTTGCCTCCCCCCATCCCCGGTGGCATAATTACCTGAGTCGGGTCCGCGCTGCTCCAGGCCTCCGTCGTGCGTCCCCGGCATCGTTGCTATGCGCTGAACGGCGCCGCGCCGTGCATAGCAACGACGCTGGAGACGCACGACGGAGGCCTGGAGCAGCGCGGACCCGACTCAGGTAATTATGCCACCGGGGATGGGGGGAGGCAACGGGGCAGCGGCGCAGGCAATGGGTGCCGCTGCCCCTTCTCTCCCCCTGGCTAACCAGGGGGTGAAAAGGGCCGACAGCAGCGCTCTAGACCCCAGGAAAGGCAGGGGGAGAGAAGCGGGCAGCGACGGCCTCTCTCCCCCTGCCTTTCCTGGGGGTATATCGGGGTATACACGCGCACACACGCACCCTCATTTTATCATGGATATTTGGGTAAAAAACTTTTTTTACCCAAATATCCTTGGTAAAATGAGGGTGCGTGTTATAGGCCGGTGCGTGGTATACCCCGATAAATACGGTATTCATCAAATGAGGTATTAAAGTCCTTTATATTTATCTGCAATGTAATAATGTCAGATATGTAGTCAAGTAGATCAAAAAAATCATATCTGTGCTATAATTTCAAATGTTCAATTCATACATGTTTTATATATTTTAAATGAAAACAATCTACAAATAAGCTAAACACACAATAATTAATGTCTAAACATTTGCAATAAAAAATGGAAAAGCCCAAATTGGGTGCAAAATTGGTCTTGTTAGTGTTACAAGGTCTCAATTGTGAATGGGGAGCAGGGGTCTTAATTTTGGTGTTATCATTTTCACACTCTCTAACACTGGAAATTCAACATGGCGCATCATGGCAAAGAACTCTATGAGGATGTGAAAAAAAATAATAATTGTTGCTCTATATTAAGATGGCCTAAGCATTGAGAAGATTGCCAAGACCCTGAAACTGAGCTGCAGAACAGGGAGCAAGACCATACAGTGGTTTCACAGGACAGATACCACTCAAAACAGGCTTAATTTTTAAGCTGAGTTCACATGGTCTGCATTATATCCAGAGGTTGTCTTTGGTGAATAGACATATGAATTGAACCAGCATTGCTGCAGAGGTTAATAAAGGGTGGGGAGTCACCCTGTCAGTGCTCAGACCATACGCCACACACTGCTTTAAATTAGTCTGCATGGATGTAGTCCAAGAAGGAAGCCACTTCTAAAGATGATGCACAAGAAAGCCTGCAAAGAGTTTGCTGAAGACAAGCAGACTAAGGACATAGATTACTGCAACCATGTCCTGTTGTTCAATGAGATGAAGATAAACTTATTTGGTTCAGATGGTGTCAAGTGTGTCTGCCGGCAACCAGGTGAGGAGTATAAAGACTAGTGTGTATTGTCTACAGTCAGGCATGGTGGTGGGGGTGTCATGGTCTGGGCCTGGATGAGTGCTTCTGGCACTGGGGAGATACAGTTCATTGAGGGAACCATGAATGCCAGCATGTACTGTACCATACTAAAGCAGACATGGAAAAAGAGAGCTACACCAGCTTACCCCAACATAATGGCCGGAGCACAGATGTAAGTGCTGGATGGCACACCAATGCAATGCAGAAAAGGAAGAAAATCCAGCTCAAGGATTCTTCAAGTCATGGATTTATTTCAGGCCAGTGCACATAGACAGGTAGACAAGGACCTGTTTTTAAAGTGCAGGTGTGCTCTTAGTCATGTACTGATTGCACAAATACACAGGTTTATATAGGGGAAACAATTCCCTCGGGTCACACCTTGTGGTCCGGAGGAACTGTTAACCCTTCACAAGTACATGTTTCACAATAAAACTTCCAAATTTATTTAAATCCTCTTAAAAAAACATGTGTTAAAGTATTAGACATACAAGATATAAAAAGTATGTGTAAAACAACAACAACATGAGGTTGGTATCCGGCAAAAAAAACAGTGGTCTGAACTGCTGCAGATCAAAAATGTAAGATCACATCTTGGCGTCTGTTCAGACCAGACGGAACTCGTGTGGCTAAAGTTAGAATCCAAAATATTTCTCTGTTCAACAGCTTTTGCCTGTGGTCCCCTCCTCTCAAGGGAAGATTAACTCTCTCAAATGCAGAAATGGTTAACCCCTTAAGGACCAACACAAATAAACCTGTACGCCCCTGAAAGACCAGGCCTGTTTTTTCAAATCGGGGATGTCTTTCTTTATTAGAGAATAACTCTGGTAACGTTTTGCCAATCACGATAATTCTGACATTGTTTTTTTGTCACAAGTTGTCCTTCATGTACATACTAAAAGTAAGCCGATATTATTTGTAGTTTTTTTTTTACAATGCAAAAAATCATGAAATTCTTTTAAAAATTACAATTTTTTTTGCTATTTTAACACTAATAGGTTGCATATATTTATACATACTGACCAAATAGTTTATGAAACTTATACTTTCAGATGTCTACTTTATTTTGACAGTATTTTTTTGTTTTTAATTAACATTTTAAATTAATTAGAAGCCTAACAATTTATCTTGAAATTTAGAAAATTTAGAAAATTTGAAAAGTATATCTTTTTTTGTGTGCTATACAAGGTTTGCAGACATTTTAAGGTAGTATAACATAGGAACACCCCCCCCAAATTACCCAATTTTAAAAACTAGACCCCTCAAGGTATTGGCTAGGGGGTACAGTGAGTATTTTAACGCCATCGTTTTTGGGTAGGAATTATTACAATGTCAGTGTTAAAAATTCAAAATTTGCCTTTTTTCACAAATGCATCATTTGTGGGGCATATTTTTTGTACATCACTTCTGATATTGCAAGAAATGCACCCTATATTTTATTAAACTGCTCGGCCCGTGTTTGGAAATACCCCCCGCTTAGGCCATATTTGGTTCCTTGGCAGCGTGGTAGGACCCCAAAGGAGAGGAGCCCCCTTTGGCTTTCAGGGCATCATTATATGAATAGTCCCCATTCATACTGCGTTTCTGCAGTATAGGTGTCCGTTGTCATGTCAAAAAAGGAAGGCCAATGTATACTGTAGCAGTCAGAAATGAATGGAGCTGCTACAGTATACGTCAGCATCACTCTTTTTGACGTGATGCTGACGGATACCTCTAACACTGCGGAAACGCAGTATGAATGGGATGCATAGAGTGCATCCGCAGCATATTTCACACCGCGGATGCCCCCGGCAGTCACAAGGGCGAGATCACTGCTGTGGCTGGGTAGCTCAGTGTGTCCGCTCATGACTGCCGGCGGGAAATCCACCGCTATTAGTGGGCACGCAAAGCTACCCAGCCGCAGCAGGGAGCTCATTATTGTGACTGTTGGCAAGCATCCGCAGCACGTAATATGCTGCTGATGTGCGCCGTGTGATCCTACACATTATACATTTTTATTTTTTACTATATTTATTTAATAAATGTGTTTTTATTTTTTTAACCTTTTTACACTTTTTTTTTACACTTTTTTACACTTTTTTATTTATTTATTTTTTCACACTTTTTTGACACTTTTTATTTATTTATTTTTTTACACTTTTTTTATACTTCTTGTTTTTATACACTTTTATTAATTTTATTTAATTTTTTCCACTTTTTTTTAACCCCTTAAGGACCAGGCCATTTTACACCTTAGGACCGGAGCGTTTTTTGAACATCTGACCACTGTCACTTTAAACATTAATAACTCTGGAATGCTTTTACCTATCATTCTGATTCCGAGATTGTTTTTTCGTGACATATTCTACTTTATGTTATTGGTAAAATTTTGTCGATACTTGCATTGTTTCTTAGTGAAAAATTTCAAAATTTGCTGAAAAAATTGTAAATTTTGCATTTTTCTAACTTTGAAGCTCTCTGCTTGTAAGGAAAATGGATATTCCAAATATAAAAAAAATGTATTCACAAATACAATATGTCTACTTTATGTTTGCATCATAAAATTGACGTGATTTTACTTTTGGAAGACACCAGAGGGCTTCAAAGTTCAGCAGCAATTTTCCAATTTTTCACAACATTTTCAAACTCACTATTTTTCAGGGACCAGTTCAGGTTTGAAGTGGATTTGAAGGGTATTCATATTAGAAATACCCCACAAATGACCCCATTATAAAAACTGCACCCCCAAAGTATTCAAAATGACATTCAGTCAGCGTTTTAACCCTTTAGGTGTTTCACAGGAATAGCAGCAAAGTGAAGGAGAAAATTCACCATCTTCATTTTTTACACTCGCATGTTCTTGTAGACCCAATTTTAGAATTTTTACAAGGGGTAAAAAGAGAAAGTTTATACTTATATTTGTAGCCAAATTTCTCTCGAGTAAGGACATACCTCATATGTCCATGAAAAGTGTTCGGCGGGCGCAGTAGAGGGCTCAGAAGCGAAGGAGCGACAAGGGAATTTTGGAGAGTACGTTTTTCTGAAATGGTTTTTGGGGGGCATGTTGCATTTAGGAAGCCCCTATGGTACCAGAACAGCAAAAAATCCCCACATGGCATACCATTTTGGAAGCTAGACCCCTTGGGGAACGTAACAAGGGGTAAAGTGAACCTTAATACCCCACAGGTGTTTCACGACTTTTGCATATGTAAAAAAAAAAAAATAATTTCACTAAAATGTGTTTCCCCCCAAATTTCACATTTTTGCAAGGGTTAATAGCAGAAAATACCCCCCAAAATTTGTAACCCCATCTCTTCTGAGTATGAAGGTACCCCATAAGTGGACCTGAAGTGCACTACGGGCGAACTACAATGCTCAGAAGAGAAGGAGTCATATTTGGCTTTTGGAGAGCAAATTTTGCTCGGGGGGCATGTCGCATTTAGGAAGCCCCTATGGTGCCAGGACAGCAAAATAACCCCCACATGGCATACCATTTTGGAAACTAGACCCCTTGAGGAACGTAACAAGGGGTACAGTGAGCATTTACCCCCCACTGGTGTCTGTCAGAACTTTGGAACAGTGGGCTGTACAAAATTTTTTATTTGCACAGCCCACTGTTCAAAAGATCTGTCAGACACCAGTGGGGGGTAAATTCTCACTGCACCCCTCATTACATTCCGTGAGGGGTGTAGTTTCCGAAATGGGGTCACATGTGTTTTTTTTTTTTTTTTTTGCGTTTGTCAAAACCGCTGTAACAATCAGACACCCCTGTGCAAATCGCCTCAAATGTACATGGTGCACTCTCCCTTCTGGGCCTTGTTGTGCGCCCCCAGAGAACTTTGCGCCCACTTATGGGGTATCTCCGTAGTCGGGAGAAATTGCATTACAAATTTTGGGGGGCGTTTTTCCCTTTTACCTCTTGTCAAAATGAACAGTATAGGGCAACACCAGCGTGTTAGTGTAAAAAATTTATTTTTTTACACTAACATGCTGTTGTAGACCCCAACTTCACCTTTTCATAAGGGGTTAAAGGAGAAAAAGCCTCCCAAAATTTGTTAGGCAATTTCTCCCGAGTACGGCGATACCCCATATGTGGCCCTAAACTGTTGCCTTGAAATACGACAGGGCTCCAAAGTAAGAGCGCCATGTGCATTTGAGGCCTGAATTAGGGATTTGCATAGGTGTGGACATAGGGGTATTCTACGCCAGTGATTACCAAACAGGGTTCCTCCAGCTGTTGCAAAACTCCCAGCATGCTTGGACAGTCAATGGCTGTCCAGCAATACTGGGAGTTGTTGTTTTGCAACAGCTGGAGGCTCCATTTCGGAAACAGTGGCGTACCGGACGTTTTTCATTTTTATTGGGAGGGGAGGGGGGCTGTGTAGTGGTATGTGTATATGTAGTGTTTTTTACTTTTTATTTTATTTTGTGGTAGTGTAGTGTAGTGTTTTTAGGTTACAGTCACATGGGCGGGGGATTACAGTGAGTTCCCGCTGCGAGTTTGAGCTGCCGCGCAAAATTTGCTGCATCGCAAACTTGCAGCCGGATACTCACTGTAAGCCCCCTGCCCATGTGAATGTACCCTGTACATTCACAGGGGGGGGGGGGGTAACCTCCAGCTGTTGCAAAACTACAACTCCCAGCATGCACAGTCTATCAGTGCATGCTGGTAGTTATAGTTTTGCAACAGCTGGAGGCACACGGTTGGGAAACACTGAGTTAGGAAACAGACAATGTTTCCCAACCAGTGTGCCTCCAGTTGTTGCAAAACCACAACTCCCAGCATTCTCAGGCATGCTGGGAGTAGTAGTTCGGCAACATCTTTAGAGCCAGATGTTGCCGAACTACAACTCCCAGCATGCTGGGAGTTGTAGTTTTGCAACATCTGGAGGACTGCAGTTTGCAGACCACTAATACAGTGGTTCCCAATCTGTGCCCTTCCAGATGTTGCAAAACTACAACTCCCAGTATGCCAAAACTGTCCAGGCATGCTGGGAGTTGTAGTTCTGCAACATCTGAAGGGCCAGATGTTCCAGAACTACAACTCCCAGCATGCCTGGACAGTAAGGGCATGCTGAGGATGTGTAGTTTTGCAACATCTGGAAGGGCATAGTGGTCTCCAAACTGTGGACCTCCAGATGTTGCAAAACTGCAACTCCCAGCATGCCCAGATGCCAAGGGCTGTCTGGGCATGCTGGGAGTTGTAGTTTACAGGGTCCCATTACAGCAATGCATGTCACTTTACGGCGACGTGCATTGCTGTAAAGGGCCCGACCGCGGCTGAAGATCTACTCACCTGTCGCCGCCGCCGCCATCTTCCTCGCCGGGATCCGGGTCTTCAGGGACGAGGTAAGTACCGGGGCTGGTCCCCAGCACTCCCCCGTCCCCCGCTGCGTCCTCCGGTCTTCCTCCCGTCCTCTCCGGACTTCAAGGGGTCGGGCAGGACGGGAGGAAGTAACCCCCCCCCCCCCTTGCGATTGGTCGGTTAGTTAACCGACGGATCGCAGGAGGTGGCAGGCTTGCCACCTCTCTCCTATACTCCAGCATGGTCCTGGCCGGGATCGTGCGAAATTACCGGGCGGTCGGGTCCCAGAGACCCGATCAGCCCGGTATCGCCGCAGATCGCAAGGGCGATTTCCCTTGCGATTTGCGGCGATAGCCGACATGGGGGGCCTACATGGCCCCCCTCTGCGTTTGCCCTGGAGGCCTGCTGAAGGATTTCAGCAGGCATCCAGTTCCGATCTCTGCCCGGCGAGCGGCAGAGATCGGAAATACAACAGGACGTTCTCTAACGTCCTTGGGCATTAAAGCCCAGGTAGTGGGGACGTTAGAGAACGTCCTATGTCCTTAACAGGTTAATGCTTTGGAATGCTTAGTGTTCCAAAGCATTGCAGATATATGCTGCCTGCTAGTTTTAGACTAGCAGGCAGCATATGAGGACGTGCCTCTGGCACGTTCTCACAGGCAATAACCGGGGCAGACCTGGGGGTCCTTGTAAAGACCCCCGGCTGCCCAGGTAAGCAGCAGCACCCCGCGATCATTGCGGGATGCTACAGGAGAGAGACAGAGGGAGCCCCCTCCCTCTGTCAAAACTCCTTACAGCTCGCGGTCGCTTCTGACCGCGGCTGTAAGGGTTAAACTGCCGGGACCGAAGTTGTCTTCGGTCCCGGCAGTGCGGCAGGTCCCCGCCCGCTGGGGATCACACACAGCACCCTGCGATCACGCTGCAGGGTGCTGCAGGGGTTACAGAGGGAGCTCTTTCCCTCTGTCATAACACTTACAGCCCGCGGTCACTTCCAACCGCGGCTGTAAGGGTTAAACTGCCGGGACTGAAGTTTACTTCAGTCCCGGCAGTGCGGCAGGGTCCCGGCGGTGTGTTACAGCCGAGTCCCCGCCGCGATCTCGTGGGTGCACTAGGCATCACCCACAAGAACCATGGACGAGTATAAACATCCTGGTGCGGGAACGTACATCCACCCTGGACGTGTATACACGTCCATGGTCGTTAAGGGGTTAAATATGAGAAGGAACCTTACTTTTCCTGTCGCACATCACAAACTCTCTGTTGCTTTTCTAGATGTCACCTTGACAGGCAATGCACAGGAATCTAAAGTAGTGTCCAGTGTCCAGTAGTGTATCGGAAAAGTACTGTTGTTAATGCAATTCTGTGTGCCCGCTCGTGTCACCCACCGCATGTTTATACAACACGTGTTGGAAATGATTGGTGGTAAGGGCACTGTAGTCTTGGCGCCTACATCTCTCGGCTACATGAGCCCTGTGGGGGCTGAACAGGAAGGGGAGGGGCACAGTGGAGCACAGTTTAGGTTTCGTGAAATGGGCGGATTTTCCAGTCATCTGACAGGAGAGGAGGAGCAGGAGCAGCCAGAGGAGCTAGAGGGTTATGAGGAAGGCGAGACAGAGGACCCAGACACAACATGGCAGTATGCAGTGGAGATGGAGGCAGGGAGTCCCTCGAGTCACTTGCACAAATGGAACGATGCATGATCAGTTGCTTGCGTAGTGACTGCCGAATTGTCATCATTCGGCAGCGGGATGACTACTGTCTCTCCACCTTATTGGACCCTCGCTTCCGGCGCAAAATGGGGGCTTTTTTTTACACCCACTGAGAGGGAGGACAAACTGACCTACTAAACATAGACATCCTATGTAGTCAGTAGCCAATGCCGATGCCCTCTGCGCTCACCTTCCACTGCCATGGCTGCTGGGGAGGGGTGGGGTGGCAGGAGCAGTACCAGCTCCATCAGCAGCAGCATGAGTCTACAGTTGATGATGAGTACCTTTCTTCATCCACATAGTGAAGCAACTCATCAGCAGCAAGTAGACATGGAGCAGGACCTGAACCAGCAGGTGGCGGCATACCTTGACATGCCCATGCCAACACACCTTGAAGATCCGTTGTACTTCTGGGCAGCCAAACTTGATTTGTGGCCACAACTAGCAGAGTTTGCCCTGAAAAAGCTGTCCTGCCCGGCCAGTATTGTGCTATCAGAACGTTTGTTTAGTGCAGCAGAGGCTATAGTCACCCCAAGGAGAACATGTCTGTCCACAAAAAATGTGGAGAGACTGACCTTTGTGAAAATGAATCAGGCATGGATCAGCCAGGATTTACACCCACCAATGCCTGATGCAGTAGAGTAGATTGACCATGGTGCCACACGAACACTTCACAAATATGGATTGTGCAAAACAGATTTTGAACCCCAGTTACAAACATTCCTCCACATCAGACCTTTTTTTTTACCAACCTTCGTCACCGGGTACTGGTATTGCCACCCACCACACCACTCTGTCGCTGGGTCACTTTCAGGACTCCTGGTGCTGCTGCTGCCACCTTCAGGCTGTCTCATTCTGCCACCATATGTTCTCCTCATGCTGCCACCAACTCCAGGCGGTGCCATTCAGCCACTATATGGTCTACTCTTGCTGCCGCAAACTCCAGGCTGTGTCATTTAGCCACTATATCTTCTCCTTATGCTGCTGCCAACTCCAGGCTGTGCCATTAAGCCACTATATGTTCTCCTCATGCAGCCGCCAACTTGAGGCTGTGCCATTCACCCACTATATGGTCTCCTCATGTGCCGCCACATCCACGCTGTGTCATTCCGCCACTATATGTTCTCCTCATGCTTCCACCACCTCCAGGCTATGTCATTCACCCACTATATGGTCTCCTCTTGCTGCTGAAAACTCCAGGCTGTGTCATTCAGCCACTATATTTTCTCCTTATGCTGCAGCCAACTCCAGGCTGTGCCATTCAGCCACTATAAGTTCTCCTCATGCTGCTGCCAACTCCAGGCTGTGCCATTCAGCCACTATATGGTCTCCTCATGCTGCCGCCACCTCCACGCTGTGTCATTCAGCCACTACATGTTCTCCCTATACTGCCGCCAACTCCAGGCTTTGCTATTCAGTCACTATATGGTCTCCTTATGCTGCTGGGAAAATAACTAAACATTTTTATGGTAGCACTAGCTACCATAAACCTTCAATATAAATGTGAAAATTCATCTTTTAATCTTAGGGATTGTGAAGCCCAATTGTGTCCTCATGCTGCAGCCGGCTCCAGGCTGTGTCATTCAGCCACTATATGGTCTACTCAAGCTGCTGTGACATTACCTTAAAATTTTATGGTAGCACTAGCTACCGTAAATCTTCAATTTAAATTTGAAAATTCATCTTTTAATCTCAGGGATTGTGAGGCCCTATGGTCTTCTCATGCTGCCGCCAACTCCAGGCTGCGTCTTTCATCCACTATATGATCTCCTCTTGCTGCCGCCAATTCCAGGCTGTGTAATTCGTCCAGATTATGGTCTCCTCATGCTGCTGCCACCTCTAGGCTCTGTCATTGTGCTGCCATGTGACTCCTTGCTAGATTGGGTTTTGTGGTCGTACAGTATTAGTTCAAAGTAAACGCTGGGACATTAAACTTGGGAATGTAATATAAATCTTAAATTTAAAAAAATCAATGTAATCTTTTCAAGACTAAGGCCCTATGGTCGTCGACATCATATTACCTGTGAAATTATCACAAGAATCCAATGAAACAGCTTGGAGCGATAACAATGAACCTTAGCTGATTAAATGAAACATTCACACTTTCACAGTCATGGGGGCGTTGGGAGGTAGGGACTGTTACAGGTGGTATCTCACCTGGTGGAGGACCGCAATGCTCACAAGAATGAGTAATCAAAAAATGTTGCCACATCAAGATGCTCTTAGGTAGTGAGTCGAATAGTGATGTCTGTAATCTGCATGTCATACTGAATGACAGTATTATTTCACTAACCCAGCACACTCCTTATGCGTGTTAGAACAAGATAAAGTGTTCTATACCCCTATTGAGCCTCTCTGTAAGCCAGAAATAGACGTTTTTAATAGTGATTCGCCGCGTAGAAATTTGGACCAAACTACATTTTTTCTGAAAATTCAGCGAATCAACCAAATCAAATTTTTCAGAAATTTGCTCATCTCTAGTTACCAGTAATAACTCCATGGAGAGACACTGCACCAATCATGGTAAATGGCAGCTACCAATAGGGCTTTTATTACTTGTTACTTAGTTACTACTCCTTTTATTTTATTTTTTACATTTTTATTCATTGAAGGATTACTGACAGGGAGTGAGGAAGTGGAAGCAGATGAGGGCACATAGGTGACAATGTTATAGGAGAAGTTACCTGAGAGCCCTCACATACAGACCAAGACAACTCTGCTCTACCCCCCCCCCCCTCCCTCACAGATTTATTACCAGCAGTAATGTAAATAACAACCCCCCACCTCCTCCCATACTGCTGGTAATAAATCTGTCATCACACAGACAGACCCGGGTCATAAAAAAGACTGACGCGTAGATAAATACTGACTTGATATGAGACTGAAGATTGCTCCAGGTCGCTAGGGTTCTGACAAGGTCCTGTGACTTTCTCTGCCAAGGCTTGAATTTCCTCCTTGCATAATGACTGAATAAGGCTGGGTTCACACTACGTTTTCTCCCATACGGGAGCGCATACGGCAGGGGGGAGCTAAAACCTCGCGCTCCCGTATGTGACCGTATGCGCTCCCGTATGTCATTCATTTCAATGAGCCGACCGGAGTGAAACGTTCGGTCCGGTCGGCTCATTTTTGCGCCGTATGCGCTTTTACAACCGGACCTAAAACTGTGGTCAACCACGGTTTTAGGTCCGGTTGTAAAAGCGCATACGGCGCAAAAATGAGCCGACCGGACCGAACGTTTCACTCCGGTCGGCTCATTGAAATGAATGACATACGGGAGCGCATACGGTCACATAGGGGAGCGCGAGCTTTTAGCTCCCCCCTGCCGTATGCGCTCCCGTATGGGACAAAACGTAGTGTGAACCCAGCCTAAGACTTGAGATAAGATTTTGTGCTGGGCCTTCCCTCAGAGCTTCTGCACATACAACTCACACCTTAAGCTCAGCTTGGTCTAGACTGGGGTAACTCTTCACCCCACTACTCTATATAGCTAACAGTTAAAGGGGTACTCCGGCGCTAAGACATCTTATCACGGGGGTCCCCAGTAGAGGGTCACGGGGGTCCCCAGTAGAGGGTCCCCCGCGATCAGGCATCTTATCTCCTATCCTTTGGATAGGGGATAAGATGTCTTAGCGCCGGAGTACCTCTTTAAGGGGTTCCCATTGGGCATACAGGGTCACATGGGTTTACACAGCTCCAAACTCTTAAAGGTATAACACATATATAAATAACATATAACATAGTACTTACTGAGGAAGTCTGAAGGCCACAGGACAGCTTTTGGTGCTGGGATATCACATTTGTGAAATGGTGATATTGTGGTAGGATTGCAAGCAAGGAGCAACTAAATTGACATCCAGCATATATGGGAGAAAGCCTTGCTCATGTTCTTAGGTGGGAAATCTGGCCTAAACCAATCAGAATGTCTGGAGTGAAGTCTCTAGGCCTAGCTAATAAGGTGTGCAGAGGTGTCTAAAGCAGCCTGTCTCTTCATTCTCTAGCCTAGGCCTTAAAGGGGTACTCCGCCCCTAGACATCTTACCCCCTATTCAAAGGATAGGGGATAAGATGTCTGATCGTGGGGGTCCGGCCGCTGGAACTCCCTGCAATCTCCTGGCAGGCACCCTAAAATCTAGAACATTTACTTTCAGAACACCGGCTTTGGACGGCTGTGGTCGTGACGCACACCATGCCCCTCCATTCAATGTCTATGGGAGTGGGCGTGATAGCTGTGGTTGAGTCTATGGGATAGGGTATGACAGCATTACCTGCCCGGAGATCATGGGGGGTCCCAGCAGCCAAACCCCCTGCGATGAGATATCTTATCTCCTTTAAGATGTCTTAGGCGGAGTAATCCTTTTAAGAAAACCTCCTGTGCTGCATAGAGCCAAAGTATTGGCAAAAAGGAGTGACTCAGGGAGCAAGCTACCTAGCTGAGAGACCTGGAGACTACAGCCAGTGAGGATAAGCTTAACAATTGCCTCATTGCAATCTAGGACCCATCTGGACTTCAGTCCAAGTAAATTAAGTTACATAGCTGAGAGAGCTGATCCTCGAGTTGTCTGTACTCTGCACAATATAGTTTGTCAGCGAGACAATATATATATATACAGTTGTCATATGTCTTATAAAACGAAGGACCTGGGCAACAATCTGTGCAGAAATATCATTGCTTGAAGAAACCCTCATTTAAATGTGGAGAAGAAACTGACAACATTTTCATCTGAACTTAATCCAATATACTGGGTTATAGTGCAGGTGAAGAGCTTTAAAATGCAGGATTACTTAGTCCTTTCCATGGCTCCTGTGCAGAGTTCTGTCCATCTCTTCTTTTATTCATATTGCACTCCAGAGCACAATGGAGGTGGGGAGCCAGCTCGCCTAGCTCCCGTGCATCAAAGATATTTATTCCCCGACACTGGCCCATCTTTAATTCCCCACAACGCCATGTCATAGAGCAGAGCATTCACCTCCCCCCCAGAGGCTGGAATGTCCTAGTGACATGAGAGTGAAGACTGAGTATTCAAGATGGGGGCAGGGAAACTCCGCAAGACCCCGCCCACCCCCACCCCCGCCTCCATTGCACGCTGGAGCACAATTTGAACAGAAGAAGAAACAGAGAGCTCTGCACAGGAGCTATAGAAAGGAGTAAGTAACCCCAGATTAGTTGGTTTAGTGCGGTTGAAACTGCTTTCAGTTTCTCTTTAAGTAATTGCATAAACCTCTACCCTTACAACTCTTACCCCCATTTTCAGTCTTTAATGTAGCAGCACCCCTCTTTTCACCTGTTGGTCATATTTTAATATAGGTCATTTTTTTTATTGCTCTTAGAATGTCATCATTCCTTAAACTATATATGATAGGGTTAAACACTGGAACCAAGGTATTAAATATCACTGACAATATAGTGTCCAATGCTTGGGAATATTGCATGTATAAGGACAAGGCAGATCCATAATACAAAACTACAATTGTTATATGGGAGGTACAGCTTGAGAAAGTCTTCCATCTTCCAGTCGGTGATTGGATTTTTAGGATGGTCCGAATAATGCAGGCATAGGAAGTCAATATCAGTAGAAATGGGACGGATCCTATGCACATCCCATCTATCAGAATAAATTTCCTCAAAAATGAAGTGTCACTTGAGGATGCAAGAAGAAGGGCTTTGAGATCACAGAAAAAGTTTTTAATTTGAACAAATCCAATAAAATTCAAGCTACATACAAAGCAAGTAAGAATCAATGCATTAATAGAGGCCATAAACCATGCAGGGAATGCTAATAGAATGCAAACTTGTTTATTCATAATGAGGGAGTAATGTAAGGGGTAGCAAATTGCTACATAGCGGTCAATGGCCATAGATGCCAATAGAAAGCTCTCTGTATCAGCAAAAAACAAAAAAATATATAATTGGGCAAAACAAGCCACATAGGATACAAAATGGTCACCAGTGTAAGAGATGTACAGTAGCTTGGGGAGTGTGGTGGAGACATATAAAATGTCCAGGACGGATAGATTGAAAAGGAAGAAGTACATGGATGTATGGAGCCGAGGATCATTGCATATCAATGAAATTATGGTGAAATTACCAAGCAGAATCATCAAATAACCAAAGAGGACTGTAGTTTGAAGTATCAACCTTCCATTTTCTGATGTAGAGAATGAAGCTATGTAGAACTCAGCTTCTGATGCGTTATTTTTTAACTCTCCATGCATTGTCTTACAACCTAATAGGGGCAAAAGTGGGGCAAGTAGTTTAATATACTTCTGTGAAAGTTATATTGTCTTCTTAAATCATTAACGATAATGGATGTTAATGTACATTTTGATCGGCTGGTACTCAACGCATCAGAAAGTAGATCAATGTCATTCCAACTATGAAGCAAACACAGAAGCTGTGCTCGCTTCATAAACAGCAGGTTCCAACTACTATCATCAGCCAGGACCTCGTCAGTAATGGCTGAGATTGATAATGCTAATACCGTTATTACCCTTTAGATGCCATAATTCGAGATGGGCAAATTTTTAAAAAATGGGATTTGTCCTATTCGCCGAATTTCCCCCAAAAATTTGGTTTAATCCGAATATATTTGTGGCAAATCGCTTTAAAAATGGCTATTTCTGAGCTACAGAGAGCCTCAATAGGGGTGTAGAACATTTTGCCTTGCCGTAACACGGTGTGTGCTGGGGTAATGAAATTATACTGTTATTCAGTATGACATGCAGATTACAGGCATCACTATTAGAATCACTAGATTGTCATAAATAGTCCTCTAGGGACTTAAAGAATTTTGAAAAATGTGAATAAGCCCTGCCCCAATAATAATTAAAAAAAAAATCACCACACTTTTCCTATTGTACTAAATAAATAAATTAATAAATAAACATATTTGTTATCACTGGATGCGTAACTTTCAAAACTATTGAAACATATTTTATATTTTTACAATATTTTAACATTTTTATGATCATGTACGGTGAACGGTGTAAACGTAAAAAAAATTGATTAAAGTCCATAATTGTTGACACTTGGTCATATCACATCCCAGTAAAAAATAAGATAAAAAGTGATTAAAAAAAGTAATAAAATCACAAAAGTGATACTGATAAAAGCTACAGATCAAAAACTTAGCCCTAATACAGCCTTGTATATGGAAAAATAAAAAAAGTTATATGGGTACAGATTTTATTTAAAAATGTTTTTTTTTTTTTTATTCCAAATTTTTATTGCATTTTATCAAAATTACAGCATTGAAAAACAAATATGCATTTTTTTCAATAAACCCTCCATCCCTTCCAACCCCTCCCCCCCCCCCCCCCCCACAAACCCACTAAAAGCTAGGGTGCCTCCTCCCATTTTTTCCATTCCTTTTCTATTTTTGAGCCCAACTTTTTTCCTCTATAATAGATCTCCTCAAATCCTCTCATTTGTTCTGTTTCTCTCTGCCACTCAGCATAGCTTGTCCCCTCAGGCGCGAACCATCGTCTCAAGATAATTATTCTAGCCATACCAAAAAACGTAGTAATCACACTGAGGGACATTTATCAATGTTTGCTTATGTATTCTTTTTTTTAGTAATTTTTCCTTACTTTTTTTTTGCTTATGTGTGACTTATTTATCATCTGGTTTCAGCCTGTTGATAATTTTCTTTCACGTAAGCACTTTTCCCTTTTTTACTTTGGTAGTAGCTTTTTCTGCTCCATGTTTGAGCTGGAGTAAATTTAGTCAATTTTTAACCCTGTTGCAACTTTTTTTTGCGCAGTTGCGACTGTCGCAGTTAATAAATACCTGACTACCCGTAGTCCATATTAAAATTATTACTACGTAGTTACGTTTTGGAAAACTTGCTTTTATCGCTTTCCAGTCAAAATGTCGCACGAAAAATCATGTAGTCGCAGTTGCCACATTTGTGCGACATTTTTAGTAAAAAAAAATGTAACTAAATCGCTTGATAAATGCCTGTCACTGTTCTTCTCCTGTTCTCTTAACCCAAAACCCAAAATAGCAGTTTTAATATCAAATGCTATCTTTATTTTTATTTTCTCCACTATTGTTTTATAAGCCTCTTTCCAGAAGATATGTACCGTAGTTTTGGGCATGTCCACAACATGTGACATAGTTCAGCTTCTTCCATATCACACTTTGGGCACTTTGAGTCCGCTCTTTTTCCTATTCTATGTAAGAATCCAGGTGTGTACGGGATCCTATGTATCAGTTTTATCATTGAGATTTTATGATTCATATTTAGGGATGAATGTGCAATATTAGTAAACACTTCCCCCCATTCATCATCTTCTATCTGCCCCACATCCTGCATTTTTTTAACCCTACTCCTTGGGGGTGACTTTTCCAGAGAAGATCTAACCAATCCCTTGTATACCGTACCCAGTACTTTTGTGGAGAATGGTCGGAGCCCAAATATATAATCCATTAATTCATGTCTGTTCATCACTCATCTGGGGTTGTTTTTCTCCTTCTCAAATGCACTTTTAACTTGTAGATATAAAAAATACTTATTCTGTTTTATGTTAAATTCCCTTTTAATTGTACTCCACTCTTTTAACGTGCTTTCTATCACCAGATCTTAGACTCTAACTACCCCGTTTTTTCCCCAATCTACATATTCTTTCAATTTAAATATTTCGGGAAAATAACCATTACCCCACAATAATGTGTAGTGCGTACTCCCCTTAATCCCCAATAAACGTCTTGTGAATCTCCCTACTTTATTAAACATATTGCAAGTGGGAATTCTTACCCATTCTGTGTCCATACACCTTCCACCTTTATCTCCACTGTACTACCTCCCCAACTACCCAGTTTAGAAAAAAAACTTTTAAGCATATCATCTTCCTTAATCATATATTCAATTTGTGCAGCTATGTCATATAATTGTATATTTGGTGTACCAAAACCTCCACTATTCAGGGGAGGACTGAAAAAGGTGTATTTCATACGTGTGTGTTTCCCATTCCATAAAAACCCATTAATCTCACTCTGTATTTTATTAAAGTGATGTTCCCCTAACCATATAGGTGCTGCTCTTACCACGTGCAAGACCATAGGGAAAATAATAGTTTTTATCAAAACAATTCTTTCAGCCATATTTAGGCGAAGTTTTTTCCAGATTAAGATTTTGTTTCTTACTTTCTGCCTCAGGGGAACAAGATTCAGCTGAGCTAAATCTTCTATATTTCTAGATATTTTAACTTCCAAATAATCCAGGGCCTCCTCATCTCGAAGCACATGTATCTCTTCCTGAAGATATTGACTCTCTCCTGACCCGATTTCTTCCAGTTAATCTTAAAGCCTGAGTATTTACCAAAATCCCTAAACAGCTCAATAATACTTGATAATTTTCTTTTAGGGTCTGTTACAAATAATACCACATCATCCGCATATAGCAGTATTTTCTCCTCCTCTCCCTCAACCCCGAACCCCCCAAACAGCTCCGAACCCCTAATCAGCTGCGCCAAAGGTTTTATGAAAAGGGAGAAGAGGAGGGGCGACAGGGGGCAGCCCTGCCTAGTTCCTCTCTGCAACCAGACTGTCTCCTGGGAGACAATATTGTTAAAGGGGTACTCCGGTGAAAACCTTTTTTCTTTTAAATCAACTGACTCCGGAAAGTTAAACAGATTTGTAAATTACTTCTATTAAAAAATCTTAATCCTTCCTGTACTTATTAGCTGCTGAATACTACAGAGGAAATTCTTTTCTTTTTGGAATGCTCTCTGATGACATCACGAGCACAGTTCTCTCTGCTGATGTTATTATAATAATAATAATGTCTTTATTGTTGTCCTTAGTGGGATTTGAACCCAAGGCCCCAGCGCTGCAAGGCAGCAGTGCTAACCACTGAGCCACCATGCTGCCCTTAGCATACATCTGCTATGCACGGTTGCTAAAATGGACAGAGATGTCAGCAGAGAGCACTGTGCTCGTGATGTCATCAGTGTTCCAAAAAGAAAGCAATTTCCTCTGTAGCATTCAGCAGCTAATAAGTACTGGAAGGATTAAGATTTTTTAATAGAAGTAATTTACAAATATGTTTAACTTTCTGGCACCAGTTGATTTAAAAGAAAAAAGGTTTTCACCGGAGTACCCCTTTAATATAATTTTTTGCTCTAGGGGCTTTATACATGGCCTTCAGCCCCTGTAAAAAATATTCTCCAAGATTCATGCGCTCCACTATCTTGAAGAGGAAACTCCACTCCACCCTGTCAAACGCTTTTTGAGCATCAAGAGAAAGGATGGAGTGGGGGCTCCCCCTCACCCTGCATCTGCATATTCAAAAATACTCTTCTGATGTTATTGTAAATATTTCTTCCCTTCATAAATCCTTTTTGTTCCCTCTCTATTAACTTATCCATCATTTGCTGCAAACGTCTGGCCCAGATTTTAGAAAACACAGAAGGTAGCAGCACACCGAGTTGCATGAAGGGTTGGGTGCAATTCAGCAGGGGACCCAAGGTCGTAGGGCTCCAAACGATATAGAAACACAAAGAATACTGCAGCACTCCAAGGTATAGGTGAAAAAAACTGTGAAGGTAGTTTTCTTCCATCAAGGTGCACAGAGCAACGTTTCGGCTGCTGGCATGCAGCCTTTTTCAAGCAGTTTACAAAGTGCAATACATGGAGTATAAATATGGTGGATGCAGTGACATCACTGCTTACATCATTAATTTGCATAAATATCATAACAAACACAATACATACAAATATTGCATATTCAAAATAATGTGCAAGTGCCAAAACGATACAGTGTGAAGGATGACAGGATATACATACAAGATTATAAGTAGCCTGGCAACAAGAGTGTAGTACAGTGTACAAATAAAAAGATAAACACTTACAGAGGCGGAGCATTATGGCGGACCCGGCATGGCAGTTGAAACCACATCAGCCGCGCTGTCATGAAAACACGCGCGCGAGCTGGCGTGTACGGAAGTAAACAAAACACACGAGGAAGAGGCCGGAAGAGCCAATCAGCGCATGCGCATGCAGGACCAGAGCGCCGCGCGGACATACTAGATGTCGGCGCGTGCGCAGAGGGTCCCGATACGTAGCGTGATTGCAATAAGTCGCAACACACACCTCCCGGGGTGTGTGCGCAGGCGTAGAAGGATGGATTAGAGGCAAAAGTATGGGCATAGATTAAGGGCAAAAATGTGGGCATGCCTACAAAAAATAAAAAATGCAAAAGATTTTTCTGGGCATAGACCATAATCAGACAAGTGGGCATGCATGCATAGATATGGCAGAAAATGGCAACATATAAAAAGCAATGTATAGAGAATAACCAAAGTGGGTCACAGATGCTCAATACAAACATACTTAAGGACACCGCAATCTGGAACCCCCTAGGATGGTATGACTGGCACTGGTAATGCCAGTGGCAGTCAGTTAGCAGCGCAACTGAAATACCCGACGGGCGAGACAGTTGGGCATGCAATTGTATCCATAATTGGGGGTGGCAACTTCAGCCTAAACCAGAAGTGTCACATACATGAAGTCCATTCACACCGACCCGTTGCTAGTGGTGATCGCCTGCAAAGTAAACAGCATAAAATCTGAAATTTGTCTGCCAGCATAGTATACCCACTCAACTATGTTGCTAGATGTACACAAAAAACATATAATGTTAATAAGGTTCTGGCCAATCCTCGGTGCTGTAAGCCAACAAATATATAGAAATAGATGTATCTAAACAGGTCGGGTCCGTCCCTTCGTCTCTGAAATAAAAAGAAAAGAAACAAATATAATTATATAATGAACATCCTGGACCCAGCCTCATCCTCAAGTTCTTCGGTACCAAAAAGAGGGGGTGACCAAAGGGGGGGGGGGTACTGATACGCTGAGCACTCCGGACCCCCTGCTGGCCTCGGAGCGCTCACAGCGTGTGTCCCCAGGCAGCGCTCCGGCATCTCGGCATGTGCGTCCCCGCTCTCTAGTTCGCACACGCGCCGGGACTCTTAGATTTAAAGGGCCAGTGCACCAGTGATTGGTGCCTGGCCCAAAGTGGTTATTAAGGGTTAAGGTTTGTGAGAGGCAGTGCTAGTTGGACTTAATTAGGCATTCACCTGTGCACTGCCTATAAATACCTTCTCCTCCCACAGCCTCCTGCCGGATCTTTGTGCCTTGTGAAATGTTCCCTGTTGTTCCAGTGTTACCCTGCCTGTTGCCGACCCGTTGCCCGTGACTACCGCCTTAGAACCTGTGCCCCTGACCATTGCCAAGTCTGACTACGCTTCTGCATCCGAAACCACAAGGTCTACGAAAAATTTGAAGTGTAATTTTGACTGTCTGTTTTTTGCCTATACATTTGTGAAATCCCCATAACTAGATGGCCTCCATGTTGGAAAAAGCAGTCCAATGTACATCCTGTTCAATGTATGCAATCCTTGAACAACAGTTTGAGGGTGCATATTGTTGTGCGAGATGTGTGCTAGTTGTCCGTTTGGAAGCCCAGATCCTGCATCTAGAGGAGCCACAGGCAACAATGAGAAGCATTAACAACATGGAGAGGAGTCTCCTGCTCACTGAGCAGGCACTCTCGGGAGTAGAGGTGGGGGAGGACAGTGGGACGGAGTTGCAGGACAGTCAGGCAGTTAGCTGGGTTACAGTTAAAAAGCGGTGTAGGGGAAAAAGTGTCAGGGAGGCTAGTCCTGAACTGGCACACCCCAACAAGTTTGCCTGCTTGGCAGATGAGGGGGATGCCATTACAGAGCTAGCAGAACTGCAGCAGGATACCGCCTCTGACCGCCAGGGGGGGTCTGCTCCAGTAAGGAGGGAGGGAGGAGTACAAAGCAGGCCAGACAGGTACTAGTGGTGGGGGACTCTATTATTAGGTGGACAGACAGGGCGATCTGTCACAAAGACCGGGATTGCCGAACAGTATGTTGTCTGCCTGACGCACGAGTTCGGCACATCGCAAATCGGGTTGACAAATTGCTGGGCGGGGCTGGAGAGGACCCAGCAGTCATGGTACATATTGGCACCAATGACAAAGTAAGAGGTAGGTGGAGTGTCCTTAAAATGATTTCAGGGACTTAGGCCACAAGCTTAAGGCAAGGACCTCCAAGGTAGTATTTTCTGAAATACTGCCAGTACCACGAGCCGCACCAGAGAGGCAGCGGGAGATTAGGGAGGTAAACAAGTGGCTCAGAAGCTGGTGTAGGAAGGAGGGGTTTGGGTTCATGGAGAACTGGGCTGACTTCGCTGTCGGTTACCGGCTCTACCGTAGGGGCGGGCTGCACCTCTATGGGGAGGGTGCAGCTGTGCTTGGGGAGAAGATGGCTAGAAGGGTGGGGGAGTGTTTAAACTAGGGACTTGGGGGGAGGGAACCTACAGCAAAGCGGGGGAAGATAGTGTAGATAGAGAGGTGGGAATTATAAATGTACCTGGGGGTGAAGCGGAGGGAGGGGTTAGAATAGTTAATAGGAATAGGCTTCTTAGGAAAATAAAACTTACACCCTTGAATTCCCTTAACCCCAATAACATAAAGGATAGAAATGTAAAGTGTATGTTCACAAATGCCAGAAGCCTAGCAAATAAAATGGGGGAGCTTGAGGTCTTGATACTGGAGGAACATATTGATATAGTTGGGGTCACTGAGACATGGCTGGACTCCTCGCATGACTGGGCTGTCAATCTGCAGGGGTTTACATTGTTTCGCAAAGATAGAATGAACAGAAAAGGTGGTGGAGTCTGTCTGTATGTAAGAAGTGGTATGAAAGTCAGTGTGAACGATGCCATAGTGTGTGATGATTCTGAGGAGGTGGAATCACTGTGGGTAGAATTACAAAAGGAGGGAAATACTGAAAAAATAATACTTGGTGTAATCTACAGACCCCCTAATATCACTGAAGAGATAGAAGGTCGGCTTCATATACAAATAGAGGGCTGCCCGGGCAGGTACAGTGTTAATAATGGGAGATTTTAACTATCCAGATATAGATTGGGGTCCGGGGTTGGCTAAAACTACAAAGGGGCGACAATTCCTAAATTTATTGCAGGATAATTTTATGGGCCAACAAGGACCCAACAAGAAGTGATGCCTTGTTGGATCTGATCATTTCCAACAACGCAGAGCTGGTTGGTAATGTAACTGTGCGGGAAAACCTTGGTAATAGCGACCACAATATAGTTACTTTTGACTTAAAATGTAGAAAACAAAGACAGGCGGGGAAGGCAAAAACATATAACTTTAAAAAGGCAAACTTCCCTGGGCTGAGATCTGCACTACAGGACATGGACTGGGGGGAAGTGTTCTCAAATACTGATACAGAAGGAAAATGGGACATCTTTAAATCAACTCTAAATAACTATACAGCTAAATATATACCAAAGGGGAACAAATATAAACGATTAAAACTAAATCCTACATGGCTGACAAATGATGTTAACCCCTTCCCGCTATTGGACGTATGCATACGTCCAGGCGAACTACACGTTCGCGCAAATGGACGTATGCATACGTCCAAGCGATCTCCTGCTCTGCCGCGGGCAGCGCAGGGGATCGCGGGTGGGACTCAGCTGTCAATCACAGCCGGAGTCCCACCGCAGCTGCCGGGGCCGCGATCGCGCCGGTCCCGGCAGCATTAACCCCATAGATGCCGTGATCAGTTCTGATCACGGCATCTACGGTGTTTGCAGGGGGAGCGCTCTCCCCCTGCCCATCAACGGCGGCGCCGCGATAAAATAAGGGGGATCGGGGGTGTCCAAGACACCCTCGATCCCCCTTGAAGAGATAGGAGTGAGGTGGCAGGGTTGCCACCCCTCCTATCCCTGCTATTGATCGGCGGAGCGGCCGACCAATAGCAGACTGGGGGTGGGGGGGTTAAAGTTCGGTTCCCCCCCCCGCTATGTCCACCCATCGGTGTCCGGGCACAGCGGGGGGAACCGTGTAATAGCGGCGGCAGCGACGGTCACTTACCCGGCGGCGGCTGTGATCATGGCGGCGGTGGAGGTGAGTATGGCGCCGCGTGTCCGGGAGTCTGTTGCCTAGCAACATCTGCAGGGCGACAGTTTAGAGAGTGGTCTCTAAACTGTGGCCCTCCAGATGTTGCAAAACTACAACTCCCACCATGCCTTGACAGCTGTTTGCTGTGTTGGCATGCTGGGAGTTGTAGTTTTGCAAGATTTAGAGGAGTTCAGGCTAGAGATCACTGACAGTGGTCTCTAAACTGTAGCCCTCCAGATGTTACAAAACTACAACTCCCAGCATGCCCAGACAGCAGTTTGCTGTCTTAGCATGCTGAGATTTGTAGTTTTGCAACATTTGGAGGGCCACAGTTTAGAGACCACTGTCGGTGATCTCTAGCCTGAACTCCTCTAAATCTTGCAAAACTACAACTCCCAGCATTCAGGAACAGCAAATGGCTGTCTCGGCATGCTAGGAGTTGTACTTGCGTGCCTCCAGCTGTTGCATAACTACATCTCCCAGCATTCCCTTTGGCAATCAGTACATGCTGAGAGTTGTAGTTCTGCAACAGCTGGAGGCACACTGGTTGGGAAATACCGAGTTAGGTAATAGGTTCTATTACCTAACTCAGTATTTTCCAACCAGTGTGCCTCCAGCTGTTGCAAAACAACAACTCCCAGCATGCACGTTCTGTCAGTGCAAGCTGGGAGTTGTAGTTTTGCCCCCCCCTCCCATGTGAATGTACAGGTTACATTCACACTGGCGGCGGATTACAGTGAGTTCCCCGCTTCAAGTTTGAGCTGCAGCCGCAGCTCAAACTCCTAGCGGGAGACTCAGTGTAATCCGCCGTCAGTGTGAATGTAACCTAAAAACACTACACTACACTAACATAAAATAAAGAGTAAAACACTACATATACACACGTACACTGTGGGTAAATTGTTTGAAGGACTTATAAGGGATTACATACAGGAATACATAGGTGATAATTGTATTATAAGTGATAACCAGCATGGGTTTACTAAGGATAGAAGTTGTCAAACTTATCTAATTTGCTTTTATGAAGAGGTGAGTAGAAGCCTTGACAGAGGAATGGCTGTGGATATAGTGTTTCTGGATTTTGCTAAAGCGTTTGATACTGTCCCTCATAGACGTCTGACAGGTAAGTTAAGATCTTTTGGGTTTGGAAATTTTAGTTTGTAACTGGATTGAACACTGGCTCATGGATCGTACCCAGAGAGTAGTGGTCAATGATTCGTACTCTGATTGGTCCCCGGTTATTAGTGGTGTACCCCAAGGTTCTGTACTGGGCCCGCTGTTGTTTAATTTATTTATCAATGATATAGAGGATGGTATTAACAGCTCTGTTCCTATCTTTGCAGATGACACCAAGCTTTGTAGCACGGTACAGTCTATAGAGGATGTGTACAGGTTACAAGATGACTTGGATAGACTAAGTGTCTGGGCATCCACTTGGCAAATAAGGTTCAATGTGGATAAAGGTAAAGTTATGCATCTGGGTACTAATAACATGCATGCGTCGTATGTCTTAGGGGGGATGAAACTGGCAGTCACTGGTAGAGAAGGATCTGGGTGTACTTGTAGATCACCGACTACAGAATAGCATGCAATGTCAGGCTGCTGCTTCCAAGGCCGGCAGGATATTGTCATGTATAAAAAGAGGCATGGACTCGAGGGACAGGGACATAATACTCCCCATTTATAAAGCATTGGTACGGCCTCACCTGGAATATGCTGTTCAGTTTTGGGCACCAGTCCATAAAAGGGACACTGCGGAGCTGGAAAGGGTGCAGAGACGTGTGACTAAACTAATATGGGGCATGGAACATCTTAGCTATGAGGAGCGATTAAAGGAGTTACAATTGTTTAGTCTTGAGAAGAGACGTTTAAGGGGGAATATGATAAATTTATATAAGTATATAAATGGCCCATACAAAAAATATGGAGAAAAACTGTTCCAGGTTAAACCCCCCCAAAGGACGAGGGGGCACTCCCTCCGTCTGGAGAAGAAAACGTTTAGTCTCAAGGGGCGACACACCTTCTTTACCATGAGAACTGTGAACTTATGGAATAGTCTACCTCAGGAACTGGTCACAGCAGGAAAAATTAACAGCTTTAAAACAGGATTAGATACATTCCTGGAACAAAATAACATTAATGCTTAAGAAATATAAAATCCCATCCCTTCCCCAATATCGCGCCACACCCCTATCCTTCAATTCCCTGGTTGAACTTGATGGACGTATGTCTTTTTTCAACCGTACTAACTATGTAACCAGAGGAGTTGAGTCGCTACCGGGTGGAACGACCTGGGGATTACCGCCGCAGCAAGACCTTCCCGCTTTGCGGCGGGCTTTGGTGAAAACCAGTAATCCTTTAGACTTCGTTCCCCTGGTACGTCCCACGCCATCTCTCCTCTGGTCCAGTGGATCCACCTCCTGCCATCTGACCGGACCGTGACACCTCCCTTTTTATATATCATACTAACATTGCATGATCTGATACACACCCGGGCTCTACATTATTTTATGAGTGAATATTCTTCCTATGTTATTAACCAAAACATGGTCAATTCTAGAAGCTGTTTTGTGAGTGGCATTAAAACAAGAAAATTTCTTCTTATATGGCTTTAAACTTCGCCATGCGTCCTCCCCTCCTACCTCTTGCCACCAGTTATACAGGGGAGTATTACTATTTCCCAGGTTTCTACCTTGCCAATCCATCTCCTTATTCATAACACAATTCATGTCCCACATTACCCATAGGTCAGTATACTCAATATCCCTTTGAAAATCCATTAATACTTGAAGCACCTCTGTAGAAAACTGGGTGGGGGGGGGGGGTATACATAAATGCCAATATAGTTAACCTACCCTGCCATTTAATATGTAGAAGCACAAATCTGCCTCTATAATCAATTTTAGAATTTAATACTTGAATATTTAATGTTCTATGAATTAGAACTGACACCCCCAATGAAAATTCCGAGAAAGTAGAGTGGAAGGCTTCTCTTGCCCATCCCTTACCAAGAATATTCACCGAGTCCTTAGTCAGATGGGTTTCTAGAAGACATACAATTGCTGGTAAATGTTTATTTATTCTATCAAATATTGCTACACTTTTACTCATTTTTTAAACCTCTCACATTCCATATAAAAATTTTATTGCTGTCGTTCATTACCATATAAGTTTCTCCTCCCTTCTTTCCCTAACTGATGGGCGACACCCTTAATTATGGAGCACAACCCAGCTGGTAGTTCCCCTACCCTTTCCAACCCACCACCCCCAACCCCATCTTCCGGGAACGCTCCGGGGCTAGATCACGTGAGTCCCAGTCACGTGGGCTTACCCAGCCACTTACTATGAAGCCGGCAGGACCCCGTCCATAATCCTGAGCTGGCTCTGTGGTGCCCGAACACAGCCCGAATACAGCATGCTCTGGTCAGTAGTCAGCCCTGAATTCCGGTAGAAGCGCTCCCGCCAGGAGGAATTCCTTGCAGGGGAGGGGGGGAAGAGAGCCGGGGGAGTATCTGAGATTTTCCCATAACTCCATCAGGCGGCCAGAGGGCCGGTCCGGAGGCCCGTAGCTGACAGCGTTATGTCATGCCGTCACGTGACCACTCCCTCACTAGATTTTTTTTTTAAAACAGTACAATAATAGTAAAGTATAAAACCATTGGTATCATTTTATTGTATTGACCAAAAGAATAAAGATTGTCATTTTCACTGTTAAGTGTACAATATTATATCAAGTACTTCGATCATTTATAAACTGAGAGAATATAAAATACCTATGCCATCCCAATCAATATGATTTTGTTTCATAAATTGGTTGTATAATGGGGTTCCCTTTAAAAAAAAAAAAAAAAAAAAAAAAAGACAATCAGAGACCAAAATATTCCAGACATTCAAATTTACTTTACAATTCTCCACATTTGCAGTACCAAAATCTTGATTGCTACAACTCTCAGATGAGGCCTATAAGCTTTATGGTTACATTCACAATAGATGACAGTGATGCCAGAATTCTATTAACAATATATAATATATACAATAATCAACAGTATAAAACCTATTTTTGGACACCATTTTCTGCACAGGAGGCCCTAAGCTTATGTTACTTCATACACCTGCCCCCAACTTTAAATTTTTCATAATATATTTTGTACCTGTTTTCTTCACATTCAGACCCTGCCTCATCCCCCTCCCCCTGTCATTCTTACACACACTGTACTCATTTCTCATGCTAGGCTTATATACACTGGCTTAAAGCAATACTGCTCAGGTGTCATCTTCTCGGACTGAAGACATTTTTGTCTTCTCCCTTTGTCCCAGAGTGCCATGACACTTCTTCTAGCCACAGCTTGTAGCGCTCGCTTGTATTCTTGGTTTAAACATAAGCAAAGATGACATTATGGTACAGTATGGTACAACCTCCCATTCCAGGTCCCCAGTATGATACCCCCTCTCATTCCAGGTTCCCAGTATGGTACACCCTCTCATTCCAGGTTCCCAGTATGGTACACCCTCTCATTCCAGATTCCCAGTATGGTACACCCTCTCATTCCAGGTCCCCAGTATGGTACACCCTCTCATTCCAGATTCCCAGTATGGTACACCCTCTCATTCTAGGTCCCCAGTACGGTACACCCTCTCATTCCAGGTCCCCAGTACGGTACACCCTCTCATTCCAGGTCCCCAGTATGGTACACCCTCTCATTCCAGGTCCCCAGTATGGTAGACCCTCTCATTCCAGGTCCCCAGTATGGTACGACCTCTCATTCCAGGTCCCCAGTATGATACGACCTCTCATTCCAGGTCCCCAGTATGTTACACACTCTCATTCCAGGTCTCCAGTGTAGTACACCCTCTCATTCTATGTCTCCAGTATGGTACACCCTCTCATTCCAGGTCCCCAGTATGGTACACCCTCTCATTCCAGGTCCCCAGTATGGTACACCCTCTCATTCCAGGTCCACAGTATGGTACACCCTCTCATTCCAGATTCCCAGTATGGTACACCCTCTCATTCCAGGTCCCCAGTATGGTACACCCTCTCATTCCAGGTCCCCAGTATGGTACACCCTCTCATTCCAGGTCCCCAGTATGGTACGACCTCTCATTCCAGGTCCCCAGTATGATACGACCTCTCATTCCAGGTCCCCAGTATGTTACACACTCTCATTCCAGGTCTCCGGTATGGTTCACGCTCTCATTCCAGGTCTCCAGTGTAGTACACCCTCTCATTCTATGTCTCCAGTATGGTACACCCTCTCATTCCAGGTCCCCAGTATGGTACACCCTCTCATTCCAGGTCCACAGTATGGTACACCCTCTCATTCCATATTCCCAGTATGGTACACCCTCTCATTCCATGTCTAATGTATGGTACACCCTCTCATTCCAGGTCCCCAGTATGGTACACCCTCTCATTCCAGGTTTCCAGTATGGTACACCCTCTCATTCCAGGTCCCCAGTATGGTACACCCTCTCATTCCAGGTCCCCAGTATGGTACGCCCTCTCATTCCAGGCCCCCAGTATGGTACACCCTCTCATTCCAGATTCCCAGTATGGTACACCCTCTCATTCCAGGTCCCCAGTATGGTTCCCGCTCTCCTTCCAGGTCTCCAGTATAGTACACCCTCTCATTCCATGTCTCCAGTATGGTACACCCTCTCATTCCATATCCCCAGTATGGTAAACCCTCTCATTCCAGGTCCCCAGTATGGTACATCCTCTCATTCCAGGTCTCCAGCATGGTACACCCTCTCATTCCAGGTCTCCAGCATGGTACACCCTCTCATTCCAGGTCTCCAGCATGGTACACCCTCTCATTCCAGGTCCCCAGTATGGTACACCCTCTCATTCCAGGTCCCCAGTATGGTACACCCTCTCATTCCAGGTCCCCAGTATGGTACACCCTCTCATTCCAGGTCCCCAGTATGGTACACCCTCTCATTCCAGATCCCCAGTATGGTACACCCTCTCATTCCAGGTCCCCAGTAGGGTACATCATCTCATTCCAGGTCTCCAGTATGGTACACCCTCTCATTCCAGGTCCCCAGTATGGTACACCCTCTCATTCCAGGTCCCAAGTATGGTACACCCTCTCATTCCAGGTCCCAAGTATGGTACACCCTCTCATTCCAGGTCCCCAGTATGGTACACCCTCTCATTCCAGGTCCCCAGTATGGTACACCCTCTCATTACAGGTCCCCTGAACGGTACACCCTCTCATTACAGATCCCCAGTATAGTTCACGTTCTCCTTCCAGGTCTCCAGTATAGTACACCCTCTCATTCGAGGTCCCCAGTATGGTACACCCTCTCATTACAGGTCCCCAGTATGGTACATCCTCTCATTCCAGGTCTCCAGTATGGTACACCCACTCATTTCAGGTCTCCAGTATGGTACACCCTCTCATTCCAAGTCCCCAGTATGGTACATCCTCTCATTCCAGGTCTCCAGTATGGTACACCCACTCATTTCAGGTCTCCAGTATGATACACCCTCTCATTCCAAGTCCCCAGTATGGTACACCCTCTCATTTCAGGTCTTCAGTATGGTACACCCTCTCATTTCAGGTCTTCAGTATGGTACACCCTCGTATTCCATTTCTCCAGCATGGCCCTTCTGCTCTTTTCTGATTCACAACATATCCCATCTACTCATTCCAGATACCCAGCATGTTAGTTCCTGGTACCCAGACTGTTTTTTTAAATCTAATTTAAGGTCCCCAGTATGGCTTCCCATATTATTCTTGCTTCACAGCATGGTTTCTATCTAATTTCTAGTTCCAAACATTGGTTCACATCTCATTCCTGGTTCCCAGCATAGATTCATATTTCATTGCTTGTCCTCAACATGGTTCCCCAGCTCATTTCTGGTCCCTAGTATGGCTCCCTATTTCATTTTTTGTCCACAGCATGGCTCCCCATCTCATTTCAATTTATATCATGTCTCCTCCATCTTATTCCTCCCTATAATGGATCCAATTTCTAGACCCAAGCATCTTAGAAGATGAGGAGTTACAAACATTCTCAAAATGGGGACATATGGAATGATGCACGGATCTGGATTGTTAGGTTTACTTTGTCCTAGATCAGCTGCCATTCTCTCTGGACTTACATCCACCATATATTCTGTGTGTAAAGCTGGATTATAGTAAACCATTGCTGTTGTTAAAGTGGTACTCCAGTGATCAACATGTTTTCCCGTTTGTGACTTACCCTATTTGTTTTGTTTCATTTCTATTCTTGTTTAGGCAACTCTATTTCTGTTCTTTGTTGTCTTTTTATCCCCCACTTTGTTTTCCTAGATTTGCTTCTATTTCCTGTTTCTTGCTGTGCTGAAAACTACAAATCCCAGCATGCCACATGCCTTGCTGGTTTGGGGCTGCTCCTTTTTTTTTTGTTCCGCCCTTTACCCACCCTACTATTTTCCTGGGTCGGCCCCCTTATACACAGCACACTAATATAATCAGCCCTGGTTGGGATACACTGGCATACACACACACAAAAGGGACTACAACTCCCAGCACGTGTCATTCAGGAGTCTTCAGTCTGTGGCATAACACCAGCATGCTGCCTCTGTAGTCTCCTGGCGGTTGTAGTTTACCACACCTCTATAGGGCATACACCAGTGTTTCCCAACCAGGGTGCCTCCAGCTGTTCATGCATGCTGGGAGTTGTAGTTTTGATACAGCTGAAGACACTCTGGTTGGGAAACAATGCACTTTGTTTGTAATATACTGAATAGGCTAGGCCAGTGTTTCCCAATCAGTGTGCCTCCAGCTGTTGCAAAACTACAACTCTCAGCATGCCCAAAGACTGTCAGGGAATGCTGGGAGTTGTAGTTTTTCAACAGCTGGAGGCACACTGGTTTGGAAACAATGGTGTAACATGATGTGTATGCTGAATAGGCTAGGACAGTGTTTCCCAATTAGTGTGCCTTCAGCTGTTGCAAAACTACACCTCCCAGCATGCCCAAAGTCTGTCCAGGCATGATGGGAGTTGTAGTTTTGCAACAGCTGGAGGCACACTGGTTTGTAAACACTAGCATACACACACATAACAGGGACTACAACTCCCAGCATGTGTCATTCAGGAGTCCCCCCCCTCACACACAGAAATCCTCCCCAGTCCGAGATGTATTCCCCTGCAGTCTATACATCCCCAGCCCGTGCACCTTATCCTCCCCTTCAGATAACACTGTTATCTTCTCTGTCTTCTTTCAGTGTAGACCTGTGTCCTCAGAAGTACATCCTCTTTCCCTTCCTGCTCTGGCTTCTTTCTCTCATGCACACCTGCATCCTCCAGGAGGGGGAGATGAGGGGGCATGGCTTATTTCTCTCATGCAGTTCTGAAAGAACAGAGAAAAAAAAAAAAGCCATGACATGTTGTCCGCAGCCTAATCCTAACCCGTGGACAGCAGTCAGAGATACAACACAGAACTACAGAACTTCCTGGCCCACAAACAGATAAGAAAAAAAAAGACACATGCTACACAAACATATAATACATGTCAATTGCAAAAAAAAACATGAACATTAAAAAAAGATGCAATATAGCCAAAAATCTTAACCACCGGAGTACCCCTTTAAGCAGAATACATTTTTAATAGTATCAAATGTCATTTTGGGGACCACTTGAGTTTAAAGTCTTGTTTCGTAAGTTTCCTCAGTGGAACAATAATTGTGGAGAAATGTTCAATATATTCTGAGGAACCTAGACCATTTTTATCGCCTGTTCATTTTTTAGGCATCAGGCTCTAATTTAGCTGCTTAAAAAAATGGGACTACAAAACTCCTTGGGAATTGAAATGCATGGCGGACTATCTCACAGTCTAACCCTTCTACAGAATGTCCATTTACAAGCTTCGGCATTTTCTAACAGTGATAAATGATAAATTCTGTTCTGCCACTTTTATAGCTATTGAAATAAAGTGAATGTTGTCCATACCTGGTGCCTGGTGTAAGGATGGTGAAACACGTAGTAATAGCAATGAGGATTCCTTTTATCCTATTCTAGATCGACTGGGAGTTTATAGTAAATGACTTAATCTGAGAGGACGTCATCCATTGGGAACTGTTGAGATATTATCCCCTGATCTAATACACAGAGGTAGAAGACTTTTGAACATTATTGTGTTCTTTAACCCCTTAAGGACTCAGCCCATTTTGGCCTTAAGGACTCAGACAATTTAATTTTTACGTTTTCATTTTTTCCTCCTCGCCTTCTAAAAATCATAACTCTTTTATATTTTCATCCACAGACTAGTATGAGGACTTGTTTTTTGCGCGACCAGTTGTCCTTTGTAATGACATAACTCATTATATCATAAAATGTATGGCGCAACCAAAAAACACTATTTTTGTGGGGAAATTAAAATGAAAAACGCAATTTTGCTAATTTTGGAAGGTTTCGTTTTCACGCCGTACAATTTATGGTTAAAATGACGTGTATTCTTTATTCTGAGGGTCAATACGATTAAAACGATACCCATTATTACATACTTTTATATTATTGTTGCGCTTAAAAAAAATCCCAAACGTTTTAACCAAATTAGTACGTTTATAATCCCTTTATTTTGATGACCTATAACTTTTTTATTTTTCCGTATAAGCGGCGGTATGGGGGCTCATTTTTTGAGCCATGATCTGTACTTTTTTTTGATACCACATTTGCATATAAAAAACTTTTAATACATTTTTTATAATTTTTTTTTAATAAAATGTATTAAAAAAGTACGAATTTTGGACTTTTTTTTTTTTCGTTCACGCCGTTAACCGTACGGGATAATTAACATTTTATTTTAATAGTTCAGACATTTACGCACGCTGCGATACCAAATATGTCTATAAAATTTATTTTTTACGCTTTTTGGGGGTAAAATAGGAAAAAACTGACGTTTTACTTTTTTATTGGGGGAGGGGATTTTTCACTTTTTTTTCACTTTTACTTTTACATTTTTTTACATTTTTTTTTACACTTGAATAGTCCCCATAGGGGACTATTCATAGCAATACCATGATTGCTAATACTGATCTGTTCTATGTATAGGACATAGAACAGATCAGTGTTTTCGGTCATCTTCTGCTCTGGTCTGCTCGATCACAGACCAGAGCAGGAGACGCCGGGAGCCACACGGAGGAGGGGACCTCCGTGCGGCGTTATGAATGAGCGCTGCGGGCGATCCGATCATTCATTCAAATCGCGCACTGCCGCAGATGCCGGGATCTGTATTGATCCCGGCACCTGAGAGGTTAATGGCGGACGCCCGCGAGATCGCGGGCGTCGGCCATTGCCGGCGGGTCCCTGGCTGCGATCAGCAGCCGGGATCAGCCGCGCATGACACGGGCATCGCTCCGACGCCCGCGATTATGCTTAGGACGTAAATGTACGTCCTGGTGCGTTAAGTACCACCGCACCAGGACGTACATTTACATCCTGCGTCCTTAAGGGGTTAAAGTGTACCCGTCAGATCCAACAATTTTTTTTTTAAAGATATCTCTCAGTACCTAATCCTGACCATGTACATCAATTTTTATGAGTCTAGAACCTTTATTTATTTTTTTTATTACATTTTTAATTTAGATCACTAGTCTGAATTCCTCTCAAAGGGAGGGGGCGTGGCCAGAGGCACCTCTTAACTTTTTGAGGCCTTAGGCGAAAATAAATCTGAGGCCCCCCAAGCGTGATAAAAAAAAGAAAAAAAAACTAGACCCCTCACAGAATTTAATAAGGGGTGCAGTGAGTATTTACACCCCACTGGCGTTTGACATTTGACATTTTTCATTTTCATGGACCACTGTTCCAAAAATCTGTCAGACATCTGTGGGGTGTAAATGTTCACTGCACCCCTTATTAAATTCTGGGAGGGGTATAGTTTCCAAAATGGGGTCACATGTGAGGGGGTCCACCATTCTGGCACCATGGGGGCTTTGTAAACACACGTGGCCTTCAATTCCATCCAAATTCTTTCTCCAAAAGCCAAATGACGCGCCTTCTCTTCTGAGCCCTGTATTTCCCCTGCAGAGCACTTTACATCAACATGTGGGGTATTTATATACTCAGAAGGAATGGGGTCACACATTTTTTTTTTTTTGGGGGGGGGGGGCTTTTTTCCTATTACCCCTTGTGAAAATGAAAAATTTGGGATAACACCAGCATTTTAGTGAAATTTTTTTTTTAATTTTCAACGAAAATTCTTCAAACACCTGTGGGTAGTAAAGGCTCACTTTACCCCTTGTTACATTCCTTAAGGGGTGTAGTTTCCAAAATGGGGTCACATGTGGGTGTTTTTTTTTTATTGCGTTTATGTCAGAACCGCTGTAACAATCAGCCACCCCTGTGCAAATCAGCTCAAATGTACATGCCTCTCTCACTCCTGTGCCTTGTTGTGCACCTGCAGAGCATTTTATGTCCACATATGGGGTATTTCCGTACTCAGGAGAAATTGCATAACAAATTATGGGGGTCTTTTTTTCCTTTTACCTTTTGTGAAATTTTTTTTTTTTACAATAACATGCTGGAGTAGACCCCAACTTTACCTTTTCATAAAGGGTAAAAGGAGAAAAAGCCCCACAAAACTTGTTAGGCAATTTCTCCCGATTACGGAAATACCCCATAAGTTGTCCTAAACTGTTGCCTTGAAATACGTCAGTGCTCCGAAGTGAGAGAGCGCCATGCGTATTTGAGGCCTAAATTAGGAATTTGCATAGGGGTGGACATTGGGGTATTCTACGCCAGTGATTCCCAAACAGGGTGCTTCCAGCTGTTGCTAAACTCCCAGCCTGCCAGGACAGTCAATGGCTGTCCGGCAATACTGGGAGTTGTTGTTTTGCAACAGCTGGAGGCTCCGTTTTGGAAACAGTGCCGTGCCTGATGTTTTTAATTTTTATTGGGAGGGGGGGGGGGTGAGACTGTGTAGAGGTATGTGTTTATGTAGTAGGGCTGCAGGATATATCGTAAAAGCAATCGAATCGCGATTTTAGCTTTTTGCGATATGGCGATACGGCCCCCACAGGAAAACATGCGATTATCTGCTTGGGCTGGCTCCCGTGGCGGGGGCCGGCCAGAGCAGGTAAAAACAATTTTAAATACTAAAAGTCAGTGTTTCCCAACCAGGGTGCTTCCAGTTGTTGCAAAACTACAACTCTTAGCATACACGGATCGGCAAAGGCTGTCTGGGCATGCTGGGAGTAGTAGTTTCACAACAGCTGGAGGCACCCTGCCAGATAAACACTGAGCTAAGATTGCAGGGAGAAAAATAAAAAAAAACTTATGCTCGCCTAGTCACGATCTCTACAGATTCGTCTCCGTGTGCTCCAGAGTTTCCTCTCTTCTTAGTACAGTAGAACCTTTCCCTTTTCAGCCAATCACTGGCCGCAGTGGTGTCACGTGTCAAGCCAGTGATTGGCTGATGGAGAAAGGTCTTGTACTGCAGTAATACACTAGGCTTCCCGGGTCCTGCGGAAGATTTGAAATTCGCCCGGGAAATCCAGTGTATTGCTGCAGTAGAAGAATGTGACAGGAGGGGGGTAGGGGAATGTAACAGGGGGGGATGTGACAGAAGGGGGGGAATGTGACAACAGGGGGGGATGTGACAAGGGGGGATGTGACAATCAGCAACTTAGTTTACTACACAGACACAGTTTTGACATTTCTGAGGGTACTAAAACTCCCATCATACCTTCTATTCATTCCTTTATACATCCACACTCATTTCAGTTTCTCCAGCTTCCATAAGTTTCCCATCTTTGCATACTCATACATTCTTTCCTTGGTATTTCTGCTCATTCTCTAGGTCTGATGATGGCCGCCTACAGTTCCGGTTCCCCTTACCATTCAGCAACTCTATCAGTGAAGTCAGGCAACAACTGCAGCTCCGTGACCCCTACTCCCTGTGTCTCATCTACAGCCCATAGCCCCCCTTTCTCCTGCTCTTCCTGGTGGGACCTATTCATGTGCCTCCAGCTGTTGCACAACTAAAACCCTCTCAACCCCTCCTGTACTTTAGGAGATATCTTTAACCCCTTAAGGACATAGCCCATTTTCACCTCTAGGACGCAGCCCTTTTTTGCACATCTGACCACTGTCACTTTAAACATTAATAACTCTGGAATGCTTTTACTTATCAATCTGATTCCGAGATTGTTTTTTCGTGACATATTCTACTTTAACATAGTGGTAAATTTTTGTGGTAACTTGCATCCTTTCTTGGTGAAAAATCCCAAAATTTGATGAAAAAATTGAAAATTTTGCATTTTTCTAACTTTGAAGCTCTCTGTTTGTAAGGAAAATTGATATTCCAAATATTATTTTTTTTGGATTCACATATACAATATGTCTACTTTATATTTTAATCATAAAATTGACATGTTTTTACTTTTGGAAGACACCAGAGGGCTTCAAAGTTCAGCAGCAATTTTACAATTTTTCACAAAATTTTCAAACTCGCTATTTTTCATGGACCAGTTCAGGTTTGAAGTGGATTTGAAGGGTCTTCATATTAGAAATACCCCATAAATGACCCCATTACAAAAACTGCACCCCCCAAAGTATTCAAAATGACATTCAGTAAGTGTTTTAACCCTTTAGGTGTTTCACGGTAAAAGCAGCAAAGTGAAGGAGAAAATTCAAAATCTTCATTTTTTACACTTGCATGTTCTTGTAGACCCAATTTTTGAATTTTTACAAGGGGTAAAAGGATAAAATTTATACTTGAATTTGTAGCCCAATTTCTCTCGAGTAAGCACATACCTCATATGTCTATGTAAATTGTTCGGCGGGCGCAGTAGAGGGCTCAGAAGCGAAGGAGCGACAAGGGGATTTTGGAGAGTACGTTTTTCTGAAATGGTTTTTTGGGGGCATGTTGCATTTAGGAAGCCCCTATGGTGCCAAAACAGCAAATAAAAAAACATGGCATACCATTTTGGAAACTAGACCCCTTGAGGAACATAAAAAGGAATTAAGTGAGCCTTAATACCCCACAGGTGTTTCATGACTTTTGCATATGTAAAAAAAGAAAAAAAATTTCACTAAAATGTGTGTTTCCCCCCAAATTTCACATTTTTGCAAGGGTTAATAGCAGAAAATACCCCCCAAAATTTGTAACCCCATCTCTTCTGAGTATGGAGGTACCCCATAAGTTGACCTGAAGTGCATTACGGGCGAACTACAATGCTCAGAAGAGAAGGAGTCATATTTGGCTTTTTGAGAGCAAATTTTGCTCGGGGGGCATGTCGCATTTAGGAAGCCCCTATGGTGCCAGGACAGCAAAAAAAAAATGACATGGCATACCATTTTGGAAACTAGACTCCTTGAGGAACGTAACAAGGGATAAAGTGAACCTTAATACCCCACAGGTGTTTCACGACTTTTGCATATGTAAAAAGAATAATTTTTTTTTTACCAAAAATGCTTGGTTTAGCAAAAATTTAACATTTTTAAAAAAGGTAATAGCAGAAAATACCCCCCAACATTTGAAGCCCAATTTCTCCCGATTCAGAAGACACCCAATATGGGGATGAAAAGTGCTCTGCTGGCGCACTACAGGTCTCAGAAGAGAAGGAGTCTCATTTGGCTTTTTGGAAGCAAATTTTGCTCTGGGGGCATGCCGCATTTAGGAAGCACCTATGGTGCCAGGACAGAAAAAAAAAACACATGGCATACCATTTTGGAAACTAGACCCCTTGGGGAACGTAACAAGGGGTAAAGTGAACCTTAATACCCCACAGGTGTTTCACGACTTTTGCATATGTAAAAAAAAAATATTTTTTTTACACTAAAATGCTTGTTTTCCCCCAAATTTTACATTTTTACAAGGGATAATAGCAGAAAATACCCCCCAAAATTTGTAACCCCATCTCTTCTGAGTATGGAAATACCCAATAAGTGGACGTGAAGTGCACTGGGGGCGAACTACAATGCTCAGAAGAGAAGGAGCATCATTGAGCTTTTGGAGAGAGAATTTGGCCATGTGCATTTCCAAAGCCCCCCGTGGTGCCAGAACAGTGGACCCCCCACATGTGACCCCATTTTTAAAACTACACCCCTCACGGAAGGTAATAAGGGGTGCAGGGAGAATTTACACCCCACTGGCATTTGACGTATCTTTGGAACAGTGGGCTGTGTAAATTAAAAATTTTATTTTTCATTTTCACAGACCCCTGTTTCAAAGATCTGTCAGACACCTGTGGGGTGTAAATGCTCACTGTACCCCTTGTTACATTCCGTGAGGGGTGTAGTTTCCAAAATGGGGTCACATGTGGGTATTTATTGTTTTGCACTTATGTCAGAACCACTGTAAAATCAGCCACCCCTGTGCAAATCACCAATTTAGACCTCAAATTTACATGGTGCACTCTCCCTTCTGAGCCTTGTTGTGCGTCCCCAGAACACTTTGCGCCCACATATGGGGTATCTCCGTCCTCAGGAGAAAATGCGTTACAAACTTTGGAGGCTTTTTTTCTTTTACCGCTTGTGAAATTTTAAAGTATGGGGCAACACCAGTATGTTAGTGTACAAAAATGTTTTTTTTTTTACACTAACATGCTGGTGTAGACCCCAACTTTACCTTTTCATAAGGGGTAAAAGGAGAAAAAGCCCCCCAAAATTTGTTAGGCAATTTCTCCCGAGTACGGCGATACCCCATATGTGGCCCTAAACTGTTGCCTTGAAATACGCCAGGGCTCCAAAGTGAGAGCGCCATGTGCATTTGAGGCCCAAATTAGGGATTTGCATAGGGGTGGACATAGGGGTATTCTAAGCCAGTGATTCCCAAACAGGGTGCCTCCAGCTGTTGCTAAACTCCCAGCATGCTTGGACAGTCAATGGCTGTCCGGAAATGCTGGGAGTTTTTGTTTTGCAACAGCTGGAGGTTCCGTTTTGGAAACACTGCTGTAGGATACGTTTTTCATTTTTATTGGGGGGGAAGGGGTGGTGGTGGGGGGGGGGGGGGCAGTGTACGTGTGTATATGTAGTGTTTTACTCTTTATTTTATGTTAGTGTAGTGTAGTGTTTTTAGGTTACATTCACACTGACGGCGGATTACACTGAGTCTCCCGCTAGGAGTTTGAGCTGCGGCTGCTGCAGCTCAAACCTGAAGCAGGGAATTCACTGTAATCCGCCGCCAGTGTGAATGTAACCTGTACATTCACATGGGAGGGGGGGGGGCAAAACTACAACTCCCAGCATGCACTGACAGAACGTGCATGCTGGGAGTTGTAGTTTTGCAACAGCTGGAGGCACACTGGAAAATACTGAGTTGGGTAATAGAACCTATTACCTAACTCGGTATTTCCCAACCAGTGTGCCTCCAGCTGTTGCAGAACTACAACTCTCAGCATGTACTGATTGCCAAAGAGAATGCTGGGAGATGTAGTTATGCAACAGCTGGATGCACGCAAGTACGACTCCCAGCATGCCGAGACAGCCATTTGCTGTTCCTGAATGCTGGGAGTTGTAGTTTTGCAAGATTTAGAGGGGTTCAGGCTGGAGATCACTGACAGTGGTCTCTAAACTGTGGCCCTCCAGATGTTGCAAAACTACAAATCTCAGCATGCTAAGACAGCAAACTGCTGTCTGAGCATGCTGGGAGTTGTAGTTTTGTAATATCTGGAGGGCTACAGTTTAGAGACCACTGTCAGTGATCTCTAGCCTGAACCCCTCTAAATCTTGCAAAACTACAACTCCCAGCATGCCAACACAGCAAACAGCTGTCAAGGCATCGTGGGAGTTGTAGTTTTGCAACATCTGGAGGGCGACAGTTTAGAGACCACTCTCTAAACTGTCGCCCTGCAGATGTTGCTAGGCAACAGACTCTGCACACGCGGCGTCATACTTACCTCCACCGCCGCCGTGATCACAGCCGCCGCCGCCGCCGCCGGGTAAGTGATCGCCGCCGCCGCCGCCGCTACTGCACGGTTCCCCCCGCTGTGCCCGGACACCGATGGGCGGGCATAGCGCGGGGAACCGAACTTTAACCCCCCCGCCCCCAGTCTTCTATTGGTCGGCCGCTCCGCCGATCAATAGCAGGGATAGGAGGGGTGGCAACCCTGCCACCTCACTCCTATCTCTTCAAGGGGGATCGAGGGTGTCTTGGACACCCCCGATCCCCCTTATTTTATCGCGGCGCCGCGATTGATGGGCAGGGGGAGAGCGCTCCCCCTGCAAACACCATAGATGCCGTGATCAGACTGATCACGGCATCTATGGGGTTAATGCTGCCGGGACCGGCGCGATCGCGGCCCCGGCAGCTGCGGTGGGACTCCGGCTGTGATTGACAGCTGAGTCCCACCCGCGATCTCCTGCGCTGCCCGCGGCAGAGCAGGAGATCGCTTGGACGTATGCATACGTCCATTTGCGCGAACGTGTAATTCGCCTGGACGTATGCATACGTCCAATAGCGGGAAGGGGTTAAAACACTAGTACATTTAAATGCAGTACTTCCTTTTTTTTTTTAACTAGGTCTAGAATTAGAAAGGGTATATCTATTCCCTCTCTTCGTCTGAATCAGCTAATTTAACAATAATCCATAGACACATGAAGACATAACATGACACATATACCACATATACCATCAGTTGCAATGGGACAGGTCCCAGGAATATTGTAGAAAGTCCCGTGTATACACCCTGTCCTAGGCTCACCTCCAGCGTCTACTTATAACAGCATAACTGGCATCCTGCGCCACTCTGTTCTAGACCTGCCGCCTACTTATGACAGACTCTGGATACACCTTGTCCTAGCCGTGCCATGTCTACTCATCCTAGACACGCAATTGGCTACTTACGACAATTTACTGTGCAATTCATTCCCCGATTATGACCCAGTCCCTCCTCCACAGGATCCTGCGTACTCACTCACTCACTCACTGGGCGAGAATTTTACCTGTCTCTAGTTCGTCACAAACCAGTCAACATAAAGCACCAAGATAAACCAAAAGGAGAGACAGGGACAGGGACACTGTGGCTAGGTACAAGAAGTTGTCCTTACCATACTTCCAGAGATGATCCACTGCCTGCTGTTCCTCTGTGCCATCTCTTTTGGCTCAAATAATGACCCATCGACGCGACTGGATTATGATCGAAAACCTAGCCCCACGTTGGGCGCCAGCTGATATGGATTTTATCAGTTATCTTGTAACTATCTTACTCCCCGCCATACCAGAATGTGTACACCAAAGTAAATCAAACGGAGCCATGTCAGTTTCAAATACTTCTGCCCTTTATTAGTCTGTTCACTTGGTTATATAACCTCTGTACTTAGAATAAGTTCCCACCCTCACTAAGGGGATGTTCTTAGTCTTGACATACAATATGCATACCATATAAGGTACAGTTCTTTGTTAAACTTCAGCGGGCTTCAAGTCCTCTTGCGTTCTAGCCAGCCATCTCCTCTATTCGATGGTGGGGGCCAGATAGGAAGGAGCAAAATGGGATGGAGGCCCCTAAATGAACATTTTACCTATACACATAAACAAGCATATATATATGTAAAGCAAAATGAACAGTGGCAGACCAAGTGTCAAAAAAGAAAGGTGGTTTATTCAAAAATACGTGTTGGGCAACATTTCAGCTGACTCACCCAGCCATTTTCAGGCTTGAAAATGGCTGGGTGAGCCAGCTGAAACGTTGCCCAACACGTTTTTTTGAATAAACAACCTTTCTTTTTTGACACTTTGTGTGCCACTGTTCATTTTGCTTTGTGTTGTGTTTTGGAGGGGTCCCCAACCTGGACCTGACACAGTAGGCACCCGTGCACCCCTTTTTTCTTCTGGAGTGCTGCTTTCCTGCTTTTTCTATATATATATATATATATATATATATATATATATATATATATATATATATATATATATATATATAATTATACACACACACACACACACACACATATATACATCCATTACAGTACAGGAACTCATAACATGACAAACAACTTATGTGGTCTACTGTTTAGTCTGCCCTTGCCGATACTATTATGTTGGCAAAACAAAAAGAAAACTCCAGTTATGTGTGAAGGAACATTTTCGTTCCATACGGACTGGAGTTGGAGCTTCTTGGGTTTATAGCTCACACTCCTGCCATGCATAATGCAGACGTTACATGTATAAAGTTTGCCGGTATTGAAAGAATCAATATCCCATCTAGAGGTAGAGACAGGCTTCACATTCTCTTAAATAAAGAAGCCCGATGGATTATCCGGCTCCATGTGCTGGGTCTGTTGGGGTTAAATGAGAAAAATGAGATGGAAGCCTTTCTCTACTGAGCCTCCTGACATGTTTTTATGATGGTATTGTTTTTATGGATATTACCTATGCATGTTATTTTAACCTCACTATTGTTATATTGTTATGGAGAGGTTCTCCTGACATTACCATAAGAGCTCCATCCTGAAGCTATTGCATCGGTACGGGCCAGACAAAGTATTGTAGTGCTTGAAACATGTTGCCGCCCCTGTGCATGCCCCCAGCCTCACCTGTTCCATTACCAGCTCCCTGTGTACCTGTGTTCTGGACTATATATATATCGAATAAAGCTTGAAATTTTCTACAGAGCTCCAGGTGAGTGCATTATCCCTCAATTTTCTACAATATTTGCTAATCTTTACAAAATAATTACAGTCAATTCCAATGGTCGTCATGTTCTTTTTCTATATACATTTTTTTTGATAGCCCGTAGTATATCTTTATTCCTCAAGCTGTATACTAAAGGGTTTAACAATGGGATCAAAGTAGCAAACATCATCGAGAAAACCACATCTTGTTCTACAGACTTTGTCAAGTACAAGGACATGGCGGAACCATAGTACAAAACAACAATTGTTATATGGGAAGAACAGCTTGAGAACGTCTTCCATCTTCCAGCTGAAGACTTAATTTTTAAGACAGTGTATATGATGCAGATATAGGACGCCAGTATGATGCCAAAGGGAAGGGCGCCAATAAGCACGGCATCTGCAAAAATGTATGTGTTCAAAGAAGTAGTGTCACTGAGGGAAGCGCTGAGTATGACTTTAAGATCACAGAAGATGTTTTTGAGCTTTACTAAGCCAAAAAATGTCATTTTGGAGACAAAAAAGGTTAAAATGAAGGCATTGACAGAAGCTAGAAACCATGTTGGAAATGCTAGTAATACACAAACCTGTTTACTCATAATGCGAGAGTAATGTAGCGGGAAGCAAACTGCTATATAGCGGTCAATGGCCATGGCTGTCAACAAAAAGCCCTCTGTATCAGCAAATACTAGATACAAATACATCTGAGCTATACAAGCAGCATAAGACATGACATGGTCACCAGTGTGAGAAACATAGATCAGCTTAGGGAGCGTTGTGGAGACATACAAAATGTCTAATGTGGAGAGATTGCACAGGAAGAAGTACATGGATGTGTGTAACTGGGGCTCCAGACATATCAATGAAATTATGAGAAGGTTCCCACTAAGAATAGTCAGATAAATCAGCAAAACCACTGTTAGAATTAATATCCTTCCATTTTCAGATGTGGAGAAAGCAAAGATGTAGAACACGGGATCGGATGTGTCATTGGTAAAAGCTTCATGCATTTGATAGCCTAAAACAATTAAAGTAAACCATAAAAACATACTGTATTTATTAAAAAGTAGAAATGCCTAAAATAAATGTACAGTATCTCACACAAGAGTGCACCCCTCACATTTTTGTAAATATTGTATTATATCTTATGTCTTCTAACCCTAAAATAACCTACATTGTAAACACTATCTTATATTCTTTAGTGTCTTATATGACTGTAATAAAAAAATATGAAATATGAAAAAATACATGAACATTGTTAGGCAGTGAATTTGAAAGCCAATAACAGCCTAACAACTTAGTTACTTACAGTTTCTCACATAAGGGGATCATGCTCTGTTTCAGTACGTCATGTTGGCACTACATGTTAGTATCATAGGCGTGATTGCATTAGGGTGCAGCCTATTGCATTAGGGTGCGACCCTAAAGCACAAACTCATGCCACACGCGCGCTTAAATATATATATATATATATATATATATATATATATATATATATATACACAGTACAGACCAAAAGTTTGGACACACCTTCTCATTCAGAGTTTTCTTTAGTTTCATGACTATGAAAATTGTAGATTCACATTGAAGGCATTAAAACTATGAATTAACACATGTGGAATTATATACATAACAAAAAAAGTGTGAAACAACTGAAAATATGTCATATTCTAGGTTCTTCAAAGTAGCCACCTTTTGCTTTGATTACTGCTTTGCACACTCTTGGCATTTTCTTGTTGAGATTCAAGAGGTAGTCACCTGAAATGGTTTTCACTTCACAGGTGTGCAGGTGTGGAGGAGGAGGAGGTGTGATGGTGTGGGGGTGCGTTGCTGGTGACACTGTTGGGGATTTATTCAAAATTGAAGGCATACTGAACCAACATGTCTACCACAGCATCTTGCAGCGGCATGCTATTCCATCCAGTTTGCCTTTAGTTGGACCATCATTTATTTTTCAACAGGACAATGACCCCAAACACCTCCAGGCTGTGTAAGGGCTATTTGACCAAGAAGGAGAGTGATGGGGTGCTGCACCAGATGACCTGGCCTCCACAGTCATTGGACCTGAACCCAATCGAGATGGTTTGGGGTGAGCTGGACCGCAGAGTTAAGGAAAAAAGCACCAACAAGTGCTAAGCATCTCTGGGAACTCCTTCAAGACTGTTGGAAGACCATTTCAGGTGACTACCTCTTGAAGCTCAAGAGAATGCCAAGAGTGTGCAAAGCAGTAATCAAAGCAAAAGGTGGCTAGAACCTAGAATATGACATATTTTCACACTTTTTTTTGTTATGTATATAGTTCCACATGTGTTAATTCATAGTTTTGATGCCTTCAGTGTGAATCTACAATTTTCATAATCATGAAAATAAAGAAAACTCTGAATGAGAAGGTGTGTCCAAACTTTTGGTCTGTACTATATATACACATACACACACATAAATACACTCTTGCTTGCATGCACACATACATAAACAGACCTGCACTCATATAAATACCAATACAAACAAAATGAAAAAGTGTATTAACATTTTTTTTTTATTAAATAAGCATTTAGCAATGTAAACAAACATTTTAAAATGTTAAACTTATAGTTGTATAACCAATAAATTCCACAATTTATTACAAATTGATGATTTTAAAATGAAAAAATCACCTCTAGCAGATATTGGTTGCCATTCTGGAATACCGTAATGCCGCTGGTATTGCGCAGTAATCTGGCTGTGCCTCACCCTTGCGTTGCCACAAACGCGCCGCGCATGGTACAGGGGAGGTCTGGAGGAGGAGCATGTTCGTACTACACTTGATCGGCAGGGAAACAAATGCACGGCAAGGCAGTGCAGCACGGGGGTGATAAAGCCTCAAGTTTGAGGCTTGATTAGGGTGTGCCCAGGCACACCCCGTGCACACACCTATGGTAAGTATTCATGGTTCCCTCAATGAACTGTAGCTCCCCAGTGCCCGCAGCACTCATGTAGGCCCAGACCATGACACTCCCACCATACCCAGACAATGAAACTCCCACCACCATGCTTGACTGTGGGCATGACACACTTGTCTTTGTATTCCTCACCTGGTTGCCACCACACACGCTTAGCACCATCTGAACCAAATACGTTTATCTTGGTCTCATCGGACCACAGGACATGGTTCCAGTAATCTATGTCCTTAGTCTGCTTGTCTCCAGCAAACTGTTTAGAGGCTTTCTTGTGCTTCATCTTTAAAAGAGGCTTCCTTATGCACACCAATTTGATGCAGTGTGCGACGTATGGTCTGAGCACTGGCAGGCTAAGCCCCCACCACTTCAACCTCTGCAGTAAGACTGGCAGCACTTATAAGTCTAGTTACCAAAGATAACCTTTGGATATGAAGTTGAGCATGTGCACTCAACTTATTTGATCAACCATGGTGAGGCTTGTTCTGAGTGAAACCTGTCTTCCCACCCCAGAGCAACAATTTTATTTTCAGATCCACAGAGAGTTTTTTGCCATAAGGATCCCTGTTAGTATTGAAGTGACAAGTATTAGTGAGAGTGAGAGCTTAAACAAAATTTAAGACAACCACCTGCTCCTCATGCATACCTGAGACTAGAGATGAGCGAACTTTTCAAAAATTCAGTCTGGCCGATTCACCGAATTTTTTCAAAAAGTTTGTTTCGGGTCGAATAAATTAACGGCGAAACTATAATAAAAATGTCTATTGGGGTGTAGAACACTTTGCCTTGCTGTAACATGCATAGGGAGTGTGCTGGGTTACTGAAATGATACTGTTATTCATTATGACATGCAGATTGCAGGCATTGCCATTAGAATCACTGCTGCAGAGCATCTAAGTGGCAGCAGGGAGACCATAAGTGTCACGATGCCGGCTGGCAGGTAGTGGATCCTCTGTGCCAGAGAGGGATTGGCGTGGACCGTGCTAGAGGATCGGTTCTAAGTCACTACTGGTTTTCACCAGAGCCCGCCGCAAAGCGGGATGGTCTTGCTGCGGCGGTAGTGACCAGGTCGTATCCCCTAGCAACGGCTCAACCTCTCAGGCTGCTGAAGATAGGCGCGGTACAAGGGAGTAGACAGAAGCAAGGTCGGACGTAGCAGAAGGTCGGGGCAGGCAGCAAGGATCGTAGTCAGGGGCAACGGCAGGAGGTCTGGAACACAGGCTAGGAACACACAAGGAAACGCTTTCACTGGCACTAAGGCAACAAGATCCGGCGAGGGAGTGAAGGGGAAGTGAGGTGATATAGGGAAGTGCACAGGTGTAAACACTAATTGGAACCACTGCGCCAATCAGCGGCGCAGTGGCCCTTTAAATCGCAAAGACCCGGCGCGCGCGCGCCCTAGGGAGCGGGGCCGCGCGCGCCGGGACAGAACTGACGGAGAGCGAGTCAGGTACGGGAGCCGGGGTGCGCATCGCGAGCGGGCGCTACCCGCATCGCGAATCGCATCCCGGCCAGAGGCGGTATCGCAGCGCCCCGGGTCCGTGGAACCGACCGGAGCGCTGCAGTGAGAGGAGTGTAGCGAGCGCTCCGGGGAGGAGCGGGGACCCGGAGCGCTCGGCGTAACAGTACCCCCCCCCTTGGGTCTCCCCCTCTTCTTGGCGCCTGAGAACCTGAGGACCAGACTTTTGTCCAGGATATTGTCCTCAGGTTCCCAGGACCTCTCTTCTGGACCACAACCCTCCCAATCCACTAAAAAGAAGGTTTTCCCTCTGACCTTTTTAGATGCTAAAATTTCTTTAACGGAGAAGATGTCCGAGGAGCCAGAGACAGGAGTGGGGGGAACAGATTTGGGAGAGAAACGGTTAATGATAAGTGGTTTAAGAAGAGAAACATGAAAGGCATTAGGAATACGAAGAGAAGGAGGAAGAAGAAGTTTGTAAGAGACAGGATTAATCTGGCGCAAAACCTTAAAAGGACCAAGATAGCGTGGTCCCAACTTATAGCTAGGGACACGGAAGCGGACATATTTGGCGGAGAGCCATACCTTGTCTCCAGGGGAAAAAATGGGAGGAGCTCTTCTTTTCTTATCCGCGAATCTCTTCATGTGTGAAGAAGCCTGTAAGAGAGAATTTTGGGTCTCTCTCCATATGATGGAGAGATCACGAGAAATTTCATCCACAGCGGGCAGACCAGAGGGCAAGGGGGTAGGGAGGGGGGGAAGAGGGTGACGGCCGTACACCATGAAAAACGGGGATTTGGAGGAAGATTCAGAGATTCTGAAATTATACGAGAATTCGGCCCAAGGTAGAAGATCTGCCCAGTCATCCTGGCGGGAGGAAACAAAATGTCGTAAATAGTCACCCAAGATCTGGTTAATTCTTTCTACTTGTCCATTGGATTGAGGATGGTATGCAGAAGAAAAATTTAATTTAATCTTGAGTTGTTTACAGAGAGCCCTCCAGAATTTAGACACAAATTGGACGCCTCTATCCGAGACGATCTGCGTAGGCAACCCGTGAAGACGAAAAATGTGTACAAAAAATTGTTTAGCCAACTGAGGCGCTGAAGGAAGACCAGGAAGAGGGATGAAATGTGCCATTTTGGAGAATCGATCAACGACCACCCAAATAACAGTGTTGCCATGGGATGGGGGTAAGTCAGTAATAAAATCCATACCAATCAGAGACCAAGGTTGTTCGGGGACAGGCAGAGGAAGAAGAAAACCAGCGGGCTTCTGGCGAGGAGTCTTATCCCGGGCACAGATAGTGCAGGCTCGCACAAAGTCCACCACATCAGTCTCTAGAGTCGGCCACCAATAGAAGCGAGAGATGAGTTGCACAGATTTCTTGATGCCCGCATGACCTGCGAGATGGGAGGAGTGACCCCATTTGAGGATTCCGAGACGTTGGCGTGGAGAAACAAAGGTCTTTCCTGGAGGAGTTTGCCTGATGGAGGCTAGAGAAGTGGAAATCAGGCAGTCAGGAGGAATGATGTGTTGAGGAGAGAGTTCAATTTCAGAAGCATCCGAGGAACGAGAGAGAGCATCGGCCCTAATGTTCTTATCAGCAGGCCGAAAGTGAATTTCAAAATTAAATCGGGCAAAGAACAGAGACCACCTGGCCTGACGAGGATTCAGCCGTTGGGCAGACTGGAGGTAGGAGAGGTTCTTGTGATCGGTGTAAATAATAACTGGGAATCTTGATCCCTCCAGCAGATGTCTCCATTCCTCAAGTGCTAATTTAATGGCTAGAAGCTCTCGATCCCCGATGGAGTAGTTCCTCTCCGCCGGAGAGAAGGTCCTAGAAAAAAAACCACAAGTAACAGCATGCCCGGAAGAGTTTTTTTGTAGAAGGACAGCTCCAGCTCCCACTGAGGAGGCATCAACCTCCAATAGGAAGGGTTTAGATGGGTCAGGTCTGGAGAGCACGGGAGCCGAAGAGAAGGCAGACTTGAGTCGTTTAAAGGCGTCTTCCGCTTGAGGAGGCCAAGACTTGGGATCGGCATTTTTTTTGGTTAAAGCCACAATAGGAGCCACAATGGTAGAAAAATGTGGAATAAATTGCCTGTAATAATTGGCGAACCCCAAAAAACGTTGGATGGCACGGAGTCCGGAGGGGCGTGGCCAATCTAAGACGGCAGAAAGTTTATCTGGGTCCATTTGTAGTCCCTGGCCAGAGACCAAGTATCCTAGAAAAGGAAGAGATTGGCATTCAAACAGACATTTCTCAATTTTAGCATAGAGTTGATTGTCACGAAGTCTCTGAAGAACCATACGGACATGCTGGCGGTGTTCTTCTAGATTGGCCGAAAAAATTAGGATATCATCAAGATATACAACAACACAGGAGTATAACAGATCACGAAAAATTTCATTAACAAAGTCTTGGAAGACAGCAGGGGCGTTGCACAGGCCAAAGGGCATGACCAGATACTCAAAGTGTCCATCTCTGGTGTTAAATGCTGTTTTCCACTCATCCCCCTCTCTGATGCGGATGAGGTTATAGGCGCCTCTTAAGTCCAATTTAGTAAAGATGTGGGCACCTTGGAGGCGATCAAAGAGTTCAGAGATGAGGGGTAAGGGGTAGCGGTTCTTAACCGTGATTTTATTAAGTCCGCGGTAGTCAATGCAAGGACGTAGAGAGCCATCTTTTTTGGACACAAAGAAAAATCCGGCTCCGGCAGGAGAGGAGGATTTACGGATAAAGCCCTTTTTTAGATTCTCCTGGACGTATTCAGACATGGCAAGAGTCTCTGGGGCAGAGAGAGGATAAATTCTGCCCCGGGGTGGAGTAGTGCCCGGGAGGAGGTCGATAGGACAATCATAAGGCCTGTGAGGAGGTAGAGTCTCCGCTTGTTTTTTGCAGAAAACATCCGCGAAGTCCATATAGGCCTTAGGGAGACCGGTTACTGGAGGAAGCACAGAGTCACGGCAAGGGTTACTGGGAACCGGTTTTAGACAGTCCTTGGAACAAGAGGGCCCCCAACTCTTGATCTCCCCAGTGGACCAATCCAGGGTTGGGGAATGAAGTTGAAGCCAGGGAAATCCAAGGAGAATTTCCGAGGTGCAATTGGGGAGGACCAAAAGTTCAATCCTCTCTTGATGAGATCCGATGCTCATTAGAAGGGGCTCCGTGCGGAAACGTATGGAACAGTCCAATCTTTCATTGTTTATACAATTGATGTAAAGGGGTCTGGTGAGACTGGTCACTGGGATGTTGAACCTGTTGACGAGAGAGGCCGAAATAAAATTTCCTGCAGATCCAGAGTCCAAGAAGGCCACAGAAGAGAAGGAGAAGGCAGAGGCAGACATCCGCACGGGCACAGTAAGACGTGGAGAAGCAGAGTAGACATCAAGGATTGTCTCACCTTTGTGCGGAGTCAGCGTACGTCTTTCCAGGCGGGGAGGGCGGATAGGACAATCCCTCAGGAAGTGTTCGGTACTAGCACAGTACAGGCAGAGGTTCTCCATGCGGCGTCGTGTCCTCTCTTGAGATGTCAGGCGAGACCGGTCGACCTGCATAGCCTCCACGGCGGGAGGCACAGGAACAGATTGCAGGGAACCAGAGGAGAGAGGAGCCGAGGAGAAGAAACGCCTCGTGCGAACAGAGTCCATATCTTGGCGGAGCTCCTGACGCCTTTCGGAAAAACGCATGTCAATGCGAGTGGCTAGGTGAATAAGTTCATGAAGATTAGCAGGCATTTCTCGTGCGGCCAGAACATCTTTAATGTTGCTGGATAGGCCTTTTTTAAAGGTCGCGCAGAGGGCCTCATTGTTCCAGGATAATTCAGAAGCAAGAGTACGGAATTGTACGGCATACTCGCCAACGGAAGAATTACCCTGGACCAGGTTCAACAGGGCAGTCTCAGCAGAAGAGGCTCGGGCAGGTTCCTCAAAGACACTTCGAATTTCCGAGAAGAAGGAGTGTACAGAGGCAGTGACGGGGTCATTGCAGTCCCAGAGCGGCGTGGCCCAAGCCAGGGCTTTTCCAGACAGCAGGCTGACTACGAAAGCCACCTTAGACCTTTCAGTGGGGAACTGGTCCGACATCATCTCCAAGTGTAATGAACATTGGGAAAGGAAGCCACGGCAAAACTTAGAGTCCCCATCAAATTTATCCGGCAAGGATAGTCGTAGTCCAGAAGCGGCCACTCGCTGCGGAGGAGGTACAGGAGCTGGCGGAGGAGATGATTGCTGGAGCTGTGGTAGTAACTGTTGTAGCATAACAGTCAGTTGAGACAGCTGTTGGCCTTGTTGCGCTATCTGTTGTGACTGCTGGGCGACCACCGTGGTGAGGTCAGCGACAACTGGCAGAGGAACTTCAGCGGGATCCATGGCCGGATCTACTGTCACGATGCCGGCTGGCAGGTAGTGGATCCTCTGTGCCAGAGAGGGATTGGCGTGGACCGTGCTAGAGGATCGGTTCTAAGTCACTACTGGTTTTCACCAGAGCCCGCCGCAAAGCGGGATGGTCTTGCTGCGGCGGTAGTGACCAGGTCGTATCCCCTAGCAACGGCTCAACCTCTCAGGCTGCTGAAGATAGGCGCGGTACAAGGGAGTAGACAGAAGCAAGGTCGGACGTAGCAGAAGGTCGGGGCAGGCAGCAAGGATCGTAGTCAGGGGCAACGGCAGGAGGTCTGGAACACAGGCTAGGAACACACAAGGAAACGCTTTCACTGGCACTAAGGCAACAAGATCCGGCGAGGGAGTGAAGGGGAAGTGAGGTGATATAGGGAAGTGCACAGGTGTAAACACTAATTGGAACCACTGCGCCAATCAGCGGCGCAGTGGCCCTTTAAATCGCAAAGACCCGGCGCGCGCGCGCCCTAGGGAGCGGGGCCGCGCGCGCCGGGACAGAACTGACGGAGAGCGAGTCAGGTACGGGAGCCGGGGTGCGCATCGCGAGCGGGCGCTACCCGCATCGCGAATCGCATCCCGGCCAGAGGCGGTATCGCAGCGCCCCGGGTCCGTGGAACCGACCGGAGCGCTGCAGTGAGAGGAGTGTAGCGAGCGCTCCGGGGAGGAGCGGGGACCCGGAGCGCTCGGCGTAACAATAAGGTTTAAAAATTTAAAAGGATAAAGAGATCTTTTATGTCATATTTAATGTAATTTGATGTGAAAATTACATTTTTACATTACCCATTCTGGCGAGCATCGAGCTGGCGGTCCTCCGCCAAGCGAGATACCACTTGTTCCAACCCCTAGCTCTCAGTGCCCCCCTGATTATGAAAGTATGAATGTTTCATTTAATCAGTTATGGTTCATTGAATTCTTGTGATAATTCCACAGGTAATATGACGTTGACGGCCAAAGGGCCTCAGTCCTGAAAAAAATTACAACCCCTAAGATAAAAAGATGAATGTTGAAATCTCTATTGAAGATGTATGTTAGTTAGTATTACCATTAAAAAAAAATTGTCCCAGGTCCAGCAGCAACAGTAAGCCAAGTAGTTCCTGAAACACACAGAGTGGAGCAGGAAGCAGCATGAGAACACAAGAGCGGTTCACAACCCCTAACATTAAAAGGTGAATGTTGAAATCTCTATTGAAGATGCCCAGAAGCATCAGTAAGCCAAGTAGTTCCTGAAAGACATAGGAGCAGTCAGACGCAGGCATCAGCAGTACACCTGAGGGTTTCATAACCTCTTATATTGAAAGATCAATGTTGAAATTTCTATTAAGCATGTATTTATCTAGTGCTAAACATCCAAAAATTTGAGGCCCAAGGCCAGAAGCATCAGTAAGCCAAGTAGTTCCTAAAAAACACAGTCAGGGGCAGGCATCAGTAGTACCCAAGAGGGTTTCATAACCCCTTACATTGAAAGATCAATGTTGAAATCTCAATTAAGCATTTATGTTAGCTAGTGCTACCATAACATGTTTGGAGTTAATATACCAGTCCCAGCAGCATCAGAAAACAATATATTGGCTGAATGACACAGCCTGGAGGTGGGGAAAGCATAAGAATCCCATATAGTGTCTGAATGGTACAGCCTGAAGGTGGCTGAAGCATGGGGAGACCATATAGTGGCTGAATGACACAGCCAGGAGTTGGCAGCAGCATGAGTAGACACTAGGCCTTCACAATCCCTAAGATTAAAAGATGAATTCAGAAATTTAAACTGAAGATTTTGGGTAGCTAGTGCTACCATAACAAAATTTTTATTCCCAGACCCAGGCCCAGCAGCAGTATCAGTAAACCATACATTGAATGAATGACACAACCTGGAGTTGGCATAAGCATGAGCAGACTATTGAAATGTATGATTTTTTTTATTTAAATTTAAGATTTAGAAATTTAAATTAAGGATTTTGAAATTGAACTTTTAACTCCCAAGTTTTAGTGTCCCGGGCCCCGGCATGTGGGTACAAAGGGCCAAATCTAACAAGGAGTCACATGTCACATGGAAGCACAATGACAGAGCCTCGAGGTGGCATCAGCATGAGTTTACAAGAGGGCTTCATAACCCCTAACATTAAAATGTTAATGTTGAAACTTGTATACAAGATGTATGTTAGCTAGTGCTAACCTCAAAAAAGTTTAGGCACAGGCCCAGCAGCATCATTAAACCATATTAAACCAGGATGCGTACATAAGAGGGCTTCACAACCCCTAACATTAAAAGATCAATGTTGAAATCTCGATTGAGCATGTATGTTTGCTAGTGATAATATAAAAACATTTTTATAGCCAAGACAGTCCCAGCAGCATCAGAAAATAATATATTGGCTGAATGACACAGCCTGGAGGTGGGGAAAGGATAAGGAGCCCATATAATGTCTGAATGGTACAGCCTGGAGTTGTCCGAAGCATGAGGATACCATATAGTGGCTGAATGGCACAGTCTGGAGTTGGCAGAAGCATAAGGAGACAAAATAGTAGCTGAATGAAACAGGCTGGAGGTGGCAGCAGCAGCATCAATAGTCCTGAGAGTGACCCGTGACAGAGTGGTGCGGTGGGTGGCAATACCAGTACCCGGTGATGAAGGTGGCTGGAATGTTTGCAACTGGGGAGCAGTGGCTTAAAACTGTTTGGCGCTATCCATATTTGTGAAGTGTTGGTTTAGCACCAGTAGCACCATAGTCAATCTACTCTGATGCATCTGGCATTGGTGGGTGGAAATCCTGGCTGATCCATGCCTGATTCATCTTCACAAAGGTCAGTCTCTCCCCATTTTTTGTGGACAGACGAGTTCTCCTTGGGGTGACTGTGGCCCCCGCCGCACTAAACACCCGCTCTGATGCCACACTACTAGCCGGGCAGGACAGCTTTTCTAGGGCAAACTCTGCATGTTGCGGCCAAATCAAGTTTGGCTGCTCAGAAGTCCAGCGAATCTTCAAGGTGTGTTGGCATGGGCATGTCAAGGTATGCCACCACCTGCTGGTTCAGGTCCTGCTCCATGTCTACCTGATGCTGATGAGTTGCTTCCCTATGCAGGTGAAGAAACCTACTCATCAGTGACTACGTAGAATCTCTCTTTAGTAGGTCAGTTTGTCCTCCCTCTCAGTGGGTGTAAAAAAGGCACCAATTTTGTGCCAGTAGCGAGGGTCCAATAAAGTGTAGACCCAGAAGTCATCCAGCTGCCGAATGGTGACATTTCGGCTGTCACTACGCAAGCAAGTGAGCATGCATCGTTCCATTTGTGCAAGTGACTCGGAGGGACTCCCTGCCTCCATCTCCACTGCATACTGCCACAGTGTGTCTGGGTCCTCTGTCTCGCCTTCCTCATAACCCTCAAGCTTCTCAAGTGTATCATGCTCCTCCTCTCCTGTGAGATGATTAGAAACACCACCAATCTCATCAAACCTAAACTGTGCTCCACTGTGCCCCTCATCCTCCTCCTCCTCCTCCTCCTCCAGTTCAGCCCCCACAGGGATCATGTGGCCATGAGATGTAGGCGAAACTTCTCCATTGCACTGACCAGCCATCGTTTCCAACACTTGTTGTAGGATATAAAGCAGTGGAATGACGTCATTCATCCCGTAATCCTGGCGACTTACGTATAATGTGGCTTCCTCAAAGGGCCTGAGCAAACGGCAGGTGTCACGTATGAGTTGCCACTGGTGGACATTGAAGTTACACAATGGAGTCCCCCTATCCGCTTGGATCATCTAGAAATCTGTGATGGCTTTTCTCTGTTCATACAGTCGGTCCAACATTTGCAGGATGGAATTCCAACGTGTGGCAACATCACAAATCAGACTATGTTGGGGGATACCATTCTGACGCTGCAGCTCAAGGAGGGTGTGCTTTGCAGTGTATGTGTGGCTGAAGTGCATGCAAAGTTTCCTTCCCATTCTTAGGATGTCTTGGCAAATGGGGGAACACTTCAGGAACTGCTTAACAACCAGATTTAACACGTGTGCCATGCAGGGCGCATGGGTCGCCCTTCCTTGTCGCAGCGCAGCCAAGATTTTCTTCCCGTTGTCGGTAACCATGGTTCCCATTTCCAGCTTTTGTGAAGTAAGCCATGCTCCGATTTCTTTACAAATTACTTTTAGGAGTTCATCCCCTTTGTAACTCTTTTCGCCAAGGCAAATCATGTGAAGAACAAAGTGACACCACCGTGCCCTGCACACATGGTATGCTGAAGGGCCACAGACTTGTCCGGGCAGTGGAGGCTGAGGACACAGTGGAGGATGAGGAGGAGGAGTCGCACACTGTCACAGGACCAACGGGCTGGCAGTGTGGAGGAGGAAGCGGCGTTACCTGTCCAAGTTGATGTTGTGGCTGTGCAGGAACCACATTGACCCAGTGAGCCGTAAAGGACATGTATTGTCCCTGACCGTAGTTACAGCTCCAGACGTCGGCGCTGCCGAGCACTTTGGTACACACCGCCAGGCTCAAGGACTGGTCCCCCTTGTCTTTCACAAAATTGTGCAGGGCTGATACTGCCTTCTTCGCAAAGAAATGATGGCTTTGTACTCTCCACCTTGGCTCGGCACAAGCCATCAGTTCTCTGAAAGGTGCAGCATCCCCACTTGAAAAGGGAGGGACTGCAGCACCAGCAACTTGGAAAAGAGCACATTCAGCTTCTGAACCGTTGGATGAGTGGGCGCATATTGTTGTCTCTTGGACAAGGCTTCGCGGATGGATTGTTTGAGGAATGGCTGACTAAAAGTGGGAGAATAAGGAGAATCTGGAGTGACAGAAGGAGGGCATGACACACAGCTCCCTTTGGCTGAGGTGGTGGAGTCTTGGCTGGCTGAAGGAGGGAGCGGCTGGCCACTGGGTGATGCAGCAGGCTGGACCACTACATCGGAGCCACGGTTCTCCCAGGCCGCTTTATGGTGGCGAAGCATGTGTTGATGCAGGGCAATGGTGCCAACTTTGGGACCCTGGCCACGCTTCACCTTCTGCCGACATATCCTGCATGTGGCTATGTGAACCTCCTCTGGATGCTTGATGAAAAACTGCCAGAGTAGCTGATTTTCCCACCAACAGTCCACACTAATTAACTGCTACTTCCACCATCTCCAGGAACCCCTGTTCATCTACCTCCCGGAAAAGTAGGCTGCCGCGAATCAGGTGGTCTCCCCCGGGCACGTTTGGCTCCATAATTTCCATTTCTGCCACCACGCTGACTGCCAACCATGCTACTGCCTTGCTGGATCAAGGGCAACCTGCAACTCTCTTCTCCTGATGATGATGAAGCCCCTTCTGCACACGGCTCCCAATTGCGATCAGCTTCATCATCATCAAGTTGTGTCTGCATGTCACTGATGTCCTCCTCAGGTTCCTCAACAGTGTCTGCTTCAGGACCCTGAACTCTGGCAACACCGCCTCCCACGTCACTCTCCTCATCACTACTTGCCCGCCTAGCGGAGGAAGCCGGCACATGTCTCCTCCACTTCTTGGCTGGGCAGTAGCTGCTGACTGTCCTCTATTAGATCGTCCTCAGTGAATAGTGGAGTTGAACCCACAACATAAGATACTTCTTTAGAAGAGGGAACAGCATAGGACAGAAGCAATGGGAGGACAGGGACTGCTCCCAGGCCATGCCAACTGAGGGTTGTGTCTGAGGAAGCCACCGACTGTTGACTGGGGGTGTCAGATGTCACTTGTGATGAGGTGGATGACTTATTAAACAATCGACGGATGATGTGTTAACCTATCAATGACAGCAGATGGGTTGCTGGTCGAGACACGACCGCTAGCTGATAACGGGAGCTCAGACCTCTCGCTGCGACTCCTACTGCCACTCACCCCTAATCTGGTGGGATGTATGCCTGAAGGATTTATGCCTCTGCAACTCCTCTGTGCACGTCCTGTCACTTCTCTGCCTGACATACTTAGTGCTTATATGAGGGGAGTACAATATGCTTCACTACTCTTAAAACAGTATTTGTCTAGAACAGCAGCAGGTGATTACTTCTGGCTGTCCTTTCACAGTATGTAACAAAATAGTACAATACTTGGATGTAGGTATGTGGTATGCACTGATAAGGGCAGAAAAATGCTCTACAGTACACTTAAAGATGATAAAAACAATGGTAATATTAAAATATAACAGCAATAATGGGGACCTCAAGACCACCTGTATCTATTTAGAAGTGCAGAATAATGCCGGGTTAGATCAATGTCCCAATGTGATGGTACGGAATGAATATTAGATGTCTCCTGTGATAACAGGTCTCCATTGCAGTATGGGCAATTCATCGTACTTATGAAAGTATAAATAGAAATATAGATGAAAATCGGTGCACTGCACTACTCACCACCCATAAAGTCTCCGTGTCTGAGGGCCGTGCGATGTCCTAGCAGTCTGGCACGGACCAGCGGCCGGCCTGGTGGAGGACTGCGGGGGTATCGATGTTTGCATCCTGACATCCTCAGTTGATGGTCTTGCGGAGTGGCACAGATGGGCAGCTGGCCGAAGATGACAGGGTGATGGGGTGAGTGTCCGAGTGCGGCGTCCTCGTGGAGGCAGTCAAGGAGAGCGGGCACTGCTGCAGATGTCCAGAAATGGAGGGGTTGCAGCTGTTGAAAATATGCAATTGGAGAAATAGTCCGTGTACAGTCTATTTGCAGGGTGATATGAGGTCTGATGGTCTTTTGAATGCCAAAGGCGTTTCGGAGTGCCCCCTTCTTCTTATAATCATTGTTGTATGGTAGGATGAGACGGACTTTTTTTTTTTTTTTTTTATATTATAAAAAGATAGAGAGAATTATCAAAAATAATTGGCATATATTATGCCAAGATAAAGTTCCCAATTCTATACTTCCATCTTCCCCTTCCATTGTCTATACTAAAGCCCCCAATTTAGGATTACAAATAGCTCCCACAGTCAGAAATATCCATTCTCACCAAGAATCTTGGTTAACACAAAAAGTTTTTTTCCAATGCGGCACATGTTCTAATTGTAAGATCACAAATTTCCCCAAAAAACTAATGAGATACGTTCCACAGTCAATGATTTTAAATGGGAGATTACTGAAACCATATCATGCAACACAACAGGGGTGATATATATTATACAATGCGATTGTAATAAACCATATATTGGTAGAACAAAACGATCACTAAAAATTTGTGTATCTGAACACATATATAACATTAAAAAAGGTAATCTCAAACTCCCCATATCCCTACACTTCTCTAAATTTCGAAACTGTGACCCATCTAACATCAATTTTATAGATTTGCAAAGGATAAAAAGGGATTGGAGGGGTGGCAACTTTATCATCAAAATGTCGAGGGCAGAGCCAAGGAAAATGTATGAATTTGAGACCATCGAGCCACGAGGCTTAAATTCGGACGTAGAAGTGTTTGGTTTTCTATAGATCTCCCTGTAGGGCTATGCCTCTCGCCCCATCCTGAGCCAGGATGCCTACTCAGCGCCGGGATGGGTCTAGGGACTTAGCCCACAGGGTTGATTTCTTCTGCTGCATTTCATTCCATTTCTTCTGCTGCATTTCTTCTGCTGTATTCCATCTGTCATATTTATTTAAATTTTATTTTTATCTTTATTTTTTTTATGTATTATTTTTATCATTCATTTATGTACACCTGTTTTATTTTATATTATTTTTCCATATATATTTTTTTCCACGTATCATTCTCTCTATATATTCTATTATTCCCATCAATATATCATTGCTGCTCCTATTGCCTTTACACCCCTTTTATTTTTATTTTCATTATTATCATCTTTTTTATTTTCTATTATTATCATCAATGATCCATTATTATTTATTATCTGTTATCACTTTGTATTATTTATCTAATGTCCATTAAACTCATTTATTTTATACTTACTGTACTCTTTCTATCCAGATATGACCAGTTTAAAGATTTATATATAACATCAGTTATTTTATGAACTATAGCTACGATACTTTGTAACCAAATAGCCAGTGAAACAATGTATTCTCTAGACCAGGTTTTTAAAGGACTATGGGACCCAAACAAGGTTTTCTATGTAAGTCAGGCACCTGTCAATCACTGATGGTTCCCTATATAAATCCAACCAAATGTAGGGTTCCACATACATCGCCACTGAAGAAGGGGACACCCCGAAATGCGTTTGGCATTCAAAAGACCATCAGATCTCATACCACCCAACAACAGCTGCAGCCCCTCCATTTCTGAACCACTGCAGCAGCGCCCGCTTTCCTAGACTGCCTCCACGAGGACGCCACACTCCGACACTCACCCCACCACCCTGTCATCTTCGGCCAGCTGCCCATCTGTGCCACTCTGCAAGACCATCCCCTGAGGACATCAGGACGTGAACATCGATACACACGCAGTCCTCCACCAGGCTGGTCCGTGCCAGACTGCTAGGACATCGCGCGAGAGACTGAGACTGTACGGGTGGTGAGTAGTGCAGTGCACCGATTTTCATCTATATTTCTATTTACACTTCCATAAGTATGGAAAATTGCCCATACTTCAACGGAGACCTGTGATCACAGGGGACTTATCTAATATTGATTCCATACCATCGCATTGGGACATTTATCTAACCCGGCATTATTCTGCACTTCTAAATAGGTACAGGTGGTCTTGAGGTCCATATTATTGCTATTCTATTTTAATATTACCATTATTTTTATCATCTTTATTTTTCTATTTTGTATATTTTTTTTATTTGGTATTTCCGGCAAGGGCCCTATCGGTATACCTGATATGTGTATTTTAATCTACTAATATTAAATTATTTGCAATATTACTGGTCATATATCGTGTATTTACCTACATTTATATACCTAGAAGACTGTTCTTCTATTTCCAATTTTTCGGCTCAACGGGTACGTGCAACACAGGCTACCTCAGTATATAAATTTATTTAGTAGTGTGAGCCTCTCAATTCTGTTTTAGATTGAGTACAACACCAGCCGATGAGTACTTTTGGCTGGACTTTCACAGTATGTAGGCCCTTGACAGATTAACAGGTACAAAATGGTACACTACTTAGATGTATGTATGCGGTATGTACTAATGAGGGAAGAAAAATGTGCTACAATACCCCTAAAAACTCTGTATTTTTTTAAACCCCAGTAAGTAGGCCCTTGACAGATTAACAGGTACAAAATGGTACACTACTTAGATGTAGGTATGTGGTATGCATGTATGAGGGCAAAACAATTCGCTACAGTACGCTTGGAAAACGTATTTTTGTAAAATACCAGGCGGTGATTACTTTTGCCTGGACTTTCCCAGTATCTAGACTTGTTACAGATTTACAGATACAAAATAGTAGACTGCTTTGATGTAGGTATGTGGTATGCACATCTGAGGGCAAAAAAATGCGCTACAGTACACTTGGAAAACTTTTTTCATGAAACAGCCATTGATTAGTTTTCCCTAGTCTTTCACTGTATGTAGACTTGATACAGATTAACAGGTACAAAAAAGTGCACTACTTAGATGTAGATATTTGGTATGCACGTACGAGGGCAAAAAAATGCGTTACAGTACACTTGGAAAACATATTTTTGGAAAACACCAGCCGGTGATTACGTTTGCTTGGACTTTCACAGTATGTAGGCCCTTGACAGATTAACATGTACAAAATGGTACACTACTTAGATGTATGTATGCAGTATGCACTGATGAGGGCAGAAAAATGCGCTACAATACACCAAAAAACTCTGTATTTTTGTAAAACACCAGCTGGTGAGTACTATTGCTTGGACTTTAACAGTATGTAGGCCCTTGACAGATTAACAGTTACAAAATGGTACACTACTTAGATGTAGGTATGTGGTATGCATGTATGAGAGCAAAAAAATTTGCTACAGTACACTTGGAAAACGTATTTTCGTAAAACACCAGCCGGTGATCACTTTTACCTGGACTTTCCCAGTATCTAGACTTGTTACAGATTTACAGATACAAAATAGTAGACTGCTTTGATGTAGGTATGTGGTATGCACGTATGCTGGATATCAAACTGATTCAAACATTTTGAATCAATATGCACGTATGAAGGCAGAAAAATGCACTACAGTCCACTGAAAAAATGTAATTTTTGCACAGCAGAAGGACACAGCAGGGCAGCAAATTGCACTCTGTCACTGAGTATTAAGAATGGTGTGAACTGCTGGTTATTATACCGTCTACAGACTAGTATAAGCAGCAGATGATTTCTTGTGGAAAAAATACACAGAACTGCGCCGAAAAATCATTCCTGCCTCCTGTGATAAGGTTCATGAAGTTAAGGCAGCTTGTTGATATGTATGAGGCAACGAAAAGCTATCTGCCCCGCTCTGATGAAATGCTGAATAAAAATGGCGTAAAAATCCTTCTCAGTTAGAACAAGCAAAGCACTGCACTGCTCTCTGTCCACAATGCTGATGTGAATAGCAGTTGGAAGTGGAACGCTGCGGTATGATCAATTCAGCGTGTCTGTGTAACACACAGAGACACGGAGTCCGTCCTCTCCCTCAGCAGTGTACAGCATGAAATGAGCAGCTGCAAAATGGTTGCCGATTGTATAGGGCTGTGACATCACAGGGGTGAAGGAATGCTGATAGGCTGCATCCTGCATGTGATTCAGGGTCATCCCGCCTACCTCCCTTCCTGCCTTGCTTTCCCAGCATCCCCTGCCCCATGTAATGACATGCGGATCCGCCTTTTTAGGTGTCCTGGAGCCTGGAACTGTGTTAAGTGGAGTTTAATGAAGCGATTCGTGTGATAGAATCGCGGTGATATTCGTTTGTCTGCTTCGATTCGCTCATCTCTACCTGAGACCTTGGTGTGAATGAATCACATGACACATGAAATAAAAAGAAAAATGGCTAAAATGCCTACTTGGGCCCTACTTGGACATTTCCACTTAGGGGTGCGCTCACTTTTGTTGCCAAGGTTTAGGCATTAATGGCTGTGTGTTGAGTTATTGAGGGGACACAACATTAAACACTGTTGAACTCATTTATGTGAGATGCTGTAAATACCTATGTTTTTATTCTGCTATTGACTTTCAAATTTACTGTCTAAAAATGTTCTTGTATTTCTTATTAGAGCCATAAAAGACATTACTTCAAAGATAGGAACAGAGCACTCACCATGAGTCATCTTACAAAAATGTTTTTTATTCCAAAAACATGAAGCACATGTGAAGTACAGTTAGCAGGAGGCGGACAGGTGTGGAGGGCAGGGATGTTCACAGGTCTGGAGAATACCCCCACCACTCCACACCTGTCTGCCTCCTGCTAGCTCTACCTGATATATGTTTCTTACATTGAGTAGTGTTGAGCACTAATATTTGTAATGTGAATTTTTATTGTGAATATCGGCACTTCGCAATTTCGCGAATATTTAGAAAATAGTGCTATATATTCGTAAAGATGAATTTTCCATGCAAATTTTCACATGGAAAAGGGGAACAAACATAGCAAATATGCAAATTTGGCGAACATAGGACGAATAATCGTCAATATATTCGCAAAATATCACGTATTCGAATATGGCCCCGCCACTCATCACTAACATTGAGCACCCAAAATTCACAGCCCTGTGCAAGTTCGCGGTACACGCAAAAGAATAAAAAGTGCTGTTTGAATTGTACCAGAATTTTGAAGAGTAGTGCTGAGTCTATGTTCTTTTCAGTTTAAAACAGACATTTAAGATACTAAAGAATATAGGATGGTGTTTAGAATATAGGGCCTTTTAGTGTTAGCATCAGATGCCGATCATCTGTTATCACGGGGGGGCAAGGGGGGGGGGATAGATGAGGCTGCTAGAACAACAATATAGCATTACATACAGTAGCCATTGAAACGAAATCAAGAATATGGCTTGTTCACTATAATTCTTTTAAAATGAGGGCCAGAAGAAGCGTCTCAAGACTATTAAAAAACAGCTGCAGGAGACATGTAGTGTTGAAAATATCTATCAAAAGAGAGGACGCATTGGCACTGCTACTGTGAGAAACCACAAAAATATGATAAAGTGAGGTAAAGCTTAAAGTGCCATCCACAGATGCTGTTAGCTGGGTGGTGCTCATGTTTTAAAAAGCACCCCATGTAAAACATACAATAAAGAATAAAAACGGAGCACTCACCTCTCCCCCGCTGCAGCCTGATTGGTGAGGACTCAGTCCCGATGGCATAGATGACTTCAGGATGGCACAGATGGGTGGTTGATGTTCCGGTGGAAGGATGTCGGGCGACAGTGTTTCTTGCCGAGCCGGCACTTTCTCAAGCCCTTCAAGGTAGCTTTTAGCTGGGGGCCCCTTTTTTTAAAGGGCTTATACACCATAAGGTGATTTTAGTACATACCTGGCAGGCAGTAATGAACATGCTTAGGAAGGATCTGCGCTTGTCTTTGGACTAAATGGCTAAGTTGTGAGATTACCATAACACTGCGGCTAGCTTTTTGTGAAGTAGTATTTCCTGTTTGACATTTCTTTTTTTGATTATAAATCGCATAATTCCCTTTTCCTCCCTCCCACACATCAGCCACCCCACCCATTGAAACATAAAAGACCTGTTGTTTTCAATCAGGGTGCCTACAGCTGTTGCATTAGTGGCAGATTGATCCCTCTCCCACCAAGCGATCGCTCCACCCATTGAAGCAGACAGGCTCCCTGTCATCAGTTGATTAGTGAGTCAGGTCTCGGCCGCATTGCAAGCTGGGAAAAATCTGAGACAACAGTCATTTTGTATGCTGATAAAAATAAAAATTGGAGGGAAAATCACAGAAGAATTGGATGAAAACCATCACACACACACACAGGTACAGACACTATATTATGAACTACACTAACTTTACAGCCCCTGTAGCATAGTCAAATAAAAAAAACTACTGGAATACCCCTTTAAGTTCATATAACCTAAAAAGTCTGATAGGCAAGGAAGGTATTCAAAGTAAATTGTCTAAATGGTAAGGAATCAATTTCCCCAAGCGATCTCCTAAATTGTTCTTGGCTCCCTCAGAGGAGTCTGTGCTGGTGACTGCATGCGTTCTATTCATTTCTATGGGTCTCTTCCGAATGGCCTTGTGTTCTTAAGGTGATAAACTGTGCAGCATAGTTATATTATATTGTGGTATATAAAAGTGTTCATTATCGTGCACATTTTCAGATTGTATGTATGTATGTATCTCTTTTGAGTGTATACATTTATGTTATCTCCTAATAGGCTCATTTGTTGTATTTTAAGCTCACATTGCTGATATGAACTTTTGCAGTCTCGCTAATAATATATATATATTTTTTTAACTTACCTCTCGTAGCAGAGACTTCTATTCTGCCTCCAGTGTTCAGGGGGACATGTGGGTGATGAGTCATTTTATTGTGCGCCTATGGCAGGCATTGTCCCCCCTCCCTACTGCCAACCCTGCTGCTCCCTCCATGTTCTCACAGCATATAATTTAACAACTACATTTGCAGAAAAGACTGAAGAGATTTTGCAGGGAACCTAACATGACAATTGTGTGATAACACAATTGCATATATTTTACATCTTGATGTATTCTGAAAACATTCAATATGATCTTTACAAAATACTCACAGTAAATTCCAAATAGGCATTAGATGGTCGTCATGTTCTTTATCTATGTAAACATTTTCTGACAGCCCGTATTATGTCTTTATTCCACAAGCTGTATACTAGAGGGTTTAACATTGGGACCAAAGTAACAAAATATCATGGAGAGAACTACATCTGGTTCTACAGACTTTGTCAAGTACAAGGACATGGGGAAACTGTAATGTCCCAGTGCAGGATGTGACCCCATACTCTCATTCTGCCCTGTCAGGCAGAGTCCCTGCATGTCCCCAGGGATCTCCTGCAGGTTATGTGTTATAAGTGTGATATACAGGTTATGTGTTATAAGTGTGATATGCCTTTAAGTATTGGTACCACATGATTGTTACCCAGAGAACCCCCAGTGACCAGGTGAACTCCAAAGTGACCTATGGGCTCCTTGCACAGCCCCCCTATATAACAAGGGGAGGAGCTGCAATCTCCCTCTTTGATCTCTTATCTCCTGCTGAGGTCCAGTGAAGTCAAATGTTCCAGTGTCTGTGTCCAGAGCATTGGAGGCCTAAATTCCTGCAGCCACCAGTCAGTCATCTGTAAGTCAACCCATCTTTATTGTCTGTCACCATCTCAAGTCAGTCAAGTCATCTGTAGTCACCGTGGCCTGCACTAAAGTTAGTCTAACTACTTCAAGTCCCAGCAAGCCTGCGAGGTCCCCCTGTGTCACTGGTCACTCCTCTGGGATATTGGCCGAACTGCATAGAATTTACCATCTGTCTTACCTCAGTAAAGCTACTGTTACCCTTAACTTAGTCTTGGACTCTTTATTGCCCCTGCCTAACCTAGGATCAGTGGTACAACCTTTCAGGTGGTTTAGGCTAAACCACGCCCTGGCTTCATGATGACAGAAAGGGTTAAAAACATCTGCCCCACATCTACCCTGCACCTCACACCCTGACGCCAAAAAACCATAGTACAAAACAACAATTGTTATATGGGAAGAACAACTTGAGAACGTCGTCTTCCATCTTCCAGCTGAAGACTTAATTTTTAAGAAAGTATAAATGATGCAGATATATAGGATATATATTTACATAAATGTGAGGGGTGAACTCACTTATGTGAGATACTGTAAGTACCTAAGTTTTTAGGCTGCTATTGGCTTTCAAATTTACTGTCTAAAAAATTTCTTGTATTTCTTATTACAGCCAAAAAAGACATTACTTCAAAGATAAAAGGAACCGAGCTCTCACCATGAGTCGCCTTACAAAAAATGTTTTTGTTTTATATTCCAAAAACATGAAGCACATGTGAAGTACAGTTAGCAGGAGGCAGACAGTTATGGAGGGTGGGGATGTTCACAGAATACGCCCACCCCTCCACACCTGTCTGCCTCCAGCTAGCTGTGCCGGATATGTCTTTCATACATTGAGCACCAAAAGTTAGAGATGAGCAATGTATTGAAAAATTTGATTTGGTCGATTTGCCGATTTTTCCCAAAAAATCTGTTTCGGCCAGAATTTATTTGCGGCAAATCGTCATTAAAAACATTAATTTTTGGCCTACAGAGAGCATCAATAGGGTTTAGAACACTTTGCCTTGTCCTAACACGCATAGGGAGTGTGCTGTGCTAGTGAAGTAATATTGTTATAGTATGACATGCAGATTACAGGCATCGCTATTAGAATCTCGTCCACAGAGCATCTGGATGTGGCACACTTTTTATGTAATTTTTATTTAATTTAAATTTATTTAGATTTTTTGATTACCCATTCTAGTGAGCATCGAGCTTGCGGTCCTCCGTTAGGCAAGATACCACCTTTTCCAGCCCCTGCCTGTCAGCGCCCCCCTGACTGTGAAAATGTTGAATGTTTCATTTAATCAGTTATGGTTCATGGTTATCGTTCAAGCTGTTTTATTGGATTCTTGAGATAATTTCACAGGTAATATGATGTCGGCAACCATAAGGCCTCAGTCTTGAAAAGATTACATACATTTTTTTTAATTAAAATTTAAGATTTATATTAGATTCCCAAGTTTAATGTCCCAGTGCTTACTTTGAACCAATACTGTATGACCACAAAACCCAATCTAACAAGGAGTCAGATGGCGGCACAACGACAGAGCCTAGAGGTGACAGCAGCATGAGGAGACCATAATCTGGCAGAATGACACAGCCTTGAGTTGGCGGCAGCGTGAGGAGACCATAGGGCCTCACAATCCCTAAGATTAAAAGATGAATTTTCAAATTTAAATTGAAGATTTATGGTAGCTAGTGCTGCCATAAATTGTTTTAGGTAATGTCACAGGCCAAGCAGCATAAGTAAACCATATAGTGGCTTAATGATACTGTCTGGAGCTGCTAGCGGCATGGGGAGACAATAGGGCTTCACAAGTCCCTAAGATTAATAGATACATTTTAAAAGTTTAAATTGAAGATTTATGGCAGCTAGTGGTACCATAAATTTTTTTAGGTAATGTCCCAGGCCCAGCAGCATGAGTAAACCATAAAGTGGCTGAATTACACAGACTGGAGCTGGTGGCAGCATGAGGAGACATTAGAGCTTCACAATCCCTAAGATTAAAAGATACACTTTATATTTTAAATTGAACATTTATGCCAGCTAGTGGTACCACAAAATTATGGTTTACTGATGCAGCAGCATGAGTAAACCATATAGTTGCTGAATGACACAGCCTGGAGCTGATGGCAGCAGAGGAGACAATTGGGCTTCCCAATCTCTAAGATTAAAAGATGAATTTTCAAAAATAAATTGAAGATTTATGGTAGCTAGTGCTACCATAAAATATTTTTAAGTAATGTCCCAGGCCGAGCAGTATCAGTACACCATATAGAGGCTGAATGGCACAGCCTGGACTTGGCAGCAGCATGAGGAGACCATATACTGTCTGAATGGCAAAGCCTGGACTTGGCAGCAGCATGAGGAGAACATAAAGTGGCTGAATGACACAGCCCAGAGTTGGTGCCAGCATGAGGAGACCATATAGTGGCTGAATGGCAAAGCCTAGAGGTGGATGAAGCATGAGGCATTCATATAGAGGCTGAATTGCACAGCCTGCATGTGGCTGAAGCATAAGGAGACCATGTAGTGGCTGAATTGCACAGCATGGAGGTGGCTGAAGCATGAGGAGACCATATAGTGGCTGAATTGCACAGCCTGGAGTTGGCTGAAGCATGAGGAGATGATATAGTGGTTGAAGGAGACAGCCTGGAGGTGGCAGCAGCATCAGGAGTCCTGAAAATGACCCGGTGACAGAGTGATGCAATGGGTGGCAATACCAGTACCCAGTGACAAAGGTGGGTGAAAAATGGTCTGATGCAGAGGAATGTTTGTAACTGGGGAGCAGCGCCTTAAATCTGTTTGCACTATCCATATTTGTGAAGTGTTGATGTGGCACCATGGACAATCTACTCTTATGCATCAGGCATTGGTGGGTGGAAATCCTGGCTGATCCATGTCTGATTCATCTTCACAAAGGTCAGTCTCTCCACGTTTTTTGTGGACAGACGAGTTCTCCTTGGGGTGACTATGGCCCCCGCCGCACTAAACACCCGCTCTGATGGCACACTACTGGCCAGGCATGACAGCTTTTCCAGGGCAAACTCTGTTAGTTGCAGCCACAAATCAAGTTTGGCTGCTCAGAAGTCCAGCAGATCTTCAAGGTGTGTTGGCATGGCCATGTCAAGGTATGCCACCACCTGCTGGTCTACCTGCTGCTGATGAGTTGCTTCATTATGCGGGTGAAGAAAGGTACTCATCAGCGACTGTAGACTCAGGCTGCTGCTGATAGGGCTGGTACTGCTCCTGCCACCCCACCCCTCCCCAGCAGCCATGGCAGTGGAAGGTGAGCGCAGAGGGCTCCCCGAGTCAGACGTGCGAGAGGATGGATGATGGCGCCAATAGGCATCAGCCAACTGACTACATAGGATGTCTCTGTAGTAGGTCAGTTTGTCCTCCCTCTCAGTGGGTTTGAAAAAGGCCACCATTTTGTGCTGGTAGCGAGGGTCCAATAAGGTGGAGAGCCAGAAGTCATCCCACTGCCGAATGGTGACAATTCGGCTGTCAGTACGGAAGCAAATGAGCATGGATAGTGCCGTTTGTGCAAATCGCTCGGAATTACTCCCTTCCTCTATCTCCACTGCATACTGCCATGGTGTGTCTAGGTCCTCTGTCTCGCCTTCCTTATAACCCTCTAGTTCCTCTGGCTGCTCCTGTTCCTCCTCTCCTGTCAGATTACTAGAAAAACCACCCATTTGACGAAACCTTATCTGTGCTCCACTGTGCCCCTCCCCCTCCTCCTCAAGTTCAGCCCCCACAGGGCTCATGTGGCCGTGAGATGTAGGCACCACATCTCCATTGTCCTGACCAGTCATCATTTCCAACATGTGTTGTAAGAAATGAAACAGTGGACTGATGTCGTTCATCCCGTAATCCTGGCGACTGACTAATAATGTGGCTTCCTCAAAGGGCCTGAGCAAACGTCAGGTGTCACGTTTGAGCTGCCATTGGTTGACATTGAGTGGCTGAAGTGCATGCAAAGTTTCCTTCCCATTGTTAGGATGTCTTGCAAATGGGGGGGAACACTTCAGGAACAGCTTGACAACTAGATTGAACATGTGTGCCATGCAGGGCGCATGGCTCAACCTTTTCAGTCGTAGCGCAGATAAGATGTTCTTCCCATTGTCAGTCACCATGGTTCCCATTTCCAGTTTTCGTGGAGTAAACCATGCTCCGATTTCTTAATGAATGACTTTTTTTTTTCAAATTAAAGTTTTATAATTTTCATAAACACATACAGAGAAACTGTGAGAGGAGCACAACAATACAATGACAACATAATATCACCACTCAGTTATACCTAGTAGATTACAACAGGGTTCATACCCGGAGCTCAAATCAGTATTATGTCTGAGTCATGGGATGTAACAGGTAATCAAATCAAATAATTGAATGCCATAAGTATTCATGTTGAGCCAATACAGGGAGCTTTATACGTAACCTATGTAGGCATTGACAACACTGATGAAAGACAATAAGGGAGGACTCACAACAGACCTCTTCAGAAAAACAACTGACAGGAACAGCTTATTACACTATACTAGTGCACATCCACCCAGTATCAAGAGATCCATCCCCTATTCACAAAAACAACGGATAAATAGGATAGTTAACCCCTTAAGGACCACGGGTTTTTCCGTTTTTGGACTTTTGTTTTTTCCTCCTCACCTTTTAAAAATAAATTTTGCACCTAAAAATCCATATGATGGCTTATTTTTTGCGCCACCAATTCTACTTTGCAGTGACATCAGTCATTTTACCCAGAAATCTACGGCAAAATGGAAAAAAAATCATAAATTTGGGGGGCTTCCATTTCTACGCAGTACATTGTTCGGTAAAAATGACACCTTATCTTTATTCTGTAGGTCCATAAAAGGTTTGATTTTGTTGTACTTCTGTAAAAAATCATAACTATATGCAGAAAAATTTATATGTTTAAAATTATCTTCTGACACCTATAACTTTTTTATTTTTCTGCATATGGGGCGGTATGAGGGCTAATTTTTTGCGCCGTGATGTGAAGTTTTTATCGGTACCATTTGTATTGATCAGACTTTTTGATCGCTTTTTATTCATTTTTTCATGATATAAAAAGCGACCAAAAATACGTTATTTTGGACTTTGGAATTTTTTTGCGCATACGCTATTGACCGTGCAGTTTAATTAATGATATATTTTTATAGTTGGGCGATTACACACGCGGCGATACCACATATGTTTATATTTATTTTTATTTACATGGTGTTTTTTTTATGGGAAAAGGGGGGTGATTTGAACTTTAATTAAGGAAAGGATTAAATCACATTTATTAACTTTTTTTTTTACACTTTTTTTTTGCAGTGTTATAGCTCCCATAGGGACCTATAACACTGCACACAATGATTGCCATTACTGTTCACTGCAAAGCAATAGCTTTGCAATAATCAGCGTTATCGGCGGTCGATTGCTCAAGCCTGCATCTCAGGCTTTGAGCAATCGCCGAGGGGACACGCCAGAGGCAGGTAAGAGGACCTCCGCTCGTGTCCCAGCTGATCGGGACATTTTCACTGCCGTAGTCCCGATCAGCCCCGCTGAGCAGCCGGGCAGCTTTCACTTTCGGTTTAGATGCGGCATTCAACTTTGAACGCGGCGTCTAAAGGGTTAATAGCGCGCAGCACCGCGATCGCTGCCGCACGCTATTAGCCCCGGGTCCTGGCATCAGATACATGCCGGGACCGACCCGCGTGACCCCGCGTTATATTGCAGGAGCCGGCCAAGGACGTAAATATACGTCCTTGGTCGTTAAAGGGTTAAAGGCCCAGAGGTACGAGCAGAAAGACAAAATGAATTACGGAATAAATTCAGACAAAGAGGGTATCCAGATAGGATCATTGATTTCATTCCAGAGGATAGGGAGAGAAGAAAAAGAGACAGTGAGAGGAGAGTGCCATTTGTGAGAACCTACCATCCATTAATACATAAAATAGATGAAGTCATACGTACTAACTGGCCCATTTTATCCAAAGCCTATTCAAAAACACAGGAATTCCAATCCCTCCCATTGGTATGTAACAAACATCTACCGAATTTAAGAGATAAACTCATTAGGGCTGATGTAGGTACATCCAAGACATCAAGACAAACCTTTTTAGGTACTAGGAAACTAGGGACTTTCCCGTGCTTGCATTGCGCGCAATGTAGCAATGTCATAAAAGGGGACAAAATCACACACCCACGTCCGGTAAGGAATATCAAATAAAAAGTTTTTTTTACATGCCATTCAAAAAATGTTATTTACTTAATAAAACGCATGTGCGGTCTCCTATACGCTGGGGAAACTTCTCAGCGTGTAGGGGACCGCATTAATAGGCATAAGTCTACTATCAAATGTGGGAATTTGATGTTTCCAATCCCTTTCACTTTAACCCCTTAAGGACTCAGGGTTTTTCCGTTTTTGCACTTTCGTTTTTTCCTCATTACCTTTTAAAAATCATAACCCTTTTAATTTTCCACCTAAAAATCCATATTATGGCTTATTTTTTGCGTCGCCAATTCTACTTTGCAGTGACATTAGTCATTTTACCCAAAAATGCCCGGCGAAACGGGAAAAAAAATCATTGTGCGACAAAATCGAAAAAAATGCCATTTTGTAACTTTTTGGGGCTTCCGTTTCTACGCAGTGCATATTTTGGTAAAAATTACACCTTATCATTATTCTTGTAGGTCCATACGGTTAAAATGATACGCTACTTATAGAGGTTTGATTTTGTCGCATTTCTGGAAAAAATCATAACTACATGCAGGAAAATGGATACGTTTAAAAAGGTCATCTTCTGACCCCTATAACTTTTTTATTTTTCCACATACAGGGCAGTATGAGGACTCATTTTTTGCGCCGTGATCTGAAGTTTTTATCGTTATGATTTTTGTTTTGATTGGACTTTTTGATCACTTTTTATTCATTTTTTAATGGTATAAAAAGTGACCAAAATACGCTTTTTTTGGACTTTGGAATTTTTTTGCGCGTACGCCATTGACCATACGGTTTAATTAATGATATATTTTTATAGTTCGGACATTTACGCACGTGGCGATACCACATATGTTTATTATTTTTTTTTACACTGTTATTTTTTTTATGGGAAAAGGGGGGTGGACTTTCACTTTCACTTTAGAAGCGGAGGTCAGCTTTGACCGCCGCTTCTAAAGGGTTAATACCGCACATCGCCGCGATCGGCGATGTGTGGTAATAGCCGCGGGTCCCGACCGTTGATGAGCGCCGGGACCGACGCGATATGATGCGGGATCGCGGCGTGATCCCGCTTCACATCGCGGGAGCCGACGCAGGACGTAAATATACGTCCTGCGTCGTTAAGGGGTTAAGGAAAAAGGACACAACATTGCACAATTGAAATTTCAAGTGATTGATCAAGCAATTCCCCCCCAGATGAGGGGGTGACATTAAACGTATACTCCATAAAAAAGAGGCCTTTTGGATTCACACGTTGGATACATTAAAGCGAAGGGGATTAAATTGAGATTATGAATTATCACAATTTATATAAAAATTGGTCCTTTGTGTGTTCAAAACAAATATTCTCTATCTTAAATTTTTATTGCATATATTTACAGATGCCAGTGTGAATGAAAGGATCCGATAACAGCGATTCACTACGTTTATTCAAATTTGATAAGTACTACCTGTGCATGTTCATTGCTTTAATATGCTTTTTTCTGTGTTCATTGTTTTTGATTTATATATGTTACTAAGGTTACCAATAATGTCATAATTGTGAGCCTCAGACACCTTAAATACCTGTCATGTATTACCTAAACCCATGCAGTTGAGAAAGGTGTCTTGCCGGAACACGTGCTGCTACATAATATTGCTGTATATGCGAAAGAGCCAAGTAAAGAGCATTTAAAAAGCATCACAAGAGTGACGGGATTTCCTTATTTTTCTAGGTCCTTATTAACAGCTGGAGGTGTAAGATCGTGAAGTCAGGAGATGATACAAAATGCGACCAAGAGCCCCATATGTTGTGGAACTTGTCCAGCTGGCATTTGAGTCAGCTGATAATTCTGCTGATATGTAGAACCTCCTGAAGCCAGGATGAAATAGTTTGAGGTGAGGTTGATTTCCACAGCCGCGGGATAACTGTCCTAGCTGCTATTAGAAGGAAGTGGAGGAGTTTAAACAATTTTTTTGGGATCGAGGGGGGAGGATAGAAAAGAGAAGTAGTTGTAATCTGTCTGGAGACAAGGCGTGAGACAATGTCCTGTACTTGTGATCAAAAGCTATCAAGAACTGGGCATGTCAACCATACATGTAGCATGGTACCAGTTCTGTCACCGCATCTCCAACAATAATCTGGAACTGTTGGGTACAGACAGTAAAGAAGGGCGGGAACTCTGTACCACCTAGTCAGAATTTTATAGTTTATTTTTGTAACTTTACAGGACATGGCCATTCGATGGCCCAAATAGAGAGCTTTTTTCCAGTCCTCATCTGGGAGAGAGTGACCTAGTTATTTTTCCCAGGAAGGGCAGGGGGTGGGAGGAGAGATCATCTAGTTATAGAGAGTATAGGGTGCTTATCGTGTGAGAGGGTGATGAGGAGGAAAAACAGAGGTGTTCAAATTGGGTGAGGGGAGAGTGTAATAGTGGCCTCTGTTTAGGAGTGCAATAGAAGTGTCGCAATTGTGAGTATTGGAACAGTTGATTCAAAGAGGGAGGAGCCCCTTCTTATAAGTCTGTCAGGAGTTTCAGATCAGTTGCTGTCAGCACAGAGCGGAGTGTGGTACCCCCGGAGCGAGAAAACAAAAGAAAGGTAGGAGTGTGCAGGGCAGGAGGGAATGTTATATTACCGAAAAGGGGGGTTAGCAGGCCCACCAGAAGAGTGTGGGCTATTGATCCAGTAATCGTCGGGAGGACGCCAAAGGCCTTCGGGTTAGCGGAGCGTAGCGGAGTCCACAGTATCGACCTCGGATCTAAGTTAGCCATCACACTTTCTAAGGATGCCCATTGTTTATCTTTGTTATGGTGGAAGCAGTCTAGTACTCTGGACAAAACCGCAGCAAGGTAATAATTGAGAGGGTCAGGGAGAGCTAGGCCGCCATCTAGTTTCTTTCACAGTAAGACGTGTCTAGCGAGGTGAGGTTTTTTATGGGCCCAGACGAAGTCAGATTGGAGCTTCGAGACCTCTCTGAAAAAGGAGAGTGGCAGGTGTACTGGGATACCCGCAAAAGGGTAAAGGAGACATAGGAAAAAGTTCATCTTAAAGATGTTGATCCTACCCAACCATGAGAAGTCCTTCCGTTCCCATCTGGCTAAGTCAGCTTTTAGAGTATGGAATAAGAGTGGGAAGTTGACTTTATAGGAGTTAGCTAGGTATTATAGGAGTTGGCTAAATATTTTAGAGACTGTTTCTGCCATTTAAAGGGAGGGGAGGGAAGTTATTGGGGATGAAATGTATAGGAGGAAGTCATCAGCATATGCCGAGCATTTGAAGTGGCACGAGGGGAGTGACAGTCCTCTAATGTTAGGATTTTGGCAAATATCCACTAAGAGCTGCTCCATGCAAATAACATAGAGTAATGGGGAAAGGGGACATCCCTGCCTTGTGCCAATCCCAATGTTAAAGGGGGAGGAGAGTTGGCCGTTATGTCGAATTTGGGCTTGGAGCAGGAATAGAGAGCAAGGATGCGTGATCTCATCGTGGTACCTAGACCAATCTGTGAAAGAGTAGCTGTCGGAAATCCCAAATCCACCTAGTCAAAGGCCTTTTCTGCATCCAGGGACAAAGGAAAGATAGGTATTTTGTGTTGTTGCGCATAATGTACTGTAGAAAATGCTTGTAAGGTGTTGTCTCTAGCCTCTCTGCCACATATGAAACCGACCTGTTCCGGGTGGATTAGGGAACCAATATGAGCTGCTAATCTATTTGCTTTTAATTTTGCAAACAGCTTGGCATCATTATTAATAAGGGAGATGGGGTGGCAAAAAGAATGCAGGAGGTGGGGGGGGATTCATTGGAGATAGAATTAAAGGCAGTCAGCAGAGTAAGAGATATGTCTTGACTCAATGATTTGTAAAACCAAGCGGAGTAACCATCAGGTCCCAAGCTCTTGCCTGCTGGCATGGAGCTAATAGCTAGCACAAGTTCTTCTACTGAGAACGGAGCCTCCAATTGTTGGATAGTCTCTTCAGAGAGAGTGGAGAATACAAATTACTTTTAGCAGTTCATCCCCTGTGTGACTCCGTTCGCCAAGGCAAACCAAGTGAAGAACAGCGTGACACAGCCGTGCCCGGCACACATAGTATGATGAAGGGGCACTGAGACTTGTCTGGGCAGTGGAGGCTGAGGACACGGTGGAGGATGAGGAAGCTGAGTTGCACACTGTCACAGGACCAACGGCCTGAGAGCATGGAAGAGGAAGCGGCGTGACCTGTCCAAGTTGGTGTTGTGGCTGTACAGGAACCACATTCACCCAGTGAGCCGTAAAGGACATGTATTGTCCCTGACCATAGTTACAGCTCCAGATTTCAGCACTGACGTGCACTTTGGTACACACCGACAGGCTCAAGGACTGGCCCACCTTCTCTTCCACAAAATTGTGCAGGGCTGGTACTGCCTTCTTAGAAAAGAAATGACGGCTTGGCACTCTCCACCTCAGCAAAAGCCATCAGTTCTCTGAAAGGTGAAGAGTCTACCAGTTGAAAAGGGAGGGACTGCCGCACCAGCAACTTGGACAGTTCAGCACGTTTAGCTTCTGCATCATTGTATGAGTGGGCGCATACTGTTGTCTCTTGAGCATGCCTTCGACGATGGATTGCTGGCGGAATGACTGACTCAACGTAGGAGGAGCAAGAGCATCTGGAGCGACAGAAGGAGTGTATGACACATAGCTCCCTTCGGCTGAGGTGGTGGACCCTTGGCTGGCTGAAAAAGGGAGTGACGTGCCACTGAGTGAGGCAGCAGGCTTGACCACCACATCTGAGCCACGGTTGTCCCAGGCTACTTTATGGTGGTGCAGCATATGTTAATGCAGGGCCATGGTGCCAACATTGGGACCCTGGCCCGCTTTACCTTCTGCTGACACATCTTGCATGTGGCTATGTTAACCTCCTCCGGATGCTTGATGAAAAACTGCCACACCACCGAGTAGTTGATGTTCCCACCAACAGTCCGCACTAATTGACTGCTACTGCCACCATCTCCAGGAACCCCTGTTCCTCTACCACCTGGGAAGGTAGGCTGGCAGGTGGTCTCCCTGGGAAATTTTGGCTCCAGAATTTACACTTCTGCCACCATGCTAACTGGCAACCATGCTCTCACCTTTCTGGCTCAGCTGCTGCCTCATGGGCAACCTGCAACCCTCTTCTCCTGATGATGATGAAGCCCCTTCTGCACCCGGCTCACAATTGTGATTGGCTTCATCATCATCATCAAGTCTCTGCACGTCACTGATGTCCTCCTCAGGTTCCTCAACCGTGTCTGCTTCAGGATCCTGAACGCTGGCAACACCATGTCCCACGTCACTCTCCTCATCCCTACTTGCCCACCTAGCGGAGGAAGCGGCTTATGTCTCCTCCACTTCTTTGCTGGGCAGTAGCTGTTGACTGTAATCTATTAGATCGTCCTCACTGAATAGTGGAGCTGAACCCACAGCATAAGATACTTCTTTATGGGAGGGAACAGCATGAGACAGAGGTAATGGGAGAACAGGGACTGCTCCCTGGCCATGCCAACTGAGGGTTGTGTCTGAGGAACCCACCCACTGTTGACATGTCACTTGTGCTGAAATGGATGACCATGTTGAGACACGACCGCTAGCTGATACCTGGAGATCAGGCTTCTCGCTGAGACTTCTGCTGCCACTCGCCCCTATTCTGCTGCGACCCCTGCCTGATGAATTTAGGCCTCTGCCATTCCTCTGAGCACGTCCTAGCACTTCTCTGCCTGACATACTTAGTGCGTATATGAGGGGCGTACAATACACTTCACTACACTTAAAACAGTATTTGTCTTGAACAGCAGCAGGTGTGTACTTTTGGCTGGCCTTTTACAATAACTAGGCCCTTGATTGAAACTTCAACAGCAACAAAATAGTACAACGCTTAGATGTACGTATGTGGTATGCACTAATGAGGGCAGAAAAATGTGCTACAGTATGCTTCAACAATTATTTGTGCACAACACCAGCCGGTGAGTACTTTTGCCTGGCCTTTCACACTATCTAGGCCCTTGAGACTTTAATAGGAACAAAATAGTACACCGCTTAGATGTAGGTATATGGTATGCACTTCTGAGGGCAGGAAAATGCGCTACAGTACACTTAAAAAAAATTATTTAAGTAAAACACCAGCCAGTGATTACTTTTCTCTGGCTTTTCACAGTATCTAGGCCCTTGACAGATTAACAGGTACAAAATAGTACACCACTTAAATGTAGGTATGTGGTATGCACTTATGAGGGCAGAAAAATGTGCTACAGTATGCTAAAAATAAATTATTTGTGCACACCACCAGCAGTGCACAACAGTGCTGCAGCACACAGTCGCTGTGTACTAAACCCAAAATTGCACTCTCCCTCAAAGACTATTAGGAATGGACTGCTGGGTATGTATTATACCAACTACAGACTAGTATAACCAGCAGACCATTTGTTGTGGAACAAAGACACAGATTTGCCATAAAAAAATTATTTCTCCATCCTCTGCTAACGTTTATCCAGCTGAGCCAGCTTGTTAAAAGGTATGATGCAACACACAGCTCTCTGCCCCTCTCTGCCCCTCTCTGTAATACAATGCTGTGGACAGTGACTGGGAGGTTAATCGCTGCAGTAAGAATTTTTTTCTGTGCAAAAAAGCACTGTTCTCTGTCCCACAGAAGGCTGAGGTGACTAGGAAGTGAAATGCTGCTGGGAAAAGCTTTTATGTGTAACACACACATAGCGCTGTCTGTCCTATCTTTCTGCAGTGAATGGATGAAGTGACTATCCGGAATATGGCTGCTGATTATATAGCGCTGTGACATCACAGGGTTGACTGGCTGCTGATAGACTGCACCCTGCATGTGATTCAGGATCATCCCACCCACCCTTTGTCCCGCCTTTCCAGGATTCCTTGCCCCATGTCCTCACATGTGGATCCGCCATTTTAGATGCCCTGGAACCTGGACCGCACTAAATGGAGTTTAATGAAGCGATTCCCGTGATCGAATCGTGGCGATATTCGCATTCGTTGCAAATCAAATTTTTCCTGAAATTCATAACCAATTCAGATTTGTCAGATTCGATTCGTTCTTCACATACATACATATATATATGTATATATATATATATATATATATATATATATATATATATATATGGTAAATGGCATCAATGGGGAAAAAATGCCTCACTTTTTGTCTCACCACATCCCAGAAAAAATGTGATCAAAAGTGATCGAAAATTTTTATTGACACCAAAAAAAATTTATGTACAGGTCATGACACAAGAAAATAGCCATCATGTAGCAAAATCCCACCACAGGTGCCGAGACAGAGATTACGCCGGTCTCTGCATCATAGATGCTGAGGCCAGTACTGACCATGGCTTCTGTATGATTGACAGTTGTAGGGGGCTTCCCCTGTACCCACCTGTGACCACGCAATGCGATCACGGGGTCTTGATGGTTGTCATGGCAGCTGGAGGCCAGCTGATGGCCTCCTGCTCCCAAGTACAGAATCCTGTGAGGTCCAGTCATAGGCTGGATGTCACAAGCCTAATGTTAGTGTAATACTGACAGTTATTGTTATGCTGAGCGCTCCGGGTCCCTGCTCCTCCCCGGACCCGCTGACCGGGAGCGCTGCACTGACATTGCCGGCGGGGAAGTGATTCGCATAGCGGGACGCGCCCGCTCGCGAATCGCATCCCAAGTCACTTACCCGTCCCGGTCCCCGGCTGTCATGTGCTGGCGCGCGCGGCTCCGCTCTCTAGGGCGCGCGCGCGCCAGCTCTCTGAGACTTAAAGGGCCAGTGCACCAATGATTGGTGCCTGGCCCAATTAGCCTGATTAGCTTCCACCTGCTCCCTGGCTATATCACCTCACTTCCCCTGCACTCCCTTGCCAGATCTTGTTGCCTTGTGCCAGTGAAAGCGTTTAGTGTTGTCCAAGCCTGTGTTACCTGATCTCCTGCTATCCATATTGACTACGAACCTTGCCGCCTGCCCCGACCTTCTGCTACGTCTGACCTTGCCTCTGCCTAGTCCTTCGGTCCCACGCCTTCTCAGCAGTCAGCGAGGTTGAGCCGTTGCTAGTGGATACGACCTGGTTGCTACCGCCGCAGCAAGACCATCCCGCTTTGCGGCGGGCTCTGGTGAACACCAGTAGCCACTTAGAACCGGTCCACCGGCACGGTCCACGCCAATCCCTCGCTGACACAGTGGATCCACAACCTGTAGCCGAATCGTGACAGTTATGCTATGCTGCAGTAAAGATGTAGTGCAGTATAGTATGTATAACAGGTAAATAGTAAAAAAAATATTTACATTTTTTTTTTTATAAATAACATTTTTTTAATGCCCCTTTCACAGTAAAGCCCCGTATTATAAAAAATAAAACAAATAAACAAACCTATACATTATATATATTACCACATTCATAATGACTTGTACTATGAACAATAATGTTAATTATCTCGCATGGTGAATGCTGTTAAAAAACAAAACAAAGTTTGTTATGCTATTTAAGTCCAAAAAGTGAAATAAAACTTATCAAAAGATAACATGTATAGCAAAAATTGCACCAACAAAAAGTATGGCTCCTGCAAAAAATAAGTCCTCACACAATGGCGTAGGACAAAAATAAAAAAGTTATGACTGTCAGAACATAACAACACGAAAAAGGGGAAAAAATGAATTTTGTTTGTGAAAAGGAAAAAAAAACATAAAAAGCTATATAAATTGGGTATCGCTATAACTGTCCCAACCCACAGAATAAAGAGAACATCATTTTTATCACACAGTGAACGCCAAAAAAAAAAAAAATAATAATCTTGATAAATATCGAAATTAATAAATTATAAAATTTAAAGTAAATTTAGAGTTTTTCACAAAAAATGCTGAATGTCTCAACAAAACTTTACCACTAATATACAGTATAATATGTCACAAGACAAACAACATAATTTGTGTGGGTACATTACACGAGAAAGAAGAACTAAACCCAAATACCTCAGAAATGTAAAAACAGCCTTTGTCCAAAATGACAAAAAAAAATAAAAATGCTCCAAATGTCCTGTCCTTAAAGGGGTACTCCGGTGGAAAACTGTTTTTTTTTTTTTTTTTTTTTTTTTTAATCAACTGATGCCAGAAAGTTAAGCAGATATGTAAATTACTTCTATCTATTAAAAACTCTTAATCCTTCCAGTCCTTATTAGCGGCTGTACACTACAGAGGAAAGTCTTTTCTTTTTGGATTTCTTTTATGTCACAACCACAGTGCTCTCTGCTGACATCATTGTCCATGTCAGGAACTGTCCAGAGCAGGAGAAATCCCCATGGCAAACATATGCTGCTCTGGACAGTTCCTAAAATGGACAGAGGTTGCAGCAGAGAGCATTGTGGTCGTGACAGAAAAGAAATCCCAAAAAGAAAATAATTTCCTCTGTAGTATACAGCCACTAATAAGTACTGGAAGGATAAAGATTCTTTAATAGAAGTCATTTACAAATCTGTTTAACTTTCTGGAACCAGATGATTTAAATAAAAACAATAAAAAGTTTTCCACCGGAGTACCCCTTTAACACTTAAGAACTCAGAGTATTTCCGGTCCACTTGCTGGGCGGGGTCCAGACCGGGATGCCTGCTGAAATTGTTCAGCAGGCATCCCCTGCAAAGGCCTGGGGGGTCCAACCCATAGCCCCCACCCCGTGTCGGCGATCGCCGCAAATCGCCGGTCTGAATTGACTGAATTGAGATATGCGGTGATTCTGAGTCAATCGGGTTTCCGGTGACCTGGAAAAAAGGGTGATCGGGGCTGTCCGAGACAGCCCCATTGACCCTTAGCCAGCAGGAGTGAGGTGGCACTGGTGCCACCTCATGATCACCCTGATTCGAGACTCCTGCTGGGGGTGTCACTAACAGCACCCGCTCTGCCCCTTTTCTGGAGGGTGAGAGCGGGTGCCAAGAGTAAACACTGGCGGCAGGATCGGGGCGAGGAGAAGGATGGTGGTGAGGAATGAACAGCAGCAGCAGGAGGTATGCCTGTGCCTCCTGCTGTTGCTTAGCAACAACTCCCAGCATGCACAAAAGGGCATGCTGGGAGTTGTAGGTTTGCAACAGCAGGAGGAACACCTCTATAATTCAAAGCATGCCCTTTGGCTGTCCGTGCATACTGTGAGTTGTAGTTATGCAACAACTGAATTAGGGTCTGTTACCTAAATCAGTGTTTCCTAACCAGTGTGCCTCCAGCTTCTGCATAACTACAACTCCCAGCATGCACGTTCTGTCAGCGCATGCTAATCCCTAATTTAGGCCTCAAATGCACATGGCACTCTCTCAATTCAGAGCCCAGTGGCGTAGCTATAAAGGTTGCAGGGGTCACAATCGCGAACGACCCCATAGCCTGGAGGGCCAGAGGGCACGGGCATGCCACTACAAGCACTTTTATTTTTAATTACCTGCGGCACGGGCTCTTTAAAAATAATTTCCGGGTTGGACGGACATTCCAGGGGCTCATGTGAGTAGACGTGCACTGCATAGGCACGCACGTCTGCTCCAAGCCCCTGACGCGTCACAGCCTCTGACCCCGCGTTGAAGTGTGGGAGTGACACGAGCAGGAGCCTTCCTGGCATCCTTGCACCGCCGATCTCCAGGAAGGTAAGGAGACCGAGCACCGGGTGCTGGGAGTGGTGTAATATTAATGAGCAGGAGATTGAGGACAAGGACGGGGTCCGGGGGGGAAGCTGGAGGCTGGGAATTAATTATGTTAATGATGATGAGGAGAAGGGGTGTGCTTGGGGTGGAATGAGGAGGAGACTGAGGATGGGGAGAATGCAATGATGATAATGATGAGGAGGGGGGTGCTGGGAGGGTGCAATAATGAGGAGAATGAGGAGACTGAAGATGGGGTGGGGATGCGATTAGGAGGAGGGGGTGCTGGGAGGGGCAGGTGAAATTATGAGGAGACTGAGGATGGGGTGTGGGCGGGGGTAGTGTCTGATGATGATGAGAAGCGCCAGGATGGGGTGTGGGAAGGCAGTGATGATGAGGAGTGTGCGCAGGGATGGGGGTGCAACAGGGTGGGGGTGAAATGATGATGAGGAGTCTGAGGATGGGATGCAGGGGGGATGCAATGATGAGACAGAGGATTGGGGGGGAATAATATAGAGTGCGGGGGTGAAGAGCCAAGGATGCGTGGGGGGGGGTTGATGATGAGACTGAGGGTGGGGTGTATGGGGTGATGAGAATACCGAGGATGGAGGGGAGGGGGCATTGGGGTGATAAGCTGACCAAGCATGGGGTGGGGGTTGATAAGACAGAGGATGGGGTGAGGGGTATGCGGTGTATGGCAGTATTATATTCAGAGGGTACAGTGTGTGGTAGTATTATATTCGGAGGGTACAGTGTGTGACAGCATTATATTCAGAGGGTACAGTATGCGGCTGTAATATATTCAGAGAGCACAGTGTGTAGCAGTATTAAATTCAGAGGGTACAGTGTGGGCAGTATTATATTCAGAGTGTACAGTGTGTGGTAGTATTATATTCAAAGGGTACAGTGTGTGGCAGTATTATATTCAGAGGCTACAGTATGTGGAAGTATTATATTCAAAGGGTACAGTATGTGGCAGTATTATATTCAGAGGGTACAGTGTGGGCAGCATTATATTCAGAGGGTACAGTGTGTGTCAGTATTATATGCAGGGGGTACAGTATGTGGCAGTACTATATTCAGAGGGTACAGTGTGTGGCAGTATTATATTAGAAACATAGAAACATAGAATGTGTCGGCAGATAAGAACCATTTGTCCCATCTAGTCTGCCCAATAATCTGAATACTATGAATAGTCCCTGGCCCTATCTTATGTGAAGGATAGCCTTATGCTTATCCCATGCATGTTTAAACTCCTTCACTGTATTTGCAGCGACCACTTCTGCAGGAAGGCTATTCCATGCATCCACTATTCAGAGGGTACAGTGTGTGGCAGTATTATATTCAGAGGGTACAGTGTGTGGCAGTATTATATTCAGAGGGTACAGTGTGTGGCAGTATTATATGCAGGGGTACAGTGTGTGGCAGCATTATATTCAGAGGGTATAGTGTGTGGCAGTATTATATTCAGAGGGTATAGTGTGTAGAAGTATTATATTCAGGGGGTACAGTGTGTGGCAGCATTATATTCAGGGGTACAGTGTGGGGCAGTATTATATTCAGGGGTTATGGTGTGTGGCAATAATTAGAGGCTACAGTGTATGGCAGTATTATATTAAGGGGGAACAGTATGTGGCAATAATATATTTAGAGGGTACAGTGTGTGGCAGTATTATATTCAGGGGGTACAGTGTATGGCAGTATTATATTCAGGGGGTACAGTGTGTGGCAGTGTTATATTCAGTGGGTACAGGTTGTGACAGTATTATATTCAGGGGTACAGTGTGTGGCAGTATTATATTCAGTGGGTACAGGTTGTGACACTATTATATTCAGGGGTACAGTGTGTGGCAGTATTATATTCAGTGGGTATAGGTTGTGACAGTATTATATTCAGGGGGTACAGTGTGTTGCAATAATATATTTAGAGGGTGCAGGTTGTGACAGTATTATATTCAGGGGTACAGTGTGTGGCAGTATTATATTCAGTGGGTACAGTGTGTTACACTAATATATTTAGGGGTACAGTGCGTGGCGGTATTATATTCAGGTTGTACAGTATTTGGCAGAATTATAATGTGTTATAATGAATATTGTCTTTATACAGAGGATTTGGATCTGCTGACAAATTAAGGAACCAATGATGTCCGAGCATGAGACTCTGCAGAGAAGATGGAGCTGGAAGAAATCTAGATAAAGAAGGAAAGGAAAGACAACAGAGAAGACATCACTCAGTCACTGATATCATTGTGTTTTCTCCTGACTGTCCCATCAGAGCTCGAGTCACTTGTAAGTTCCGCAGTGATGATGGGTGACATTGTACCCCATTGTGTGGCTCTCCAGCTGTTGCAAAACAGGAACTTCTAAATTCCTGATTCTCTTCAGACATGATGGGAGTTGCATCTTTGCAACAGCTGGAGAGCTACTTGAACCGAAGTGATAGGTGGGGGTCCCAGCAGTCTGACCCCTACCATAAGAAATGGGCTGCTTATTTTAAAATGTCTGGGCCTATTTTTGGTCCCAGTCCAGCCTTGCCTTTAAGTCACTTAAATCACTATGTATTCTCCTGACTGTGTACCATAAGTGCTGTAGTCACTGATGTTTTTGTGCGACTGAGTAAGGGGATAGTCGTGGATTGGGAAAGCGGCTCATCAGGGGGTAGGGGGGCCCAGGACAATTTTACAAGTGACTTCCGAATTGTACTCCTGGTATAATTAATTAATTGTTGTCCGAGTGAACACACTCTTCTCTCATTGCATGTGATAACTTGTGCTGTTACGCTCTGCATATAAAAAGAAAGTACTTTGCTGATCTACACCCACACTTGGATTACAGTATATTGGTATTTGTCAGAATCTGCACTAATATTTATTATATGCAATGAGAGAAGAGTTTGTTCACTTGGACTACAATTAGTTAATTATACCAGGAGTACAATTATAAAGTCACTTGTATTATTGTGGACACTTTATACTAAATTTATACCATTGTATTTATATTATGGCTTTTATATTGTTTTATTCCATTACTTACACACTGATTTTATCTTACACTCTCTGTGATCTAGTTGACCTACAAGGGCCCTGTAGGTCACAGACCACTATAATATTTACAATTTATTAACCCCTCACTGAAGGACACGGCCATTTTTTGCACATCTGACTACTGTCACTTTAAACATTAATAACTCTGGGATGCTTTTACCTGTCATTCTGATTCCGAGATTGTTTTTTCATGACATATTCTACTTTATGTTAGTGGTAAAATTTTGTCGATACTTGCATCATTTCTTGGGGAGAAATTCCAAAATTTGATGAAAAAAATGAAAATGTTGCATTATTTTTTTTTTTTTACTTTGAAGCTCTCTGCTTATAAGGAAAATGAATATTCCAAATAACTTATATATTGATTCACATACACAATATGTCTACTTTATGTTTCCATCATAAAGTTAACATGTTTTTACTTTTGAAAGACATCAGAGGGCTTCAAAATATAGCAGCAATTTTCCAATTTTTCACAAAATTTTAAAAATCGAAAATTTTCAGGGACCAGTTCTGTCTTGAAGTGGATTTGAAGGGCCTTCATATTAGAAATACGCCACAAATGACCCCATTATAAAAACTGCACCCCTCAAAGTATTCAAAATGACATTCAAATGGTTTGTTAACCCTTTAGGCGTTTCACAGGAATAGCAGCAAATTGAAGGAGAAAATTCAAAATCTTCATTTTTTACACTGGCATGTTCTTGTAGACCCAGTTATTGAATTTTTACAAGGGGTAAAAGGAGAGAATTCTTCCTAAAATGTGTAACCCAATTTCTCTCGAGTAAGAAAATACCTCATATGTGTATGTCAAGTGTTCGGCGGGCGCAGTAGAGGGCTCAGAAGGGATGGAGTGACAGTGGGATTTTGGAGAGTGAGTTTTTCTGAAATGGTTTTTGGGGGACATGTCACATTTAGGAAGCCCCTATGGTGCCAGAACAGCAAAAAAATAAAAAAACACATGGCATACTATTTTGGAAACTACACCCCTCAAGGCACTTAACAAGGGGTCCAGTGAGCCTTAACACCTCACAGGTGTTTGACGACTTTTCGTTAAATTTGGATGTGTAAAAAAATGTTTTTTTCACTAAAATGCTTGTTTTCCCTCAAATGTAAATTTTTTACAAGGGATAATAGGACAAAATGCCCCCCAAAATTTGTAACCCATCTCTTCTGAGTATGGAAATACCCCATGTTAGGACGTAAAATGCTTTGCGGGTAAACTATAATGCTCAGAAGAGAAGGAGTTACATTTGGTTTTGAAAAGCAAATTTTGCTGAAATAGTTTTGGGGGGCATGTCCCATTTAGGAAGCCACCATGGTGCCAGGACAGCAAAAAAAAAAAACCACATGGCATACTATTTTGGAAATTAAACCCCTCAAGGTACGTAACAAGGGGTCCATTGAGCCTTAACACCCCACAGGTGTTTGACGACTTTTCGTTAAAGTTGGATGTGTAAATGTTTTTTTTTTTTTTTTTCACCCCATGTGTGGAAATCAAGTGCTCTGCTGGTGCACTAAAATGCTCAGAAGAGAAGGAGCGCCATTGGGCTTTTGGGAAGAAAAATTGTTTGGAATGGAAGTCGGGGGCCATGTGCGTTTACAAAGTCCCCTGTGGTGCCAGAACAGTGGACCCCCACACATGTGACCCTATTTTGGAAACTGTACCCCTCACAGAATTTAATAAGGGGTGCAGTGAGTATTTACACCCCACTGGCGTTTGACAGATCTTTGGAACAGTGGGCTGTGCAAATGAAAAATTACATTTTTCATATTCACGGACCACTGTTCCAAAAATCTGTCAGACACCTGTGGGGCGTAAATGCTCACTGTGAGGGGTGCAGTTTCCAAAATGGGGTCATATCTGGGTATTTCTTTTTTTGCGTTTATGTCAGAACTGCTGTAAGATCAGCCACCCCTGTGCAAATCACCAATTTAGGCCTCAAATGTACATAGTGCGCTCTCACTCCTGAGCCTTGTTGTGCCTCCGCAGAACATTTAACGCTCACATATGAGGTATTTCCGTACTCAGGAGAAATTACGTTACAAATTTTGGGGGTCTTTTTTTCCTTTTAACGCTTGTGAAAATAAAAAGTATGGGGCAACACCAGCATGTTAGTGTACATTTTTTCATTTTTTTTACACTAACAAGCTGTTGTAGCCACCAACTTTTCCTTTTCATAAGGGGTAAAAGGAGAAAAAGCCCCACAAAATTTGTAGTGCAATTTCTCCCGAGTACGAAGATACCCCATATATGGCCCTAAACAGTTTCCTTGAAATATGACAGGGCTCTGAAGTGAGAGAGCGCCATGCGCATTTGAGGACTAAATTAGGGATTGCATAGGGGTGGGCATAGGGGTATTCTACGCCAGTGATTCCCAAACAGGGTGCCTCCAGCTGTTGCTAAACTCCCAGCATGCCTGGACAGTCAGTGGCTGTCCAGAAATGCTAGAAGTTGTTGTTTTGCAACAGCTGGAGGCTCCGTTTTGGAAAACTGCCATACAATTTTAATTTTTATTGGGGGGGGGGGGGGGGGACAGTGTAAGGGGTGTATATGAAGTGTTTAACCCTTTATTAGGTGTTATTGTAGTGTAGTGTAGTGTTTTTAGGGTACATTCGCACTGGCGGGTTACGGTGAGTTTCCCGCTAGGAGTTTGCGCTGCGGCTAAAAATTTGCCGCAGCCCAAACTTGAAGCAAGAAACTTACTGTAAACCTGCCCGTGTGAATGTACCCTATACGTTCACATGGGGGGGCAAACATCCAGCTGTTTTAAAACTACAACTCCCAGAATGTACTGACAGACTGTGCATGCTGGGAGTTGTAGTTTTGCAACAGCTGGAGGCACACTGGTTGGAAAACCTTCAGTTAGGTTCTGTTATCTAACTCAGTATTTTCCAACCAGTGTGCCTCCAGCTGTTGCAAAACTACAACTCCCAGCATGTACTGATCACCGAAGGGCATGCTGGGAGATGTAGTTATGCAACAGCTGGAGGTACGCAACTACAACTCCCAGCATGTCGAGACAGCTGTTTGGGCATGCTGGGATTTGCAGTTTTGCAACATCTGGAGTGCTACAGTTTTAGGGAACACTGCAAAGTGATCTCCAAACTGTGGTCCTCCAGATGTTGCAAAACTACAAATCCCAGCATGTCCGGACAGCAAACAGCTGTTTGAGCATGCTAGGAGTTTTAGTTTTGCAAGATCTGGAGGGATACAGTTTAGAGACCACTAGATAGTGGTCTCAAACTGTAGCCCTCCAGCTGTTGCAAAACTACATATTCCAGCATGCCCAAACAGCTGTCTGGGCATGCTGGGAGTTGTAGTTTTGCAACATCTGGAGGGCTACAGTTAGAGACCACTGTCTAGTGGTCTCTGACTGTACCCGCCAGATGTTGCTAGGCAACTCACCGGCTTCCGTAGGATCCAGCCGCACGACGTCGCCGCCCGCCGATCTCCATCGCCCACAGCCTCCGTCGGTAAGTGGATCTTCGGGGCCCGATCCTGTGTCTTTTCCCCGTCCTGCCCCACCTATTGTGGGTGGGCAAGATGGGGAAAACAAAAGTTAACCCCCCGCCCCCGATCTGCTCTTGGTGGTCGCGTCTAGACCACCAATAGCAGGGATAGGAGGGGTGGCACCCCTGGCACATCACTCCTATTGCTTCAGGGGGATTGTAGGTGTCATGGACACCCGCGATCCCCATTCTATTCCTGGTCACCGGGTCACCATAGACCCGTAATGACCCGGAATTGCGCAAATCGCAAGTGTGATTTCACTTGCGATTTGTAGCGATCGCCGACCCCCCTGGGCGTTTGCAAGGGATGCCTGATGAATGATTTCAGCAGGCATCCCGGTCCGATCCCTGCCCGGTGCGCGTAAGTCATGGGTCCTTAAGTACCAGGGTGTCATGACGTACGCGGTCATGACGTACGGTACCAGGGTGTCATGACGTAAGGGGTTAATATTATTTATACTATCAATTGTACATTAAAAAATCAATTTTACAAGTAAATTTATTTTATATCAAATATTCACAGATCTTTGAGCCCCAATTTCTTTTTCTACTGTTACCCCTTATGAAAAGGAAAAGTTGGGGGCTACACCAGCATGTTAGTGTAAAAAAATAATTTATTTTACACTAACATGCTGGTGTCGCCACGTACTTTTCATTTTCACAAGAGGTAAAATGAAATAAAGACCCCCAAAATTTTTTACACAATTTCTCCCTACGACTTCCTAAATGCAACATGCCTCCAAAAATCATTTTAGCTAAATTCTCTTTCCAAAAGCCAAATTTTGCTCCTTCCCTTCTGAGCATTGTAGTGTACCCATAGAGAACTTTATGTCCACATATGAGGTATTTCCATACTCAGAAGATTTTTTTTTTTTTTTAGATTTTGGGGGGGCATTTTCTCCTATTACCCCTTGTGAAAATAAGAAAAATTGGTGATTGGTGGGAGAGAGATCAATCTGCAACTAATGCAACAGCTGTAGGCACCCTGATTGAAAACCACAGGTCTTTTGAATGGATGCAGCTCATTCATGTATTACTGGGTGGGGTGGCTGATATGTGGGAAGGAGGAAAATGGAATTGTGGGATTTGTAGGCAAAAAAAGAAAAGTCAGGCAGAAAATACCAGTTCACAAAATGCTAGCCACAGTGTTCTGGTAATCTCACAACATAGCCATTTAGCCCCAAGACAAGCGCAGATCCTTTCTAAGTATGTCATTACTGTCTGCCAGGTACGTCGTACTAAAATCACCTTATGGTGGATTACCCCTTTAACAAACTTTCTGAATGTCATTTTGAATACTTTTAGGGGTGCAGTTTCTACAATGAGGTAATTTATGGATTATTTCTCACAGAAAGGCCCCTCAAATCCAGTTCAAACTTAACTGGTCCCTGGAAAAAAATCTGATTTTGAATTTTTTGTGAAAATTTGGAAAATTGCTGCTATACTTTTAAGCCCTCTGATGTCTTCAAAAAGTAAAACCATGTCAACTTTATGATGCCAACATAAAGTAGACATATTGTATATGTGAATCAATTTATAACTTATTTGGTATGTCCATATTCCTTACAAGCAGAGAGTTTCAAAGTTTGAAAAATACATTTTAAAAATGTTCATGACATTTTGGATTTTTCACCAAGAAATTATGCAAGTAATGATGAAAAGTTTCCACTATGTTAAAGTAGAATATGTAACGAAAAACAATCTCAGAATATGAATGAAAAGTAAAAGCATCCCAGAGTTATTAATATATAAAGTGACAGTGGTCAGATGTGCAAAAAAGGGCTAAGTCCTTAAGGTAAAAATGGTCCTTAAAGGGGAAAACAATGTATTTAAAACCACTGGTGCCAGAAAGTTAAACAGATTTGTAAATTACTTCTATTTAAAAATATTAATCCTTCCAGTACTCATCAGCTGCTGTGTGCTACAGAGGAAGTTCTTTTCTTTTTGAATTTCTTTTCTTTCTGACCACAAGTGCTCTCTGCTGACACCTCTGTCTGTATCAGGAACTGTCCAGCAGGATAGGTTTGCTATGGGGATTTTCTCTTGCTCTGGACAGTTCCTGATATGGATAGAAGTGTCAGCAGAGAGCACTGTGGTCAGACAGAAAATAAATTCCAAAAGAAAATAACTTCCTGTGGAACATGCAGCAGCTGATAAGTACTGGGAGGATTAAGATTTTTTAATAGAAGTAATTTACAAATCTGTTTAACTTGCTGGCACCAGTAGATTTTCACTGGAGTACCCCTTTAAGGGGTTAAGTTTATTTTTTTCAAGTACTAAAACATAACAAGAAATTATTAATATTGGGTATCGCTCTAATCTAACTGGTTCTTTGAATAAAGATAACACATCAATATTACAGCTAAGTGAATGGCGCACAAAATGTTAATTTTTTTTCTGTTTTGTTGTACGTTTTATGTACTATAGAAACTTACATATTAGAATCAATACAATGTATGAGCAGTAAATCAGTTTAGTTACTTTGTGTTTGTCTATTACTTTTTTCATTATATAATTTAATGCATTTATGTATATGCACTATATACCATTGCTGCTAACACTGTATACAACATAATAAATATATGTATATGCACTATATACCATTGCAGCTAACACTGTATACAACATAATAAATATATGTATATGCACTATATACCATTGCTGCTAACACTGTATACAACATAATAAATGTATGTATATGCACTATATACCATTACTGCTAACACTGTATACAACATGATAAATATATGTATTGCACTATATACCATTGCAGCTAACACTGTATACAACATAATAAACAGTGGCATTGCGACCGGGGTGCGGGGGGTGCGGCCCGCACCGGGTGACACCATCCTGATGGGGTGACACCAGGAATGCCGCCGGTCCTCAGTTGCGCTGCCTGTCTCCATACTAGCAGCCCCCCACGGCCCCCACTTGCGCTGCCTCCGTAAGAGCATCCCCCCCCCCCGGTCCTCACTTGTTGCATCTCCGTACCAGCTAACCCCCCCCCCCCCCCGTCACCTGCACAGTGAACCGGCCTGCGCCCCCACGTCTTCTGTTGCGCCGGTCCGACGTCCCTCCGCAGGGCCGGCGCAGGAGGATGTGACGTGACTCGCAGAGCGACCGGAGAGAAGGAGCGCTGCCCTGGATGGGTGAGTGTGTGTCTGTCTCTCTCTGTCTGTGTGTGACTGTGTGTGTGTGTCTGTGAGTGTGTGTCTCTCTGTGTGTGTGACTGTGTGTGTCTGTCGCAATCTCTGTCTGTGTGTGGCTCTTTGTCTTTGTGTGACTCTGTGTGTGTGTGACTCTGTGTGTCTCTCTGTGAGTGTGTGTCTCTCTGACTGTGTGTGTGTGTGTGTGTCTCTCTCTCTCTATCTATCTGTGTGTGTGTCTCTGTGTTGTGTGTGTGTTTTTTTTTGTGTGGGGGGAGGGGGGGGGTTTGTTTGAACCAGCGATCGAATGTGGGGAGACTTTGACCTAATGTGGGGAACATGCAAGGGAACCTGCGGCCTAATGGGGGGGAAACTACTACCAAATGTGGGGAATCTATGCTACCTAATGTGGGGAAACTGCTACCTAATGTTGGAAAATTGCTACCTAATGTGCGAAGGCTGCTACATAATGTGGGAAAACTGCTACCTAATGTGGGGATTCTGTGCTACCTAATGTGGGGAAACTTCTACCTAATGTGTGGAATCTGTGCTACCTAATGTGTGGAATTTGTGCTACCTAATGTGTGGAATCTGTGCTACTTAATGTGGGGAAATTACTACCTAATGTGGGGTAACTGGTACCAAATGTGGGGAATCTATGCTACCTAATGTGGGGAAACTGCTTCCTACCTAATGTGGGGGAACTGCTACCTACCTAATGTGGAGAACTGCTACCTACCTAATGTGGGGGAACTGCTACCTACCTTAAGTGGGGGAACTGCTGCCTATCTAATGCTCCCCCCCTGGCAGTAGCACCCTCATCATCCACCAGCAACCCCCCCCCCCCCAGCAGCAGCACCTCCATCAGCAGATCCTGATGGTGGATGATGGGGGTGCTCCTGCCAGGAGGAAGATCCTGCCGATGGACGATGGGGGTGATACTGCCAGGGGGGATGGCCAGTAGCACCCTTATCATCCTCCAGCAACACCTCCCCAGTACTAGCACCTCCATCATCAACTAGCAACACCACCAGATTTATATTCAGAGGGTACAGTATGTGGCAGATTTATATTCAGAGGGCACAATGTGTGGCGGTATATTCAGAGGGTACAGTATGTGGCAGATTTATATTCAGAGGGTACAGTATGTGTTGGTATTCAGAATGTACAGTGTGTGGTAGTATTATATTCAGTGGGTACAGTGTATGGAAGGTTTATAATCAAAGAGTATAGTGTATAGTAGTATTATATTTAGAGGATACAGTGTCTGGCAGGTTTATAATAATAATTGTTTTCATATAGAGGATGAGAATGCGCTGACATAGTGAGGAGACGTCTGGGCGTCACATTCTACAGACAGAAGTTTTAGCTGGACCAGGCGGTATGTACCATCTGAATTAGATAAGGAAAGACTATAGAGAACACGTCACTTGTAGTCACTGATATCATTGTGTATTCTCCTCACTATAGAGAAGATGTCACCTGTAGTCACTGATATCATTGTACATTCTCCTCACTATAGAGAAGACGTCACCTGTAATCACTGATATCATTGTGTATTCTCCTCACTATACTCACTATAGAGAAGATGTCACCTGTAGTCACTGATATCATTGTGTATTCTCCTCACTATAGAGAAGACGTCACCTGTAGTCACTGATATCATTGTGTATTCTCCTCACTATAGAGAAGATGTCACCTGTAGTCACTGATATCATTGTGTATTCTCCTCACTATAGAGAAGACGTCACCTGTAGTCACTGATATCATTGTACATTCTCCTCTCTATGTCCTATCAGAGCTGGAGTCACTTGTAAGTTCTACAGTTATGATGAGTGAAACTACAACTCCCAGCATAACCTCACCACTGCATAAAGGGGTACTCTACTGGAAAAAAAAATTTTAATCAACTGGTGCTACAAAGTTAAACAGATTTAGAAATTACTTCTACTTAAAAATCTTAATCCTTCCAGTACTTATTAGCTGCTGTATAAGTGATTCACAGGAAGTTCTTTTCTTTTTTAATTTATTTTCTGTCTGACCACAGTGCTCTGTGCTGACACCTCTGTCCATGTCAAGAACTGTCCATAGTAGGAGCAAATCCCCATAGCAAACCTCTCCTGCTCTGGACAGTTCCTAACATGGACAGACAGAGCACTGTGGACAGACTGGAAAGAACTACACAACTTCCTGTGGAGAATACAACAGCTTATATAAGTACTGTAAGGATTAAGATTGTAAATAGAAGTAATTTAAAAATCTGTTTAACTTTCTGGCACCAGTTGATATAAAAGTAAATGTTACCCTTTAAGTAATTCTGGGAGCTGTATATTTAAATGGTGAAAACTTCTTTAACACTTTCCCATTCTGTGGCAACTGGTATATCTGATTATTATACTGTAATTTCTCACAATGCGCTACAACAGTGGTGTCTGTCACAACAGGCTAAAAACTTACTGAGGAGGGGGGGGGGGGAGGTATGGGGTGACACCATTTTCTACCGCACCGGGTGACACCAACCCTAGCAACGCCACTGATAATAAATACATGTATATGCACTATATACCATTGCTGCTAACACTGTATACAACATAATAAATGTATGTATATGCACTATATACCATTGCTGCTAACACTGTATACAACATAATAAATATATGTATATGCACTATATACCATTGCTGCTAACACTGTATACAACATAATAAATGTATGTATATGCACTATAAACCATTGCTGCTAACACTGTATATAATGTAATAAATATATTTCCCTTACGTCCTAACCAGCAGCACAAGTGGGGAATATCTGCCCCTGTGAACTGGTAGGACAGACGGAATGTTAATGAAGTCAAGCAAATAAAAAGGCAATTAATGCCTAATTAGCCCCACCTCCTACCTATAAGAGGGGACACTCCCCCAAAAACAGTGCGTTTTTTTCTGTCCTGTTGGACTATGGACAGATGGTGCAGCCTCCATAGGCTGCTGTACACATTACTAACCTTTGTCTCTTTCTTGTGCTGCTCTGATGATCAGCTGTTCTCCCTGCATTCTGATCTCTGCAGGTTATGGAGGATTTATCCTGCCGGTTTGTTGCAGGAGCTGTGTGTCGCTCCATGCTCTGCTTCTTTATGTTGTATACTCTGTCTACTTTCTTGAATGTTAGTGCTCCTGTATACTGTCGCTGCTTCTGTATACTCTATTTCTGCATCTGTATGCTCTGTATACTTTGTTACTGCTCTTGCATACTCTGTATACTTTCTTGGCTGTTACTGCTCCTGTATACTCTGTATACTGTCGCTGCTTCTGTACAGCTGCTTCTAGGTACACTGTGTCTGCTCCATACTCCTCACTGCTCTGTGTGTTTGCAGTTTATAAAGTTAGCCTGTTTGATTCCCCTCAGCTGGCCTCTGATGTCACACCGGGGGCGGGGCCTAACTCCAATGGAGCCAAATTCAAATAGAAAAGCTCCACTCTGCTGCAGGCTGCCTCTAAGTTGCAGCCTGGTTTGTTTGGGAGCAGCACAGTGGTCAGTGACTAGTCTGCAGTCTGGGCTCCAGGTTCGGATCCCACCAGGACATCTTCCGTAAGGATCCATCAGTAACATCCATGTGTTCGGGCAGCACAGTGGTCAGTGACTAGCTCCGACCATCAGTAACATACATACTTTGTGTATTATAGAGAAGCTTTACAGTAATCTTGATGTAAAGATTTTTAGTGATCTTTTTGGGTACGTTCCTGCCTCCGCCTTCCCTCCTAGTAGAGGATTTGCATTTATATTCACTTGTTTTCTCTTCTAGAAAATGTTGTCTGCTGTGACGGTGACCGTTCTGGGCGCAAGGTGACGTCCAACCACAGACATCTGTGACCCCCATCTGGCGGACACCTATGAATAATACCAGGTGTCCTTCATGTCGTCCTGCTCTTCTGCCTGAGGCCGAACCATCAGGATGCTGTAATACGGGTAAAGACCTTTTGGAGTCTTCAGTCTGCGCCCAGCAGTGAGGACGACATCACACAGCAGATGAAGTTCACTCTTCTGAATCTAGGAGGCAGTGAAATATTTCTTCTGAATTGAAGAAGACCCACAGACTACTTAATCCATCCGGTCGGGGGACCAGGATGTTGATCTTGGGGAAGCTCCAGAAGCCACCTCTAGGGGCCATGGGGCCTCAAAGTGGACGAGTCTCTCCTCCTAAAATAAGGCATCCTGAGAAGGTGCTGCTAACCAAAGCGGTTTTACTCCACGTTCCCGATTGTGAGGACTCACTTGGAATGAAGTTCTGCATCTATGGTTGACTTAACGTTTGCATAATTGTCTAAAAGAACCTTAGTCCCTGCTCTGCACAGGACAAACTTGCAGAACCCTATGGATTAAGGTATAGAATGCACCTTAAGAAGATCCTACTCTGCCGCTGATACCTCAGCTTCTGATTCATTCAGATATTGGTTCCGGCTAGAGATGAGCGAATTGAAGTTGACGAACCCGAATTAATTACGAATTTCATGAAAAATTTGATTCGCAACTAATACGAATATCGCCGCAATTCTATCGTGCGAATCGCTTCATTAAACGGTGTATTAAAGAAAAAAAAAGTTTTTCCTGTGTACAAATACGCTTAACAGTGGCCTTATCATTGCAAAGGGCCTACATACAAGCAAATAGCGTACCATATACTACCTTTTTTTCTGTGCTAAATTCAGTGTTATACCACACGTTATACACCTGCCGGTGTATTAAAGGGAACCAATCATCACTTTTGACCCCCTGTAACTATTAAAAACACGTCCTAGAGCATGTAACAATTGTTCCTACCATGTTTCTGTAGTGCATGGCAATGAATGAAAAGCTGCGAATATCAACTTATAAAATGTCCCGCGCTGTATGTTAATTTCTGTAAGTAGTCCATTGGGCGGTGCTGTATTCCTATTTAGTCACCGTGGCCAGAGCTGAAATCACGCCCCTCCCGTCCTAAACACGCCTACATGGGCGTGATTAACTGCCCGGCCGCAGTGGAATCAGCCTCGTCTCTCCTGTCAGCTCGTGCAGGGAAAGGAGCGCGTGAGTCTGCAGACTGCTGGAGTGCCGCTGGGTCCTAGTGCCAGCCGGATACATACACTATCCTGCTGTCAGTGGAGAGCATAACATCTAGAGATCGGCGAGGGACACATAGGACATATTGTACATATTGATCTCTGTACAATATGTCCTATGTGTCCCTCGCCAATCTCTAGATGTTATGCTCTCCACTGACAGCAGGAGAGTGTATGTATCCGGTTGGCACTAGGACCCAGCGGCACTCCAGCAGTCTGCAGACTCACGCACTCCTTTCCCTGCACGAGCTGACAGGGGAGACGAGGCTGATTCCACTGCGGCCGGGCTGTTAATCACGACCATGTAGGCGTGTTTAGGACGGGAGGGGCGTGATTTCAGCTCTGGCCACGGTGACTAAATAGGAATGCAGCACCGCCCAATGGACTACTTACAGAAATTAACATACAGCGCGGGACATTTTATAAGTTGATTTTCGGAGCTTTTCATTCATTGTCATGCACTACAGAAACATGGTAGGAACAATGGTTACATGCTCTAGGACGGGTTTTTAATAGTTACAGGGGGTAAAAAGTGATGATTGGTTCCCTTTAAAGAAAAAAAAAAAGGTTTTCCTGCCTTTTACGGCCCACTGGGTAAATGTGGTTCCTGCACTGCCACAACAGCAACTTGGACAGGTCACACCGCTTCCTCCTCCACGCTCTTGCTCCCAGGCAGTTGGTCCTTTTACAGTGTGCGCCTCCTCCCCCTCCCCGTGTCCTCGACCTCCACTGCACGTCCAAATCTCGGTGGCCCTTCATCGTACCACATGTGTAGGGCACAGCGGTGTCAAGCCGTCCTTCACATTGTTTGCCTTGGCGAACTGAGTCACACAGGGGAGGAACTGCTGAAGTTCATTAGGGAAGAAATCCGAGTATGGCTTACTCCACGAAATCTGGAAATGGGAACCATGGTGACCGACAATGGGAAGAACATTGTGTCCGCGCTGCGACAAGGAAGTGTCAACCATTCGCCCTGCATGGCACACGTGTTGAATCTGGTTGTCAAGAAGTTCATCAAGTCTTCACCCCATTTGCAAGATGTCCTGACAATGGGAAGGAAACTGTGCATGCACTTCAGCCACTCGTACACCGCCAAGCACACTTTGCTTGAGCTGCAGCGTCAGAACGGTATCCCACAACATAGTCTCATTTGTGACGTTGCCACACGTTGGAATTGTGTACAAAGGGCAGGGACTTAATAAACGCCAGCTTATGACCCTCACTTACTGGTAATTCCTCGTTTTAAGATTAAATAATTGCAATCACAGATCCCTATCACGAACTGGTTTCAGCGTGCAACACGCACCTGTCCTTGAAAGATAGAGAGACGGAGAGACGCGAATCCGTTCAGTGGAGCGCTAGTGCGGCCCAGGACATCTGAGGCCATAACACACCTGTTATTGCTCGATCTCGCAATTGATAGGGCAAGGTAAGGGGTTATTAAAGCCTCTTGGGTACTGCTGAGGCCTACTGACTGCTCCTGGTGCAATGTATGTAATTAAACACTCTTGGGTAGTGTTATTGTTAAATTTACTGGTAATTTTATCAGTAATAAAATAGAATTTTGCAGAATGCTAACCGTTACACAACGGAACGCTTGTTGCGTGTGATTTTTTTAATGAAAAAAAAAAATAGATGGAGAGGGATTAACTCTGCTTTATCATTTTTGGCGAATAGAATCCTTTTGCCGTCTGATTTTTTTGGAGACAGATGCACTTACACACGTAATAATTTTTTTAACCAAATTTCAAACATTGTGGTTTATTACTTTTGAGAAGAATGTCTTTGGGTGGTCCACAATCCTGCATTATAGAGTCTTCTGAACTGCTGTATATGCAGGTATTTTGTCCGACAATTTCGGAAAATTTTGAGGTTTTTTGGGGTGGATTGTGAAGCCCGGGTGACAGGTGTGTAGTGTGTGCTCGTGCATCAGTCAACTCCAGTCTGTGTCCGTTAGGCAATATATGGGTTACTGATGCAGCAGAGGTGGGGCCTTGGTCTTGGAATTTCAATTATTTAAAAAAAATTGAACATATTGTGTGGTTTATTATATTATAGAAGAATGTATTTGGGTGGTCCACCGTCCTGCATTATAGAGTCTTCTGAACTGCTGTATATGCGCTTGCTTTAACAAAAAGGTATTTTGTCAGACAATTTCAAAAAAATTTGCGGTTTTGTGGGGTGGATTGTGAAGCCCGGGTGTGTACTCGTGCATCAGCCAACTCCAGGCTGTGTCTTTCAGGCAATCTATGGGTTACTGATGCAGCTGAGGGTGGGGCCTGGGTCTAGGAATTTCAATTTAAAAAAAAAAATTCAACAATTATGTGGTTCATTATTTTTGAGAAGAAAGTCTTTGGGTGGTCCACCATCGTGCCTTATAGAGTCTTCTGAAATGTTGGATATGCGCTTGTGCTTACACAAAGTTGTAAATTAAAAAAAAAAATGTATACAATTTTGTTGATTTTGGGGTGGATTGTGAAGCCCTGTGTGTACTGGTGCATCAGCCAACTCCAGGCTTTGTCCTTCAGTCAATAAATGGGTTCCTGATGCCGCAGAGGTGGGGCCTGGGTCTGGGAATTTAAAATTTTTGGATTGCGGGTGCAACAAAAAACGATGGACACACCCTAATCCATTCAGTGGAGCGCACCTGCGGCCCCGGACATCTGAGGGCATAACACACCTGTTATTGCTCGATCTCAGGAGAAGGGGGTTCATCATCGGGAGAAGAGAGTTGCAGGATGCCCTTGAGTCAGCAAGGCAGTAGCATGGTTGGCAGTCAGCGTGGTATGGCAGTAGTGGAAATTCTGGAGCCAAACGTGCCCGGGGGAGACCACCTGCTTCGCGGCAGCTTACCTTTCCGGGAGTTAGCGGGTTACCAGCACCGGTCGATGAAAGATAGAGACCCGCTGATCCGTTCAGTGGAGCGCGCCTGCGGCCCCGGAAATCAGAGGGCATAACACCTGGTATTGCTTGATCTCGCAATTGATCGTGCAAAGGTAGGGTGTTATTAAAGCCTCTTGGGTACTGCTGAGGCCTACTCTTGACTGCTCCTGGTGCAATGTATGGGGTAATTAAACACTCTTGGGTAGTGTTTTTTTATTTTTTATTTACTGATAACTTTATCAGTAATAAAATTGAATTTTCCAGAATGCTAATCGTTACACAACGGAACGCTTGTTGCGTGCAATTTTTTAATGAAAATAAAAATAAAAAATACGGACAGGGATTAACTCTGCTTCATCATTTTGGGCGAAAAAAGTCCTTTGGTGATCTGATCTTTTGGAGACAGATGCGCTTACACACATATTGAATTAGTTTTTGTAAAAAAATTTCAAACATTGTGTGGTTTATTATTTTTGAGATGAATGTCTTTGGGTGGTCCACCGTCCTGCATTATAGAGTCTTGTGAACTGTTGGATATGCGCTTGTTCTTACACAAAGGTATTTCTTTAAAAACATTCTAAAATGTTGTTGTTTTTTGGAGGGGCGGAAAAGACTTTCCTCAAGGGCTCAAAATAGAATAATATTATATAGGTAGGATAGGGGATTTATTATTCACTAAAAGAGCAACTAAAACAACAACCTACAGGTGTGGAAGACCACACAACAAAATGGTGAATATACCCCAGTTAGAAGTAACTTATGACAAGTATGATCATGTATAAAAATGATTTTATTGAAATATATAGTTTAAAAAATACATATATGTATATCTGAAATCACAGAATCAATTCATAAAAGGTAGTATAAAAATAAAGAATATATATAAAAAGGTATAAGGTGGATACTGGGGTGAGATAGCCTGTATGCCAATAAAATGGATGAAGAGATAAAAAAGTACTTAGAGAAGTCACGATGCTAGTAGTGGGCTGCAATTAATGGTTATAGATAAGTAAATTAATAATAATAAATAAATTAATATCTACAGGGGTTGCATGCACAAGGTGAGGGGAAAAAAGGGGGGAAAGGGGGCGTCGTGCAGGATATACGCAAACAAAATGTGCAATACTTGTGGAATTAGATACCACGCAATGGCCGGTGAGGACAAACAAATATATGTGATGAAATTATTAATTAATAACCAAGGCAGAAAACAAAAAAGTAAAACATAACACTCGAGTGAGTTACAACAGGTGCAAAAAATTAACCGTGCAGATGAGGTGAATCAGGACCTGAACATGCAACCCAAAAAGGGGAATAATATTACCTGGGTCACACAGTGTGGTGCTAACAATAAGCAAAAACAACCAACAGGTAAATAGCAGCAATAATATGGATAGCAGCAGATAGATAGCAGCAAGTTTGAGTAGTGACTAGCAGTAAAGAGTGATATACAAAGAAAAAAACGTTTGGTATAGGCTGGCACAGGACTCACCCCAGTCCACCGGGCTTCGCAATCCCAGTTTTTGGAGGGGATTGCGAAGCCCGGGTGTGTACTGGTGCATCAGTCAAATTTTTGGAGAGCAAGTGCTACCAATGAGAAATCTTTGACAAAAATTTCATATATTGTGTTGGTTTTGGGGGGGGGGGGGGGGGGGGGGATTGTGAAGCCCTGGTGTGTCCTCCTGCATCAGCCAACTCCAGGCTGTGTCATGCAGACAATATATGGGTTACTGATGCCATAGGGGTGGGGCCTGGATCTGGAAATTTAAAATTTTTGGAAAGCGGATGCTACCAATGAGAAATCTTTGACAAAAATTTCTCATTGTGTTGATTTTGGAGGGGGGATTGTGAAGCCCTGGTGTGTACTGGTGCATCAGCCAACTCCAGATCTGGAAATTTAAAACTTTTGGATAGCGGGTGCTACCAATGAGAAATCTTTGTCAAAAATGTCATATATTGTTTTTTTTGGGGGGGGATTGTGAAGCCCTGGTGTGTAGTGTAATAGTGCATCAGCCAACTCCACGCTGTGCCATTCAGCCACTAAATGGTCTCCTCCTGCCACGCTATGTCCACGCTATGTCATTCAGTCACTATATGGTCTCCTGACACTGATGCCACCACCAGGCTCTGTCATTGTGCTGCTGTGCGGCAGTGATTCTAAGAGCGATGCCGGTAATCTGCATGCTATTCTGAATAACAGTATTATTTCACTACCCCAGCACACTCCATATGCATTTTACGACACAGCAAAGTGTTCTATACCCCTATAGAGGCTGTATGTAGGCTAGAAATAGTATTTTTTAACATCAATTCACCGCAAATAAATTCGGATCGAAACAAACTTTTCGGGAAAATTCGGCGAATCGGCCGAATCGAATTTTTGAAAAGTTTGCTCATCTCTAATATGCACTATATACCATTGCTGCTAACACTGTGAGGAGTCCCAGCTGCTCATGAAGTTCAGTAGTGACTATAGGCTCCACTTTATTTCTATGGCTGCACAAGTCCCTGGTTTATCAACATATTTGACAGGTAAATAGCAGCAATAATATGGATAGCAGCAGATAGATAGCAGCAAGTTTGAGTAGTGACTAGCAGTAAAGAGTGATATACAAAGAAAAAAACGTTTGGTATAGGCTGGCACAGGACTCACCCCAGTCCACCGGGCTTCGCAATCCCAGTTTTTGGAGGGGATTGCGAAGCCCGGGTGTGTACTGGTGCATCAGTCAAATTTTTGGAGAGCAAGTGCTACCAATGAGAAATCTTTGACAAAAATTTCATATATTGTGTTGGTTTTTGGGGGGGGGGGGGGGGATTGTGAAGCCCTGGTGTGTCCTCCTGCATCAGCCAACTCCAGGCTGTGTCATGCAGACAATATATGGGTTACTGATGCCATAGGGGTGGGGCCTGGATCTGGAAATTTAAAATTTTTGGAAAGCGGATGCTACCAATGAGAAATCTTTGACAAAAATTTCTCATTGTGTTGATTTTGGAGGGGGGATTGTGAAGCCCTGGTGTGTACTGGTGCATCAGCCAACTCCAGATCTGGAAATTTAAAACTTTTGGATAGCGGGTGCTACCAATGAGAAATCTTTGTCAAAAATGTCATATATTGTTTTTTTTGGGGGGGGATTGTGAAGCCCTGGTGTGTAGTGTAATAGTGCATCAGCCAACTCCACGCTGTGCCATTCAGCCACTAAATGGTCTCCTCCTGCCACGCTATGTCCACGCTATGTCATTCAGTCACTATATGGTCTCCTGACACTGATGCCACCACCAGGCTCTGTCATTGTGCTGCTGTGCGGCAGTGATTCTAAGAGCGATGCCGGTAATCTGCATGCTATTCTGAATAACAGTATTATTTCACTACCCCAGCACACTCCATATGCATTTTACGACACAGCAAAGTGTTCTATACCCCTATAGAGGCTGTATGTAGGCTAGAAATAGTATTTTTTAACATCAATTCACCGCAAATAAATTCGGATCGAAACAAACTTTTCGGGAAAATTCGGCGAATCGGCCGAATCGAATTTTTGAAAAGTTTGCTCATCTCTAATATGCACTATATACCATTGCTGCTAACACTGTGAGGAGTCCCAGCTGCTCATGAAGTTCAGTAGTGACTATAGGCTCCACTGTATTTCTATGGCTGCACAAGTCCCTGGTTTATCAACATATTTGACTCCATTTGTGAAAGATAAAATAAAATAGTTTTATTTTTTTATTTTTACACAGACTTTCAAAAAATGGTAAATTCAAGTTGTAGCAATTGTCTGACAAAGAGATGATGAAGGTCCAAGTATACAGTATATGTATGTGAAATGCAGTACACAATAATAGAAATATATTATATTAACCCCTTAATGACCACGGACGTAAATATACGTCCTGGTTTGGCAGTACTTCGCGCACCAGGACGTACATTTAGGTCCTGTCTATGACGGCGAGCATCGGAGCGGTGCTCACATCATACACGGCAGGTTCCGGCTGCTAGCAACAGCCGGGATCCCACCGGTAATGCCAGCATTCACGATCGTGCAGATGTCCGCCATTAACCCCTCAGATGCCGTGATCAGTACAGATCACGGCAACTGCAGCAATGCGCATGTTAAAATAGATGATCGGATCGCCCGCAGCGCTGCCGCAGCGATCGGATCATCTGTATTGACGGATGGAGGTCCCCTCACCTGCCTCCGTCCTTCTCCCGGCATCTCCTGCTCTGGCCTGAGTTCGAGCAGACCAGAGCAGGAGATAGACGGTAATACTGATCAGTGCTATGTCCTGTGCATAGCACTGAACAGTATTAGCAATCAAATGATTGCTATAGAAAGTCCCCTATGGGGACATAAAAAGTTTTTTAAAAGTTCTAAATCCCCTCCCCTAATAAAAATTGTAATTTTTTTTCCCATTTTACGCCCAAAAAGCGTAAATTTTCTTTATAAACCTATTTGGTATCGCCGTGTGCGTAAATGTCCGAACTATCAAAATATAATATTAATGATCCCGTACGGGGAACGGCGTAAAGGTAAAAAATTAAAAAATGCAGGTTTTTTTGTCACATTTTATTCCCAAAAAAATTATAAAAATTGATATATAAGTTTATACATGCAAATGTGGTATCGGTAAAATCTACTGATGACAGCGCAAAAAATGAGCCCTCATACCACCCCATATACGGAAAAAAGTTATAGGCGGTCAAAATAGGGCAATTTTAGATTACGGATTTTGTACAAAAAGTTTTAGATTTTTTTTAAGCAGTACAAAAAATTTAAAGTATCTAGCCATGGGAACCATTTTAATCGTATTGACCCACAGAATAAGGAACACATGTCAATTTTATTGCAAATTGTACGGTGTGAAAACGAAACCCTCCAAAATATTTTTTAGGTTTGCCGTATATTTTATGATAAAATGAGAGGTTTCATTACAAAGTACAATTGATCACGCAAAAAAAACAAGCCCTCATATGGGTCTGTAGATGGAAATATAAAATAGTTAGGGATTTTAGAAGGCGAGGAGGAAAAAACAAAAACACAAATAAAATTGGTCTGGTCCTTAAGGTGAAAATGGGCTTGGTCCTTTAGGGGTTAAGCAGAACTATACAGTAGTATAAATATTGAATCCTACCTGCCGTCATCTTTCTCCTCCAGATATTGAAGTGAGAATTCTAATAACAAAGTGGTTTTTATATATCATATTCTGGATCTTTTGGGAGTTCCTCTCATATGAGTTATTAGGATATATTTAAACTATATATCTTTTCCTTTTGCGACTTATTAAAATATTCTTATAGAAAAAATGAAATCACTGTAAATAAGTTTATTTTAGGGGCATCCTTAGGGCATCCACTTATTTTGCACTCTGAAGATACTAATTATTATTATAATTTTTATTATTTTTTTTTTAAATAGGGAGTTTTAGGCAGGGTTCACACCTTGGAATTTCCGAACAGGCAGTGCTGACCAGCGCCCAGTGAAACAGTTGGTGCTAGGAGCGCGCAGGTCTTGCTGTTCCCGTAGATAGCAATGTCTGCGGAGCGGAGATTCCCCAGAACATTGAATGAGTTCAATGTTCTGGCAGAATTTTTTTTGTGGGGATTTACTGTGCAGAAAGTCTGCCTTGAATACTCCACAGTGTGCACCGTGCAGCGGAATCCCATTACCAGCAAGCCAGCCTTAGTGTTTTTTTCTTTGGTATTTTTTTCCCTGCGTTTTTCATCTTAACAAGATATGTGATTCTTTCATCATATGGATTTCTATTGAAAGAATGTGAGAAAAATCCACCAGAAAAAATGCCAATACTAAACGCACATGGCATATTTATGGCCATATAAATCTTTGAGAGAGAGAAACACCAAGATTTTGTCTTATAGTGTCAAAACGCTGCAATTTTGGAAAATTGCCACTGAGCCAAAAACTGCAGAAAAACACCAAAGATGAGTATAAAACTGTTAAAGAACTACACCCCCCATCCCCGGCCCCCAATAATATTGTTTATTTAATCAAAGTAGAATATCTTTTAATGGTAATGAAAAAAAGTAACTATATGGATGAAAATCTCAGTATTGCACTGTAATCTACTCTAGACCAGGCTCTCAGTAACTGTTAAGTGCAAAGCAGGAGGGAATCTCCATAGAAAACCTTACCTGCTCTGGACAGTTCCTGATACGGACCGAGATGGCAGAACAGAGCACTGTGGTCAGACTGGAAAGATCTACACAACTTCCTGTGGAACATACAGCAGCTTATAAGTACTGGAAGGATAAGGATTTTATAACAGAAGTAATTTACAAATCTGTATAACTTTTTTTTTCCACCAGAATGCTCCTTTAACCACTTGGGGACGCAGAGTGTACAGGTACACCCTGCATCCCCAGTCCTTAAGGACCCAGGGCAAAATGATTCAGCAGGTACCAAAGCAACCCCCCCCAAAGTCGGTGATCAACACAAATGGCTGGTCAAATCAGACCGGCAACCTGCGGCGATTCGGGGTCATACGGGTCTCCTCCAGCCCCAATCCCCCTGAAGGGATAGGAGTGAGGTGGCAGGTGTGCCACCCCTCCTATCCCTGCTATTGATAAGTCAGAAGCGACCGACCAATGGCAGATCGGGGGGGCAGGGGGGGATTAAAGTTCGGTTCCCCCACTCTGCCCACCCATGGTAGTCCAGGCAGAGCGGGGGAACTGTGCTGGGAGTGGCAGTGGAGGTCCCTTACCGAAGGCTGGCGGCGATCGGCAGTGGAGCGGCGATCCTTCTACGTGTGCGGCGGCGATCCTGCAACTGAGGAAGCCAGGTGAATTGTTGGCTAGCAACATTTGGAGGGCCACAGTTTACAGTTGTGGTGTCCTGGTACCGTATTGCATACCGTACATTGTATGGTGGTCCCCAAAGTCAGAGTTACTACGTTCAGGTAGGATCCCCCAGGTGGGACGGCCCCTTGTCGCCTCTTCCTTTTCTCATTTTAGGATGTTTATGTGTACATTAGAGATGAGCGAATCGAAGCTGACGAACCCGAATTCGTTACGAATTTCATGAAATATTCGATTCGCAACGAATGCGAATATCGCCGCAATTTGATCGTGCGAATCGCTTCATTAAACTTCATTTTACAGCATTCCAGGCTATTGGAGACCTAAAATGGCGGATCCACATGTGAGTACATGGGGGAGGGGATTAAGGGAGGGCGGGAAACAGCTGCGGGAATGAAGGTAGGCGGGCTGACCCTTAATCACATGTGAGATGCAGCCTATCAGTGTTCACTGACCCCTGTGATGTCACAGGCCCTATATAATTGGCGGCCATCTTGCCTCTCTTCATTTCGTCTATGCACTCAGAGATAGAGAGGACGGGACTGCGTGTGTGTGAATAGCTTATACCACAGCGTTACACTGCAACTGCTAGTCACATCAGCATTAGGGAAAGGCAGGAGTGCAGAGTGCTGTGCTGTTACACTGAGAAGGATCATTGATAACTAAACCTCCTATTCACGTTATTGAGCATTGCAGCAGAGCGGGGCAGATAGCTGTCAGCTGCCTCATACAGATCTCCAAGCTGCCTGAACTTTATCAACCATCTTATCTCCTAATTTCTTAGCGCAATTCAGTGTTTTTTTTTTTGCTCCACAAATCATCTGCTGCTCAGAATTGTGTGACAGAGTGCAATTTAGGGTTTAACCCCTTAAGGACAATGGACGTACTCCTACGCCCCCGTTTCCGAGTCCTTAAGGACCGAGGACGTAGGAGTACGTCCTGTCCTTTCCCGGCCCCCTGCCGCTAGCCGGAGGGGAGCCGGTGCCCGATGCCTGCTGAAATAGTTCAGCAGGCATCGCGGCATATCGCCCAGGGGGGTCATTATGCCCCCCCATGTTGGCGATGGCCGCAGATCGCTGGAAAATTCAGTCCAGCGATCTGCGGCGATTCCGGGTCAATCGGGTCTCCAGTGACCCGGAATTACTGGCTGATCGGGGCCGTCAGAGAAGGCCCCGAACAGCCAGAGCCTGCAGGGGTGAGGTGGCACTGGTGCCACCTCACAATCGCCCTGATTCGTCGGCCGGATTACCGGCCGACCAATCAGGGCGCCTGCTGCGGGTGTCACTCCCGCACCCGCTCCGCCCCTCTTCCGGAGCGGGTGCGGGACGTGCACCCCTGGTGCTGGGGACCCCGATCCCCGGCGTCAATGTTGGGATCGGGCCCCAGGAGCGACGACGGCGGCGGCGGCGGGACTGACCTGTGCGGCGATCAAGCAGCAGCAGGAGGTGACAGCCTCCTGCTGTTGCTTAGCAACAGCTCCCAGCATGCCCTTTTTGCATGCTGGGAGCTGTTGCTAAGCAACAGCAGGAGGCTGTCACCTCCTGCTGCTGCTTGATCGCCGCACAGGTCAGTCCCGCCGCCGCCGCCGTCGTCGCTCCTGGGGCCCGATCCCAACATTGACGCCGGGGATCGGGGTCCCCAGCACCTGTAGTTATGCAAAAGGAGGAGGCAGACCACCACAACTCCCAGCATGCACTTATGGGCATGCTGGGACTTATGGTTTTGCAACAGCTGGAGGCACATTCTTTCTATGGAAAAGTGTACCTTCAGCTGTTGTGTAACTACAACTCCCAGCTTGCACAAACAGCTTAAGGGCATGCTGGGAGTTGTAGTGGTGCATCTGCTGGTTGCATAACTACAACTCTCAGCATGCCCGTTGGCTGTCTGGTGACTGCTGAGAGTTGTAGTTTTGCAACAGCTGAAGGCACACTGAGTTAAGTAGCAAACCAGTGTGTCTCCAGCTGTTGCATAACTACAATCCCCAGCATCCCCAGCCAAAGTAGTATGCCTCCGGCTGTTGCATAACTACAACACCCAGCATGCCCTTCCGCTGTCCGTACATGCTGGGGGTTGTAGCTTTTGCAACAGCTGAAGGCACACTGGTTGCAAAACACTGAGTTTGTTGTCAAACTCGGTGTTTCACAACCTGTGTGTCTCCAGCTGTTGCAAAACTACAACTCCCAGCATGCACTGATAGACCGTACATGCTGGGAGTTGTAGTTTTGCAACAGCTGGATGTTCCCCCCCCCCCAATGTGAATGTACAGGGTACACTCACATGGGCGGAGGATTACAGTAAGTATCCGGCTGCAAGTTTGAGCTGCAGCAAATTTTCTGCTGCAGCTCAAGCTGCCAGCGAGAAACTACTGTGAACCCCCGCCCGTGCGACTGTACCCTAAAAACACTACACTACACTACCACAAAATAAAATAAAAAACACTACATATACACATACCCCTACACAGCCCCCCTCCCCAATAAAAATGAAAAACGTCTGGTACGCCACCGTTTCCAAAATGGAGCCTCCAGCTGTTGCAAAACTACAACTCCCAGCATGCACTGATAGACCGTACATGCTGGGAGTTGTAGTTTTGCAACAGCTGGATGTTCCCCCCCCCCCCCCCCCCCCCCCCAATGTGAACGTACAGGGTACACTCACATGGGCGGAGGATTACAGTAAGTATCCGGCTGCAAGTTTGAGCTGAGGCAAATTTTCTGCCGCTGCTCAAACTGCCAGTGAGAAACTACTGTGAACCCCCCGCCCGTGCGACTGTACCCTAAAAATACTACACTACACTAACACACAATAAAATAAAAAGTAAAAAACACTACATATACACATACCCCTACACAGCCCCCCTCCCCTCCCCAATAAAAATGAAAAACGTCTGGTACGCCACTGTTTCCAAAACGGAGCCTCCAGCTGTTGCAAAACAACTACTCCCAGTATTACCAGATAGCCACTGACTGTCCAGGCATGCTGGGACTTTTACAACAGCTGGAGGCACCCTATTTGGGAATCACTGGCGTAGAATACCCCTATGTCCACCCCTATGCAATCCCTAATTTAGGCCTCAAATGCGCATGGCACTCTCACTTTGGAGCCCTGTCGTATTTCAAGGCAACAGTTTAGGGTCACATATGGGGTATCGCCGTACTCGGGAGAAATTGTGTTACAAATTATGGGGGGTATTTTCTGCTATTACCCTTTTTAAAAATCAAATTTTTTTTTTACATATGCAAAAGTTGTGAATCACCTGTGGGGTATTAAGGTTCACATTACCCCTTGTTACGTTCCTCGAGGGGTCTGGTTTCCAAAATGGTATGCCATGTGTTTTTTTTTTTGCGGTTCTGGCACCATAGGGGCTTCCTAAATGCGGCATGCCCCCAGAGCAAAATTTGCTTTCAAAAAGCCAAATGTGACTCCTTCTCCTCTGAGACCTGTAGTGCGCCAGCAGAGCACTTTTCACCCCCATATGGGGTGTTTTCTGAATCGGGAGAAATTGGGCTTCAAATTTTGGGTGGTATTTTCTGCTATTATCCTTTTTAAAAATGTAACATTTTTGGGAAAACAAGCATTTTAGGTAAAACATTTTTTTTTTTTTTTACATATGCAAAAGTCGTGAATCACCTGTGGGGTATTAAGGTTCACTTTACCCCTTGTTACGTTCCCTGAGGGGTCTAGTTTCCAAAATGGTATGCCATGTGTTTTTTTTTGCTGTCCTGGCACCATAGGGGCTTCCTAAAGGTGACATGCCCCCCAAAAACCATTTGACGCTCCTTCCCTTCTGAGCCCTCTACTGCGCCCGCCGAACAATTAACATAGACATATGAGGTATGTGCTTACTCGAGAGAAATTGGGTTTCAAATACAAGTAAAAATTTTCTCCTTTTTACCCCTTGCAAAAATTCAAAAATTGGGTCTACAAGAACATGCGAGTGTAAAAAATGAAGATTGTGAATTTTCTCCTTCACTTTTCTGCTATTCCTGTGAAACACCTAAAGGGTTAATACACTTATTGAATGTCATTTTGAATACTTTGGGGGGTGTAGTTTTTATAATGGGGTCATTTATGGGGTATTTCTAATATGAAGACCCTTCAAATCCACTTCAAACCTGAACTGGTCCATGAAAAATAGCGAGTTTGAAAATTTTGTGAAAAATTTCCAAATTGCTGCTGAACTTTGAAGCCCTCTGGTGTCTTCCAAAAGTAAAAACTCATAAATTTTATGATGCAAACATAAAGTAGACATATTGTATATGTGAACCCAAAAATGTTTTATTTTGAATATCCATTTTCCTTACAAGCAGAGAGCTTCAAAGTTAGAAAAATTCAAAATTTTCATTTTTTTCATCAAATTTTGGGATTTTTCACCAAGAAAGGATGCAAGTTACCATAAAATTTTACCACTAAGTTAAAGTAGAATATGTCACGAAAAAACAATCTCGGAATCAGAATGATAACTAAAAGCATTCCAGAGTTATTAATGTTTAAAGTGACAGTGGTCAGAATTGCAAAATAGCTACGGTCCTTAAGGTATAAAATGGCCTGGTCCTTAAGGGGTTAATCAGTGTATTTTTTTTTTTATTGTGGTGCTGCACTGTTGGGTCCTGCTGCTGTTCACAAATACGATATTTTTCAGCGGACTGTAGTGCATTTGTCTGCCCTCATACGTCCATAACACATGCCTACATCAAAGCAGTCTACTATTCTGTATCTGTAACAAGTCTAGATACAGGGAAAGTCCTGACTCCTGGCAAAAGTAATCACCTGCTGGTGTTTTTAAAAAATACTTATTTTTTCTGCGTATTGTTGCGCATATTATTGCCCTCATCAGTGCATACCGCATAGGTACATCCAAGTATTGTACTATTTTGGACCTGTTAATCTGTCAAGGGGCTACATACTGTCAAAGTCCAAACAATAGTACTTACTGGCTGGTGTTTTACAAAAAAAAACTGAGTTTTTTTCTGAGTATAGTTGCGCATATTATTGCCCTCATCAGTGCATACCGCATACGTAGATCCAAGTATTTTACTATTTTGTACCTGTTAATCTGTCAATGGGCTAAATACTGTCAAAGTCCAAACAAAAGTCCTCACCGGCTGTTGTTTTACAAAAATACAGATTTTTTTTCTGCGTATAGTTGCGCATATTACTGCCCTCATCAGTGCCTACTGCAGATGTACATCCAAGTATTGTACCATCTTGTACCTGTTAATCTGTCAAGGTGCTACATACTGTGAAAGTCCAAACTATAGTACTCACCAGCTGGTGTTTTACAAAAATACAGAGTTTTTTTCTGCGTATTGTTGCACATATTTCTGCCCTCATCAGTGCATACCACATAGGTACATCCAAGTATTGTACCATCTTGTATCTGTTAATCTGTTAAGGGCCTACATACTGTGTAAGGACAGCCATAAGTAATCACCTGCTGCTGTTCTCGACAAATACTGTTTAAAGAGTAGTGTAGTGTATTATAATACCCTCATATACGCACTAAGTATGAAACAAAACAGCAATCACCAATGGCAAACGATCATACGCTATAAACGAAGTTAAATACACAGCGAAACAGCGTATATGGATCAGTATATCAAATAAGCTTTATTGAACATGAATAAGACAGACATTTAAAATCACATACAAATTACAAACATGATATATATGACCCTTGTAATGGGCATATCCAACCAGGGACAACCAAGGGGAAAGAGAAAAAGAGGTCAAGATAGTGTACAGCAGCAAATTCTGGCCGGAGCGTTTTTTGCACATCTGATCACTGTCACTTTAAACATTAATAACTCTGGGATGCTTTTAGTTATCATTCTGATTCTGAGATTGTTTTTTCGTGACATATTCTACTTTAACATAGTGGTAATTTTTTGTCGAAAATTTTGCATTTTTCTAACTTTGAAGCTCTCTGCTTGTAAGGAAAATGGATATTACGAATACATTTTTTTGGGTTCGCATATACAATATGTCTACTTTATGTTTGCATCATAAAATTGATGAGTTTTTACTTTTGGAAGACACCAGAGGGCTTCAAAGTTCAGCAGCAATTTTCCGATTTTTCACAAAATTTTCAAACTCGATATTTTTCAGGGACCAGTTCAGGTTTGAAGTGGATTTGAAGGGTCTTCATATTAGAAATACCCCATAAATGACCCCATTATAAAAACTACACCCCCAAAGTATTCAAAATGACATTCAGTCAGTGTTTTAACCCTTTAGGTGTTTCACACGAATAGCAGCAAAGTGAAGGAGAAAATTCACAATCTTCATTTTTTACACTCACATGTTCTTGTAGACCCATTTTTTGAATTTTTACAAGGGGTAAAAGGAGAACATTTTTACTTATATTTGTAGCCCAATTTCTCTCGAGTAAGCACATACCTCATATGTCTATCTAAAGTGTTCGGCGGGCGAAGTAGAGGGCTCAGAATGGAAGGAGTGACAAGGGGATTTTGGAGAGTACGTTTTTCTGAAATGGTTTTTGGGGGGCATGTTGCATTTAGGAAGCCCTTATGGTGCCAGAACAGCAAAAAAAAAACACATGGCATACCATTTTGGAAACTAGACCCCTCGGGGAATGTAACATGGGATAAAATGAGCCTTTATACCCCACAGGTGTTTCACGACTTTTGCAAATGTAAAAAAAAGAATTATTATTTTTACCTAAAATGCTTGTTTTCCCAAAAATTTTACAATTTTAAAAAGGGTAATAGCAGAAAATACCCATAAAAATTTGAAGCCCAATTTCTCCCGATTCAGAAAACATGCCATATGGGGGTGAAAAGTGCTCTGCTGGCGCACTACAGGTCTCGGAAGCGAAGGAGTCACATTTGGCTTTTTGAAAGCAAATTTTGCTCTGGGGGCATGCCGCATTTAGGAAGCCCCTATGGTGCCAGGACAGCAAAAAAAAAACCACATGGCATACCATTTTGGAAACTAGACCCCTCGGGGAACGTAAAAAGGGGTTAAGTAAACCTTTATACCCCACAGGTGTTTCACGACTTTTGCATATGTAAAAAAAATAAATTATTTTTACCTAAAATGCTTGTTTTCCCAAAAATTTTACATTTTTAAAAAGGGTAAAAGCAGAAAATACCCCCCAAAATTTGTATCACAATTTCTCCCGAGTACGGCGATACCCCATATGTGACCCTTAACTGTTGCCTTGAAAAACGACAGGGCTCCAAAGTGAGAGCGCCATGAGCATTTGACACCTAAATTAGGGACTTGCATAGGGGTGGACATAGGGGAATTCTACGCCAGGGATTCCCAAACAGGGTGCCTCCAGCTGTTGCAAAACTTCCAGCATGCCTGGACAGTCAACGGCTGTCCGACAATACTGGGAGTTGCTGTCTTGCAACAGCTGGAGGCTCCGTTTTGGAAACAGTGGTGTATCAGATGCTTTCATTTTTATTGGGGAGGGGAGGGGGGCTGTGTAGGGGTATGTGTATATGTAGTGTTTTTTTACTTTTTATTTTATTTTTTGTTAGTGTAGTGTTTTTAGGGTACAGTCGCACGGGCGGGGGTTCACAGTAGTTTCTCGCTGGCAGTTTGAGCTGCGGCAGAAAATTTGCCGCAGCTCAAACTTGCAGCCAGATACTTGCTGTAAACCTCCGCCCATGTGAGTGTACCCTGTACATTCACATTGGGGGGGGGGGGGGGGGGACATCCAGCTGTTGCAAAACTACTGACAGACTATACATGCTGAGAGTTTTAGTTTTGCAACAGCTGTAGGCACACTGGTTATGCATCACTGAGTTTGTGACCTAACTCGGTGTTTCACAACCTGTGTGCCTCCAGCTGTTGCAAAACTACAACTCCCAGCATGTACGGTGCATGGTGTACATTGACTGCTGAGAGTTGGAGTTTGCAACAGCTGGAGGCACACCGGTCGTGAAACACTGAGTTAGGTAAAAAAAAAATACTCTAAGTTTCACAACCAGTGTGCCTTCAGCTGTTGCAAAACTACAACTCTCAGCAGTCACCGACAGCCAACGAGCATGGTGGGAGTTGTAGTTATGCAACCAGCAGATGCACCACTACAACTCCCAGCATGCTCTTTAGCTGTTTGTGCAAGCTGGGAGTTGTAGTTATACAACAGCTGAAGGTACACTTTTCCATAGAAAAAATATGCCTCCAGCTGTTGCAAAACCATAAGTCCCAGCATGACCATAAGGGAATGCTGAGAGTTGTGGTGGTCTGCCTCCTGCTGTTGCATAACTACAGCTCCCAGCACGCCCTTTTTGCATGCTGGGAGCTGTTGCTAAGCAACCAACGATCCACGCCGCGCAGGTCAGTCCCTAGGGCCCCGATCCCAACATTGACGCCGGGGATCGGGCTCCCCAGCACTCGGGGTGCACGTCCCGCGCCCGGTAATCCGGCCGACAAATCAGGGCGATCGTGAGGTGGCACCAGTGCCACCTCACCCCTGCAGGCTCTGGCTGTTCGGTGCCGTCAGAGACGGCCCCGATCAGCCAGTAATTTCGGGTCACCGGGTCACTGGAGACCCGATTGACCCGGAATCGCCGCAGATCGCTGGACTGAATTGTCCAGTGATCTGCGGCCATCGCCGACATGGGGGGGCATAATGACCCCCCTGGGCGATATGCCGGGATGCCTGCTGAACGATTTCAGCAGGCATCCGGCTCCGGTCCCCAACCGGCTAGTGGTGGGGGCCGGAATTCCCACGGGCGTATGGATACGCCCTCTGTCCTTAAGGACTCGGAATGCAGGGCATATCCATACGTCCTATGTCCTGAAGAGGTTAATAGGTTGCCCTCTATTGTAATAAAGTACCAATAGGGACAAAGGCCGCTGTCTAACACTAAAAATAAGAATGTGTAATAATAAATTGCCTAGTGGAGACAGTAGTTGGACCTCCTGCACCCGACGTTTCGTCACCAGACGTCTTCCGGGGTGTAGTCGCTAAGGGTCCAACTCTCTCTTTATATATCTAGTGGGCCAATTACATTGACCATACTTTGATTGGCACTGCTGAGGCCCAACTAGCACACCGATATTATCTACCTACGTCATAGACCAAAACTTTAGTAAGCCGCTATGTAATTGGATAGTCAGGTAATTACCTTGCTGCTGCGTACTTCCGTACTCCAATGCTGATAGCGAAGGTGAGGCGTGTCACGTGGGGCCGCAAGGACGGCCTTCCAAATGTCAGGTGACGCACCTCATGTCAGGATGCGAACCCACAAGCTATCGCGGGAAGACCTCGTACAGGACACGGGGGACCGTGAGAAGTAGGAACTCTCGTGTCTCGCGAGAATTTGACTTAGAAACAAGGCACATTCACTAACAGGCGATAGTACGCCGTAGAGAATAGTGTCATATGATAATAGGGATTGCTTTGTAGTATCGGAGAGAGGAGGCAGCAGCAGCATAACAGACTTTACAATTGTGCAGGAGGTAAATACATAGAACATATATCACTAAATATAGTATAATATACACAAGAATTTATATATATTAAACTATTGTCAGTTTGGACCAAGAATAGGTCCATACAAAATAACACATAAGATATCATAATTAGTATTGTATATGGTACAACCAGTGGACTATTGCCAACAATTGTAGTGAAATCCCAACACATAAAACATATAGTGAAGACAAAACATAAGACATAAAACATAAATCACACGGACAAAGGTGCAGTGAGGTGATAAAGTGACATGAGTGCAACTGTGAATAAAGATATATAGTGGTACCTATACATCAAGTGCGCAATTAAATATTTTATTTATAACATACTATTAACACCTGTGAAGTCCAGGGGTTTCTTAGGAAAGATATGTGTGAATGTATATATAAAAAAAGAAAAAAGAAAAAAGGGGGAAGAAGGGAGGAGAATGGGAGGGAAAGGGGGGGAGAAGGGGGGGAGAGTCAAAGAGGGGAGGAAGAAATGGGAAAGGGGAGGTGACGAAGGATTGGAGTGGGGGAAAGAAATCAGTAAGGAAAAAGGAAAGGGAGGGGAAAAGGAAAGAAAAGAGAAAGGGGAGGGTGGAAAGGGGAGGGGGAAAGAACAGGGGAAAGGGGGGGGGAAGGAAAAGAGGGAAAGAAGGGTAAGAAAAAGGGAAGAAAGGGGAAAGCCTGGGTAACTGAAAGTGAAGACAAGAAAAACAAAGCAAAATTAAAATGAAAAAAAAAAACATAAAATGAAAAAACATGAAGTGTCATGGTTGGTGATGTGAAAATGTGGTGTAAATGAGGTGTGCAAGTGATGGAGAATGAGTGTTGGGACAATTGAAGGCTAAAATGTTGTTGGGGAGAATTATTACAATACTGAAAATATAATATATAAATGAATAAGAATATAAATAGTGACAGTAGCCATGGAATTATAAAAGCAATTGGACATGGAAATTTCTGAATATGGTAAGTGATCAAGCAGGTGTGTACCAGTTAGTTTACTGCATATTGCAGCAAGATGTGGTTAAGAAGTGCCTGAGCACCGTGAGTGTACAAAAATTAGAAATCACTACATCAAGTGAGTATTATAAAAAATATTAAAGTGTCTAGTGCTATTATGAGAGATGATGAGGCCAACTCCTGATCCAAGTGACAATGAATACGTGTTTATGAAAAAAGATAGGTCATATGAAGAAGGAACGTAGATCCAGATCCCAGTCAGTTCATTACAATTAAATGGCTGGATGGGTAGGGACACATCTGGAGGTTACTGCTAGCTGGAAAGAAAGAGAGAGAAGAAAATTGTTAAAAGCATTTAAAAAACAAAATTAAAACCCAAAGTCTGAGCTCAATACGATCACCAAGATTCACTACAAATATGGTGCATACTTCATTAAGGCCGTGGGGAACCATGGTATCAAGGATGAATATCCAATGTGTCTCACGTTGTGCAACTGTTTTTTGCCAATGGACCCCCGGATTCCAATTGGTACGTGGTCTATACCTTTGAATCGTAATAACGATGCATCTCCTTGATGGTGCGTTTTGAAGTGTCTAGGTAGAGTTTTCACACAGGGGCGCTCAGGTTGTTCCATTGCCATGCGAATATCCAGGACATGCTCTCAAATTCTTCTTCTGAATTTGCGGGTAGTTTTACCAATGTACATCAAGCCGCATGGGCAGGTCGCTGCATATACTACGCCTTTTGTCAAACAGTTGATATGTTCCCTGATTTCGTAGGTTTTCTCACCAGATGAGTTCTGAAAACAGGTAGATGCATCCATGTTGCTACAAGCTACACAGTTCTTCCATGGGTAGCTGCCATTTTTTGGTCCTTGTGACCCAAAAATATATGGTGTTTTTTTGGGGGCATAGTGACTATGGACCAAAAAGTCTTTGAGATTTTTTGCTCGACGGTATGATATAGATGGATATGGTAGGAGAATTTGTTCAAGGTTTTCATCTGTTAGTAGAATAGACTAACGGGATTTCATAATTTGTGCTACTTCTTTACTTCTAGAATTGAAGTCCATAATACATCTTACCTGTGCAGGTTTCACTGGAGAATCTTTTCTTTTGTGTAGTAAGTCCGTCCTGTTGCTTCTTTTTGCACGGTGGTACCCACGTCGAATTGAACGATTACTATAACCTCTTTCTGTGAACCGATCCGTTAGTTCCTGTGCCTGCTGTTCAAAATAAGATTCCTTAGAGCATATTCTTTAAGTTCTGAGGAACTGGCCTATCGTTATGTTGCTTATCAAATGTTTTGGATGGGCCGAAGTGGCGTGTAATAGAGTGTTGGCCGACGTAGGTTTCCGGTATAAGTTGGTTTGAAGATAGCCCAATGAGTCAATCTCAATCATGATGTCCAAGAACTCAATATTAGTGCGACTACACTTGTATGTTAGGTGTATGTTTAGATTGTTGTCGTTTAGATGAGTCATGAAGCTGTCCTGTTCCACAGATGTCCCCTGCCAAATAAAAATTACATCATCAATATATCGGCCCCACCAGATTACGTTCTTCGTCTGGGGGGCTATTTCAGATGCAAAAAGGGCCCTCTCCCACAGCCCCAGGAATAAGTTTGCGTATGAGGGCGCACAAGCCGCCCCCATCGCAGTTCCCTGGCGCTGCAGGTAGAAGACCCCTTTAAATGTGAAAAAAATTCCTGGTCAAAGCAAAGGTTAGTAGCTCTAAGATGAACAAGCAGAGTTGTGGATTAAGGTCACTGGAATCCAGGAAAAACTTAGTGGCCGCTATGCCATCGTGACTGATCGAGGTGTACAGCGACTCTACGTTGCATGTCACCAGACACATATCGGGTTCCAAATGGATCCCATCAAATTTTCTCAATACATCGTTGGTATCCTTAATGTGGGAAGGAAGCAACTCTACCAAGGGTTTTAGGAAGAAATCAATAAACTTACATATAGGTTCCGTCAAGCTGTTGGATCCCGATACGATGGGTCGTCCAGGTGGAGTGGTTGCATTTTTATGAATCTTGGGCAAGAAATATATTGTTGCTATTGTGGGATTTTGGTATAAGAGCCCGTCCATTTGTTTCTGGGTAATTATATCTTCCTCTTTCGCATTGTCCAGGATATGTAGAAGTTGTGATCTAAAAGAAGACAAAGGGTTATATGTGAGACGTTGATAACATTGTTCGTCTCGCAGCTGCCTGTATGCCTCTTTTTCATATAGATGGGTAGGCCATAGAACTGCATTGCCCCCCTTATCAGAAGGTTTTATCACTACTTCTGTCATCTTTTGTAAACTGGTAAGAGCGATTCTCTGTTGGTTGGTTAAGTTGTCGCTAGCTCTCGTCTCCGGTAGTTATTTTAAGTCTCTGATCACGGTTTTGACAAATGTCTCAATATGCGGAAACAGTGATAGAGGTGGAAAACTAGCACTGTGTGGTAACAAATAATCAGGGTACCTGCCTGAGGTGTTGGTCTCTTGTTCGTCTAGTAAAGCTTGAAGGTTGTCAACTATTTCTTGATCCCTTGATGAGAAGGTATTGCTCGCATCTTGATTATCTCTTGTCATATGGAGTTGCTTCAACACCAATTTACGGGCAAAGAGAGGGAGATCTTTTACTGTGGAAAATAAATTAAACGCGGGTTGAGGACAAAAGGACAAATCCAAACTTAGGACCTCTTCCTGATGGGGAGTCAAAGAGATATTAGATAAACTTGCAGTACATTCAGAATACAGTTACAGTCTCTGCAATACACTTCTATAGACTTCAATGACTGACAGTTGCTGCGGACCTTGCGTCTTTTGCAGGTTAATAGAATCAAGGTAATTGGTGCATGGATCCGTCCGGATTTAGGGGTAGATTAGGTCCGGTGGTCCCGCAGAGTGTTTGGGGATTGATACACTCTATATTTGCTAAGGATCGTCCGTTGCTGCGAGGCTTGGGCCTAACTCACGTTTTTTTTAGCAGCGCAGGTTCTATAGAGAGACGCTTGGCAACCCAGGAACAAATAGAGCTAAAATGGCTGCCGCGTCCCTTATATGGACAGGGGGCGGAGCCTAATTTGATAGGTCCAAGGTCAGCTGTCACTCACCGTCACACAGGCTTCTGGGTGATCGTCTGACTTCCTATACAGGTCCTATACACACACAATAAAACCAAAACAAGGCTAGAAATACCAAAGTGAGGCCTGGAACACATTCAGAGTGAGGCTTGGAAGGCATCACATGACCCGAAGGCCCTGCGACGCCATGGAAACAAGTAATTAACCATTTATTTACATATACTATCCTATTTACATTAACCTATTGATAAATTAGAGATTTATACACTAGAATAAAGGCGACTAGGGGTTGACTGGCTAAGAGGGATCCCTAAGTCCTAGGGACTCTGGCTATGGGGACCCATAAACAAACAAGTACCGTACAGAATGCGGTACTGGGACACCACAAATTTACACCTAGTAACGCCTCTCCCGCGTTAACTAGGTGTGTGCGTGCATTTCCCTGATGCGGAGGACAAACAGGACAATCCTTTAGGAAATGTTCGGTACTGGCACAGTACAGGCACAAATTTCCACTTCTGCGGCGAGTCCTCTCTTCATGAGTCAGGCGAGACCGATCCACTTGCATAGCCTCCTCGGCGGAAGGCACAGGAGTAGGTTGCAGTGGACTCTGTAAGAGAGGTGTCAAGTGAGGAAATCACCTGGTGCGAACAAGATCCTTTTCTTGGCGGAGCTCCTGTCGTCTTTCAGTGAAATGCATATCAATGCGGGTGGCCAACTGGATAAGTTCAGACAGGTTAGCAGGAATTTCTCGTGCGGCGAAAACATCTTTGATGTGACTGAATAAGCCTTTCTTGAAGGTCGCGCAGAGGGCCTCATTATTCCAGGATAGCTCAGAGGCGAGGGTGCGGAACTGGACGAGATTCAATAGTGCCGTCTCGGCTGAGGAAGCCCGGGCTTTCTGCCTTGCAGAATTCCGCAAGTGTAGATTTCAATTGGCCGCCAAAATCCATTTTCCCCTCCTTTTCAATTTCCCCTGGATGAAGCTGTACATGCTACAGTGTTCTCCTGTACGTCCCTCCTGACATGATTTTCTTTCAAAGCTGCTGTGCAATGAACGCTGACATGAAGGCCTCTGTAAAAACTCTGTGCATTTCTGCTCTCCTGTATAGACCCTGTGCAGTTCGTCCTCCCCCGAGGAAACCTGTGTTATACACAGCACACTAATATATACATATATATATATATATATATATATATATATATATATATATATATATATATTGTGACACTCATGCAGGTTTGGTTGTGGAAGGCAGGTATATTTCTCCCAGGTTCCTTTCCTATGTGAGGTAACTCCAGAGCCTCTCACCTGCCAGGTGATTGATTAAGGTGAATGAGAGGGTGGATATAAAAGAGAAGCCAGGAGGTCAGATCTCTCTCTCTGGCTGAGGACACAGAATGCCTGTCTGTGGAGAGACTCATGTGAGTAAGGTTACTGAAAGTATTTTTGTTAGCTGGCAGAGAGAAGCTCTCCAGCTGGTAGTGAGGGTCATCACTTGTATAGTTAGTGCCGGACAGGTTGTTCCTGTATTGTTATTTTTACTTGGCTTGCAACCTTTTTAATAAACCTGACCAAGAGTCAGATTGCATGAACTTGCTGCTGTTTGCCTGATTTGGATAAAGACAGACACGTGTCCCTTTCCCTCAGCAAAGGGCGATCCCTGACACTTCCCACACGTTAAGGTGAAGTTGTTTCTGGGACCCACAGATTTGGACAGCAAGCGGCTGTCACCACAGCAGAGGGTTCTGCACAGTGTGCCACAGCAGGAGCGAACTGTGTTAAAGTGACAAATAATGGATGACGTAGTGAAGGCCTTGGTGCAGTCTGTTGCTGCACTGCAAGAAGATACCAGAGAGCAACAGCGTACAAATGCAACTCAGCAAGAGGCTACCAGAGAACAGCAGCATACATGCGCCTGCTGGCGGCCCAGCTGACTGCTTTAACAGAGGCCTCAAATAAAGACCGCCAGATGTTGCAGGAGATGATGCAGTATGTGCAGCCACAGTCCACACAAAGAGATATCTGTGCGAACCAATATCTGCAAAAGATGACGCCGGAAGATGATGTGGAGGCGTTTCTTGCAACCTTTCAGAGGACAGCTACACGAGAAGCGTGGCCTAAGGAGCGTTGGGCGGGCTTGGTGGCCCCATTTCTCATAGGAGAAGCACAAAAAGCTTACTATGATCTTGAACCTGAGGCAGCCCAGGACTTTGATAAACTGAAAGCAGAGATCCTGGCCCGTTTGGGTGTAACCCTAGCGGTCAGAGCCCAGAGAGTGCACCAGTGGGCATACAATGTGGGTAAGCCACCACGTTCCCAGATGTTTGACCTCATCCATCTGACCAGGAAGTGGCTACAACCAGATGTTTTACCAGCACCTGAGGTGGTTCAACGTGTTGTTATGGACCGATACCTAAGGGCTCTACCACCAGCATTAAGGAAGTGGGTAAGCCACGGAGATCCCAAAACTGCAGACCAGCTTGTGGATCTTGTTGAACGGTATTCGGCGGCGGAGGAGCTGTTGAGTAACACCCAGTCCCATTCCTCAACCATCCGGACAGCAAAAGTTCCTGGTAAGACTGTTCTAGGATTCATGGGAACTGGGAAGAATGTAAAGACTTCACATGAGAAGTATGAGACTGTGGGCTCAGGAAGGCCTAAAATGCAGGACTATGGACTAGGCAAAGATAACATAAGATGTTTTCGTTGCCACGAGTTGGGACATATTGCCATGAACTGTCCTTTGACTATTGAACCTATGCAATGTGATGCTACATTTTTGAAAAAACGAATGTCTATGTTTGCTCAAGTAGTGTGTACTGCTGCCAGCTCAGTCGGGTCTAAAAAACACCTGTGTGAGCTGACAGTAGATGATAAAAAGGTGGTTGCTTTGTTAGACTCAGGGAGTGTGGTAAGTCTGGTAAAGGCCAGCATCATAGATTCTTCTAACAGGCATCCAGACACTTTCACTGTAACATGTGTGCATGGGGATACTTGTGAATACCAAACTGCTATTGCTTGTATTTCAACTCCTTATGGTTCTGTGTGTCACAAGGTGGGGATAGTCCCAGCTTTAATGCATGATGTTATACTTGGTAGGGATTTTCCATATTTTTGGAAATTGTGGGAATACAATCTGGTAATTAAAGAAGGTACACCTGATAGGCCCGCAACACCTGACTTAAGCCCTGAGCCAATTGAGAGTTCCCCAGTGGAGGATGTAGTTGGGGTGTCTGCAGAAAGGCCTTTAACCTTTCCTTTTTCTGTTATGACAGGGGATTTTGGAGAACCACAACCAGAGACAGAAACTCAAGGGATCCCTCAACAATGTATACCTGATTTAGAGGTCAGAAAGATGACTTTGAAAGTGAGCAGTTAAAGGACCCCTCACTAGCTCGAGCCAGAGAAAATGTAAAAGTAATAAATGGGGTACAGGTCGAGCCTAGGGCTAGGCTTGCTTTCCCTTATATGTCCCTGAAAAATGATTTACTGTACCAGATAGATAAAAAAGGGGAGGATACCGTACAGCAGCTAGTGGCTCCAAAGGCATTTAGGAGAACAGTTTTGGATCTGGCACATGGGCACATTGTAGGGGGCCATCTGGGGTCCAGAAAACTACAGAGAGAATTTTGCTTAGATTCTTCTGGCCTGGTTTACATCATGATATAAAAGAGTATTGTGAATCATGCCCAGAGTGTCAGATGTCTGCTCCTAAGCCCCATTTTCGCAGTCCCCTAGTTCCCTTACCTATCATTGAGGTACCGTTTGAATGGATTGGGATGGATTTAGTTGGTCCCCTGGTAAGGTCAGCCCGTGGTCACCAACATATATTAGTCATAATGGATTATGCTACACGCTATCCAGAGGCTATACCTTTGCGTAATACATCGTCTAAGACCATTGCAAAGGAGTTGGTTCAGGTGTTCAGTAGAGTGGGCATTCCAAAAGAAATACTTACAGATCAGGGAACTCCCTTTATGTCTAAAGTGATGAAGGAACTTTGTAAGTTGTTTAAGGTGACTCAATTACGCACCTCAGTCTATCACCCTCATACTGATGGCTTAGTGGAAAGATTTAATAAGACCCTAAAGCAGATGTTAAAGAAAATAGTGGACAAAGATGGGAAAAATTGGGACTTTTTGCTTCCATATTTATTGTTTGCAGTAAGAGAAGTGCCTCAGTCATCCACAGGGTTCTCACCATTTGAGCTGGTATATGGTAGACATCCCTTGGGAAGGGCAGGTCACTCCCTACAAAAGTGTGATAGAACATATTTCACAAATGCAAGATAGAATTTCAGCCGTGATGCCAATTGTAAAGAAACACATGGAACAGGCTCAAGGTATGCAAAAAAGGATTTATGATAGGGGTGCTAAGGTTCGTACCTTTGCGCCAGGAGATCGAGTGTTGGTACTTATTCCTACTGTAGAGAGTAAGTTTCTGGCCAAATGGCAGGGTCCTTACTCTATTATTGAAAGAGTAGTGAATTATAAAGTTCACCAACCAGATAAAAGAAAACCTGAGCAGATTTACCATGTGAATCTAATCAAGTCTTGGAAAGACAGGCAAGCTCTAGCTACGACGGTCATTTTGCCAGCCTGTGATGGTACTGGGATACCTAATGTTAATATAGCTGAGTCTCTGTCTGACAAGCAAAAGAAAGAAGCTAGACAATTGGTGATTCATAACAAAGACTTATTTTCTGACAAACCAGGGCCTTTATAACGGAACCTGGAGTAAGGGTACATGTAAGGCCCTATAGAATCCCTGAAGCTAGGCGAAAGGCGTATCTAAGGAGGTGAAAGAGATGCTGGAATTGGGGGTGATTGAAGAATCTCATAGTGAGTGGTCCAGCCCAATCGTATTAATTCCAAAACTGGATGGTACTATAAGATTTTGTAATGACTTTAGAAAGTTAAATTCTGTGTCTAAGTTTGATGCATATCCTATGCCAAGGGTGGACGAGCCTATAGACCGGCTGGGCACAGCTCGCTACATCACCACACTAGATCTAACCAAAGGTTATTGGCAGATTCCTCTGACTGAATCTGCCAAAGAAAACACAGCATTTTCCACACCTGACGGGTTGTTTCAGTATGTAAATATGCCCTTCGGCTTACATGGGGCTCCCGCGACCTTCCAAAGGTTAATGGATAGAGTGTTAAAACCACATAGGAAATATGCTTCGGCCTATCTCGATGACATAGTGATACATAGCCCTGACTGGGAGACTCACCTTTCGGACGTACAGGCAGTAATTGACAGTTTACAGGTAGCAGGTCTGACAGCTAACCCTAGAAAATGTTGCATTGGTTTAGAAGAAGCCAAATATTTGGGCTACATAATCGGAAGAGGTATAATCAAGCCCCAGATTGACAAAATTCAAGCAATCCAGAAGTGGCCCCAACCTCTGAATAAAAAACAGGTGAGGGCCTTCCTGGGAATTACAGGTTATTATAGACGGTTCATACCTAATTTTGCATCCATAGCTAAGGGAAAAGACTCAGTAATGTTAAGGTGGAACCCTGAAGCAGAAAAAGCGTTCCAAACATTAAAATTGGCCCTTTGTTCCCAGCCAGTCTTGGTCACGCCAGACTTTAAAAAGGAGTTTGTGGTGCAGACAGACGCCTCTAAGACTGGAATAGGGGCTGTCCTGTCACAAATCAGGAATGGAGAGGAACATCCTGTGCTTTATTTAAGCAGGAAGCTTAATAAGCATTAGAGAAATGATGCAATTGTAGAGAAGGAATGTTTGGCCATCAAGTGGGCCCTTGAGTCCCTCAAATATTATTTGTTGGGAAGAAAGTTTAAGTTAGTAACTGACCATGCCCCTCTGAAGTGGATGTACCTAAGTAAAGAGAAAAATAGCAGGGTAACAAGATGGTTTCTAGCTCTGCAGGCCTACAACTTTACAGTAGAGCATAGGTCTGGTCGGCTGCAGGGAAATGCAGATGCACTGTCCCCAGTGCTCATCCCCAGTGGCCTAAGCAGAGGGGGGGGGGGGAATATGTGACACTCATGCAGGTTTGGTTGTGGAAGGCAGGTATATTTCTCCCAGGTTCCTTTCCTATGTGAGGTAACTCCAGAGCCTCTCACCTGCCAGGTGATTGATTAAGGTGAATGAGAGGGTGGATATAAAAGAGAAGCCAGGAGGTCAGATCTCTCTCTCTGGCTGAGGACACAGAACGCCTGTCTGTGGAGAGACTCATGTGAGTAAGGTTACTGAAAGTATTTTTGTTAGCTGGCAGAGAGAAGCTCTCCAGCTAGTAGTGAGGGTCATCACTTGTATAGTTAGTGCCAGACAGGCAAGGTTTTTCTTTTGTTCCTGTATTGTTATTTTTATTTGGCTTGCAACTTTTCTAATAAACCTGACCAAGAGTCAGATTGCATGAACTTGCTGCTGTTTGCCTGATTTGGATAAAGACAGACACGTGTCCCTTTTCCTCAGCAAAGGGCGATCCCTGACACTTCCCACAATTTTTATATATATATATAATATATACACAGCCTGTGCAGAGTTATATACAGAACACTAATATAAATCAGCCCTGTTAGGATACACTGTCATACCATACACACACAAAAGGGACTACAACTCCCAGAATGTGTCATTCAGGAGTCTTCAGTCTGTGGTAGAACATCAGCATGCTGCCTTAGTAGTCTCCTTGGAGTTGTAGTTCCCCACACCTCTATAGGGCATACACCAGTGTTTCCCAACCAGGGTGCCTCCAGGTGTTGCAAAACTACAACTCCCAGCACTAGCATACACACATATAACAGGGACTACAACTCCCAGCATTCCCTGGTTGGGAAAAACTAGCATACACACATAACAGGGACTACAACTCCCAGCATGTGCCCCCCCCCCTACTTCACACGTAGAAATTATCCCCAGTCCAAGATTTATTCCTCAGTCCCTGCAGTCTATGAATCCCCAGCCCGTGCACTTTGTAATACTCTTGTTCAGTGAACACAGGCAGAGCTCAGGCAGGGGAGATGAGGAGCAAGTCTGCATGGGGGCGCAAATTTGCACCTCACACCACCACTACACTAGCGCCGCATGGACCCTAAACTATACATGGATATGCACCTGACTCCTCCCTCTTGTGGGTGGAGCATAGTGCTCCCGTTTTGGCACCCAAACAATGTTTATATTCTTACTGGGGATAAGGTATCCTGTTACTGCTGCTGCCAGTAGGGGACCAGCCTTTATCTTCCTGCCACCTCCTAACTTCATCCACAACAAGGACACCACCAATGGGTCTGAGTAAGTGGTCTTCATTGGACCGTGCATTATTTTATCGCTGGCAGTAAATATTGACTGGCCACATCAGATTTTCATTGCATATTGCATGTTTCTTTTTTTCCTACTATTACTTCTCCTGATGAACCCCACATTGCTCTGTCTTATCCAGATGAGAGGGGGGGAAATGTGTCGGGAATAATAATTATTTGGTGTGTCTATTGACACAACATTTTGCATTGAAGGAAATTTTATTGCTTTGTATGGTGATGGTCTAGAATTAGTACGTCATCGGGTTAGGTTCTTTATTTTTTATTTTTTTTTTTTTTACATTAACGTTTTATTAAAAGTACAAAGTTCAAGTAAATTACAAAAACACCATCAATAAACAGGCATCGTAGGAAACGCGGTTGTCGATAGGGTACACACATATGATGCGTACCATCACTATATAAAGTCAGGTATTCAGTAACAAGACAGGATGTTGAATACATTAAAGTGAATAGTTAAAGACATGACAATTCAAACATCAACTAGTCAACTCAAGGTACATGGTCCAAGCTTCTATGTGATCAGGGTAGGTACAATCAACAACAATGTGGTTGGTGTAAGCAACATATGGGAAGAAGAGGAGATGAGGACAGAAAGAAGGAGGAAGAAGAGACAGGAAAGGGTTCCAAAGGGACAGAAAGGAATGGGAACGAGGAAGACTACTAGGTTCGTAAGAAAGAGGTTGTTAGACTTACCCAGCGGGTCAGGAGGGCTTCAGAACAACATGGCAAAGCAATGAGGCATGGTGGCTATTTGTGAAAAATGGGCTGTTTAGGTAGAGGGAGCACCGGAAACCGGGCGTGCTGTAGGGCTTGGGGGACATATGTTTCCGAGTGAAAGATGCATGGACGTATAGTCCCTAGAGGATGTAAAATGTGTCCAAGGGTGCCAGACGGTGTTGTATTTGTCTATCTGATTTTTGGAGTCGGCTAGCAATTCTTCCATCCTGTGTAGATGGGAGGATTCTTGGAGCCAAGAGGTAATGGATGGGGGAAGTTGTGATTTCCAAAGTCTTGGAATTACCGTTCTGGCCGCAAGCAACAGAAACGATATTAGTTTGGCCGTGTGCTTGGGAATGTGAGCAGGAAGGATGGTGAGTAGGATGACTTCTGGCATGGGGGGGAGCTGGGTCAATGTGATACGATGTATTATATCTATAACTTGAGTCCAGTATGTAGATAAGTGGGGGCAGGTCAGCCAAACATGAAGCATAGTGCCACCTACACCTCCACATCTCCAGCACGTATCTGGAAAATCGGGATAGAATTTGGCGAGTAAGGATGGCACTCTGTACCATCTCGTTAGAACTTTATAGTTGATTTCTTGTGCTTTACAAGAGATGGAGGTGTGGTGGCACTGATTCAGAGCCCTGGTCCAGTCCTCCTCCGCAAACTGACGTCCTATTTCTTTTTCCCAGCCTAACCGGAATGGGAGCGGATCGGTTGTAAATTCATGTATGAGGAGAGAGTAAAGGACACTGATTTTATGGTAGATTTTATGCGAGGAAACACAGAGGTTTTCAAAGTTGGTGAGTGGACGATGAAGTGATAGTTTCCTTTTGTTAGACAGGTAAAAGTGACTGAGTTGTGCATATTGAAAGAGTAAGTGGGTAGTCACCTCGGTCTCCTGTAAGAGATCAGGTAGGCTCTTCAACGATGTCTGAGATATTAATTTGGAAAAACAAGTGCCATCTCCCCTTTGGAAGGTGAGGAAGGGGCTCGTGCATAAGGCCGGGGGAAAAGCCGGGTTGTCAAATAATGGGGTAAGGGGGCCGTCTGGGGAGAAGAGCGAAAGATGACTAAGATATGTATTGCGAGTGCGAATGATTGAGTTAAGGACAGCCGGTAGACTGGCCACATCTTTAGTGGAAGAGATGTATTGCGGGAGCCAAAGTAAGAATTTGGGGTTTTGATTCAATATAGTACCCTCAAATTGTACCCATTGTTTGTCTGTATAATGGTGAAAGCAATCTAGTACGCGGGAGAGGACTGCAGACAGGTAATATGAGAGAGGGTCAGGCATCGCCAAACCCCCCTCTCTTTTCCTTCTAATCAATATGGTGCGGGCCAGTCTAGACGGTTTGTGCATCCATACAAATCCAGAGCTGAGAGCAGAGAGTTCTCTGAAATAGGATCTGGGTATTAGGCAGGGAATACAGGAGAAAAGATATAAGAGACGAGGTAGCATATTCATTTTCAGGATATTTACCCTCCCCAGCCAAGAAAAGTCTCTCCGCTCCCATCTGGACAAGTCGGATTTGAGAGAGTGTAAGAGTGGTGGGAAGTTGATGCAAAAGGTTTCAGACGGGTCAGCGGGAACATGGACACCTAAGTATTTAATTGATTTAGCCTGCCATCGGAAGGGATAACATTCCTGCAACTGTTGTAGGGTGTAGGCAGGGAGTGTGATGTTTAAAGCTTCACATTTTGAAGTATCGAGTTTGTAATTGCTATAGTTAGAGAACTGGCGTATTGTGGACAATAGGGAAGGTAAGGTAGTTAAAAGGGAGGAAAGAAATAACAGCAGATCGTCGGCGAAGGCCGAACATTTGTAATGGCCCGGGGAGACATTCAGACCCTTAATGTCCTCATTATTGCGAATGGCAACCAGAAGATGTTCCATACACAGGACATATAATAAAGGGGATAACGGGCATCCCTGTCGGGTGCCATTACAAATATTGAACGGGGTCGACAATTGGCCATTTATTCTTATCTGAGCCTGTGGGTGGAAATATAATGCCGTTATACGGGCCAGCATACGGGAACCTATACCAATTTGAGCCAGCGACGCATATAAGAAGTCCCAGTCCACCCGGTCAAAAGCCTTTTCTGCATCTAACGACAGCAGAAATAGAGGGACTTTATTTTGTCTAGCGTAAGAAACTACAGAAAAGGTCCGGAGTGTATTATCCCTCGCCTCTCTGCCGCTCACAAAGCCTACTTGATCCGGGTGTACTAGGGACGGCATATGCGTCGCCAATCTGTTAGCAATCAGTTTAGCAAACAGTTTTGCATCTGTGTTAATTAAAGATATAGGTCGGTAGCTTTGGCATAGTAGCGGGTCTTTACCCTCTTTTGGGATTACAGTTACAAAGGCTCGCAGAAAGGAACTGGGTGGGGGGGAGGAATCAGATATATTGTTGAATGCACTGAGTAATGGACCTGATAATTCCTCTCTAAGTGATCTGTAAAATTTTGCCGTATAGCCGTCCGGGCCAGGGCTTTTCCCCGCCGGCATGGAGGAGATGGCTAAGTCCAGCTCCTCAGATGAAAAGGGCTCTTCCAGTGTCTGTATCGTCTGTTTGGGTAGTTGGGGGAGAGCTGTGTCAGATATATATTGCATTAAAGAGGGGGTGTCAAGAGACGGAGATACTAGGTTTTTTGGTTTGGGCAGACAGTATAACGCTGAGTAGTATTGCCGGAACGCCTCAAGTATTTCCGGGGTTAGGTAAGTTGGCAGGCCCATGTGGGATTTAATAGATGCTATGTAAAGTGAGGATCTCTTTTCCCTGAGGGCAGTTGCCAAAAGCTTTCCCGACTTATTGCCCCATTCGTAGAAGAGGCGTCCTGTAATCTGTTTATAGTGTCTGTGTTTAATATTTATGTAAGATAGAAGCTCAGTACGTATCTTTATGAGATCTCGGTAAGTGGAGTCTAACTGAGATTTCTTATGGAGGGATTCAAGGTGTTGAAGCTCCTGGTATAGAGAAGCCAACTTTGCGGACGCTTCTCTCTTCAGCCTTGCCCCATGACTCATAAGTATTCCTCTCAAGACACATTTCAACGCCTCCCATTTAATCAGAGGCGATGATGAGTCTGAGACATGGTCAGAGTGAAAGTGAGTAATTGATTTCTTGAGGTCTTGTATACACAGGGTATCTAAGAGCAGAGATTCGTTTAGTCTCCATTAGAAGTGGGGTTTGGCCAAAGAGGGAAGCGTAAATGAGCATTTCACAGGGGCATGATCTGACAGGGTTTGGACATCTATGCGAGTACGTGTGATATTAGGAAGGAGATGGTGTGGGAAGAAAATGTAATCTATACGACTATAGGTGTTTCTTGGGTGGGAATAAAAGGTGTAATCCCTATCCTGGGGATGTAAGGCTCTCCAGGCATCGACTAATTGCAAGGAGTGCAATTTCTTTCTGAGAGCGCTGAGTTTGCGGAATGATAGAGTAGAATGACCAGAAGATGTATCTACCTGAGGGAAAAGAGGTAGATTGAAGTCACCACATAACAGGATCGGTCCCGTTGCAAAGGCTCTCAAAGCTTCAAGCGTGCTCAGAAAGAAGGGAATCTGGTTGTGGTTGGGGGCATACACAGCAGCAATTGTAAGTGGCTGGTTAACTAGCGTGCAATTGGCGAATACATAACGTGCATTAGGGTCTAGTTGGGATGAATTAATCGTGATGGGGAGGGATTTGTGGAAAGCGATTGAAACTCCCTTAGTCCTCGCTTCAGTGTTAACGCTGTGCAACCAGGAAGTGTAATATCTGTTATTTAATTTGGGTAGGTGTCCTTCTTTGAAATGCGTCTCTTGAATCGCTAGGATATGAGTTTTCAGTTTATGTTGGGAATACAGTATTTGGGCCCTTTTTTCCGGTGTATTAAACCCTTGAACATTAAGAGTAGTGATTGTTATGTCAGCTGCCATTGTGTGGTTGTGTAATATGGGTCCACTTACCAGCCATGCCATGAGTCCATAGAATGCTCCGTCCGCTGGGCAGGAGAAGGTGAGAAACACGAATCCTAGGAGGGAAGAAATAAAGAAGAACAGTAAAAAAAAAACAAGAGATGGAGAGGATTAGAAGGAGAAGTATCCATAAGTGAATGGGTACACGGGTACTATAAGAGGAGGCCATAAGGGCCAAAGACCAGAACGGGGCCAGACCGAACGGCTAGCTAGTGTGGGCAACGTGGAAGGTGCGACAGAGACAGGGCACTGTTAAATATGTTAAGTAGTGTAGCAAGTAGAGAATAGCATGTAAGTAGCACTCTGGGCTATCATACTATCTAAAGTAACTCTCCCAAACACTAAGGGGGGAGAGGAAACATGGACTAGGGCTTACAAACAAAAGGTGACCAAAGGGCCACTTAACAACAAAATGGTGGGAGGCAAAAGTCAAACATGGCAGCTAAATGTGGTGGTGTAAGGGGTGAGGGGAATGGTAGTTTTTTAACTAAGGTTGAAGAATACTTAGTGCAAACTGGCAACTATAAGGTGGTTCAGGAACCGTCCTGACTAAGGCCACTGAGCCGATCGCTCACACGGGGGGCCTCAGCTGAGGAAAACCGGTTGACCTCAAAGCGAAGGAGGTGCAGGCATAGCAGTAGTCCTAGGTCTTGCGCTTGTGTTTCTGGGAAAAATGGGCAAGTCCACTGTTGTCATCTCTGATGTCCAGATGCTTTTGGCGATCTGACACTGGGGGTGGCACCGGCTTCCATGGTGGGAATAAGCTGCACCAATCAGGAAGGGGGACATGTGGCAATTTGAATGTCTCTAGGAAGGCAGGGAGATCTTCCGGTCTGCGAAGAACAGCAACGGTGGAGCCATGTCTTGCAGTTAGCGAAAATGGGAATCCCCAGCGGTAGATGATTTTGGCATTTTGAAGCTTATGAAGGAGGGGTTTCAAGTTTGCCCTCAATTTCAGCGTGCAAAGTGAAAGGTCCGGAAAGAGTCTGATGCCAGTCCCATTATAAACCAGATTAGGGAAGTTTCTTGCTTTGGTCATTATTTCATCTTTTAGAAGATAGTGGTGAATTCTGCATATTACATCCCTCGGCTTCTTCGGATCTGGGCTCTTTGCTTTGAGGGCTCTATGTGCCCTGTCTAGCTCTATTGGTGTGTCGGGGGGTCTTTGGAGAATGCCATTGAAGATCTTTTGCAGAGTCCCTGAAAGTTATTGCGATGATACTGATTCCGGCAGGCCTTTGATCCTGATGTTATTTCTCCTGTTCCTGTTATCCAGGTCATCTAGGTGATCAACATCTTGCGCTCGCTGAATGATCAGAGTTTTGGTGGCGTTTTGAAGATCTTGAATTTGAGAAGAAACTGACGATCTGAAATCTTCAAGGCTTTGTACTCGCTCATTTAGTTTAGTGACTTCGGCCTTCACAGGCTTCAGGTCCTGTCTCCAGGCATTTTTTAGGTTGGTAGCCAGGGATAGCATGTCATTTTTGGTTGGGAGCAGGGCCAAGAGGGCCTGCAGTTCTGGGAAGTTTTTCAATGTATTAGCTGCCATTTCAGGAGTTGGTAGATCGGTAGTCACTGCTGGAATTTGAGGTTCGCAGGGCAACATCTGATACGGCTTATTGAGAGCACGCAGACGGTTTGTAGCGGTCTGTGGTGAAGTTGGCGTATCATCAGATGATGAGTGACCAGAGAAGCGTGGGCTAATATGCGAGTGTTTTTTTTGAGTCTTAAATCATTTCTTTTTCGCCGGTGGACTAGCGCCCCAATAATCAGGCGTGTCGCTTTCAGCGGAGGAGTCATTGGGACCTCCATCAGAGTTAGAAATGTCAGAGTCCATAGCAGCAGACCAGTCAGTGATGTCTTGGGCTGGAGGGCCTGGTACTCGTTCTGAGTTTGTATGTAAAAGTACAGTCTCAGCAGGTGGCATAGAAGTAATTGCATATTTCTGATTAGTACTACCCCAGGTGGCTGAGTTTTGAGTCCCTTTGTCAGTGTTTGCAGTCACATTGAGCTCAGTTGTGAGACCTTGCTGGGGAGGCAGTGGTGAAACAGTTAAAGCATGTGTCTGTGAGAGCTGAGTCAGCGTCTCACTGTGCTGCTTCACTGAGCTGTCAGGACGGGAGGAACTTCCTGGTGGAGATCGTGCAGCTTCTGCTGGGGTCAGGCTGGCTGAAAGGTGAGTGGGGTCTGGAGAGGACTTGTTAGAGTCAGGTGTAGCCCCATGTCTTTTGTGAGGAGTAGTTCCAGTTATAGAGGGGCCAGAGGGAGTGTGGGTTGAGGCAGACTTTGAAAGTTGTGTGCCTCGCTGTACAAGCGGGGGAGGGAGAGAGGGAGATGGAGAAGGTACTTGTTTGTTGTTGCTCTCAGCCATCATATTCAGCTGCTTCTTATGCACTGCTTCTGTGTCTGTCCGGGTGCCTGAGCGTGCAGTCACCAGCCCAGCTTGCACACACAGTATTTCCCGCGCTGCGCACAGTGGGTCCGGCTGTGTGGAGTGAGGAGGCCGCACTGTGGATGTCCGAGGCTCAGATGAAGCCGGGCACACTGTGAAGAACTTATTTATGTGCTGGGGACGTTTAGCTGTCACATTTTGAAAGCCTCTATGGTGCCATAACAGCAAAAAAAAACAAAAAAAAAAACACAGGGCATACTATTTTGGAAACTACACCATAATAAGAGGGGTACAGTGAACCTTAACACCACACAGGTGTTTGACGACTTTTCGGTAAATCGGATCTGTGAATGAAAAAATTTTTTTTTCACTAAAATGCAGTTTTTTCCCCAAATTTGCCATTTTTAAAAGAGGTAATAGGAGAAAATGCCACCCAAAAGTTCTAACCCCATTTCTTCTGAGTATGGAAATACTCCATAAACAGTATGGAAATACTCCATTGAGACGTAAAGTGCTTTGAAGCCCCTATGCATTTAGGAAGCCCCTATAAGTGTTTTTTGAAGCCCCTATGCATTTAGGAAGCCCCTATGGTTTCATAACAGCAAAAAAAAAAAACAACAACATATGGCATATTATTTTGGAAATTACACCCCTCAAGGAACGTAACAAGGGGTACAGCGAGTCTTAACACCCCTCAGGTGTTTGACAAATTTCCGTAAAATGTAAAAATGAAAAATTAGATTTTTTTCAACAACATGCTGGTGCTACCCCAATTTTTTTTTTCACAACAAGGGGTGATATGATAAAATCCTCCAAAAATGTTTAACCCCATTTCTCTGCGGGCGAACTACAATGCTCAGAATAGAAGGAGCGCCATTGGGCTTTTGGAGAGAGAATTTGTTTGGAATGGAAGTCGGGGACAATGTGTGTTTACAAAGCCCCCATGCTACCAAAACAATGGACCCCCCCACATGTGACCCTATTTTGGAAACTACACTTACGAAAATGTAATTTTTCTTTTTCACAGACCATTGTCTGTGGGGGAGTTCACTGTTTTGGCACCATAGGAGCTTTGTAAACGCACGTGGCCTTCAGTTCCAGACACTTTCTCCCTCCAAAAGTCCAATGGTGCTCCTTCTCTTCTGAGCCCTGTAGTGCAACAGCAAAGCACTTTACGTCCACATATGGAGTATTTATATACTAGAAGAAATGAGGTTACAAATTTTGGGGGGCTTTTTTCCTATTACCCCTTGTGAAAATGAAATATTTGGGATAACACCAGCATTTTAGTGAAAAAGGAAAAAAATTTCATTTCTACGTCCAACTTTAATGAAAATTCTTCAAACATCTGTGGTGTGTTAAGGCTCACCATACCGCTTGTTACATTCTGTGAGGGGTTTAGTTCCCAAAATGGGGTCACGTGTTTTTTTTTGTGTTTATGTCAGAACTGCTCTAACAATCTGCCACCCCTTTGCAAATCACCTCAAATGTACATAGTGCACTCTCCCTCCTGAGCCATGTTGTGGGTCCGCAGAGCATTTTAGGTCCACATATGGAGTATTTCCGTACTCAGGAGAGATTGCGTCTTTTTTTCCTTTTACCTCTTGTGAAAATGAAAAGTATGTGGCAACACCAGCATGTAAGTGTAAAAATAATGGGTAAAAGGAGAAAAAGCCCAACAAAATTTGTTAGGCAACTTCTCCCGAGTACGGAAATACCCCATATGTGGCCCTAAACTGTTGCCTTGAAATACGACAGGGCTCCAAAGTGAGAGAGCGCCATGCACATTTGTGGCCTAAATTAGGGTTTTGCATAGGGACGGACCCGGATGCAAGAATTACACTTGCCTTCGATACCAAAATTACCCTATGGCAGGGTTTCAAACAGGGTGCCTCCAGCTGTTGTAAAACTCTCAGCATGCCTGGACAGTCAATGGCTGTCCGGCAATAATGGGGGTTGTTGTTTTGCAACAGCTGGAGGCTCCATTTTGGAAGCAGTGCCGTACCAGACGTTTTCATTTTTATTGGGGGGGGGGGGGAGGTAACTGTGCAGGGGTATATGTAATGTTTTACTTTTTTATTTTGTGTAGTGTACTGTAGTGTTTTTAGGGTACGTTCACACGGGCGGGGTTCACAGCGAGTTTCCCGCTGGGAATTTGAGCTGCAGCGGAAATTTTGCTGCATCTCAAACTTGCAGCGAGAAACTAACTGTAACCCCTGTACATGTGAATGTACATTCCCATGGGGGGGCGGGGGCAAACCTCCAGCTGTTGCAAAACTACAGTACAACTCCCGGCATGCCCTTTGGCTGACCGTGCATGCTGGGGGTTTTAGTTATGCAACAACTGGAGGCACACTTGTTGCAAAACACCGAGTTTGCTACTTAACTCAGTGTTTCCCAACCCGTGTGCCTCCAGCTGTTGCAAAACTAGAACTCCCAGCATGCATGGTCTGTCAGTGCATGCTGGGAGTTATAATTTTGCAACAGCTGGAGGCACACGGGTTGGGAAACACGGAGTTAGGAAACAGACAATGTTTCCCAACCAGTGTGCCTCCAGTTGCTGCAAAACTGCAACTCCCAGCATGCTCAGAAAGCCGAAGTGAATGTTGGGCGTTGTAGTTATGCAACAACTGGAAAATAACAGTTTGGAGACCACTGTGTAGTGCTGTCCAAGCTGTAGCCCTCCAGATGTTGTCAAACTACAACTCCCAGAATTCCTGGGCAGTCTCGGCATACTTTGAATTGTAGTTTTGCAAAATCTGGAGCGCTACAGTTTGGACACCACTGTATAGTGGTCTCTAAACTGTGCCCTTCCAGATGTTGCAAAACTACAAATCCCAACATTCCGAGACTGTCTGGGCATGCTGAGTTGTAGTTTTGCAACATCTGGAAGGGTTACAGTTTGGAGACCACTTCACAGTGGTCTCCAAACTGTGGCCCTCCAGATGTTGCAAAACTAGAACTCCCAGCATGCCCAGACAGGCAAAGGCTTTCTGGGAATACTGGGAGTTGTAGTTTTAAAACTCCTAGGAGCAGCAGTGAAGATCACTGGTCCCCCCACATCAACAGCCTCCGCAGCCATTGCCGCCATGTTCCCCACTCTGCCTGGACTTCCAGTGGCGGGCAGAGAGGGGGATTTGCGGGTCAGTTCTTACCGGCCAATCGCAGGGGATAGGAGGAGGTGGCACCCCTGCCACCTCATTCCTATCTTTTAGGATGATTGAGGCTGTCTCTGACAGCTCCGATCATCCCTATTTTTCGGCAATCGGGTCACCAGAGACCCGATCAGCCCGGAATTGCGGTAAATCGCCTATCTGAATTGATTGGCGATTTGGGGGGGTCTCAGGACCCCCCCCCCCCCCCAGGGGTTTGCACGGGGTGCCTGCTGAATGATTTCAGCAGGCATCCTGGTCCGGTCCCCGCCCGGTGTATGGCGGGGACCGGAATTCCCACGGGCGTACAGCTACACCCTGGGTCCTTAAGTCCCAGGACATCAGGGAGTACCTGTATGCCCTGGGTCCTTAAGGGGTTAAAATTGTCCTCTTCTGACCCCTATGGCGATTTTATTTTTTTTATACAAGGCTGTATGAGGGCAATTGTTTTTCACTATGGTCTGTAGTTTTTATCTGTACCATTTTTTTTAACAGGCCTTTTTGATCGCTTTTTATTCAGTTTTTTCTGGAATATGAAATGACAAATCTGCAATTCTGGACATTTGGTATTTTTTTACATTTACTCCGTTGACCGTGTGCTTTTATTAATATTTTATTTTAATAGTTCGAACATTTATGCAGGCAGCCGTACCAAGTATGTTTACGTTTATTTTTGTTTACAATATTTTTTCATTTGAAAATATTAAAAGGAAGGGGGGTGATTTAATATTTTATAAGGGAAGGGGGGTTTATTCACATTTATTACAGCATCATTTTTATTATTACATGCACTCTTTCGATTTTAAACACTGTTTAGTGCTACACCATACCATAGCATTCATCAGTGTTATTGGTGCTTTGCTTATACAGGAGACTGTCTGTTTAGTAAGAATGCGATCTGGCAACACCTTTGGCCATCATGCCAGCTGAACAGGACACCATGATCACACCAGGGAGGTCCAATCATCCCTCCTGAAGTACTGGAACCAGTATTTTAATGATTTTAGACTGCGATTGACTTTGATCTGTGTGATCACCGATGCTCTGTGTTAATGCCCTTTGGCTGATAGCAGCCATTACTCATCATCCATGAAGTGAGCGCAGCTCCTCTGCTCGATTCATTGACTGTTAACGCTACATGATGTAAATTATCATTTTCCCATTTTTACTTAATGTGTTATTTTTGTGTGTAATAGTTTTCTTATGGCCTGTACAATGTCTTTATTCCTCAAGCTGTATACTAGAGGGTTTAACATTGGGACCAAAGTAACAAACGTCATCGAGAGAACTACATCTTGTTCTACAGAATTTGTCAGGTACAAGGACATGGCGGAACCAAAGTACAAAGCAACAATTGTTATATGGGAAGAACAGCTTGAGAACGTCTTCCATCTTCCAGCCGAAGACTTAATTTTCAAGACAGTATAAATGATACAGATATAAGAGGCCAGGATTAAGAAAGCCACTATGACCCCAATTATCATTGCATCTACAATAATGAATATCTTCAAAGAAATGGTATCACCAAAGGAAGCAACACGTAGAGCTTTAAGATCACAGAAGAAATTTTTGACCTCTACTAAACCAATAAATGTCAAGTTATTGACCAAGCAGGTCACAAGGGAGGCGTTCATGGAAGCAACAAACCACGCTGGAAATGCTAGTAATACACAAACCTGTTTACTCATAATAAGAGAGTAATGTAACGGGAAGCAAACTGCTATATAACGGTCAATGGCCATGGCTGTCAACAGAAAACACTCTGTATCAGCAAATACTAGATACAAGTACATCTGAGCTATACAAGCAGCATAAGACATGACATGGTCACCAGTGTGAGATACATAGATCAGATTAGGGAGCGTTGTGGAGACATACAAAATGTCTAATGTGGAGAGATTGCACAGGAAGAAGTACATGGATGTGTGTAACTGGGGCTCCAGACATATCAATGAAATGATGAGAAGGTTCCCACTAAGAATAGTCAGATAAATCAGCAAAACCGCTGTTAGAATAAAAATTCTATCATTCTCAGATATAGAGAAGGCAAAGATGTAGAACATTGGCTCCAAAGTGTCATTGGTCATTTCTCCAAGCATTTTATATCCTGAAAGAAGCAGTGAGTTTGAAAGTTGGTAGGGCTTACAAATTCCCTGGCTGGAAATTAGTTTTCTTTACTTCCCTTTACAGCCATATAAGACACTAAAACAGTGGTCTCCAAACTGTGGACCTCCAAATGTTGCAAAACTACAACTCAGGTAGCATAGTTTCCCCATATTAGGTAGCATAGTTTACCCACATTAGGTAGTATAGTTTTCCCACATTAGGTAGCAGTTTCCCCACCTTAGGTAGCATAGGCCCCCCAACACAAAGGCAGACACACACACAGACACACACACAGAGACACACACATAGACCCACTTACCTGGCCTGCGCAGCGCAGCGCTTATCCTCTCCGGTGGCCTGACGATTGACATCCTCCTGCGCGGGTCTGCGGAGGTATGTCACTTGTGTGACGTCCCCCAGTCAGACCCGTGTCAGCCAGCTGCAGATTCCCTGTCTAAAGTGCCCGCTGCGCTATTATGCACTGAGGCCGCTTTAGAACAGTGAGCAGAGGCGGCCCAGTGGCAGGGCCAACCCTTCCAAGAGCCTACTAGGCACAAAAAAAGGGGGGGAAGCAAAGTGTTGCTCCTGAAAAGTGCCACCCTGGACCAATGGTCCCACCAGGTCCCATGGTAGGGCTGGCCCTGGAAAGGCTCACACGCTGGGCCCCCAGTGCAGCTGAACTGGCTGCACCGGCGATATATACACCCCTGCCACCATTCATGTAATGCATCGGTGAGTATGGGCCACAAGACGTTCATCTTAAATAGAAAATGGCATGGTAATATGAGAAGATAACTCTAGGGGAAGCTCCATAAGGTAATTGCAGAAGTGTAGAAACACATGGTCATCATGTAAATGCATGGTCATGCTTGTAATAAATGGAAGACCTTGGTATGCCAGAGAGGTCCTGGGTGAGGGCACACTTAGACATTAAACAGTTTACATTGATGTGGTCTGAAATGGCAGGAGGTACTCAACCCCAAGTGCAATTGTGCACCTACGCTGGGATGAAGGTCCTGCAGTTGTGGTCCATTGCTATGGGCGATCCCCAGCATAATATGCATACAATGGCGGATGCCTGCAGATGGTCACAAGTACCACAATGACATCCTACACCAGATAAATGTGTGGATGCGTAACACTCATAATTTAAACAAACAGCTACATTGACATGGTCTGAAATGGCAGGAGGTACTCAACCCCAAGTGCAGGGCATTACTATAATGTCCAACCGGCCAGCACACATGGGATCCTGTTCACTAAAGACCCGCTCTGACCATTAAAGAGTACCTGTTATTAAACATGTTTTCTTTCCTTCCCTAATGATTACCCCCCCCCCCCCCCATTCCTAATGTTAAGCCCCACCCCTGCCTTTATTTTTATTTTTTTGTAGATTTCATTTTTTAGCATTTGTCTTCAGCTCACTCAAAGTGAATTCCAGCATTCTGAAAAGGGCGTTCTCCAGCAGGCACGATGTGATCTAAAGCCCTGCCGGGGTTCCCTTCACCCCTCTCTATTCTAGTGTGAGCGCAGCTTAGACAGTCATGTGTTCTCCCGGTACTGTATTGCATACTGTACCTAGTGTGGTGGTCCCCAAAGTCAGAGTTGCTACGTTCAGATGGTGTCCCCCAGGTGGGACGACCCCTGGTGGCCTCTTTGTTTTCTAGTGCTGGAGTGTTAATATGTATATATTTAATAATGTGTATATTTAATATAAGGTATATTAGAGTACTTACCATGTTAGCGTCGCAGGACCTTCGGTCATGTGACTATGTTAATTCCTCTATGGTATGTTAGAGGACCTTTGGAGGTCCTTGGGTCACATGTTACCCATAACCCTTTGTAATGGTGATTGACAGAAGTATTGGACCAATTAACTCTAGTCCAGCCCCTGCCCATATAAGGGAGCTGTAGCCAATTATCACTCTCTTGGGTTGCTGTTCTTGTGGATGCCGTACTAGCAGGACGGATCTGCGCAACTGTCAAAGACACGCTAGGCCAGAAAACCTACCAGCCTCAGCTAAACTAAACCGTGAGTTCTAAAATAATCCCCACTAAAGCTAGCGTGACTACTGGAATGCAACTAAATCCCCTAAATCCAGTGGAACAGCGCATATCATCCTAAAGACTCTAAATTGCTTAAGGTCCCAACCTTTGTCAATCTCCAAGAGAATTTGCTTGTATAGAGACTGTTCCGGTTATGAAGTTTGCATAAAATCTTCAGTAAAGTTACAACTGTTTTCAGCAAACTCTCCGGTTGTGGACATTCAATTATTCTCTACCTCCCTATCGCTCTTGGGAAGGGTGGCGGTAGGACAAGCATTACAGAGGAGCCCTCACCCTGGCGTCACGAATAGCAAGGGTTAACCAGACATCCTTTAGTCACCGCACAGCTATACCCCATATACCCTACTCCTCCAGGCTATCACAGTCACGACAGTCACAAGCACAACAGGCTGCTCCTCAATCCCCTCCTTTCTGCATGGGTAATACAGAAAGGAGGGAGATTGGAGCGTACCTGCCATGCTGCCGCACAAAGCGCTCTCTCTCACCTGCTTGATAGACAGGGCTTTGAGCGAGCACTGTGCAGAGCTAAGGTCCTGACTGCATTTCCTAATTTTGTTCTCTTGCCAGCAGAAGACCAAACCTGCAGTGCGAGGAGACAAGGAATGCGGGCAAGACCCTAGTGGCCGAAATTTCATGGCCAAAGAAAACATATTTATTTTCTAAAACAGAAATACATTAGAAAGTTTATTAAAATCACCAGAGGAATAAAATATCCAAAATTAATTTGAATGACAGTGTATGTCTTTCGGGTACTCCCGCGATCTCCCTGCTTCACCCGGCATTCAGTTAGAGAGTCGGGTGCAGCGCTGGAGGCTTGTGATATCACAATCATTCCCCGCTCGTAATGTCACAGCCACGCCCCCTCCATGCAAGTCTACGGGAGGGGGCGTGACAGCCGCCACGCCCCCTTCCATAGACTTGAGTTGAGGGGCGTGGCAATGACATCACCAGCAGGGCGTGGCTGTGACGTCATGAGCCCCCGCAACGCCAGTCATCCGGCACGGAGCGAAGTTTGCTCCGTGCACCAGGTGTCTGGGGTGCCACAGCTGAGATCGTGGAGGTTCCCAGCGACGGGACCCTTGCGATCCGAAATTTTGTCCCTTATCCTTTGGATATGGGATAAGATGTCTAGGGGGCGGCATACCCCTTTAAGTACGCACACCCCCATCCGAGTACAGTGCACACATGCCACACATTGTATTGCTGTTCCTTCCTACCTGATGGAGTAGGTAGTCCATCAGTTGTAAAGAGTGATATCAGTTCCAAAAAATCTCCGGAACCGGGGGAAGGGATGGTGCAATGATTACCATACTATAAACAGGTATGTGGTCCACTCCCACTCACCTGTCTTCATATGCCACTATCTCAGTTTTTACAGGAGACCACAGGTTTTCTTTAAGTTACCAGGGAACTGGCAAATGTCCTGTGTCTTGCTCTTCTTTATAATGGCAAATCAGGTATTAGCAGTTAGAATATGAGTTGCATTACCTTTGTAGGTATAGTCAGAGTATTGTGTTTCACTAGGAACACTTTTTTTATGGCATCATGCAGGGCAATAGTTATCAGGAGCTTGGTTATAAGAAATCATTTGGTGTGGTATATGAGTAAACATGTTGGCCAATGTCTATGACCAGTGTCTATGTCAACCTCTCTGGATCTGGAGAAAGTAAATCTAATTGTTGCTTTTATTATTATACTGTAAAACTGACACCACAATGCAAAAAAACATAATGGACCAGTTAGGTTCCAAAAGGGTATATGTGATATATTCTATGATGGCTCAAACATAACAGAAGGTTCCACTACGCCAGATGTAGCAATACATCATGAAAGTCTGCAAGCAAATAAAAAATGAAATAAATGAAAAGAAACAATGGCCCTCATTTACTATTCTAAACCCGACCTCTTTTGTCGGGTTTTTCTGGCGCATCTTTGTCTGCGCCATGTCGCAGACATCGTGCGCCAGTCTGCGACACTATGCGACATTTTTTCCCGACGGACCCGATGTGGATTCTCCCAAACCCGAAAAAGGGGCGTTTCCCGACATTTCTGAGCTTTCCCACGTATTTATTAAGGTTTCCAACCCGAATTTGTTGAATTGTTGTGGATTTTTTCCCGACAGCTCAGAGGAGTTGGAAACCAAAACCAACAAAACCCACGTGCGACAAACAGGATGCGACATAATAATAAATACCAGGGGAAAAAAGCAATCGGGTAAGAAAGCAAGATAGACTTACAACCCGATTTTCTTAGTAAATGAGGGCCAATGTGTCCTCTACTTGGTACAGGGGTTGTTTTACCATGGTCATTCACAGGATTCACCAAAAGCACACAAAGTTCCATACTGACCCTCAATAAAATTTTTATCTCAAGCAAGGTCCCATAGTTTTGACTAAAGCTGGGGTAGATGTATAAAAGTGGATTCCAGTTCAGCAAGATTGAAGTTAAAAAGTAAGCCATGATTAAAGGGGTATTCCGGCTTTATACATCTTATCTCCTATCCAAAGGATAGGGGATAAGATGTATGATCGCATGGGCATTCAGTGCCAGGGGCTGCATCGAGATGGCGGGGGTCCTCAGCAGCAGGACCCCTGCGATCATACATCTCATGGTCTATCCTTTGAGTAGGAGAGAAGATGTATAAAGCCAGAATACCCCTTTAAGATTGTGTGTTAGTGGCTGAAAAGCATTGGTTCTATTCACGTTGTGGATTTACCACTGTATCTATCTATATTTGTCAAATGAAAAAAAGCTTATTTTTTACCTTCAATCTCGCTGGATTAGAATCAACTTTTATGCATCATTTCTAGGATATGCCCTGAAGTCTAATAAGTGGTGAGCAAACTGGTGGGAGGCCCACTCTTTGCTAGCAGCATCGGCGTTGCTTTATTCTTCCCACTATTCGGTCGGCTCCACTTAGATATCTCCAGAGTCTGCTATAGTTGGACTATTCCAACATGTGCACACAGATGAAAAAAGTCCACAACGCTGAACCCCAGCTTTCTCCAAAGTGTGGCCAGGGCAAGAGGGTCCTGTCTTAACGCTCCCATTGATTTCGGTGGGAGATACAGAGCAAGATCACATGAAAAGAAGGGACATGCCACAGCTTTCCCTTCCAGTTCACCATCTGCCATTGGAATCAAGTGAAACCACGTTTCCACATTAAAAAAAAAATGTACAATTATTGTTCGTGGGAACATGCCCTTATAGTCAATGATCGACTATACGGCCTCCATAGAAAAATAAAGAGAACCTGTCATCAGAAAAAAAAATGTTAATAAACCAACAGGAAAACATAATTCCTCTGATAATACTGTACCCAGCCATGTCCTGAAGAGCTCATCCCAATCCCTCAATGTTCTGAAAATAAACTTTTAGGGTCTGTTCACATGCTTTTAGCAGGTTTTCTGCTATGGAAAGTTTAACCCCTTAACGACACAGGACGTATAATTATATCCTGTGTCGGCTCCTATTATGTGAAACAGTGAAATCGTGGCATCCTGAACAGCTGAGAGGACAGCGGGAGTCTTCTTACTTTTCTCCCGGCTGTCCGATCGGCGCTTGATTGCTCGAAGCCTGAAATCCAGGCTTGAGCAATCGAGCACAGATTATAATGGCATAGCATTGATCAGTGTATTCAATCATTGTAATGCATGTTATAGTCCCCTATGGGGGCTATACCATTGCAAAAAAATAGTTAATAAATGTGATTTAACCCCTTCCTTAATAAAAGTTTGAATCATCCCCCTTTTCCCATTTTAAAAAAAACTATGTAAATAAAAATAAACATGTGGTATCGCCGCTTGCGTAAATGTCCGAACTATAAAAATTTGACCACATGTTAAATGACGTGCCCATAAAAAAAAATTCCAAACTCCAAATTTTTGGTCACATTTTATACCATAAAAAAATTATAAAAAGCGATTAAAAAGTCCAATCAAAATAAAAATGGTACCGATAAAAACTTCACATCACAGTGCAAAAAATGAGCCCTCATACTGCCCTGTATGCAGAAAAATATAAAAGTTATAGGGGTCAGAAAAGGACATTTTTAAACATAATTTCCGTGCATGTAGTTATGATTTTTTTTCTGAAGTAATACAAAATCATACCTATATAAGTAGGGTTTTCATTTTCTAAACATTGCGGGATTGGGATGAGCTCTCAGGGGCATGGTTGGGCGCAGTAGTATAAGAGGCATTATGTCCTTCTGATGGTTTAATAAAAATGTTTCAAGTGACAGGTTCCCTAAAGGAAGAGCTATCAGGAGATGAAGAGGCAGTGATAGTGCTTTATGAATGTCACTGCTATTTTGTTCTACTGACACAATGGTCAAAAGATGTCTATCATGACCCCAATTATTTACATTTTCCTCTATTTGCAAAAGAAAAATACATTTCTGGTGGCACAATACGGGATGGTGTTTCCCCGTACCCTTCTCCTGTCCTGTCAGGCAGAGTCCCTCTATGTCCTCAGGGCCCCCTGCAGTGTTATCCCCTATGTACATATGTTATCCCTTATAAAGTGCAATGTACCTTTAAATATTTTACCATGTGATTGTTACCCAGGAGGCACTAGTGACCAGGTGACCCCCCCCCCCCCAAGTGACCTATGGGCTCCTTGCAAAGCCCCCCTATATAACCAGGGGAGGGGCTGCAATAGCTCTTAGTTCCTGAGGTCCAGTGCAGTCAAGTAGTCTCAGTGTGTGTATCCGGAGCATTGGAGGCCTCAAGCCTAAAGTCTGCAGCCAGTCACAGTGGCCTGCACCAAAGTCTGTCTAACTACTGCAAGTCCCAGCAAGCCTGTGAGGTCCCCCTGTGTCACTGGTCACCTCCTTGGGATATTGGCTGTACTGCATAGACTGTGTCCTCTGTCTACCCTCAGTAAAGCAGCCATTTGTTCATAACTTGGCATCGGTGACTTCATTGCCCCTGTGCCTAACTCAAGACCAGCGGTGTTACCTTCAGGTGGTTAAGGCCAAACCATGCCCTGGCGTCACGACAAGAAGGGGTTAATAACATCTGCCCCTTGGGTTACAACATCTACCCTGCACCTCACACCTCGACGCCACACATTTTTCTGCAATATAATCTATAAATGTAATACACCTACTACTCAGATCCAGCATGCTGTGTGTTATAATGTCTTCTTCTACCGAGCCGCCAGCGTCTTTCTATCGGGATGACCAAAATAACTGTACATGTTATAGACACCATATCCGTCACAGATAGTGGAAGTTTCAGTATATTCCATGATTTTGGCTCATGCATGATTCGTGCCAGTGCGGCTCAGTTGTCATGGCCGACTCAGTAAAGTGGGTAAAATCCAAAATTACTCTGCATAGGTAAAAAATACTTTGTCAGCAATTCTTGCTCAATAAGTCTGTTCAAATGCAAGAGCTCAAGAATTAAAAAGGTATCCATGATCAGAAAAATATATCTGCTTTCTTATAAGAACAGCACCGCCCCTGTCTTCAGGTTGTGCATGGTATTACAACCCTGCTTCATTCACTTCAATGGACCATTGACACTGACATCATACTAAGCCACACTAATATGACTCCACCCCACCAAACATCGTAATAGCCATTTCCAATTCCTCTCCAACTAAGGATAAGATCACACGGCTGTTGTGCTCCGGTCCCTTAAGGGAGCTGTTCGGCACATTAAACGGCCTGACCAAAACTGACACCACTGGGTCCTGAGAGATCCCATTGACTTGAATGAGGTTAGTCAGGTGTTCAGCATTTTACAGGGGTTGAGCAGAGAGAAAAAAAAATAGGCCAGGCTGTATTTTTTTTCTCCACTCAACTCCCTTCCTTCTGACAATGGAGTTCCCTTTACCGGAGGATGCCAGCAGTGTGAACAAGCCCTAAGAAGTAATCCTTATCCCCATCTAAACTACCCTGATGTCCATTTGAAGACAAGTTCCATTAAAATTCCAATTAATTTTTTTTTTGCCTTACATGAATAGATGACAATGAATGAAATTATGTATATGATCTACAATAAAATTGATCACCATATGGAAAAATTTTAAATACAACTGAATTGCAAAACAAGAGTAACCCAAGAAATAGGAAAGAGTTGTTTTCTTGTTTCTAATGTCTTTCTTTTAGTGCTTTTTTTGCAGGGTCTATTTTACAATGATCGGAATTTCAATGTCCTATAAAGATATTTTAAGCAAGACTATATACAATAGAGAGTATTTTGCATAAATTTGATCATTCATGAAAATTTTACTTATAGATGATTAAGCAAAGTTCCTTTAAAGCTCCTATTACCTTAATATAAAATGGAGTATAAAACAGCAACACACACAGTTCAAAAGGTAATATATAAGTATACACTGTACAGCAAAATACAACAGTGTGCATATTATATAATGTATGTTCTTCCTTTAAATGCTGATATAAGGATTCACTGGCAATTTGTTTTCTTTTTATGCTTTTTTTTTTTTTTAAGCACCTGGGACTTTATCTCATGTGAATTATTATGATAATTTTAGTTATGCCTTTGGCTTGGAATATTGATTAAAGAACAAAAATAAAATAAAATTAATTAATTAATTAATTAATAAAAAAAAAAAGAAACAGTAAACATTACCAATGTAATTGATGCATTTTGTTGTGTCATCCTTACTAAGGATGTGTTCACACATTCAGGTTTTTAAGTGCAATTACTGTATGAATATTAAGCCGGATCATAAATGAAGGACATGTATAGAGGAAAGACTGAGGCTTCTTCTATTTTATAATCCATTTCTAACTTTGCATTCAATAATTACAATTAAAGGAGAAGTCTCACTTCCAAAATTTGGAAAAACGTATCCCCTATTTCCTTATCTGCAGGATCCCAGGGGGTCTGACTGCTGAGACCCCCCGCAATCTGCTGTACGGACCTCTGCTCCCCCTGGAATCAGCGTATCACGAGAGTAACTCTCCCATAGAGATATATGGAGGGGGCGTGGTGGCTACCTCTTCGGGCAGGGGTCATGACACGCTGCTCCCAGGGAGGGCAGAGGGCCCGCACAAGAGATCGTGGGGGTTCCAGTGGTCGGACCTCCCACGGTCTAAAACGTATTCCCTATCCTGCTGATAGGGGATACGTTTTTCAGTATTTTGGAGGATGAGATTTCTCCTTTAAAAACATGAAACTTAAGAAAAAAGAAAATATAATACAGACAGGTATTCATATCTAAAGATGAGCAAATCAATTCTAATAATTCTAATTTAAATTGAATTTTAGGGGATTTGTTTCAGGCAATTTGCACCAGGATCAGGTACTTTTCTTAGAGACAGGAGTCCCTGCTACTGTTCGTATGGAGTGGCAAGATATTCACTGCATGCCTGGTTATTCAGTGTACAAGAGGAGAGCAAACACAACAAGAACGTGGTCTCAAATGTCAGGAAGTGCTCGAGCCCAAATGCTGGTGTGCATTTATAGGGAATAGCAAGTCCTGCACTTGTGGTCCGTTGCTATGGGCAATCCCCAGCAAAAAATGCATACAATGGAGGATGTCTGCAACCACAAGGACCAACATATATCATCCTTACCCGATGAATGGGTGTGTGGATGTAAACATAGAGAAGTACAGAAACACAACATAAACATAAATGCGCTGGTGTGGTGGATGTAACAATGACATTAGCTAACCCTCAAAACTGATGTAAAATTGAGACATTAGCCAGTATATCCTTATATGAAGGACATACCTGAGCCCGCATACCACGCCAAGGTTTCTCAAGTGATGCGTTTAGATGCACCTGTGAGGCCGGCAACTCATCAGCCTACTAAGGTGGGGCTTATAGCCTGTGTCAAGATTCGGCAGGCTGGGGGTGGATCCTCTGTGTCAGAGAGGGATTGGCGTGGACCGTGTCGGTGGACCGGTTCTAAGTTGCTACTGGTTTTCACCAGAGCCCGCCGCAAAGCAGGATGGTCTTGCAGCGGCGGTAGCAACCAGGTCGTATCCACCGGCAACGGCTCAATGTTGGTCCTTGTGGTTGGTTGCAGACATCCTCCATTGTATGCATTTTTTTCTGGGGATTGCCCATAGCAACGGACCACAAGTGCAGGACTTGCTATTCCCTATAAATGCACACCAGCATTTGGGCTTGATCACTTCCTGACATTTGAGACCACGTTCTTGTTGTGTTTGTCTTGTATTAATATACCAATGCGCCTTTATTATCATGTATAGGTAGCATTTAGATGCACCTGTGAGGCCGGCAACTCATCAGCCTACTTAGGTGGGGCTTATAGCCTGCTTCCTCCCTCCCATTGTTTGTGTGACCACACACTGGAGTTGACACTGGGAGCAGTCTGTAAGTCGGACCAAAAGCTTTTGTAATTGCGCATTTGCCCCTGTTTTCTTGCTTATCATGCACAGGTAGGTTTAGGTCAGGTCCCGCATCACTTGAGAAACCTTGGCGTGGTATGCGGGCTCAGGTATGTCCTTCATATAAGGATATACTGGCTAATGTCTCAATTTTACATCAGTTTTGAGGGTTAGCTAATGTCATTGTTACATCCACCACACCAGTGCATTTATGTTTATGTTGTGTTTCTATACAAGAGGAGAGGCTCCTAACTTTTGACTATAATCCCTGCGCATGTATGGATGGGAATCAGCCATCAAATCCTAATTAAATCCAACAGCAAATTCAAGCAATTCAATTGAGTGAATCTCTATTGATGAATTAAAGTGAATCTGTCACGTAAGATAAACGTATTAAACTGCACAAAGTATGTAATAGGGCTTAAAGGGGCACTGAAATGGAAAAAATAATTTTTTCATCAATTGGCACCAGAAAGTTAAACAGATTTGTAAATTACTTCTATTAAAAAATCTTAATCCTTCCAGTACTTATTAGGTGCTGAATACTACAGAGGAAATTCTTTTCTTTTTGGAACACAGAGCTCTCTGCTGACACCTCTGTCCATTTTAGGAACTGTCCAGAATAGGAGAAAATCCCCATAGAAAACATATGCTGCTCTGGGCAGTTCCTAAAATGGACAGAGATGTCAGCAGAGAGCACTGTGGTCATGATGTCAGCAGAGAGCGTTGTGTTCCAAAAATAAAATAATTTCCTCTGTAGTATTCAGCAGCTAATAAGTACAGAATTTTTTTTATAGAGGTAACTAACAAATCTGTTTAACTTTCTGGCACCAGTTGATTTAAAAAACTCCTTTATTCCTTTAAAGGGGTACTCCACTGGAAAACATTTTTTTTTTTTATCAACTGGTGCCAGAAAGTTAAATAGATTTGTAAATTACTTTTATATAAAAATTTTTAACAAGTCTAATCCAGCCATACCTGAGTTCCTTTTGTAGAGTGTGTTATCTACTTTGTGTGGCTCAGGGTCCGCGATGCCTGTTTGTTGCTCAACAGCGTGATGTAAGTGGAAAGAGGCAGTGAGGCCCTGAAGTATAGCGGCCCCACCATTCCAACGTTTCAGATGACTCCTGGCTAGTTGACAAAGCAATATTTATGGAGATCACACACCCTACAATACCAACAAAGTTATGCCTAGATTAGACCTGTTAAAGGGGTGCTCCATTGCTAGACATCTTACCCTTTATCCAAAGGATAGGGTGTAAGATGTCTGATTGCAGGCGTCCGGCTGCTGTGACATCACGCCTCCTCCATTCATGTCCATGGGAGGGGGGCGTGACAGCAGTGACGCCCCCTCCCATAGACATGAATGGAGGGAGTGTGGTGTGATGTCACTAGGGGGCATGGCATGATGTCACAATCACGGCCTCCCAAACCCAGCATTCTGAAAATAATGTTCAGAACGCCGGGTGTCTGCACGGAGATCCCAGGGGGGCCTGCAAATTGTGGAGGAGAAATTTTAGATCATTCCTCCAATGCATAAATATGTCTGGGATTCCTTGTGTGTACGGCCCCTTTCAGGTCATGTCACAGCATTAACCATGAAATAAAAATTCTGATATGTGTCCGAAAATGTATGAATAAATTGACATTGGGGATTTGTCATTCTCTTTGTAAAAGAGGTGTGTGCTCATTGGTTATTGAAACAATCAATAAGAGCCTTGTTCAGCCTGATAATGGAAGCGCTCAATAGGTAATGTAGCCCCTGTGCTGCTGAATCCATGCCCGCAGCTAGGGCCGCAATACCAGCCCTAACCCATTATTACTGGGGCTGGCATGAGGGTGCAGGAATGCAGGGTGTGGTAACACCATACAGGTAAGATGATTAAAGAGAAACAAAAGGCACAATTTTGTCTCTTAAAGTGTTCCTTTTTTTGTTTTTACAAATTAGTTTGTATCTGGGTACTGAGATTTCTGCCAATTGCCAGAGGGAAGTACTCAGATTAACACTTTCTATTCATGGCATCTCTTTACTGCAGAACACTGGCTTCATAGACTTTCTATAGAGTCTGTCTCCTCGCTGGAGGAGGCGGTGGGGAGAACAAGCTCTCAGCTGAAATCTTCTTGCTGAAATCTTCTTCTTCTTATAATGTAGTCCTGCCACCTCTACTTTTTTTTGGTCGCACTTGGGTATGATCATAAAGCAAGATGGATTTTCCCCATACACCTTCAATAGATGAACATTCATTTAGCCACTGGCTATTTTTTTTGATCACTTTATACACATGACCATTATGCAATGTGAATGAGGTGAGGGGAGGTAAACAGCTGCCAGACAGCTCTGGCAACCACTTATCTTTTGCACAATGAATTGATAAGGCAGTTGGAATCCAACATTTCCAACCCTACTCGCCAAAACACACAGTTATGGCCGTAAATGTTGGCATCCCTGAAATTTTTCTAGAAAATGAAGTATTTTTCAGAGAAAAGGATTTCAGTAACACAGGTTTATTCCCTTTGTGTATATTGGAACTAAACCAAAAAAGGGAAGGAAAAAAGCAAATTGGACATAATGCCACGCCAAACTCCAAAAATGGACTGGACAAAATTATTGGCACCCTTAACTTAATATTTGGTTGCACACACTTTGGAAAAAATAACTGAAATCAATCACTTCCTATAACCATCAATAGGCTTCTTACACCTCTCAGCCGGATGTTGGACCACTCCTCCTTTGCAAACTGCTCCAGGTCTCTCTTATTGGAAGGCTCCTTTTCCCAACAGCAATTTTAAGGTCTCTCTCAGGTGTTCAATGGGATTTAGATCTGGACTCATTGCTGGCCACTTCAGAACTCTCCAGCGCTTTGTTGCCATCCATTTCTGGGGGCTTTTTGACGTATGTTTGGGGTCATTGTCCTGCTGGAAGACCCAAGATCTCGGATACAAACCCAGCTTTCTGACACTGGGCTGTACAGTGCGACCCAAAATCCATTGGTAATCCTCAGATTTCATGATGCCTTGTACACATTCAAGGCACCCAGTGCCAGAGGCAGAAAAACAACCCCAAAACATCATTGAACCTCCACTATATTTTACTGTAGGTACTGTGTTCTTTTCTTTTTAGGCCTCATTCCATTTTCGGTAAACAGTAGAATGATGTGCTTTACCAAAAAGCTCTATCTTGGTCTTATCTGTCCACAAGACGTTTTCCCATAAGGATTTTGGCTAACTCAAGTTAATTTTGGCAAAATGTAGTCTTGCTTTTTTATGTCTCTGTGTCAGCAGTGGGGTCCTCCTGGGTCTCTTGCCATAGTGTTTCATTTCATTTAAATGTCGACAGATGGTTCACGCTGACACTGATGCTCCCTGAGCCAGCGGCACAGCTTGAATATCTTTGGAATTTGTTTGGGGCTGCTTATCCACCATCCAGACTATCCTGCATTGACATAATTTTTTCTCTTTTATCCACGCCCAGGGAGATTAGCTACAATGCCATGGGTTGCAAACTTCTTTATAATGTTGCGCACTGTGGACAAAGGCAAATCTAGATCTCTGGAGATGGACTTGTAACCTTGAGATTGTTGATATTTTTCCACAATTTTGATTCTCAAGTCCTCAGACAGTTCTCTTCTCCTCTTTCTGTTGTCCATGCTTTGTGTGGCACACACAGGCACACAATGCAAAGACTAAGTGAACTTCTCTCCTTTTTATCTGCTTTAAGGTGTGATTTTTTATATTGCTACACGTGTAACTTGCCCCAGGTGAGTTTAAAGGAGCATCACATGCTTGAAACAATCTTATTTTTCCACAATTTTGAAAGGGTGCCAACTATTTTGTCCAGACGATTTTTGGAGTTTGGTGTAACATTATGTCCAATTTGCTTTTTTTCTCCCTTTTTTGGTTTAGTTCCAATACACCCAAAGGGAATAAACATGTGTATAGCAAAACATGTGTTACTGTAATCCTTTTCTGTGAGAAATACTTCATTTTCTAGAAAAATTTCAGGGATGCCATCATTTACAGCCATGACACGTTAGAAGGTCAATCAGTCCTAGGGGCGGAGCCTGACCGCTAAGCTGGATGGCCGCATAACCATGCTGTTCTCCACAGCCACAGCTCACACTGGCCTCTAATGACCTAACGGCCTCAAACACTAACCCTGTTGAAGCACTCCCACAAATCCAATCAATATTAGACCAATATGGGTCCTTATCAAACTTTAAGGTTCATTACACAAAGTCAGAAATTCTTAATGTATCCGTAGCAGTTCTCCTAGCAGAACTGAAACGACACTCCCCATATAAGTGGCCATCCCATAGTATTACTTATTTAGGTGTCTCCCTGCCATCCTCTTTAGACCAGTTGTTTACATTGAACTACGTCCCATTACTTCAAAAGATGAAAGCACACCTCACTGAATACAAACTACCTCTACTATCCTGGCTGGGTAGAAAGAACATGCTCCAAACATATATAGAGCCATTGATCCTATACCTCTTCCAGATTTTTCCAATTGCTTTGCCCTCTAAGTACCTTCTTCAGTGGAGACAGTTATTCACCTCCTTTTTGTGGGCTGCTCGCAAACCACGCCTTCCACTACGCACATACATAGATGGATTGAGATGGCCTCTGGGTCTAGCCTTCTTCATGGTGCTGATCTAGAGTAGTGTTGAGCTTGAATATTTGAAATGCTAATTTTTACAGTGAATATCGGCACTTAGCAATTTCGCGAATATTTGCACTATAGCGATATATGTTCGTGATGACGAATATTCGATTTGTTTTCACAGTACACATCACAATGATCATCCCTCCCTGCTTCCAGATTGTGGTCCAAAGAAGGCTGCAGTATTATTTACTGTGTGAGTCGGTGTGGAGCGCGAATATTTCATATATGCAAATATTCGCTAATATCAACACTTCCAGAGGACACTGATCCCTCCCTTCTTTTAGCTTGTGAGAAGGATGAAAATACAGTTGTCAGAGGTTAGCAACATCCCTAGCAACCAATAGGAAAGTTGCCCACAGATAGTAAGTTGAAAGATATAATCGCGCATGCGGAAATGCGAAATTCGCGAACATAGGATGAATATTTGTCCATATATTCACAAAATATTGTGAATTTGAATATGGCCTATGCCGTTCATCATAAATCTAGAGCTATCTCAATTATGCTCCAATTTGGCTTCCAGTATATAAATGCTCTCAGGCTTCCGACAAGGGACATCCATGCCCAGATCATTATTGAAAGGCACTTTAGTGGTTAAAAAGGCATATGATGAGGGGGCAAAGACTGACATTAGGAGCACCAAATGGATCTCTCCGCTATTGCCGAGCTCTCTTATCCCACATGTCCTGTCTTGTATATCTTCCTCAGTAGATGTCTGGTCAAAACTAGATCATGTCCCTATTAAAACTTTGTCCTAATGGAGAACCGCCAACCTCAGACATCCTATCTAATCTAGTGCCCAATTTTAGCCCTAATTTTCTCCACACGCACATATTGCAAACTACATGTAGGTCATTACTAAAGATGTCATTGGTACAGACCCCTCATGGATCGATAGGCTACTGTTAACCTCAAGCTGCAGGAAAATCATTTAAATTAGTCTCCAGATGGTTTAGGACACCTGAACTCCTGCATAACTGGGGTCTAGAACCAAATAGTGATTGTTGGATAGGTTGTAATCAGGTTGGCTCCTTGTCGCACATTTGGTGATATTGCCCTATGATTACGATTTACTAGTTAGAAATTGGTAAACACCTCTCTGGCATTTTTCAGACTACTGTGCCTCTTAAGTGCAGCTCAAACAGGTGGGTGGCGAATACAAGATTGTGGGGGTCCCTGCGGTGAGACATCTTATCCCCTATCCTTTGGATAGGGGATAAGATGTCTCAGGGCCGGAGTACCCCTTTAATGCCTTAATGCCCTTGTGCCATTATTTCTCTCCCCCCACCCATCCCCCTGAGATAATTAAATAGATAGATATATAGATACACATCCCTCCCTCCCATACACTTTGTTTTTCCTTTTTTTGTTTACATTACCCGGTACCGCTCTGAGTCCTGTTCCCACAGTCCCGTTCGGCACCACACAGAGGGGTGACGTCCTTCTGCGCTGTGTGGTACCTCCGTGCGATGTCACATGTCTCCCCAGCAACCACGCAGCAGCCGTAAATTAGCCAAGGACCAAGCTGCGGCCGCGATACTTTACTGAGAGCTGCCGTGGCCATTCCCCACAATGCGCTAAAAAAATACTGGCCAATGCATGGCCAGTATTTGTCAGCGCATCAGCTTACCCCTGAACAACCAGTGGCATACCCCTAGGGGTACACATACCACCGGTTGAGAATCCCTATTTTACACCACAATTGGTCCTGTGGATTAGTGCAGAAAGATTTTTCGCTCAGTGGCAAACTTTTATTGGCCCACTAATTGGCAACAGTAAAATCCTTGATACCCGTACATTGGCGTAAGCCAGAGCGCCCATCATTACAGGGATGAATTAACAAAGTTTCCTTGATCTGCAGATTGGAAGAACTTTCTAGTTGGAGTAACCGCTCCTATAACGCTTGTTTCAAAACCTGGTTTCCGTGGCTATCCTATAAGGAAAAGACATTATGCCATCTACTTCCTTAGTCTAGTCCACATCATAACCATAACTATACCAACTGTTTACCATTGTCCGTAACTTGGCATTGGAGTCTTTATTGCCCCCATGCCTAGCCCAGGATCCAGCGGTATACCTTTGGGTGGTTAGAAACATAGAATGTGTCTGAGGATAAGAACCATTTGGCCCATCTAGTCTGCCCAATAATCTGAATTCTATCAATCGTTCCTGGCCCTATCTTATATGAAGGATAGCCTTATACCTATCTCTACCTTATATGAAGGATAGCCTTATACCTTTCTCTATCTTATATGAAGGATAGCCTTATGCTTACATGTTACATACATACATACATGTTTAAACTACTTCACTGTATTTGCAGTGACCACTTCTGCAGGAAGGCTATTCCATGATGCATCCACTACTCTCTCAGTAAAGTAATACTTCCTGATATTACTGCAGAAACCTTTTCCCCTCTAATTTAAAACTATGTCCTCTTGTGGTAGTTTGGCTAAACCATGCCCTGGCATCATGAATACAAGGGGTTAATGCTATCTTCCCTGAGGGTAACAACATCTGCCCTGCACCACACACCCCGCCACCACACTATGAGGGATTGATTACATCAACCCCTCTGGGGATCAGCAAAGTGATATATAAAGACTGGAGATGTGCTCTGCGACAGTGCATCTGGATCATCTAGGGCACAGATCTCCACAACTATACCACAGGTATCATAGCATAACAACAACAAGGGATTCTACAGGAATATACAACATTTACACACACACATATGTGTGTGTGTGTGTGTGTGTGTGTGTCTGTGTGTGTGTGTGAAATAGCCAAGAGGCCATTGTAAAGAGATTACGAATTTACTGGTAAGTGCTGTAATACTCTGATTATGTGTTCTTTAGTTGCTTGTTAAGGCTGTGTTCACATGTTCAGGTTTTTATTCACAATCATTGATTACAAAAACAGGAAGGGATTATAAGAATAATAAAAAGGAGAAGTTGCAGTTTTTTCTTTATAGGCATCCTCCATTTATGATCTCTTCTAGGCTTTGTCTTTAAAGGGGTACTCTGCCACCAGACACCTTATCCCCTATCCAAAGGCGACCTCTGCGATCTCCGCGCAGCACTCGGCATTCTGAGGGGGCATGATGAGATGTCACTAGGGAACCCAGTGTTTGTTTAGAATGCCGGGGGCTGAGCGGAAATCACTGGGGTCCCAATGGCGGGACCCCTTCGATCAGACATCTTATTCCCTATCTAGCGGCAGAGTACCCCTTTAAAGTCAATGTGTCATCAATATTATGCTGCCCAAACTGCCAGCAACATAAAACTGGTTCAGGCATTGCGATCCTGACACCCTAAGATATACCCGGGTGCTTCAGAGAAATCTTAGTTTTAAAAGGCGGAGTTGACCCAGGTAACTACTCCTCCTGGCAGCTGCTTGAGTGGCGCTTCTCTTCATAAACACTGCTAGGGAGAGACGCGTCATTTTACCAGGTCTCACGCGAGCAAGACTACATAGTGCAAGAGACTCGTAGCCACTTAGCAGCCCAAGACTGAGCTTCAGGATCTGATAAAGAACAGCTGAGGAGGCTTTTGTGGCCAGGAGGGGGCAGTCTGCATCCACCTCCTCTGGGGTATATTCACACTGCGCCTCCAGCTGTAGTTTTGCAACAGATTGAGGCACCCGGGTTAGGAAATAAAAAATAAATAAATGTGTATCTTGTGCTATATTTTTGGGACTAATTTATTATTTTTATTTACATATAATTTGGTAAATAACCTCTGATGTCTTTTGTTGCTGGTCCCCTGGCCTTCAATATGTCTGCCCAGACCAGAGTGGACCTGCGGGGAGCACAAACAAAAGGGATCACACGGGATGCTTTTTCCACTGCAGCCATGGTTGTAACTGGAATTTTGCATTTAAAGCCGTAATAGGGGTGGTCCGACCTTTCAAAATTGATGGCTTGTCCTCAGGATAGACTATTCACATTAGATCAGCAGGGGGTCCGACTCCTAGCATCCTAGCAACTTTTTAAATATTTCTTGCTGCTAATACCACAGCAGATGGAGCAGCATACTAATGGTAAGTCGGTGAAGGCCACGTGAGGTGGCCGAAACATCACTGTATGTTTTGGTGTAAATAAAGCCACCATTCACCTTACTTCTGGAGTGCTGCCATGTTTTTGCATTTCTGCTAATACCTGCATTGATGTACTTTCACTGCTGTACTGCATTGGTCTGTCCTGGGAATAGGCCATCAATTTTATATGGCTTGATGATCCCTTTAAAATAAACAGAAAGATAAAAATTAGGTTAGTAAAATGTGCTACCTAACTGTTCTGCTGTTACCATCCTGGTGGTCATCTGGACCCCACTGTCCTCCACTTCCTGGTCTCCTGACTAGGGGATCTTCTACATCAGCTGTGACCCCTTTACTCTTACCCCAGAAGCATCGGCCACATTTATTAAATAACATGCCAAAAATATCAGAACTCTCATAAATAATCCCATTATTAAACATTTAACATAGTGCCATACTTAGTGAAAAAAAACAACCTAAAAAACTATGCCATCAAGCAGGAGGGGAGCTTGAAGGCAGTACGACTTCTTCATGGGTCCTACTTTGCCCTTGGTTGTCCCTTCACTTAACCCAAGGACACCCCTTTTAGAAACCATTCCCCCTTTTGGACCTCACCCACATGGGTTTTTCCACAACTGGCTGGGTACCACTTCAGCCTCTCAATCCCATTCTCTCTGAGCCCCGGCTAGGCTCTCTCCAAGTGCCTCCAAGTCCCCCTCTAGCTCCTTCCGCTGCAGGCAACTTCTCTGGCTTGAATCACCTCACATTCTGACCCCACCCCTCCTGACCCTCTCCTTTTATAGCCTACCTCCAGGCCACCCCTCCTGTCCTGCTCTCTGACCACTTAACCCCTTCCTAACCACTATACCGCTCCTGACTCCTGATCTGACCCATGGACCCCCTCTGATCCCATTCTGTCTACCTTGGGGGCTGTCTATCTTAACACATATACCAGCTCAGCCAACTATTGGCCTCAACAGTCAACCAGTGATTGGGTATTTCCTTGTGTCAAGACAGGACCAGCAAGTGGAGATCAGTGGGGCCCTGGCACGGTGAGGGGTTCATGAAGTGAGTATAGCTTTTTTTTTTGCTTCAATTTTTTTTCTCTGTCTACAGTATTCCCCCTTTTTTTTAAGTTTATCCTGAAACACGTCCTCTTGAAAGTGAAATTAATCTTTTTTCTTGTCTATTATTTTTACTACATTGCAGAATAGAACTCATCACAAATTGACAATGGAGATAAAAACATGACAAGACAATGGTGGCTCTCACCTGAAATCATCATAATGTTTAGAACCATTATTTTCCCATGATCTACTTATAGAAATGACAAGGGACAATCATACCATGCATTCAGATTTCATCATTGTTGGCTTTTCCAATTTTCCTTCCCTAAATGTTCCTTTTATTTTGTTCTTTCTTGTGTCTTATATGACCACGTTGATAGCAAATCTCTTCCTCATTTCCCTCATAACTTTGAGCACTTTGCTGGTGACCCCAATGTACTTCTTCTTGTTTAATTTGGCCGTGTTGGACATCACCTACACATCTGTCACGTCTCCAAAGCTCATCTGTATGTTCATCATGACCAATAGCACCTTGTCTCATAGGGAGTGTGTAATCCAGTATACTTTCTTTGTTGCTTTTACCTCTGTTGAGTACTTCCTCCTCACAATCATGTCTTACGATCGGTATGTGGCGGTCTGTAGACCTTTACATTATCATATGGTCCTAGACAGGAGGTTTTGTGTTATAGCCTCTCTTATTGTCTGGATTAGTGGCTTTATTGTCTGCATGCCTATATCTGTTAGCATGTCCCAAAACGTCTACTGCTCCTCCAACATCATCAATCACTTTTTTTGTGATGTTGCTATTTTGCTAGAACTTTCCTGCACCAAGACAGATTCTACACAGAACATCATACTATTTGAAGGGGCCTTGTTCTTGACCACCTGCTTCCTTCCCACCGTGGTCTCTTATGTCTTTATAATTCATACTGTTTCCAAGATAAAGACTTTAAGTGGGAAACATAAGGCCTTCTCCACCTGCGCCTCCCATCTTTTCACTGTCATTTTGTTCTATTCAGTAATTTTCACCCTTTACATGATGCCGAGAGCTTCACTTACCCAAGATCAACGCAAAGTGATAAGTGTCCTTTTCTCGAATGTTATACCTATGGTGAATCCACTGGTGTATAGTTTAAGGAACAAAGATGTAAAGAGAGCCTTGAAGACTGTTATAAGACGCTCAAAATTAGTTTAGTCTCACATTACGGCAAGTTGACTCCAAAGTCAACACCAAATGGCTGTATTCTGCACCAACTTACATGTCATCAAATCTGTAAATCCAAATTACCCATAAGGTGTTTCCCAGGGATAATATAACAAATTCTTAATTTCCCATTCAGGCTTTCGCCCTCATGGGACTAATTTCCCAAGCTTGGGAACCCTATTTTCTTAAAATTTAACTTTTATTGTTATTTCTATTAAAAAATGTTATAGAAATTGTGAGAAACCAAAATTAGAATGTGGGTTAAAACCACAGACATTGGGTCAGTATAGGGTTGAGTATTGTGCTCATTCCCATTTATAATTTTTATTTCAGTTGGATGTGTTGTCATGCTAACTATACGCCACAAAAATAACAATAAAATTATACACCCCAGAAATAACAATAAAAGTAAAATTTTAAGAAAATAGGGTTCCCTAGCTTAAGAAATTAGTTCCATGAGGGCGAAAGCCTGAATGGGAAATTGAGAATTTGTCAAATCTGACATCTCTGACACTAAATCGAGTGGGGCATATCAGGAGGATCTTTGTTGGGAAAAAGGTAAAAAATTTAAAGTAATATATCTTTATTACAAAATTACAAAGGATATAAGTTAGTAGAAATAATATAAAGATATATTGCCCTATTGTCTGTTTTTCATTTTTCTTTATTAATTCTTATACATTTAGCTGGCAAACAGAAAATAAGTGAATATGACAGAGGCACAACACAATATATGAAGTAAATGGTGGAATGAGAACTGCTAAACATATTTGCAGACTATAGTAGAATAACAATATATATATATATGTGTGTGTGTATATATATATATATATATATATATATATATATATATATGAGTTCTTAAGGTTACTTAACTGCTTTCTGACTATATATCCCCTTTTAGGGTACGTTCACATGTGCGGATTTTCGCAGCGGATTTAGCTGCGGATCCGCTGGTGAAGGCCCCGCTGTATGCTGGCTTTATATGTGCCTGCTGGTAGTGGCAATACGCTGCTACGAGCAGACACAGTGCAGTGATGTGCGCGGCTTACTCGCACATGGCGGCCGCTCTCCCTGCTCTGAGCTAGGCAGAGAGCTCCCGCAATGTGCGAGTATACTGCGACTCGCACATTGCAGTGTGTCTGCTGGTAGTGGCATATTGTTGCTATGAGCAGGCACATGTAAAGCCAGCATAGAGCGGGCCTTCACCAGCGGATTTGCAGCGTAAAATACACTGTAAATCTGCGTGTGTGAACGTACCCTTAGGGTACATTTGCACTCTTTACACTTACCATATCCACTATGGATTTGCTGCTACAAGTTTCAACAGGTTTCATGCTGTTAAATCAATGCAAATAAATATACAAACACAGCATCAAATCTGCAATGTATATGGTATGTGTGAATAGAACCAAAAAGGTGATTGTCCCAAAGCAAGGCTGAGTTGCAGCATGCACACTATCTCCCTTCCCGTTCTGCATGAATAATGTACAGGATTTGGCTTCCAGCACTAAGCCTTCTACATCAATCACAAAGGGGTGGGGGAGGGAGGGGGCTTGCATGCTGCAGCTCAGCATGGTATCTAGAACTCTTTAGAGGAAAACAGTGGTATCATAGTTCCCCCCCCCCCCAGCTGTCTGCAGCTCTGAGTTATATATATATATATATATATATATATATATATATATATATATATATATATATATATAGCGGACAAATTCTCTTTAAAGGACATCTGTGGCAAAATACAACTTATCCCCTACCTACGGAATAGGGGATGTGTCTGATCGCGAGGTGTCCAACCACTGTAACAGCCCGCGATCTCCTGCACGGGGCCATGGCTCTGCCACGGGTCTCCCATGCAGGAGGCGTGCCGACCGCAGTGTGACCTTGCGGCTGACACGCCTCCTCCATGTAGTTCTATGGGAGAGACGGGGAGGCAGAGTTCGTGCCTCCCCGCTTGTCCTATAGAACTTTATGGGGAGGAGGCGTTGAGGGGTAATACCTCGACCGTAGAGAGGTTAACGCTACACGCATTAGCCGCTCACATAGAGCAGCTATGCGAGACCTCGTTTGGGGTCCCATCGGTCGGACTTCCCGCAATCAGACACTTATCCCCTATCCACAGGATAAGTTGTATTTTGCCGCAGATGTCCTTTAAGGGTAGAGTTACACAAAGCAAATATGCAGCGGTAGACCTGTGTGTGCAGTGAGGATTGGAGGTGCTTGTCAGTGCTCTGGGCCGGCTTCCAAACCTTACTACACACACAGGGCTGCTGCGGGTAAGCTATGTATGTCTGATCATAGGAGAATAGGCAGCGCATTTCCCTCTGTACAGTGAGCCAGAAGAAGCACAAACCAGTGCAAAACGGACGTTGCTCAACTTTTTGTGTATTCTGCATGTGCACCCACAAGTTTCATGTTGCAATAAAGCCTGAAATAATTGCTGGTGAGTTGCCACATTTCTCTATTCTATGAAGATTACATGGGACTTGCTGGAAGCTATTTATCTGTATGCACAACCAAAATGAGCTACATCTATAGTGGCTGTGCTGTAGTATCAGGCCAAATTTGAGTCACAGTAGTAATGCCAGCTGCATTCTATATTTTGAGGTCAAATAACTTAATACGAATATGTTCACTACAACCTTGTATCATAGAAAAATAAATATCTGTCCAGCCAGGTGGAGAAAGTCCTTGCGCTTTGTTCAGAAGAGTTCAGCCCCCATCAAGTGCTGGCAACACATGGCACAAAGGGCAGATGTAGACATTATTGACTTATAAAGGGAGTGGAATTGCAGTTCTATCTGTGCCATAGAGCCTATGCAGGATGAAATTACTTTATATGAGGTTACCAGTATTACAAATGATATGGCATAGCTGAAGGCTTTACTATAGAAGAAGTCTTCATAAGCCTGCACTCATAAGCTCTTCATACCTTTATTGCAAACGTTATTGAAGTTATTATATCATGTTTTTCCAGCTACTGGTTTTTATGTCAATTTTGCATAGTTGTCATGTATTACGCATTCCGCATTCTGCAAAATTTAGAGACCTGTCTTTAATTTTGCAGAATTCCACAGCAGAATCCCATTAAAGTCAATGGGGCTTTGAACTTCAGCAGAATTCTGTGTTTTGTGAAGACAGAATTCAGCCATTTTGAACAGAACAGAACCGTGTGAACATAGCCCACTGCACCCAGTGCGAGCTGGCTCCACCTGTATTCTTGTCTTGCTTTACTATAGACTTAGATTTAGTGCCCATGTTGCTCCTTTGCACTGGAAGAAAAGAAGAAACAAGGTAACACATGACTGCAGAATCAGATTGCACACAAAAAGTTTTTTTTTTAAATTTTTGTAGTTTGTAACTCCAAAGATTAAAGGAAGATTAATATTTGGAAAGTGACTATAAACACAGAATCTGTATATTGTATAACATTCCTGTATATTTGGTATATATTGAGAGCTATCAGTCACTGAAATGCATGTGAGGGGCAATGCCCACAGGATTTCTCTATGTGTGGGTTGGAAGAGCAGGACTCAGAGGCTTTCTCTATGCATGAGAGGGGTGTAACAGGAGCCAAAGGCTTTCTTAACTTTTTTTTTTTTTTTTTTTTGAGGTTTAGTTTTTTTTCTCCTCACCTTCTAACAGACATCTTTTATTGTTCCATTTAAAGTCCCATATGGGGGCTTGATTTTTATGTCACCAATTTTACTTTGTAATGGAATCACTCATTGTACCTCCAAATGTACAGTGAAACAAATAAAAAAATTATTTGTAGGGCAAAATGGAAAAAAAAAACACCATTTTGCAAATTTTGGGGGCTTCCGTTTCTACGCAGTGCACTATTTGGTAAAAATCAAACATTACCTTTATTCTGTAGGTCCATACGATTAAAATGATACCCAATTTATATAGTTTTTTTTTTTTAACTACTTTTTAAAGATCAAACTTTTTGTACGAAAATTAGTATGCTTAAAATTGTCCTCTTCTGACCCCTACAACTTTTTTATTTTTCCTCATACAGGGCTAATTTTTAGCACCGTGCTCTGTACTTTTAATCAGGACCATTTTTGTTTTGATGGACATTTTGATTGCGTTTTATACATTTTTTCTATTATATGAAGTGACCAAATATCCACATTTCTGAACTTTGGTATCTTTGTATTCTTTCGTCTTTCACTGTGTAATTTAATTAATGCTAGATTTTATTAGATCAGACATAATTTTATTTGAAAAATGGGAAAAGGGAGGTGATTCAAACTTTTATTAGGGATGGGGTTATGTGGATGTAAAGTGCTCTGCGGGTGCACTACAATGCTCAGAAGAGAAGGAGCACCATTGGGCTTTTGAAGAGAAAATTTGTCTGGAATTGAAGGCAACGTGTATTTACAAAGCCCTTATAGTGCCAGAACAATGGACCCCCCCCCCCACATGTGACCCCATTTTAGAAACTACACCCCTCTTGGAATGTATTAAGGGATGCAGTGAGCATTTACGCCCCACAGGTGTCTGACAGATTTTTGGAACAGTGGTCCGTGAAAATGAAAAATGTAATTTTTCATTTGCTCAGCACACTGTTCCAAAGATCTGTCAAATGTCAGTGGGGTGTAAATGCTCACTGCTCCCCTTATTAAATTCTGTGAGGGGGTGTAGTTTCCAAAATGGGGTCACATGCAGGGGGTTCCCCTGTTCTGGCTCCATGGGGGGCTTTGTAAAAGCACATGGCCCCTGACTTCAATTCCAAACAAATTCTCTTTCCAAAAGCTCAATGGCGCTCCTCCTCTTCTGAGCATTGTAGTTCGTATTTCCATACTCAGAAGAAATGAAGTTTCTAATTTTGGGGGTCATTTTCTCCTATTACTAAAATTTTGGGGAAAAACAGCAGCTTAGTGAAATTTTTATTTTTTTTCATTTACACATCCGACTTTAACGAAAAGTCGTCAAACACCTGTTGGATGTTAAGGCTCACTGGACCCCTTGTTACGTGCTTTGAGGTGTGTAGCTTCCAAAATGTTAAGCCATGTGGGGGGGGGGGAGGGTTCTGCTGTTCTGGCACCATAGGGGCTTCCTAAATGTGACATGCCCCCCAAAAACCATTTCAGAAAAACTCACTCTCCAAAATCCCATTGTCGCTCCTTCCCTCCTGAGCCCTCTACTGCGCCCGCTGAACAATTGACATACACATATGAGGTATTTCCTTACTCGAGAGAAATTGGCTTACAAATTTTGAGAGGATTTGTCTCCTTTTACACCTTGTAAAAATTCAAAAACTGGGTCTACAAGAACATGCAAGTGTAAAAAATGAAGATTTAGAATTTTCTCCTTCACGTTGCTGCTATTGCCGTGAAACACCAAGCGTTAACACACTTACTGAATGTCATTTTGAATACTTTGAGGGGTGCAGTTTTTATAATGGGGTAATTTGTGGAATATTTCTAATAAGAAAGCCCTTCAAATCCACTTCAAACCTGAACTGGTCCATGAAAAATTCTGATTTAGAAAATTTTGTGAAAAATTGGAAAATTGCTGCTGAACTTTGAAGCCCTCTGATGTCTTCCAAAAGTAAAAACATGGCAACTTTATGATGCAAACATAAAGTAGACATGTTGTATTTGTGAATCAAAATATACCGTATTTATCGGTGTATAACACGCAATTTTTAGGCTAAAACTTTTAGCCTAAAGTCTATCTGCTTGTTATACGCCGATAAGCTGCTGCAGTTCAATTATTTAAAGTGGGCGCTTTAAATCAATGAACTGCAGAGGCTTTTGCAGGTCCAGAGACCTGCCGTCGCTGCCCAATTCTCTGCCCCTGCCTATTCTGGGGTGCTGATCCTGGCAACAGGTAATTATAAAACGGGGATGGGGGAGGCAATGGGGCAGCGTAAATACGGTAATTCATTTGGAATATCTATTTTCCTTACAAGCAGAGAACTTCAAAGTTAGAAAAATGCAAATTTTTCAATTTTTTCATAAAATTTTGGAATTATTCACCAAGAAATGATGCAAGTATCGACAAAATTTTACTACTAACATAAAGTAAAATATGTCACGAAAAAACTTTCTTAGAATCAGAATGAAAGGTAAAAGCATCCCAGAGTGATTAATGCTTAAAGTGACAGAGGTCAGATGTGCAAAAAATGCTCTGGTCCTACAGTGAAAATTGGCCTGGTCCTTAACCCCTTAAAGGACAACTGCAGCGGCATTACACTTATCCCCTATCCACAGGATAGGGGATAAGTGAAAAGTGTTTGATCGCAGGGGGTCCGACCGCTGGCCCCCCCCGATCTCCCTAACGGGGCGCCACCATTAGCACTCATGGTGAGCGCTAAGGCGCATAGCGTCGACCTAGAGGTCGACAGTGACGCCCCGTCTCCTCCCCGTCCCAATACAGTTCTATTGGGGGAGGCGGGGAGGCATGAACGCTGCCTCCCCACCTCTCCCATAGAGATGTATGGAGGAGGCGTGCCGGCCGCAATGTCATGCTGCGGCTGGCACGCCCCCTGCACGGGAGAGCCGCGGCTCCATACAGGAGATCGCCGGGGGCCACAGCGTTCGGACCCCCTGCGATCAAACACTTATCCCCTATCTTGAGGATAGGGGATAAGTGTTTGTAACACTGCAGATGTCCCTTAAGGGTTTTTCAGTTTTTGCACTTTCGTTTTTTCCTCCTTACCTTTTAAAAATCATAACCCTTTCAATTTTCCACCTAAAAATCCATATTATGGCTTATTTTTTGCATCACCAATTCTACTTTGCAGTGACATTAGTCATTTTACCCAAAAATTCACGGCTAAACAGAAAAAAAATCATTGTGTGACAAAATCAAAGAAAAAACGCAATTTTGTAACTTTTGGGGGCTTCCATTTCTACGCAGTACATATTTCGGTAAAAATTACACCTTATCATTATTCTGTAGGTCCATACGGTTAAAATGATACCCTACTTATATAGGTTTGATTTTGTCGTACTTCTGGAAAAAATCATAACTACATGCAGGAAAATTTAATACGTTTAAAAATGCAATCTTCTGACCCCTATAACTTTTTTTAGTTTTCCACGTACAGGGCAGTATGAGGACTCATTTTTTGCGCCGTGATCTGAAATTTTTAGCGGTACAATTTTTGTTTTGATCGGACTTTTTGATCACTTTTTATTCATTTTTTAATGGTATAAAAAGTGACCAAAAATACGCTTTTTTTGGACTTAGGAATTTTTTTGCTCGTACGCCATTGACCATGTGGTTTAATTAATTATATATTTTTACAGTTCAGACATTTACAGACGCAGCGATACCACATATGTTTATTTTTTTTATTTACACTGTTTTATTTTTTTTCATGGGAAAAAGGGGGTGATTCAAACTTTTATTAGGGAAGGGGTTAAATGACCTTTATTAACACTTTTTCTTTACTTTTTTTTTGCAGTGTTTTAGGTCCCATAGGGACCTATAACACTGCACACACTGATCTCTCATCCTGATCACTGGCGTGTATTAACACGCCTGTGATCAGTGTCATCGGCGCTTGACTGCTCCTGCCTGGATCTCAGGCACGGAGCAGTCATTCGTCGATCGGACACCGAGGAGGCATATAAGGGCCCTCCCGGTGTCCTGTAAGCTGTTCGGGATGCCGCGATTACACCGCGGCGGTCCCGAACAGCCCGACTGAGCAGCCGGGATACTTTCTCTTTCACTTCAGACGCGGCGGTCAGCTTTGATCGCCGCGTCTGAAGGATTAATACAGGGCATCACCGCGATCGGTGATGTCCTGTATTAGCCGCGGGTCCCGGCCATTGATAGCTGTCGGGACCGACCCGATATGACGCGGGGACACCGCATGACTCCGCGGCATATCCTGGGAGCTGGTGGAGGACGAAAATATACGTCCTGCGTCATTAAGGTGTTAAAAATCTAACTTTTTGTAACTTTAAAACTTTAAAATGCATACACTGATCAGTACTTCTCCATTGTAGAGCATTCATTAGTGTGATTGGTGCTCCATTGCTTTATCCTGACATAGCTGACTGCAAGTTTGAAGCACCGATCGGACAGCAGGGAGGAAGGTGAGAGACCGCCGCCATCCTCTCTGCTGAATGAGATGCTGTGATTTCACCGTGGCAGTCCCGATTAGCCTGCTGATCTAGCCAGGAACAGGATTTACCGCTTTTATATGCTGCAATCAACTTTGATCGCAGCGTTTAAAGGGTTAATGCTGGACATCAGCCCGATCAACGATGTCTGGCATTAGCCGGACATTGCCGATTGGGCTGATGTCTAGCATTAACCCTTTAGACACTGTAATCAAAATTGACTGTGGTTTCTAAAAGTGGAAAATACCGTTCCCAGCTAGCTCAGCAGGCTAATCACCGGGTATGATGCGCGCTCAGCTGCTGAACATGCGTCATACAGTGGAAGCCCACAGTGGACTTAAATATAAGTCCATTTGCGGGAAGGGGTTAATGTGGTAGGCTACTTGAGAGAATGGCATGTATCTGGTACTGGCAGTGTGCTGTGACTAAAATAGAATTTGTGACGCCAGGGTAGTGTTAACCTCCTGGGCCAAGCTTCCTGGGCCAAGCGCTGAGGCAATAACGACCACAGATGCAACGTTACAGAAATTACTTCAATTAAACATAGAAACTTGCAGGTTAAACAGGAACAGTTCAATAATCAATTCAAAGTTCTCTGAAGGATGTAGCACTGGCAATGGTGGCATTCACCATTGCCAGAGCTACATGCTTTCGGGGGAGAACAGTCTCCTGCGTCCGTGCTTCTGGACCATATACAAAGTGCCTGTATGCTCCACGTGGTGAGCTGACCTGCAATTTTTCTTTATTGAACTTTTGTTCGCTGAAGGATGCTTTAGGAATCCCAGTTGTTTGGGATTATGGGACTTGTAGTCCTTGTTGTCTAGTTCCTTGCTTGACTGAATTATATTTTATGCTGTGCTTTGTAGCTTGATTGAGTAACTTGTATAAGACTTTAGAGCTAACAAACACTGACTCTGCTCTTCACTTAGGAATCCTGTGTTAGGGCTTCCTCTCCTGTTTTCTCTTTCACAAATTGGCTCTTCTCCCCACTGCAAACTTTGGTCTAAACTTGAATGGATAGACTTACTGGACAACCTGGTCGGCAGAATCCTGTGAAGGGTGTTGATTGATGCAGCAGCTGGGTACCTTAGACCTGTCCTCATGTGGTGAGGTACAGGTCCACAGCAGATGTCTAAAGGTGACTTCCACTCACTCTCCTCTCCTCTATACAACTAAATAGCTTCTCCCTGTCTAGCCAGACTTGGGGGAGCAGAACAGAAGCCCTGATTGGCTGAAGCATTCATGTGATCCACTAAGCATTCTCCTGCACAGACAAGTTAAAGGGTAGCTCCCACCAACCCTCTTTTTTTTATTTTTATTTTTTTCTGTCCCTGCCTATTGCCCTTCTATCCCTAACCCCCTCCCTGCCTTTATTTTCATATTTATTGACTAATAATTGCCATTTTGTCTGCCTGGTAGTGTGCTCACTACCAGGCAGACTTCCCCAGCAGGTACCACGTCACTGATGCCTGCTGGGGGGGGACTTCCGCCCTTAGTTCTAACAGGGTGCCTCCAGCTGTTTCACAACTACAACTCCCAGCATGCCCTGACATCTACTAGCTTACAGGGCATGCTGGCAGTTGTAGTGGGGAAACAACTGAAGGCACCCATTTGTACCAACCTTCCGCCCCCACCCCCCTCCCCTCCCCTCACCTCCGGTCGCTCAGATGGATAGAAGAAGCCGGGACCGCGAACTCTGCGCTGCGCGGCGAGCTGCGGAGAAACGGGGAATCCAGATGCAGGACGTGCCGGGGAATCCAATTCAGTTACCGGAGTCTGCAGAGAGAGTGCAGACTCCATCTGGGCTGAGGTACAGGCTGCGTGCATTGTGCGGCCAGGGCGGCTGCTCCTGGACTTTACTGCGCTGGCTTCCTGCCTGTTTGATTGACAGACAGGAAGCCAGCGCGCAGTGAATGAATTTCGACTCATTTGCCCGGCTGAAATGAGTCGAAATTCTGTAGTGACGTCACTGCAGAATGCATTCGGCCACTAGGAGGGCGACCCCTAGTGGCCGAATTTAAAAGTGATTTTAAACTGTTTTAAAATCACTTTTTTTTATTAAACTATATTAGAGATATGTTGTAGTACTTAAGTACTACAACATATCAATTTTTTGTTTTCATGACAGTGCCCATTTAACTCTTAAAGACACAAAGCGCAATAAAGAGCAATGGACAATATATAATACAGTGCAATACAAGACACATGTAAACCTGAGTAGTGGGCCCGGAGCAGACACGCTATGTGACATCCACCTGACAGGTCAGGAAGACAGGGGTATTCCGCACCAGGACACCATTAATGCAAAGACAAAGTAAACAGGACTCACAGGCTTTCTCCAAGGTGTTTGCCAGGGACAGAACTAATTTCTTCCAAAAACAGAACAGCACCTGTGCTCAGATTGTGCAGTATTGCAGCTCAGTTCCAGTAAGGTGCATGGAGTCAAGTCATCATACCACACACAACCTGAGGACAGGTGTGGTGCTGTTTTAGGAAGAAATTAGCTCTGAGTTTCTATCCCTAGATAACCCCTTTAATGTGTAGACAAGGTAAACACAACTCACAGGCTTTCTTAAAGGGGTACTCCAATGGAAAACATTTTTTTTAAATCAACTGGTGCCAGAAATGTAAACAGATTTGCAAATGACTTCTATTAAAAAATCTTTACCCTTCAGTACTTATTAGCAGCTGCATGCTACAGAGGAAATTAATTTATTTCTTTAATTTCTTTTTTGTCTAGTCCACGGTGCTCCCTGCTGACACCTGATGCCCGTATCAGGAACTGTCCAGAGCAGGAGAAAATCCTCATAGCCAACATATGTTGCACTGGACAGTTCCTGACACAGATAGAGATGTCAGCAGAGAGCACTGTGGACAGAAGACAAAAGAATTTCCTCTGTAACATACAGCTGCTAATAAGTACTGAAAGGGCTGAGATTTTTAAATAGAATTTACAAATCTGTTTAACTTTCTGGCACCAGTTCATTAAAAAAAAAAAGTTTCCCACCGGAGTACCCCTTTAATGTGTAAGTGGGGGAAGCAGGTCTTTTACATGAAGAAAACTCAATTTAAGTAATAGAAAACACGTAATTGTGTAATTGTCCAAACTATTAAATTATATGGTGTAAATGTTTAACACATCCACATAGACTTCTATCTGGTGTCAGGATGCCACTGTGGTACCTGTGACCGTTTGCAGGCATCCTCCATTGTATGCAATTTTTGCTGGGGATCACCCTTAGCAATGGTGTACAAGTGCAGGACCTCCGCCCCAGCAAAAGTGCACAACTGCACTTGGGGTTGAGTTTCCTGCTATAACCATGTTCATGCAAATATAAGCCAATATGTCTTTGCTTAAGGCTTATACTAATGCACCCTTATATCTTGCTGGGTAGCATTAGGGTTTCACCTGTGAGGCCTGCTATAAATGAACCAACCAGGGGTGGGGCTTGTAGCTTGTCTCCCCCCTCCCATTGTATGTGTGCCTAGTCCACACTGGAGGTGACTGAGGAGCAATCTGCAGGTCGGACCTATGGCTGCCGTATTTTGGTTCCTGGTTTTATTTATCTGGCCAGGTAGGTTAGTTGATAGGTCCCGCACCATCTGAGAAACCTTGGCGTGGTGTGCGGGCTCAAGTGTGTCCTTCATATAAGGATATACTGGCTAATGTCTCAGTTTTACATCAGTTTTGAGGGTTAGCTAATGTCATTGTTTACATCTACCACAGTAGTGAAACCACATTGTGATCCATAGGTGCAGGTCCTCCACTCCAACGTAGGTGCACAACTGCACTTGGGGTTGAGCACCTTGTATCACCTTAGATCACCTCAATGTAATTGTTATATGGTGTAAATGCAAAACAAATTCCAAAAGCCACAATTTTAGATTTTTGGTTACATCATATCCCCAAAATTTTTTTATAAAATGTCATCAAAAAGCCAGAACTACCCAAAAGTGTTACCATTAAAAAGTAACGCTCATGGCGCAAAAAATAAACCCTAACACAGCTCCGTAAGTGGAAAAAGAAAAAAAATTATAAGGGTGAGAACATGGTAATAAACTAAGTTTTCTTTTTGTTAACCATAAAACAAAATACAAACATTATACAAGTTTGGTATCATTGGAATCGTACTGACCCATAGAATAAAGTTGTCAGTTTTACCATATTGTGAACTCTGGAAAAATTATTTCCTCACAAAATTGTGCAATTCCATTTTTATTTTTCATTTTGCCCTACATATATTTTTTTTCTGGCTTCGTAATACATTGTATGATAAAATAATGTGTACCAATGGGAAGTAAACATAGATTAAGCCCTAATACAACAATTTGTCAGTGGAAAAATAAAAATGTTATGGGTCTTCGAAGGTAAGGAGGAGAAAAATGTGATCCAGATATCAAAATCAAAAGAGTCATGAAGGGGTTAATACAGGTTTATTATTTCTGAACGGTGGCTTGTTGGGTCCAAACTTCCTAGCGACGCGTTTCGAAGACTTAGAATCGGTCTCCTTCATCAAGGCTGGTAAGTAACAGGTCCCTCTAGGTGTTATATAGCTTCCGGTTATCTGGTCCAATAGGTTTAGCCCCTTCTTTCCCTGTAATTTCCCTGGTTTGCTTTATTCTGTGTTATCTACTATAGCGGTGAATTTGAATAATGTATACATTATATATTACATGTTTGATCATTTTTATTTTTGCATTTTTGCTAATATTTTAATGTATATATAGCACAATGTCCATCTGAAATTGATATTGATGTTTAATTTTGAAGGAAGCCGAACAGTTTGAATTCCGCATTCAAGCCATATGGAATTAAAGAATTGAGGTTGAATATCCACCTCGATTCTGCTCGTGAGAGTTGGGAAATGTAATCCCCCCCTCTCCAGTGTCGGGGGATAAGCTCAATTCCATAGAAGGTGGAACCTGAGCAGGATTGTCCATGTACTTCCTTATAATGTAATGACAATGGGTGTCCTTCAAATCCGCGGTGGATGTTGTAAATATGTTCTGACATTCTTATCTTTAATTTTCTTTTTGTGCGGCCAAAATATATTTTCCTGCATGGACAGCATGTACCATATATTAGTCCTTTCAGTTCACAGTGTATATGCTGTTTTATTTCAAATTCATTATTATCCGCACGGTTTTTAATTGACATAGTTGATGTATAGTTCTTCATTGTTCTACACGGTTTACATATTTTACATGGAAAAAAAACTGTTTTCTCTTTTAAAAAATTCCCTCCTACAGTAGTGCCATTTATTGGAGTTTTTACTGATGTACTATTTTTGTTTTGTATTTGTTTGATTGTTGGGGCTATGAGATTGCCCACATTTTGCACTTTTTTATATATAAAGGTTGGAATCTTATGTATACGTTCTCCAATCACTTTGTCACTCCCCAGGATACTCCAGTGTTTTTTGACAATTTTATGAAAAATTGCACTCTGCTGAGTATATTGGGTGATGATAGGGATTTTGATTTTATCAAACGATTCGGTCAAAGATTTTCTCTGGGTGTTAGTATTTTGTTCTTTATTGATTAGAGTATTCCTTTCTGTTTCTCTTACTATAGCTAACTCCATGTCAAGTGGTTCTTCATCATATCCCTTGCTAATAAACTTTCTTTTTTGTTGTTTAGCTTTCTCCTCAGAGTTTCCCAAATTAGTACAATTTCTGCTTAGTCTTAAAAATTGGCTGCGAGGGATATTTCACAGCCAAATGGGGAGATGACAACTGTCCATCCTGATATAGCTATTGCTATCCGTGGGTTTATTATATGTGCTTGTGACAATTTGATTCTCCTTAATGGAAATATTCAGATCTAGAAAATGTACTATGGAACGGCTATATGATGCTGTAAATGTAAAAAAAATAAGTCATTTTTATTAATATTAGTTAATAACATTTGTAATGCAGATTTCCCCCCCATTCCATATAAAAATCACATCATCAATAAATCTGTGCCAGAGGACAAGATTCGCACCCAGAGAGCCCCCTGGGAATATAGCTGATTCGTTCCAGAGGGCAACATACAAGTAAGAATAACTTGGTGCGAATCTGGTCCCCATCGCCGTGCCCCACTGCTGATTAAAAAACTGATGCTCATAGATAATATAATTGTGTTGTAAAAAGAAATTTATACATTTTCCTATAAAATGAATTTGATCCTCCGGCATATTCCCCTCTTTCTTTAAAAAATATTCTGATACTTCACGTCCTTTTTGATGTTCAATGATTGTATAGAGTGTAGTAATATCCAGTGTGCCTATAATAAAATCCTCCTCCCATTTTATTGTTTGTAAGATTTCCAAAATGTGTGAGGTATCCTTTAAATATGCTGGGATTTTTTCCACACATGGACGTAGATGGGTGTCTATATATTTAGACAAATTGAAGTAAGGCAATTAATGCCCAAAATAATAGGTCGTCCTGGTGGGTTTTCTTTACTTTTATGTACCTTCGGGATCTGATAAAACACTGGAATTGTAGGATTTTTTATTGAGATATACTCTGCTTCCTGTTTTGTTAAGATACCTGTTTGTATGCCTTCCTCTATTAACAGTTTAATTCTATTTTGTATTTAATAGTAGGGTCTCCTTTAAGTTTTTTTTTTATACGTTTGAGTATCCCCCAATAACCGTGAGCATTCTTCATCATACATAGTTCTGTTTAAAATTACAATTCTGCCACCTTTATCAGCCGGTCGGATCACTAGATCATGATTAGATTGTAACGATTTAATTGCATTTTGTTCCTTTTTACTTAAGTTATGTCTCTGATATTTAGTGTTGATTTTAATTTTTCTGAGATCTTTAGTGACCAGACTTTCGAAGGTGTACATAGCCTGTGAGTATTCTTGATTGGGAAAGAACGAAGATTGTTTTTTTTAGGCATGTATGTTTATACTTTTCTGTTGCATGTATATCTTTTATTGCTGTTGTTGCAATGGGGTTTAAAAAAAATATTTTTTTCAGTGAGAGGTTTCTCATTAACTTTTTCAGGCCAATATAAGCATCAAATTTATTAAAGGAATTAGAGGGTGCAAACTTTAATCCTTTCCTGATTAGTGTTTCCTCCCCAGGTGAAAGGATATGGTTGCTGAGGTTATACATTTTTTGAATGTTTTGTGGATCTATGATTGTGGATTCTGTCGTTTTTTTGGGGGAGTTTCCTCCCTCTTTTCCCCTTTTTGCGTTGTTTAAGTCCTGCTTTTGAAAAAAACTAGGGTTTATGGTTTTTTTGATAGTCATATTGGTACTGTTCCTTCTATTCTGGCTGGCATTTCTTTTAAAAGTAGTTGGTCTAGTGGTTTGTGGAGTTCTTGTTTTAGGTCTAGTGTCCCCTGTTCTATCTATCCATCTCCTTTCTCTGTTGTTCTCCATAGTTTCCAGAGGGGAGAACCTATTTACCGTGGTGCAGTTAACTTGTGTTTGAGCTTGTTCCTCAGTTTTATCTGCATGTCCTATCGTACATTGTATTGATCTATTATTGATATTCTGTTGTATATGTTCATCCCTAATTATAGATGATGCCTGTTGACTCCTTTGGATTTCTTGGGTATCGTGTACTGTAAAAATAGACAAATTTAATACTTCTAGTTCATCTTGATCGTTTATAATTTCATCTACTGTTTGCAATTCTAACAATTCAAATGAGTTTTCTTTGGTGTCAAATGCCTCTTGATTTACTGAGTCCCTCCACAGTTTTTTCTGTTTCTTCTTGATCATTTCATCCTCCTTTTGTCTAATTCTAGATTTTATGCTTTTATGCTTGAAGCATAAAATGTAGAATTAGACAAAAGGAGGATGAAATAATCAAGAAGTTATTCTAACTTGTATGTTGCCCTCTGGGAGGAATCAGCTATATTCCCAGGGGGCTCTCTGGGTGCGAATCTGGTCCTCTGGCACAGATTTATTGATTATGTGGTTTTTATATGGAAAGGGGGGGGGGGGAATCTGCATTACTTTTTTTTAACATTTACAGCATCATATAGCTGTTCCATAGTACATTTTCTAGATCTGAATATTTCCATTAAGGAGAATCAAATTGTCACAAGCACATATAATAAACCCACGGATAGCAATAGCTATATCAGGATGGACAGTTGTCATCTCCCCATTTGGCTGCGAAATATCCCTCGCAGCCAATTTTTAAGACTACGCAGAAATTGCACTAATTTGGGAAACTATGAGGAGGAAGCTATACAACTAAAAAGAAAGTTTACTAGCAAGGGATATGATGAAGAATCACTTGACAGGGAGTTAGCTATAGTAAGAGAAGCAGAAAGGAATACTCTAATCAATAAAGAACAAAATACTAACACACAGAGAAAATCTTTGACAGAATAATTTGATAAAATCAAAATCCCTATCATCACCCAATATACTCAGCAGAGTGCAATTTTTCGTAAAATTGTCCAAAAACACTGGAGTATCCTGGGGAGTGACAAAGTGATTGGAAAACGTATACATAAGATTCCAACCTTTATATATAAAAAAGCGCGAAACGTGGGCAATCTCACAGCCCCAACAATCAAACAAATACAAAACAAAAATAGTACATCAGTAAAAACTCCAATAAATGGCACTACTGTAGGGAATTTTTTAAAAGAGAAAACAGTTTTTTTCCCATGTAAAATATGTAAACCGTGTAGAACAATGAAGAGCTGTACACCAACTATGTCAATTAAAAACCGCGCGGATAATAGTGAATTTAAAATAAAACAGCATATACACTGTGAACTGAAAGGACTAATATATGGTATATGCTGTCCATGCGGGAAAATATATATTGGCCGCACAAAAAGAAAATTAAAGATAAGAATGTCCGAACATATTTACAACATCCAGCGTGGATTTGAAGGACACCCATTGTCATTACATTATAAGGAAATGCATGGACAATTCTGCTCAGGTTCCACCTTCTATGGAATTGAGCTTATCCCCCGACACTGGAGAGGGGGGGATTACATTTCCCAACTCTCACGAGCAGAATCGAAGTGGATATTCAACCTCAATTCTTTAATTCCATATGGCTTGAATGCGGAATTCGAACTGTTCGGCTTCCTTCAAAATTAAACATCAATATCAATTTCAGATGGACATTGTGCTATATATACATTAACATATTAGCAAAAAATGCAAAAATAAAAATGATCAAACATGTAATACATAATATATGATTCAAATTCACTGCTATAGTAGATAACACGGAATAAAGCAAACCAGGGAAATTACAGGGAAAGAAGGGGTTAAACCTATTGGACCAGACAACCGGAAGCTATATAACACCTAAAGGGACCTGTTACTTACCAGCCTTGACGAAGGAGACCGATTCTAAGTCTTCGAAACGCGTCGCTAGGAAGTTTGGACCCAACAAGCCACCGTTCAGTGACGTCACTAAACATTTGCCAATTCCACCAGGCCACTTCCAGTTGTTTGCAGCAGGTTGAGACGCCACCGGTCGGGGCGTACTCCCGCTGCATATCTATCTAATAGGATCCTTTTGAAACGAAGGAGAAATACCCGACTGCAGAAAAAAACAGCATGAGTACCGCACCGGAACCGCAGAACCCCTAAGGTACCGGACGGAGCACATTTGCATCAAAAAGGAAACAGGTACCACGTTTATTGTAGGCGTATCAAAGTGCGATGCTCGAAGAAACACAAGGAAGCTTACTAATTTAGTACTAATTTACACTGTTTTAATAGGTGTACAGCACATATTTTACGGTGGAATCAAGTCCAAATGATTGTTTATGAATACTGACCGTATCACTATTTTCTACTCCATCTGTAGGTAGGCCTGCTGCTATATATACTATTACAAGCTGCTGTATAATCCCATAGTTGTATATATACATATTTGTCTATATATTTTTTATTCCTAGTACTCCGGCATTTTTAAAGATCATCCTATTCACTAGTGACCATATATCACTCTACTACCATTCTATTGAGGTATGCTTTCACCATTTTAAACTATTCAAATATTTATATATATTTTTATAGCACTTTATTTATTCTATATTTATCTACAGCGCAGACTATTTTTTGTATTTTTATCTCATTTATTGGTACATTAAACAGGGATCGGTACCTTTAATCTAGCAGCAGTAGATATTATCGTCTCACATAAATATCTGCACGGTAGCGCGGGTGTTCCTATATATTTTTTAGGTTTATTATTTCTACAATTCTTTATTAAATAATATTATTTATTGGATAATGTCATAATTATTGTTATAGTTATTATTGTTATTATTAATTATAGCATTATTTATTATTGTTGTTATTAATTATAATATTAAGTATTATTGTTATTATTGATGATGGGGATGCTAATAATAATTAAAATTATTTTTATTATTATTATATAGTATTATTATAATTCATTTTCTTATTTTTATTTTATTTTATTATTTCCATAATGTAATATTGTCATGTAAATCAGCACATCATTAGGAGATTTAAGCTTTCTCTAAGGAAGAGATTAACCCAAATACTTGGCCATGAGGGAGTTTAGGTCTAATAAATGCCATCTATTATCTGTGTCTTATAAATATCACCCATTATACTGTAAGGAGAAGTCGTTCTCATTCCTGCCTATATCCTCAATTTTATTTTATTTTGCTGTGAGAACAATATGATGACGTTACCACTGGACCGAATATAAAGCTGAACATTTCCAGATGCCTACAGGTAACTGTGGATGCCAATGGGCTACACTGGCATATTCAGAAGTAATGTTACCCCCCTTAGTGTTATACAATGTGGAAGGGGATCCCAATAACAATCGTGCTCCCTGTCTTTACTGCATAAATGATGAGAAAGCTAATAACAGCATTACAGATATGACCCCTGCCCTCTCACCAAGACCCCTATAAAGATATAAAAGAGGTGAGTTTGGAATCAGGATAACTCATAATAAAATCATATGTTCTTATTGTTTTCTATATGATTTCAGATCAGTGCGGTGGCAGGCGGATGTGTGTAGTGTCAGCTGTAGATCTAGCAGATCCTAATGTATTTATGGCTTCATTTTTGAATTATTTCCTTTTTTTTTTTACAGGTCATCATACCATACCCAGGTAGACCAGCCTTTTTTTTTATTTTTTATTTATTTTTTATAAATATTGTATTACATCTGGTGGAAAATATAATTATTTATTTTTTTTAAATCAACTGGTGCCAGAAAGTTAATCAAATTTGTAAATGACTTCTATTAAAAAATCTTTACCCTTCCAGTACTTTTTAGCAGCTGTATGCTATAGAGAAAATGATTTTCTTTTTTAATTTCTTTTTTGTCTTGTTCACAGTGCTCTCTGCTGACACCTCTGTCTGTGTTGGGAACTGTCCAGAGCAGCACTCGGTTTGCAACCGGGACTTTCTTCTGCTCTGGACAGTTCCTGATATGGGCATCATGTGTCAGCGCACTGTGGAGAAGACATGAAAGAAATTCAAAAAGAAAAGAATTTCCTCTGTAGCATACAGCTGCTAAAAAGAACTGGAAAGGTAAACATTTTTTTAATCGAAGTCATTTACAAATCTGTTTAACTTTCTGGCACTAGTTGATTTAAAGAAAATGTTTTCCACCTGAGTACCCCTTTAAGTAAGAATAGCAATGGTTCCAGCACCTTTCAACGCGTATCAATCTCCAAACTGACAACCCCCTATAGACCTGGTAAGTAGTGCTGCAATGTGACGGCAGTGTCATAGAACATTAACTAGAAAGGGGTAAAGATGGAGCACTGACTGGTAATTCTTGAAGATGGATCAACTATATTCTTGAGGCGGGTACGACTGCCGGGAACGACTTCGGGCAATGGACCGTATCACACTTCTCCGAAGCGCGATACGGTCCATTGCCCGTAGTCCTTCCCGGCAGTCCGCTCCCCACGCACATACCCGCATCAAGAATAAAGTTGATCCTGCTTCAACAATTACCGGTCAGTGCTCCGTCTTTACCGGTATCGGTATCAGGGCTGATACTCGGCATTTGCATGGTATTGGGTACTCGTTTAATGTCCCCGATACCATGCCCGATACCTGGTGCTGTGCGGCGCTGTCCCGTTCTCCACTGTCCTGTTCTCCCGATCGCAATCATTGCGTCCTATGGAGGAGCATGTGACACACACATCACTCCTTCTCCCCTGCGCACAGCATAATGCTACGGAGGAAGCAGAGTGATGTGTATGTCACATGCTCCTCCGTAGGACACAATGATGCGATCGGGAGAACGGGACAGCAGAGCGACAACTCCCGAGGACAGCCGCAGGTGAGTGCTGTCTATATAAGGGGGGGCTGTTGTCTATAAGGGGGAGAGCTGCTGTCTATAAAGGGGGGGAGCTGCTGTCTATAAGGGGGGGCTGCTGTCTATAAGGGGGGCTGTCTATAAGGGGGGCTGCTGTCTATAAAGGGGTGAGCTGCTGTCTATAAGGGGGGGCTGCTGTTTATAGGGGGGGGCTGCTGTCTATAAGGGGGGGCTGCTGTCCATAAAGGGGGGGAGCTGCTGTCTATAAGGGGAGGGGGCTGGGGGCTGTTGTCTATAAGGGGGGGCTGCTGTCTATATAAGGGGGGGCTGCTGTCTATAAGGGGGGCTCCTGTCTATATAAGGGGGGCTGCTGTCTATATAAGGGGGGCTGCTGTCTATAAAGGGGAAGGGCCCTCTCTCTATATAAGGGGGGGCTGTTGTCTATATAAGGGGGGCTGTTGTCTATATAAGGGGGGGCTGCTGTCTATATAAAGGGGGGGCTGCGGTCTATAAGGGGGGGTGGCCTGCTGTCTATAAGGGGCTGGCCTGCTCCCTACAAGGGGGCACACTGCTCCCTGTCTACAAGGAGGGGGCCCACTGTCTACAAGGAGGGGGGGACCCGCTGTCTACAAGTGAGACACGGGGGGCGCTGTCTACAAGGGGAGGGCCTGTTGTCTACAAGGGGGGCAAGAGGGGGTGCTGTCTACAAGGGGGGGGGCTGTCTACAAGGGGGGCTGCGGTCTACAGAGGGGCTGCGGTCTACAGGGGGGCTGCTTCTAATGTCTGCAACTATCTATACTACCTCCAAGGGGATACTACCTACTATTAAAGGCAATCTTACAGCAGAGTCACCTGCACTAACTTCAATTTATAGGTTGATAGGTCAGGTGACCCGGTTTCTACCGCTGCTCACCATGTGAATGTCAGCCCAATCGCTCCGGAGACATTGGTTTTGCCGCCAATGCAAATTCCCTGTTCTGTCCAATGGAGAAGAGAGAAATCTTGGCTCATACTACAGCAGCCGCCTCCATTGTACACAACAAGGACCCACATATCATATGGTAAACAGCGCCAGAAACTGGGTCACCCTGGTGTCAGATTCCCTTTAAAATAAAAAGTACTTATACTTGGTATCGGTGATTACTAGAATTAAAGTATCGGTACTCGTACTCGTTCTTAAAAAAATGGTATCGGGACATCCCTATTAGAAATGAACACCAGTAAAATATAAATGTTTGTTTCTACAGATAAAAAAATCCAGTAGAACATTCTATAATATAAATAGAATGGATTTTAGCAATAACAGTACAAAATTGGTGGAGTTCTTCATTGTTGGATTTTCCGACTTTACAGCCGCACAAACCCCTCTCTTTTTGTACTTTCTTAGTGTTTATATCTTGACCGTATGTGGAAACCTGGTCCTTGTCCTACTTATAATATGGAGTCCATTGCATTCTACTCCCATGTACTTTTTCTTATGTAACCTTTCTTTCCTTGATGTTGTCTATACATCTGTCACTTGTCCAAAGCTCATTTCTATTTTTGCTACCAACAATGGCGTCATTTCATATACGGGATGTATTATACAACTTTACTTCTTCATTTCATTTGGTAGCACAGAGTATTTTTTACTAACCCTTATGTCTTATGACCGCTATTTAGCAGTCTGTAAACCCCTATATTACTCTGTTTTGATGAACCAACATGTATGTATGTTTTCAGCCATTGGTTCTTGGTTGGGTGGAATGGTAGCTTCAATTCCAATCGTATCGATCACCTCCAGCCTTGAATATTGTAGATCGAACCTAATCGATCACTTCTTCTGTGACATCAATGCGCTCATACATCTGGCGTGTAATGACACAACACTTATCCATATGGTCATATTCATACAGGGAGTTGTGCTGGTTATGACATCTCTCATCCTTACTCTGATATCTTACATAAAAATATTATGTAGTATAATGAGGATCCAGACATCAAGGGGGAAACACAAGACCTTCTCCACGTGTGCCTCGCACCTCACAGTTGTGAGTCTTTTCTACATCATGGTGTTTGTCTTGTACATGAGACCATCCTCATCAATGTCATTAAGTCAAGCCAAATCTTTAACCACATTATACGTGTATATCATCCCCCTGCTTAACCCCGTGGTTTACAGTTTCAGAAACCAAAGTGTGAAAAAGGCTTTAAGAAAATTATTCAAATCAATCATAAAAAAACAATGGGAATGTCATCCGAAAATAAACTATTGTTTGAAGTCAAGATGTTAAACATATTTTTTAAGAACTTTTGGTATTTTTTTTCTAATTTTCCATTTTACTATTTTTATTTAAAATAATCCTTAAATATTTGAGTTTTCTTAGTCAGGCAACCAAGCCTAATAATGAGCTGACACTTTCTGTTCTGTAGAGATCACTTTGCAGCAGTGTCCTCTTTATCATCACATACAGGAGTAAAGTGAAAGGTGACACCAGTCCATAGATAAGATGGGGTTCAGGCAATTCACAAAATGACCTTGGTGCAGATCACAGAGCATGTCTAGAAAGCTCTCCTATAAAAGTCAGTTGTGTGAGTCCTCTCCCTGGTCTCCTGTGTCCTGAGGTGGCATTTCTAGTCCAGCTGTCAACCAGCTGAATGAGTTTACCTTAATATTGGCATATTTTAGGATAAACACTTAAAAGCATTACTGCAAGGGTCTCTCCCCTTTTTCTGTCAACTTGTGTGAAATACCAGATAAGACCTCTGCTAAAAGTATGGTGCTTGATAAACAATGAAGGGAACACAACAATGTCTGTAGGTGACAGTCAGAACTCAACCCCACCCCTCATCACACAATGACTTCTGTGCAGGTCGCAGAGCATGCCCAAAAAACTCTCCTATAAAAGTCAATTGTGTGTGTCCTCTCCTGTGTTTTTGTCCAGGGGGTTTGTTGTAAAGCTTCTCTATAAACCAATGTTTCCCAAACAGTTTTCCCCCAGCTGATTCCAAAACTACAACTCCCATGATGCCCGAACAGCCAAATAAGCTGAAACTTCCTGTTCTGTAGAGATTACTTTCCAACAGCGTCCTATTTGTCATCACAGTCAGTACAGTGAAATGTAACACTAATGTATAGATAAGAGGGTATCAGGCCATTCACAAAAGGAGACAGTCAGAACTCAACCCACTCCATCCATCCCTCATCACAAAATGACATATTTTTAGGACACAGAGCATGCCTAGAAAACTCTCCTATAAAAGACAATTGGGTCAACTCCTTTCCTGTCTATTGTGTCTTTGTCCATTGGGCAAGCTATAAAGTGCATCTCTAAAGCAGTGTTCCCCAACCAGTGTGCCCCTAGCTGTTGCAAAATTCCCCAATGCCTGGAAATTGTTGTTTTGACACAGCTGGAGGCAGAGACATATGGAGTGCCAAGGTAGCAGTCACACCGGGTCCCTGGTGCCTAAGGAGGCTCAAAGGCACATCTGCCCCATAAGAAAACACCAGTATTATAAATGGCACATACTAGACACAGGGCCCTGGTACAGTATTTGCATCGGGACCCTGAAGCTCTGAAGCAAGTTACGCATCTGGCTGGAGGCACCCTGGTTGCGAAAGACTGCTGTGGGCGGATGTATAAGCTATAGGTGTTTATAAGTGTCCATATAATGGGTGTGATGTGGGGGCTTTACTCGCATGTCATGAAAGTGTATTGAATTAGAATCATAAGAAGAAGTCTTTTACTAAATTCTTGGAACCATAAGGGTGGACATATCTGTGCTTCAATCATTAGCTACAAAGGCTTCTAGAGGGCATTGATCACTACCAGTAATAACATTGGTTCATTTGTTATACCTAGCAATACATTTCAGCTTTTTTACCTTTTACCACAGATGTATATTAATAATGTGTTGTCTGGCTATACGCCCCCTTTTTCTGAGGCATGTCACTTTTCCTAACAGCCACGCCCCTTTTTCCCATTTTCTAAGTAAAATTTGTAGTTTTTGGGATATTTTGTCGCAAATTCTGACACACAACACATGCAACACAAAAAAACGCTGCAAAATCTACCCAGAAAAGCCTTAGTAAACAAGGCCTATTGTGTTCATAAAATTACCTCTGGTTTGTACAATATGGTCAAAGAATATGGTGAATCTTTTATTGGAAATGAGGCTATCCTGGACTGTGGGGTGCCAGAGGTGGTTATTATTCGTCCAGTTGTCAGCCAGGTAAGTGTGTTTACTTTAATATTGGCATATTTAAGGATAAACACATAAGAACATTTCTACAAGGGTCTCTCCCCTTTTTCCATGTTACATATCTGTAATACAAGACAATGCCTCTGCTAAAAGTATGCGCTGAGCTTGACAAATGAAGGGGACACAACCCTGTCTGGCATATGGCGGCCACTTCAATCAGCCAACCAGTGAGAGTGCTGAGAGTCGGGCCTGTACTGATCTGATATTATTGGCCTATCCTAAGGACAGTCCAGATGTAAGAAGCAAAGAGAGGCACTCACCATGTAGCTCATGACACGTCTTTTTATTTCTTTATGGTACGATTACATCTATAGCACCCAAGCGGGTATGAACACTGGCATGAATACAATGGTGATAGACCATCAACTTCTGGGTCGTGGGTAACTCTGGTAACCTAAGGGGTCTTAAAATTGTTTTTCTGCTCTAGAATGCCTTGCAGTTTTTGCCGAAAACTGGTTCATAGTGACATCATGAATGGACTGCGCAACATAATCCAGATTACTGGCATTGAGGCCTGAGATGTTCATCTGTCCATGTTCAGATAGATATATGTGCTTATTCTTGGCCAGGATGTCCACTTGACTTGCTGAAATGGGGAAAAAAAATAAGTGGTTGGATTTCTTCAGCACATACGACTTCTAAATGGAAATATTCCCATAAATTTATAATAGAATATTGTTCCAAATGCTAATTCCTAGCAATGGCTCCAATCTGAATAGGATCTAGTTCATTAAAGGGGTGGTCCAGCAATAAACAGGATTGGGGATAAGTGTCTGATCATGGAAGATCAGACTGCTGGGATGGTACTCGCTCCGTTCATTCTCTATGGGAGCGTTGAAGAGACCTGAGTGCTGTACTCGGGCATTTCCAGAAATCGCATAGAAAAGAATAGAGCACGTGCCATCCCCAGCAAGCACTCCTCTAAGAAAGCCAGGGCCCATTCAGAGATCACGGGGGATCCCAGCAGTCTGATCCCCGTGATCAGACACTAATCCCCTATCCTGTGAACAGGGAATAAGTTGTTTATGATTGGACCACTTCTTTAACAGGGGTGTTTTATTTAGATTACCTGTGTACCTATGAACTGCATAAGTCCATGAAGTCTGCACTGGATTGGTAGAGTCTGCCACAGACAGGCTCTATAAATAGGAGAAGACCAGCAGCTATGGAGGTTGCCTGGACCCACTGCACCAGCAACAATTAATTTAATATGCATTTAAATGCTGCTGTCAAATAGCTGGCCATAGGGATTGCTGTATGTTACTATTATCGGTTGCCCCCAACTACTAGTATCAACTCTAGTCAGGAGCCCTCTCCATACACCCATAGCGGCTCCATGATGAATAAGAACCATGATGGGTCACCAAGAGGTTACATTTGTTTCACTTACATTTACCCACCATAAAGCTACTTACATGTTAACCCCATATAAGCAAACAGACCAGCCTGCTTATTGAGATGGTCCCAACATTTTAGGGTCTCCAGAAGCCTTAGCTTCTCCCTGATTTTCTCTCGGACAATCATAAGACGTCTTACTGACATTTTTAGGCTTTCCTGCCTATAAAACGGGGGGAAAAAAATACACTTTATTGATATTGAGTAAAATTCTCAAGATATTCCAAAATATGAACCACCACCATCATCTTCTAGGGTAGTGTTTTCAAAACAGTGTGCCTTCAGCTGTTGCAAAACTACAACTTCCAGCATGTTTGGACAGCCTTTTCTGGGATTTGTAGTTTTGCAACAGCTAATGAATTTGATTATCTGATCCACCAGTACAGTGTTTTTACAATGCAACAGGACATTTCAAAGCTGTTCAGTAGATGTGCAGAAAATAATGCCTGTGCTGGTAAATAAATCAATGTTACAGTCCCGACGCATTTTACACCCATTCGTCAGGGTTTCTCAAGGGACACTATCAGCAAACCAACTATGTGGTGTCACCTCTCTGATGTGGAGATTTGTGGTGTTTCATATTTTATTAAACAAAGGCTGTTCTTGCAGTGATTGGGAGAAAATATTAAACAGAAAAGAAAACTCCATGCACTACGTACATCCAAAATCTTAAATAACCTGCTAAATCATAGTGTTGCTCACGAATATTCGCAATTCGAATATTATTCGCGAATATCGCATATTCGCGAATTCGCGAATTTCGCGAATATAGCGCTATATATTCGTAATTACGAATATTCGTTTTTTTTTTTTTTTTTTTTTTATTTCACAGTACACATCACAGTGATCATCCCTCTCTGCTTCCAGCTTATGTGGTGTAAAGAAGGCTGTAATACTACTGTGTGAGACTGGCGCGCGAAAATTCGCATATACGAAAATTCGCATATGCTAATTTTCGCATATGCGAATTTTCGCGTGTTCTATCTTTGCATGTTAATATTCGCATATGTTAATTTTCGCATACGCGAATGTTCGCATATGCGAAAATAAAACGAGACTATAACGAATATGCGAATATTCGCGAATATATGACGAATATTCGTCCATATATTCGCGAATATTCGCGAATTCGAATATGGCCTATGCCGCTCAACACTACTAAATCATTCTTGGGGAGTATAGTATTCGCAGTTCTGTGTTAGGGAAGAGGGAGACCTAGGGGAGCAGATTTATGACAACTGAAAGAGAAACTGTCATCAGTTTCACTAGCATTAACCTCACCTGTTTGTACATGTGTGTACTGTGGGTGACACTGATGATAATGGTACTTACCTACCCCTGATCCGTGGTCCCCTTTGCTGTTAACCTCCTCGTTCTGGCCGCGAGCTGATGTCACTGCTTCAGTGCTCTCCTGGAGCTATGCGTGTGTCCCATGCCTGTTGCCCAAACGAGGAGGACCACAGATTGGGGGTAGGTAAGTATTGTTATCATCGGTGTCACTCGCACTACTGATTTCCTTTACAACAAGTCACAGTCTGATCAGCCTAACTTCCTGTAAAAATCTGCGTAGGGAAATGCCTTCATGGATGAAAGATTCTAATTGGACTATGTTGCAATCCTGCTAACAGTTTATGATGCTTTGGTTTATACAACCCCTTTCCCTGGGTCTTTTTAGAGCATCTGCATTCTTTTCTCTATTAAAACAGACCTGCCAGCAGGATAAATAAGCACATGGCTAGATAGGGCTTCTCATCAGGATTAGAGGAATACCTTTCTTTTATTTAAATAGTCTTTTCCAGGACTGAGATCTAAGCCTTTTTGTCAAAATTCAAGGCTTTAAGGGGTACTCTGCACCTAGACATCTTATCCCCTATCCAAAGGATAGAGGATAACATGTCTGATCACGGTGGTCCAGCTGCTGGGGACCCCTGGGATCTCGGCTGTGGCACCCCAGACATCCGGTGCATGGAGTAAACTTTTCTTCGTGCCGGATGACTGGCGATGCGGCCTTGCCCCCTTGACCATGCCCCCTAAATGCAAGTCTATGGGAGGGGGTGTGACGACCGTCATGCCCCCTCCCATAGCCTTGCTTTGAGAGGGCGTGGCTGTGACATTTTAGACAAAAAAAAAAAAAGAATAAATAAAAAAAACCCTGGCAGCCCTGACATCACAAGCCTCCGGGTGCAGCAGGGAGATTGCGAGGGTCCCCCACGGCGGGACCTCCACGATCAGACATCTTACTCCCTATCCTTTGGATAGGGGATAAGATGTCTAGGGGGAGAGCAGCCCTTTAAGTGCCCAGGGGGCATTCCTCCAGTAGGGCAAGAGCCCAGGGTTAGCCATGAAAGGTTGGTAGGCATAGACAAGCAGGCACAGAGGTGATGTAGAAGAGGACACAGGCTGGCTAACCCTGGGCTCTTACCGTGCTGGGAAATGCTCCCAGAATTACATTTCGGACGTGGAAAGGACTATGTCTGAATCATGATGAATAGTCCTATCTAGCCCCTGTTTTCCTTAACAGGTCCACTTTAACTTATGACAAGGCCCATCCATGGATCTCCGCTCAGAATGAACACAGGAATCCAATCAGGGGGCTCGATCATTGCCCACCAGAAAACTATACATAACAGGAAAGCGTACCATTCTGCATACAATGATGGATTGTTCAGTACTGTTGCTATAACCCGTGAACCGACGCATGTTGGTGTTGACCATATTCCAAGGACAAGACCTTCGAGCTGGGAGCGGACACTGAGAAGAACTTCATTGCTCTTCATAACAAATAACAAATTCCCAACTCTCTCACCTGCAGATCAGAGAACACAGAAGATCTCACAACATTTCAAATTCAGGCAGAAGAAATGTGTATGAATGAGACACCACCATTGCCCACAAAATGCAAACATTGCAGTTAATGTTTCTGCCACTAGATGGCATCATGTTCATTTGACTTGGTAACTGCAATTAAATTAGAACAAACTATACAAAACGTAAATACATGTAATACACACTGTATATAATGTATACAGGCAATCTATAAATTAATGTAATACACTATATATATTTACAGACAAAATATAAATTCATGTAATACACCATATTGTACACAGATACAATATACATTTGTGTAATGTACACTATAGATAATGTATACAGACAAATAAAGTCATGAAATAAACACTATATAATGTATATAGACAAATACATAAATGTGTGTAATACACACTATGTATAATGTATCCAGATAAAGTATACATTCATGTAATAAACACTATATAATGCATACAAGCAAAATATAAATGTATTTAATCAACTATACATATATATATATATATATATATATATATATATACACAAAGTATAAATTCACGTAATGTGCACTATACTGTAGACAGAGAAAATATAAACGTATGTAAAGTGCACTATATATAATGTGTAAAGATAAAAAAATTCATGTAATACACACTATATATAATGTGTGCACACACTGTTTATAGTATATATATATATGTTACGCCGAGCGCTCCGTGTCCCTGCTCCTCCCCGGAGTGCTCGCGGCATTTCCCTCTCTGCAGCGCCCCGGTCAGCCCTGCTGACCGGGAGCGCTGCACTGACACTGCCGGCGGGGATGCGATTCGCATAGCAGGACGCGCCCGCTCGCGAATCGCATCCCAAGCTACTCACCTGTCCCAGTCCCCGGCTGTCACGTCCTGGCACGTGCGGCTCCGCTCCTTAGGGCGCGCGCGCGCCAGCTCTCTAAGATTTAAAGGGCCAGTGCACCAATGATTGGTGCCTGGCCCAAATTAGTCTAATTAGCTTCCACCTGCTCCACGTCCATATAACCTCACTTCCCCTTCCCTGCTTTGCCGGATCTTGTTGCCCTTGTGCCTAGAGAAAGCGTTTACTGTGTTTGCCATAACTGTGTTTCCAGACCTTCTGCTATCACCATTGACTACGAACCTTGCCGCCTGCCCTGACCTTCTGCTACGTCTGACCACGCCTCTGTCTAGTCCTTCTGTCCCACGCCTTCTCAGCAGTCAGCAAGGTTGAGCCGTTGCTGGTGGATACGACCTGGTTGCTACCGCCACAGCAAGACCATCCCGCTTTGCGGCGGGCTCTGGTGAATACCAGTAGCAACCTAGAACCGGTCCACCGACACGGTCCACGCCAATCCCTCGCTGACACACAGGATCCACCTCCAGCCTGCCAAATCCTAACAGTAGATCCGGCCATGGATCCCGCTGAGGTCCCGCTGCCAGTTGTCGCTGACCTTACCACGGTGGTCGCCCAGCAGTCTCAACAGATAGCACAACTAGGATAACAGTTCGCCCAACAAGGACAGCAGCTGTCGCAGTTGACCGCCATGCTACAGCAACTTCTGCCACAGCTACAGCAGCAACCATCTCCTCCACTAGCTCCTGCACCTCCTCCGCAGCGAGTGGCAGCTCCTAACCTCCGCTTGTCCCTGCCGGACAAATATGATGGGGACTCTAAACTCTGCTGTGGTTTCCTGTCTCAATGTTCCTTACATTTGGAGATGTTGTCGGACCAATTTCCCACAGAACGGTCAAAGGTGGCTTTCGTGGTTAGTCTCCTGTCTGGGAAGGCCTTGTCATGGGCCACACCGCATTGGGACCGCAACTATCCTGTCACTGCCACTGTTCAGTCCTTCTTCGCTGAGGTTCGTAGTGTCTTCGAGGAACCAGCCCGAGCCTCTTCTGCCGAAACAGCCTTGCTGAACCTGGTCCAAGGAAATTCTTCTGTAGGCGAATACGCCATCCAATTTCGTACCCTCGCCTCTGAATTATCTTGGAACAAAGAGGCTCTCTGCGCGACCTTTAAAAAAGGCCTATCCAGTAACATCAAAGATGTGCTGGCCGCACGAGAAATTCCTGCCAACCTGCATGAACTTATCCATTTGAAAGACACCAGGAGCTCCGCCAGGAAAAAGACCTTGATCTCTGGGCACCTCTCTCCCAGTATCCTTTGCAATCTACCCCTGTGCCTCTCGCCGAGGAGGCTATGCAAGTGGATCGGTCTCGCCTGACCCATGAAGAGAGGACTCGCCACAGAGATAAAAATGTATGTCTGTACTGCGCTAGTACCGAACATTTCCTAGTGGATTGCCCTATTCGTCCTCCATGTCTGGGAAACGCATGCACGCACCCAGCTCACGTGGGAGTGGCATCTCTTGGTATGAAGTCTGCTTCTCCATGTCTCACTGTGCCCGTGCGGATTTCTCCCTCTGCCAACTCCTCCTTCTCAGCTGTGGCCTTCTTGGACTCTGGTTCTGCGGGAAATTTTATTTTGGCCTCTTTTGTTAATAAGTTCAACATCCCTGTGACCCGTCTCGTCAAGCCGCTCTACATTTCCTCGGTCAACGGAGTAAAATTGGACTGCACTGTGCGTTAACGCACAGAACCCCTGCTCATGAGCATTAGACTGCATCACGAAAAAATTTAATTTTTTGTTCTGCCCAACTGCACCTCTGAAGTCCTCCTCGGTCTGCCATGGCTCCAACGCCATTCTCCTACCCTTGACTGGACCACCGGGGAGATCAAGAGTTGGGGTGCTTCTTGCCACAAAAAATGCCTCACGTCGGCTCCCAGTCCCGTCAGTCAAACCTCAGTGACTCCTCCTATACCAGGTCTCCCCAAGGCCTATCAGGACTATGCTGACATTTTTTGCAAAAAACGAGCAAAGATTTTGCCTCCTCATAGCCCCCTTCCTGGTAACACTCTGCCCCGTGGCAACCTTCACCCTCTGCCCCCCCTCCCCATTCCCACTTCTTCTGGACTGCCTGCCATGGATGAATTTACCCAGGACTTCTGTCTTCCAGAAAGAAACTCAAGAATCGCTTCCAATGGCCTCTTCTCATGTGAAGCGACAACCAGACAAAAAGAGGGGGAGACCTAAGGGGGGGTACTGTTACGCCGAGCGCTCCGGGTCCCTGCTCCTCCCCGGAGCGCTCGCGGCGTTTCCCTCTCTGCAGCGCCCCGGTCAGACCCGCTGACCGGGAGCGCTGCACTGACACTGCCGGCGGGGATGCGATTCGCATAGCGGGACGCGCCCGCTCGCGAATCGCATCCCAAGCTACTCACCTGTCCCGGTCCCCGGCTGTCACGTCCTGGTGTGCGCGGCTCCGCTCCTTAGGGCGCGCGCGCCAGCTCTCTGAGATTTAAAGGGCCAGTGCACCAATGATTGGTGCCTGGCCCAAATTAGTCTAATTAGCTTCCACCTGCTCCACGTCCATATAACCTCACTTCCCCTTCCCTGTTGCCCTTGTGCCTAGAGAAAGCGTTTACTGTGTTTGCCATAACTGTGTTTCCAGACCTTCTACTATCACTATTGACTACGAACCTTGCCACCTGCCCTGACCTTCTGCTACGTCTGACCACGCCTCTGTCTAGTCCTTCTGTCCCACGCCTTTTCAGCAGTCAGAGAGGTTGAGCCATTGCCAGTGGATACGACCTGGTTGCCACCGCCACAGCAAGACCATCCCGCTTTGCGGCGGGCTCTGGTGAATACCAGTAGCAACCTAGAACCGGTCCACCGACACGGTCCACGCCAATCCTTCGCTGACACAGAGGATCCACATCCAGCCTGCCGAATCATAACTATATATATATATATATATATATATATATATATATATATATATATACTAGCCCTACAGTAGAGTGGCATTCTCTATATACACAATATTTAATTCATACACAAACTATACCTTCTATGGAATGTACAACCATGTGTCTAACAATACTACACAGATAATAGACACCATGTAATTGATATTTAATAAATATTGTATGTTTCATACCTACATTATTGAATCTACAGGCAACACCATGTAATAAATACACACAGCCAGTGGTGTAGCTATAGAGGTCCCAATGGTCGCAATTGTGACTGGGCCCCATAGCCAGGGGGGCCTGAATGGGCACAGCTATAAGTGCGAGACAATATCCGTGCAATGACTGCAATAAACTAGACAATACATAAAGAAGCAGTCACGCAATATCGCACACAATCTAGGTTACATAAATTAAAACAAACTTTATCTTACACATGAAAAACACAGACATTTAATTTTTATTAAATAGAATGTACAGAGTGGAGTCTCACATATCTCTTGTTATTAAAAAATAAAAAATAAATCTATACACACCATATAATCCAAAACTGGCAGAAAAGGATTGGGCGCAGAAGAGTTCAAAGTCTTCAGCTACAAAGTAGCGCACAGGCCACGCATCTATGTCAGCGTCTCCAGAGGCCAGGCCCTGATCTTTAAGGTGGAAAAATGGGAACATGCTCTTTCTCTGAAATGAATATAAGAATGTTTACCCAAAATGCAGAAAAGTAGCAAATTGATCACCAATGTGCACAACTCCTTACACGACGCTGCTCTGATATTTGACCTGTAACGCACCCTGCACCGGTGTGATCATCACAGGACAGATGAATACCACCCGGTTGCTTAGGCTGCGTTCACACATTTGTGTCTGTAAACTGCACTCCAAAAACACAGTAAGGCTGGGTTCACACTATGTTTATCACATATGGGGACTGGATCCGGCTGGCTCTTTCATTTGAATGAGTTGACCAGAGTCAGATAGTGACTCCGGTCAGCCCATTTTTGCCCTGTTTCCAGTTTAGACTGACCTAAAACTGGGGTATACCATGGTTTTAGGTCCGGTCACAAAACCGGATATGGGGCAAAAATGAGCCGACCAGAGTCACTATCTGACTCCGGTCGGCTCATTTAAATGAATGAGATACGGACCCGTGTCCGGCTGGGATACGGGAGTGCCCGGTTTTCCCATCTCCCCGCTGGATCCAGTCCCTGTATGTGATAAACGTAGCGTGAACCCAGCCTTAGAAAAATGTATGTGTTTATAAGAAGCAGATAAACAAAACATGATTTACTCACAGTCTTTCTTGGCTGTAAAGGATCGCTTTAGACTGTAAAAAAGAAAAAAAAAAAAAACTTGCCCAGGCTCCCGTCATTGAAACAAAAAATCATGACTTACCTCCACTTCTCAGACACCCTAGGTATAGGCTGAACAGCAGTGTGATGTATTGGGCCCGGCACCAGGAAATAGAATAGGGGCTAAAGCCAAGGACACCTTTAAGCCTGATAATGCTGACCACATGATCTATTAACTATTTCAGCATATTTCTTTTTTTATTATGTAGAGCCAGATACTGAAACTTTTTCTTTCTGTCTTAAAGGGGTACTCTGCTGCCCCAGCGTTCAGAACATTTTGTTCCGAGCGATTAAAGCAGGTGGTGGGGGTTGTGACGTCACGGCCATGCCCCTCGTGATGTCATACCAGCAGCGGGACCCACGCGATCCCACATCTTATCCCCTATCCTTTGGATTTAACTGTTTCAATTTTTTATTGTAAATTTATTTTTTTGTTTATTATCATGGGGGCAGCAGAGGTGTAACTTTTAGCTTTTGGGCCCTGATCCAAATTCTGCCAGTTATAATACTGTAGCAGATGTGCTTGGGGGCCCCTTAGGTACCAGAGTCCCTGTGTGACTGCTACCTCAGCACCTATAGCAAAGCCCCTGGGGGGGCAGTCACCCTGTCTGAGCTGTTTTTGATGACATTTAGTCCTATGCTTTACTCATTGATATAAATGGAAGAGTTTATTAGGCATGCTCTGTGACTTGTACAGAGGTCATTCCACAGGGTGAGGGAGGCTGAGCTGTGAGCTTTAGCTATTGTGAATGGTGTCTTCTCTATTGTCTGCCATGATAAGGAGGACACTGCTGGGAAGTGATCTGTACAGAACAGGAAGTCTCAGCTTAGTGTTAGGCCAAGTGGCCAGTATAAAAACTGCAACATTTCAGGATATTTTTTTTTCAATAATATAGATCAGTGGTCTCCAAACAGTGGACCTCCAGCAGTTGCAAGACTACAACTTCCAGAATTCCCCTGGTTGGGCATGCTGGAAGTTGTAGTTTTGCAACAGCTGAAGGTACACAGTTTGAAGACTACTGCTATTGAAAGTAAAATAGAAAAAAAAAAAAAAAAAACAATAGGCCATTTTCTGAAGACACATTAATCTGATGACATTATTAACTAAAGTAAAGCATTACCCCTTTTCTCACCTTCATGACATCTGCTATCTGCTTCCAGTCACTGCTGCAGAGTTGGATTCCTAATGGGTTGCAGGAAGTTGGTAGAACAACAATTGAATAGTCAGGAGATTTCTAACAAAACAAAAAACAATAATAAAAATAACAAAAAATAGTAATAAAAAAAAAATATATATATTAAATACATAATAATAATTATTACTATTATTAATAATAATATGTTAATAATAAATATAAATATATATATATATATATATATATATATATATAATCATCTATTCTCATCTATCTTAGTGAAAGAGGAGAATAGTAAAAGACACAAAATGTATCTAGTGTTCCCCATTAAAAATGTTTAATCCTTCCAATACTTATCAGCTGCTGTATGCTCCAGAAGAAGTTGTGTTGTTATTTTCTGTCTGACCACAGTGCTCTCTGCTGACACCTTTATCAGGAACTGTCCAGAGCAGCAACAGAAAAGAGGTTTGCTCTATGTCTCTACTCTAGACAGTTCCTGACATGAACACAGGTGGCAGCAGATAGCACAGAGTCTGACTGGAAAGACTACATGGTCTTCTGGGCATACAGCAGCTGATACATACTTGAAACTTTTTTTTTTTGTAAATAGAAGTAATTTACAAATCTGTATAACTGTGACTGTTAATTAGGAAATATTCTCCTGCGGTGGAGCAACAGAAAAACTACAACTTTTGCTTCTGGTTTCTCCCCTAGACTACAGTTAATCACATTGAGCTCCAGGAGATGACAATTTAAACAGAACTAGATTGCCCAAAGTGGATGGCCCTATTTAAGGCATTAACCCCTTCCTGCCCTCAGCTGTGCTATTATATCACTAGAACTAAGCAATTTCCTGGAACTAACATAACAGTATGGAATGTTGAGGAAGCAATGCCTATACCCATGCCATAATGTTTTGGGGTGTCAATGAGTTGCTACTATGGATGAGCAAATCGAATCTGATGAATCCAAATCCGTTATGAATTTCAGGAAAAAATGTATTCGCAACTAATGCGAATATCACCGTTATTCCATCTCTAGAACCACGTCATTAAACTCCATTTAGTGCAGTCCAGGCTCCAGGGCATCTAAATGGCGGATCCACATGTTGGTTCATGGTGCAAGGAACGTTGGGAAGGTGGGTAGGTGTGATGATCCTGAATCACATGCAGCCTTATCAGCAGCCAGTCACCCCTGTGATGTCACAGCCCTATATAATAGGCAGCCATCTTGCAGCCAGTCACATCAGCGTTCTATTGCAGAGAGAGAGGGACAGAGAGCAGCATGTTGTGTTGTGTACTGCACAACACCAAAAGCGTATTGTCCTCTATTAAGTGTAACCTGTGCGTACACCTAAAGGGTGTATCATTTTGTTCCTATTAAAGTATCAAGGGTCTAGTTACTGTGAAAGGCCAGCCAAAAGTACACACCTGCTGGTGTTGTAGACAAATACTGTTATAAGCATACTGGAGCGCAATGTCCTCCCCTCATAAGTGCATACCACATTCGTACATCTAAGTGGTGTACCATTTTGCTCCTGTTAAAGTCTTAAGGGCCTAGATATTGTGAAAGGCCAGCCAAAAGTACACACCTGCTGGTGTTGTAGACAAATACTGTTTTATGCGTAGTGAAGCGTATTGTCCTCCCCTCATATACGCACTAAGTATGTCAGGCAGAGAAGTGCCAGGACATGCACAGAGGAGTGGTAGAGGCCTAAATTCATCAGGCACAGGCAGAGGTCGCAGCAGACTAGGCAGGAGTCGCAGCAAGAGGCCTGAGCTCATTCTGCCACTATATGGTTTCCTCATGCTTCCGCCAACTCCAGGCTGTGTCATTCAGCCACTATATGGTCTCCTCATGCTGCTGGAACCTTAAATAAAACTTTTTAGGTTAATGTATTTGAAATCTTCAATTTAAATGTTAATAATATCTTTAATCTTTTCAATTGTGAGGCCCTATGGTCAAGCTATTGCCACCTCCAGGCTGGGTCATTCAGCCACTATATCCTCATGCTGCTGCCACCTCCACGCTGTGTCATTCAGCCACTATATGGTCTCCTCATGCTGCCGCCACCTCCACGCTGGGTCATTCAGCCACTATATGGTCTCCTCATACTGAAGCCACCTATAGGCTCTGTCAGGGTGAGGGTTAAATGCTGTGTTTCTTGATAGTCCTATTGCCACCCTTCCCAAGAGCAATAGATGATGCAGAAATAAAGGATTGTCCACAACCACTGTTAACTGAAAACTTGCAGGAACTTTTACTGAAGAATTTTGGCATATGCAGCAATAGTAACAGTCCAGATATCAGAGTCTCTATGCATATAACTTGAGCAGCGATTGACAGTTGGGTGGGATCAGGTAAGCTCAGTTTAGCTTCTCAGGGATTGTATAGCAGAGATCCGCTGTATTTAGGGGTGCGTTTAGGTCCAGTGATCTTGCGATGAGTAGCAGGGAATTGCTTAGTCTATCCGCTATGTTAAAGGCCTAGGCTGCAAGGCTTTGGCCTAGTAAATCATCTTGCAAGCTGTGGAGGTCCTACCTCTTCCAGAGTCAGCAACCTGAGAGGGATCAAGATGGCGCAGGACCCTTATATGGGCAGGGGCTGGCCGTTTTGGATTGGTCCTTAACAACTGTCACTCACCGTTACAGTGTATTGTGGGTGAACATGTCATGGGAACCTCCAAAGGTCCTGTAGCAAAACCATAGAGTTCTAACCTAATCACGTGAATAGGTAGGTTTCTAAATATATACATATCTATATACTTATATGAACTTCTATATAGTCACAGAGGGATGACAAGGGGAAAACTAAAAAAGAGGGACCCCGGCATCCTAGGGACTCTGACTATGGGGACCTCCACAAAGGTAACGTATACAATACGGTACCGGGACACCACATAGTATTTGTCTACAACACCAGAAGGTGTGTTCTTTTGGCTGGCCTTTCACAGAATCTAGACCCTTAATACTTTAACAGGAACAAAATGGTACACCACTTAGATGTACGTATGTGGTATGCACTTATGAGGTGAGTACAATGTGCTCCAGTAAGCTTAAAATAGTATTTGTCTACAAAACCAGCAGGTATGTACTTTTGTCTGGCCTTTCACAGTAACTAGGCCCTTAAGACTTTACAGGAACAAAATAGTACACCACTTAGATGTACGCACAGGTTACACTTAAAAGAGGACAATACGCTTTTAGTGCTCTGCTCACCCTAACTGGCTGACTACTTTAGCTTTTCAGTTGATGTACACACCAATGCTGCTGCACACAGTCACTGTGCACTACCCCCAAAATTGCACTCTCTCTCTCTCTCTCTCTCTCTCTCTCTTAATCTCACTCCCTACCCTATCAGTGCTTCTAGGCTGGATTTGGGCTTGAGGGGAATCGCTGCTGTAAAAATGCTTTTCTGTGCAACACACTGCTCTCTGTCCCTCTCTCTATAATAGAATGCTGATGTGACTGTCAGCAAGATGGCTGCCGATTATATAGGGCTGTGACATCACAGGGGTGACTGGCTGCTGATTCCCAGGATTCCTTGCCCCATGTCCTCACATGTAGATCCACCATTTTGGATGCCCTGGAGCCTGGACCGCACTAAATGGAGTTTAACAAAGCGATTCGCGAGATCGAATCCCGGCGATATTCGCATTCGTTGCAAATAAAAATTTTCCGGAAATTTTTAACAAATTCAGATTCGTCAGATTTGATTCGCTCATCCCTAAAACACACACACACCTCTTACAAAGTCCTGTGTTATGGCAAAATGTTGTACAAGAGCATATTTAAAAGAATAAAAACTACCACAAGAGAACATCTTTTTAAATTAAAGGGGTAAAGGTTTCTGCAGTAATATCAGGAAGTATTACTTTACTGAGAGAGTAGTGGAGGCATGGAATAGCCTTCCTGCAGAAATGGTCGCTGCAAATGCAGTGAAGGGGTTTAAACATGCATGTGATAAGCATAAGGCTATCCTTCATATAAGATAGAGATAGGTATAAGGCTATCCTTCATATAAGATAGAGATAGGTATAAGGTTATCCTTCATATAAGATAGGAATAGGTATAAGGCTATCCTTCATATAAGATAGGGATAGGTATAGGTATAAGGTTATCCTTCATATAAGATAGGGATAGGTATAGGTATAAGGTTATCCTTCATATAAGATAGGGATAGGTATAGGTATAAGGTTATCCTTCATATAAGATAGGGATAGGTATAGGTATAAGGTTATCCTTCATATAAGATTGGGATAGGTATAGGTATAAGGTTATCCTTCATATAAGATAGGGCCAGGGACTATTGACAGGATTCAGATTATTGGGCAGACTAGATAGGCCAAATGGTTCTTATCTGCCGACACATTCTATGCTTCTATTTTATTTTTTATTTCATAATTGATGTTTTAATGGTCTAAAAGAAAAAAATATGTCAACTTATTTGATTCTTGCTCTTCCTGCAAAAATAGTACCAGCATAGGCTGTGTGCCCTCAGGTTGTATGGTTAAAATGGGAAAGCTGCCAATAATTGTGGAGAAAATGGAGAAATAAATCACAGGTCAGAGACACATGTAAATATAGTGGTCATGTTACCTCCAGATCTTCTAGCATTTCAGGTAATGCCAGGCCCAAATTTCTCTCATCCCAAAACCTGTATGTCCAGATATCTGTTAACCCAGCAGCTTCAAATATCCAGTGGTACCTGTCTAGCAAACACAAGAAACCAGTCAAGGATAAGAATCATTCATATATTAGAATACAAGGCTCATATGTCCTGATCTACACCTCAATGTACTGTATATAATAAAGAGTTTGAGAGGGGTTTCAACAGAAAACTCCCACACTGCAATGTTGTGTCAACTCTTAAAGGGGTACTCCACCCCTAGACATCATATACCCTATCCAAAGCATAGGGGATAAGATGTCTGATTGCGGGGGTTTCGCCACAGGGGACCCCCGTGATCTCGGCTGTGGCGCCCCAAAGATACGGTGCACAGAGCGAACTTTGCTCCGTACCGGATGACTGGCAAAGTGGGGCGGAGGCTCGTGACGCCCCTCCCATAGACATGCATTGAGGGGAAGCTGTGATGTTACGAGCCTCCGGCGCTGCACCCAATGCTCTAAATGAACGCCGGGTGCAGCAGGGAGATCGCGGGGGCCCCCAGTGGTGGGACATCGTGATCAGACATCTTATCCACTATCCTTTGTCTAGAGGCGGAGTACCCCTTTAAAGGGTATTGACAAAACTGGAAGCACACAGACAATTAGGTAAGAACCCGGGTTTTAAGGATCATAATCAAATATTACTACAACCCTGCCATCATCCATCAGCTGCACATCTCCTAGGGAGATGTGTGGCCAAAAAAAAGAAGTAGAACAAAATAAAACCCATGCTCGATGGGCTGATCGATAGCACTATTATACAGGACAATATTGGCCAAAAATAATGGTTTCGTGTAATAAATAAAGCAAAGTTCACATAGGCCTGGTGGTCTGGAACAGTTGCCATCCATCATAGTTGCCCTGGGTCAAAAAAATTAAAATTGCATGCAGTATTTTGGAATCTGGCACAAACTATGCTCCATAGGTCGGTTCTCATAACCCATTTCAGCCTATGGGCACCAGAAGGGAGTCAGCTTGTCCCGACCAGAATGGCTCAGGCTGTCCAGAAGATATCAGTGTAATGAGAGGCACAGTATAGTTGGTGGCCCAAATCTACATTGGAGTCCAAGGGCGGAGGAGAAACCTACCCTGATTATGCAAAGATTCTTTACCGTCCATAAACAACAATAACATTCTCTATTGATTCCATGCAATTGTTACCCTCCAGAACTTGACCTACTGACTTTTTCTGTAGGGCAAAAATTGTTCCATAAAAAGGTCACCTGACTCCGGTCACCGGAAACTTTAGCCGTTCTATATATTGTGTATCCGGATTCACTTGGCATAGCAATGAATTATTGTGCAACTGTACTGATCGCTCTCTGATCCTCCAAGCTAAGATTACGTAAGTAGACAATGGAGGTGCCATCCTATACAATAACATTGCGTGTGATCCTGCCAAGTTGGGACCAAATGGCAGTATATTTATATTTAGTCTAAATACCATACGTCTAGAGTCCCCAGTAAGCTATATACCAGTCAGCTCCTGTTTTTTCCTCTGACTGCTGTAACCACCCAGCTCTTCCTGTCATGAAATAAGATAACTTGAAAGCAAAGAAATAGAGAATGGTGACTTTAACTACAAGGAGGAAATGAATAAAAATAGACGAATAGTGATTGATTGTGACTGTGGGCAATGTCCCAGTAGGCATTTAAGGGTCAGAAGAAAGAAAAGACAATTCCAGCCAGCGGGGAGGGGGAAGTCAGCTGTGTATATGGCACCAAGTGAGATCTCTCCCAAGAGTGGCTTTGATTGTTATTAGCGTGCCAAGGATCGTATGTTTACTAATGCCAAGTTTAAAGACCTCTTTGGGAATTTTGGAAAAGCGGATGCACCCGTGTCATCACTCCAGAGTCTTTGTATACATGGGTCTTCCTGAGCTACAAATGCATGTTATATAACTACTCAGCAAGAAATAGGTCTTAGTCCATTAGGTTATGTAACAGATAACATCCTAAAGCTAAATTCAATGTTACAGGCAGCATTCTGATTATACAGCAGTGCTGGAATGTTTGGGAACCCCTCAGTCTTTTCTATATTTAGGCCTAAATTCAACCCTTAAAGGGTTACTCCAGTGGGAAAGTTTTTTTTTGTTTTTGTTTTTTAAATCAATTGGTGCCAGAAAGTTAAACAGATTTGTAAATTACTTCTATTAAAAAAATCTTAATCCTTCCAGAACTTATTAGCTGCTGACTAGTACAGAGGAAATTATTTTCTTTTTGGAACACAGTGCTCTCTGCTGACATCACGAACACAGTGCTCTCTGCTGACAAGTTCTTAATGGACAGAGATGTCGGCAGAGATGGACAGAGATGTCGGCAGAGAGCTCTGAATTCGTGATGTCAGCAGTGAACACTGTGTTCCAAAAAGAAAAGAATTTCCTCTCTAGTATTCAGCAGCTAATAAGTACTAAAGGATTAAGATTTTTTAAAGGGGTACTCCGCCCCTAGACATCTTATCCCCTATCCAAAGGATAGGGGATAAGAGGTCAGATCGCTACGGTCCCGCTGCTGGGGACCCCCGGGATTGCCGCTGCGGCACCCCGCTGTCATTACTGCACAGAGTGAGTTCGCTCTGCACGTAATGATGGGCAGTACAGGGGCTGGAGCATCTTTATGTCACGGATCCGCCCCTTGTGATGTCACGGCCTGCCCCCTTCAATACGAGTCTATAGGAGGGGGCGTGGCTGTTTTATGGATAGGTTCCCACTACTGAATTCCCATACTAAATTCTGTTTTAAAAGAACCCCATTGCTGTATTGTTCATGCTACAGAAATTCAGCGGCGGACCTTTTGCTGCGAAAAGAATAACCTTGCTCTTTTGGCAGAATACATGCAGAATACATTGCCGTCTATTGGGACGGCAATGTCCGTGCAGACCTAGCACCAACCGATTCAGTCGGTGCCGGCCGCCCCCAGAGATTCCTCAGCCTGTCTCCCAGCCTGACTGTTAAGAACCCTTTCCTATCCTTGTACATTGTTAGAGTCTATTCACATGACAGAATTGCTGCATGCAGAATTCCGCTTGCGGAATTCTACCTCAAATGAAAGCCCAATAGACTTTTATGAGATTCCGCACTCCCATTCACACTTCTGGATTTCCGCTTGCGGAATTTTGCAAGCGGTAATTCAGAAGTGTGAATGGGAGTGCAGAATCCCATAGAAGTCTATTGGGCTCTCATTTGAGGTGGAATTAGGCAAGCAGAAATTCTGCTGTGTGAATAGACCCTAAGTCCTCACAGGCAGGGCCCTCTCTTACTCCATATTGTCATTTACTGTTTCACGCTCATTGTATTTAAACTAGTCAATGTGTACAGGGACCTGGAACCAAGGGCACTTTAAAAATAATAATGATAAGGATAATATCCTAATTTCGTAAAAAAAAAAAAAAGGCCCCTTAAATCTTTTATAAAGTTCTATAAATAAGTGTGCCAGTTCTTTGCTTTGACCATATACGGTATATCATCTCTAAGAGATTTAATGGTGTATTCCCAAGCCACAGGATATCAGTTAACAAGTTAATCAGTGGGGGTCTGGCTGTTCGGACCACCACCCATCCAGAGGAAGCATAGGTGCGCAGCTAGCACTGTAATAATTTTCTATAGGGCTTTAAAACATCACTGATGCTAAGCGACGACTAAAGGGGAACAATGTTACAATGTGATCACAGATTTTCTCTCTTTCATACAACTCAAAAATGATTTGCCTTGGCAGCTGCTGCTTGACGTTGACTACTGCCGCTTAGATCGCTTGTTACCAGTACAATTGAGTTATTTCATCCCCAGCAGAATTCCATTTCTGTATATGCAGTAACACTAGCTAACAAAAAGTTTAAACAAAAATGGTAAAAATATAAATATAATTGTATTATTTTTATTATTCCTATTGTTACTGGATTGGCCACATTGTCTGCATATTATCTAGGCTCAATCCATTTTACAGAGCAGAGGCAATAAGACAACATGAAGAGGTGCTGAGTTAAAAGTAAGTACATAGCAGCTCATACATCTGTTTATCAGATTTACAGATTGGAAGAATTGCCCTCCCGCTCCACAAACGCATCACCTTGCCTGATCATTTATGTTTTAATGTTTTCTTATGTACATACAGAAGAATTTTTCTCATGGCAGTAGGATTTCCTAAGTTACATCCTTAAGACAATAAGCAATGACAGCAATTCATTGACTTCAAAAGGGACCAGTCCTTTGGGACTATCTATTTTTCAAATTCTGTTCTGAGGAACAACTCAATAATAAATAGAGAATTTTCAGATCATAGTATCCTGTCACTCTTTAGTACCGCCAAGTACAAGTTTACAATCCTCAAGTACTGTACTAGTCTACAGTCAGGCACAACAGACCTGCTCCTTCTAGCTGTTTAAAGGGGTACTCCAAAGGACAGGGGATAAGATGTTAGATCGCGGGGGTCCCGCCATCTCCAGGCTGGCAGCTGCTGCATCCGGAACACGGAAGCTTGCAGCATCCGCGTTCGTGATGTCACGTCATGCCCCCTCCATTCACGTCTATGGGTGTGGGCGTGATGGCTAGCTGTAATGCCTCCTCCCATAGATGTGAATGGAGGGGGCATGGTGGCCTGCATTGGCAGTCATTGGGCACGGAGCGGAGTTTGTTGCATGCCCCGAATGACAGGGGTGTCGGCCCAGAGATTGCGGGGGCCCCCAGTGGCGGGACCCTCACAATCTAACATCTTAACCCCTATCCTTTGGATAGGGGATAAGATGTGGGCAGCGTAGTATCCCTTTAACACTGTTTACATGATAAAGTATATCAGCCATAACTGTGGGGAAGAAAACATCTAACAATACCCATAAAGAGCAGGCAAAGCTCCTGGGTTCCCCAAATACTGACAAAATATTTCCTTCTATCCATTCCTGCAGTCCTCGGGATAAGTGCAGACGAAAAAGTTAGTAAACGGATTACAGACTGCAAGAATGAGGAGAGGTGAGTATACTCAAAGTCTGGTCTGGTGTAAGTATTTAATTAGGCGATCTGATCTGAGATCTTTATTTATTAGTTGGTCAGGATTCTGCCTTTAGAGTTTTTTTTCTAATTTATTTAGAGGTCTTATCTTGTAGTCTGTATTAGGGGGTCTGGTCTGGGTTCTCTTTATTTAGTAGGTGTTTGAATTATGTGGAGGAGGTCCACTTCTATGATCTTTATTTTTAAGGGTCTAGTCTAGGATTTATATTTTTAAGCAGGTCAAGTCTGTTTTTATATGGGAGTTTGTACGGGTTTGTACTGTGCTTTGTTTAAGAGGTGTCTAGTATTTGGAGGGGGTGTGGTCTGGGGTCTATATGAATTTTAGGGGGTCTTTTCTGGGGTTTGTATGTCATTAGATTATCAGGGATGTTTTCTTTTGGATCAGAGGTCCCCAGCCCAGTCCTCAAGGCCCACCAACAGTCCAGGATTTATAATTATCACAGTTATTTTTCAACGGAGTAACCTGGAATGCTGATGGGCAATGAGGACTGTGAAGGAGACCACTGATTTAGAGGGTCTAGTCTGAGCTCTATATTCATTTTGGGGGTCTGGTTAGTGGAGTTTCAGCCCTTTCAATTTTTATGAGAAATGAGAATGGTCAATTAAATCTTGGACCTACATATTATGAAATACCTGGGTCATTTAGTTTAGCATAGAAAATAACACTATCACTATGCTGTATAACAACTATGTTAACCCATAAAGACCCTTCTACCTAATGCACACTATGTGGTTCAAGATCTGTGGCTTATGTAATAGTTCATTTGATTGCACCTACATTTTTCTGAGGGCAGCTGGGAAGTCAAGAAGGTACCTGGTTAATCTATAGCAATTGTATCATTTACATATAACGTCCAAGAATGGAACTTACCATAAGCAAGAAGAGCAATACAGACTGAAGTTTTTTTAGTGATATAATACCGATGGAGGAATTCTGCTCCTATTCTGAAGGCCCCGGTGGTTCCTGGGGTTTGCACACCACTTGCCTGACAAAGAAAAAATACAACAGAGGCTATTACAAAACCTTTTTTTTATATTGCCACCATAAAGCAATGTACTTTTTAGTGAATTTTGAAAAAAAACAAACTCTTCAGTCATATACACCCCAGTCCTTCTACTCTAATCCATTTGCAGAAAAAATGAGACAAACTATGGGAAAGGTCATCTTGGGAGAAAATCATTAAAATCTCCTTTACCCTGTTTTGTAGGATGGCTTTGCTGTTCTTCCCAAGGGCAAACTCTGTAACTCCTCGGATAAATTCTGGTACTCCGACCACCGGCAGATGCTCATAATTCCTTGTTGGGTCATCAATTATCTGTTTATATGCCTTCCTTACTGGCAATGGAACCCATGGCTGACAATCCTCAGATAGGAAAACTGTAAAAATAAGTAAATGATTTTCACTGTCATGAACAGAACACCAACACGAGTAATTCAATAGTTAGTCCAAAAAGTGTTTGTAATACAGAATGGGAAGCGATTTATAGAAACTTGTGTGTTGGAACAGTGGAGAACTTGTCCATACAAACCAAATAAATTCAGGCTTTAATTTTTGCAAGTGATGAGACTACATACTGTGATTTTCTTGTGCTTTTGTGGTAGGGTGGGAAAGCCCATAGACATCAAGTGAAGAAACCACAGCACAAAATGAGGATTTTATTAGTAAAAACCAACTAACAGGGGGATTAGTAGAGGTTTTTGGACTAAAGAATATACTCAGATCAGACATAGCCAACTTTTCGTCCCTACCAGGCCTTAAATACGACAGATCTGAGAGATGTAATGGAAGTGGTGTCCAAAGCTCCCTTGCAGTCTCTTAGATCTGCCGTGAACAAGGCCTGGGAGGGTCAAAACATTGGCTCTACAAACTTTTGGCATGTCAGCTGACTCCTAGAACGAGCAAGAAAAGAAGAGTTTGGCTGAGTGCTACTCTCCCTGCTCTCTGTGCTGGCAACTAAGACAATACCATAGACTTACACTGTAGATTAATCTTGGTAACGAGAGCTGGGAGAGAACTCGTATAGTTAGGCTGGACTGAAGTATAGCTGGGGGAGGCCCTCATGACAGGGTTTGTCAGGACTGGGACAGTAAGGGTTAATGGTGTTTTGAGGGGTATGTGAGTTGGGATTAAGGTTTTGGTGTGTGAAATGAGGGGGAGCAGCTATAGGCGGAGGCAGTGGGGATTGGATGAATAAGGGGGGGTTTAGGTTATATAAGGAAGTGAAAGGGCAGTTGGAGCAACCATTTTGTAGTGTTCCAGCTGAGGAAGGTGAATCTATTGTGTCAGATGTACCTCATGGAGTCTGTGGATGCTTTGCTGGCTCAGTTGAGATGGGAGGAGGAGGGTTATGGTCGTAGGGTGGGTGGTTGCAGGACCGACTTCGAGAGGAGGGGTCTGGAGCTGCTCCTGCTGCGGCAGCCTCCACATCACGCCTGGCTAGGAGGACGAGGTCTCCTTAGCGTCTTAGCCCTGAAGAGACCCCCTCGGGCAAGGCGCCATGTACAGAGCCCCTCCAGGAACCAGCCAGGCTCTGCTGCGGGGAGAACTGCCGGATCCTGAGCAGCATGGTCTGGGAGGAATACGGTTGGTCGTCAGGGCCTGCAGCAAGGGGAGACCCCACATCCCCCCCTGGCGGTGAACGGCAGGGATTCCGGATCAGGAGCAGCAAGGTCCCAATGGGATTTGTCTGGGAGCGGAGCCCGACGTGCATGTTTTTAATTCCTGCGTGTTTTTTATTCCTAAATTAAAAACAAAGTAAGGGAGGTATGTAGAAGAGAATAAAGGGCTAGCCGACAGCCTTAATGAATACTTCTTTTCAGTTTTTTCAGAAGAAAAAGAAGGAAAAGGATGTCAATTAGGGAGGAAGACTAACAATGAATTGTTTGATGCATGTGTCTTTACAGAGGAAGAGGTTCTATGTTTGCTGTCTAAAGTGAATACAAATAAGTCACAGGGGGGTGATGGGATACATCCAAAATTATTAAAAAGCTTAATTGTGAGCTTGCAAAACCGTTAACAAATTCATTTAACCAATCACTGGTGACAGGAGTCGTCCCGGAAAATTGGAAATTAGCAAATGTGGTGCCCATTCACAAGAAAGGTAGTAGGGAGGGAGGAATCAAGCAACTATAGGCCAGTAAGTCTGACATCAATAGTGGGGAAATGAATGGAAATCCTACTAAAGGATAGGATTGTGGAACATCTAAAATCCCATGGATTGCAAGATGAAAAACAACATGGGGTTACTTCAGGGAGATCATGTCAAACAAATCTTATTGATTTTTTTGATTGGGTGACTAAAATAATAGATGGCAGAGGAGCAGTAGACATCACATATCTAGATTTTAGTAAGGCTTTTGACACTGTCCGGCATAGAAGACTTATCAATAAACTGCAGTCATTGAGCTTGGACTCCCATATTGTTGAGTGGATTAGGCAGTGGCTGAGTGACAGACAACAGAGGGTTGTAATCAATGGAATATATTCCGAGCAAGGTCTTGTTACCAGTGGAGACCTCAGGGATCTGTACTGGGACCAATTTTGTTTAATATCTTCATTAGTGATATTGCAAAAGGTCTCAATGGTAAGGTGTGTCTTTTTGCTGATGACACACAGATATGTAACAGGTTTGATGTTCCTGGAGGGATCCGCCAAATGGAAAAGGATTTAGGCAAACTAGAAGAATGGTCAGAACTCTACTCCTGGGGTGTAAAAACTCTCGAGCAGAATATAGAATATTTAACAAAGTCCTGACCTCAGTATCTGAGGAAAGGGATTTAGGAGTAATTATTTCAGAAGATTTAAAAGGTAGGAAGACAATGTAATAGAGCAGCAGGAAACACTAGCAGAATGCTTGGATGTATAGGGAGAGGTATAAGCAGTAGATAGAGAGTGTAGCTGGGGGAGTAAGGAGATATGATCTTTCTAGGTACCCCTGGTACCGAACTTCAGTGGTTAGCTTGATTTAAGTCTTTATCTGGATCCAGGAGAATGAATCTACCAGAAATAACACGTAACAACAGTTTGTCCGATCAAATTCACTCTAGTTTATTCAGCAGTCTGTAAGCACATATTATAGGGGGGTTGCACCCCTCCTGCCGTCACTCAAATATTTGGTATAATCTCTAGCCTATAATATTAGGTATACAGAGGTTTCTGAGAAAATTCATGGGAGAGACAGATGATTGCAGCAGTCATAACACTTGTAGAATAGGAAGTCCTAATATGGTATATTAACCTTCGCGGCTACATTCCTAGCAAAGAGATAACATGAAATGCTGACAGGATAAAGACACTGTGTTATAGATGCACACAATACAGTAACCCCTTCAGGGGGTTTCTGAATTATTTGTGGGTTTGCGTGATTTGATGGCAGGGCTTGGCTCTGCATTGGGGGAACAGAGTTTGTTTGCCTGTGGTGGCATGGGGTGTTGGGGGGGGGGTCTTCTGGTGGTGGTGTGCGAGGTGAGAGTGTGAGTGCCTTGCCCTGTCAGGGGTCTGCTGGGGTGGAAGATAGTCTGAGTGTGGGTTCTGGGTCTGGGGTATCAGTGTCGTTGCAATCCCTGGATCACTGTGGGAGTGCTGAAAGTGTTGTTTCTCGGTGGGCAGATGCTGCAAAAGAGGAGGTATATGTGTGTTTTGAAGGGCCTCTGGCGCTTCTTAACCTCTTATGGACTCAGGGCGTACCTTTACGCCCTGAGCCCGGTGTGAAAAACGGGGTCATGCCGTGACCCCGCATCACACCGGGTCGGTCCCGGCTGCTGACGATAGCCGTGACCCTGGGCTAACAGCATGCGGCACCGATCGTTGTGCCGTGCGCTGGTAACCCAAAGTTGATCGCCGTGTCTGAAAACGAAAGTAACTGCTTCCCGGCAGCTCAGTCGGACTGATCGGGACATGGCGATAAAATGGGAAAAGGGGGGTGATTCAAACTTTTATTAGGGAAGGGGTTAAATGACCTTTATTAACACTTTTTTTTTACTTTTTTTTTTTGCAGTGTTATAGGTCCCATAGGGACCTATAACACTGCACACACTGATCTCTCATGCTGATCACTGGCGTGTATTAACACGCCTGTGATCAGTGTTATCGGCGCTTGACTGCTCCTGCCTGGATCTGAGGCACGTAGCAGTCTTTCGTCGATCGGACACCGAGGAGGCAGGTAAGGGCCCTCCTGGTGTCCTGTAAGCTGTTCGGGATGCCACAATTTCACCGCGGTGGTCCCGAACAGCCCGACTGAGCAGCCGGGATACTTTCACTTCAGATGCGGCGGTCAACTTTGATTGCCGCGTCTGAAGGGTTAATACAGGGCATCACCGCGATCGGTGATGTCCTGTATTAGCCGCGGGTCCCGGCCGTTGATAGCCGCCGGGACCGACCCGATATGATGCGGGGACCGGCAGAGGACGTAAATATAAGAAGTTATAAGAAGTTAAGGGGTTAAACAAGATGTGAGGGAGTGGCGTGGGGAGTATGGCGTGGGGAGTATGTAGAATTTTTTTCCTTGCTCCCCATGGAAATTTTTTATCTAGATGGCGAGCGGATTGAGGAAAAGACTGAGAAGGAGGAGAAGCGGCGGTATCACTTGATTCTGCGTATTTTTCATTATTTATAATTGGCTACAGGCTTTTGCAATTCTTGCTAGTGTTATTGGGGAAAAGGCGCTGGAGAATTGCTCTGCTTTGCTTTGCTATCTAGATTCCATTGGGGAGAAATATAGAGTTTATGGGGGGCAGGCTTGGCTCCTTTATGACAAGCAATTTCATAAGAGAAAGGCGGTACGGCCTGCTATCAGGTGGGATACAAAAGATATTAGTCTTTGGTCGAGGGTAAATGTGCCTGTGAGAGCCACTCCTGGTGGGCAGCCCTTTCAGGGAGGGCACCGGGTGTTCGTAAACAACTAGTTCCCAAGTAGGAGCCGTTTAAGTTTCGGCTGATTCATCATCTCTTCTTCACCGAGGGTCCTCTGTTAATGGTGGGATTTACCCTAGCTTGTGTTCTGTAAGTTATACTTCATTTGATACCCTTATGGCAAAAACGGACATAGAATCGGCTTTCCGCCTTTTGCCTGTTCATCCGGATTGTATGCATTTGTTGGGGTGTTTTTGGGATGGAGGTTATTTTGTAGATAAGTGTTTGTCCATGGGTTGTTCTATTTTTTGTACATATTTTGAATGTTTTAGTACTTTTTTAGAATGGGTGGTCCGCGACATGTCTGGCTGGAAGTCGCTTATCCATTATTTGGATGATTTTATGTGTATCGGCTCCCAGGTTCTAATGGGTGTTCAGTCCTTTTGCACACTAAGGAGTCAGTGGCCAGACGTTTTGGGTTTCCCTTGGCTCCAGACAAGACGGAATGTCCTAATGTTGTTCTTAGTTTTTTGGGCATTGAAATTGATAAGGTCTTGATGGAGTGTAGTTTGTCTGGGGATAATTTGGTGGGTTTGCGGGAAGAGGTGCAGGTGGCTTGTCGGAGTAAGATAATTAGATTGCTGGCTCTTCAGTCTCTTCTGGGGAAACTTAACTTTGCATGTCGGATCATGCCCATGGGGAGGATTTTTTGTAGAAAGATGTCTAGGTCTACTGCGGGGTGGCTTCTCCCTATCATTTTGTCAGGTTGTCACAGGAAATGTGGGATAATCTTGGTGTGTGGGACACTTTTTTTGGATGAGTATAATGGGAGGTCTTTGATGATTGAGGAGGTGGTGGATGCAGCAGATTTTTAATTGTATACTGATGCTGCAGGGGGGGTTGGTTTTGGAGTTTTTTGTCAGGGCAGTTGGTGTGCGGGTCCTTGGGCGGACAAGTGGGTTGTTGCCAGAGTTTTGCAAAATTTGGTTTTGCTCGAGCTGTTTCCCATTGTGGTGGCCTTGGCCATCTGGGGGGACAGGTTCAGGAATAAAAAGATTTGTTTTCAGTGTGACAACATGGGAGTGGTGATGGCTATTAAGAATTTGTTGGCATCTTTGCCCCGCAGTGATTCGTTTGTTACAATACTTTGTGCTATTTTGTTTATCTTTGAATGTGTGGGTGGCTGCGGTGCATGTTCCTGGGGTGAAGAATGAGATTGCTGACACCCTTTCTCATTCACAGTGGTCACGGTTCCGGTTTCTGGTGCCCCAGGCGGATGTGGAGGGATTCCAGTGCCTGGAGGAGTTGTGGGACATGCCATTTCAGAATTGCGACTTCCTTGGCTCATTCTACATGGTCTGCATACACGGCTGCATGGCGGCAGTGGGATGAGTGGTTGTTTGGTGCGGATGTGGGGGCAGATGTGCAGCTGCTATTGCTGTTGGGTTATTGCAGGGAAGAGGGGTGGTGGGTGTACAGGGTGAATAAGTTGATGGCTATTGTTTCATGCTGCTGCCGAGCCCAGGGGTTAGGGGATGTAACTAAATCGTTTTTAGTACCGCAGGCTTTGAGGGGGTTTAGGAAGGGTTGGAGTGTGGCTGATCAGCGAAGGCCAGTATCATTTCAGCTTTTGGGGTTGTTGACTGCTAGATTGGGGGAATGTGTGCTCCTCTGAAGGGGAGGTTGTTCTTTTCCGGCTAGGTTTTTCTTTTGCCTTTTTTGGGGCTTTGCGTACAGGGGAGTTAGCCCCTCTACTAAGAGGGCAGGGGGAGCATGTGAGGGATATGACATTATATATCCTTCGTATCTGGGCTATGTATCCGCAGACTGTCATGGTCTGGTTGGACATTGTATCAAGGAAGGTTTGGAAGCTGGCAAGGTAGGTGGATCGCATAAATAAGGCCCGGATAAAGGTTAACAGGGCAATGAGTAAATTTGTGGCTCATAATGGCTTGGGTGCAGTACCCCATTCCGATTTGGAATGGGGAAGGGGCTTTTTGGGGGTGGGATGGGATTCATTTAAATGCCATAGGTACTGATTTGGGGTGTTTGGCCCTGCGGGATGGCATAGAGGTAGCTTTGGATATGTGGAGAGACGCAAACACCTAAGGGGATCAGGTGTTTGTGTTGTGGCAGGGGGTCCTCGCAGTTGGGAGCAACAGGAAGATGTTTTTTAAGGTGGTGGAGGGAATCAATGTTGGTTCTGGAGTCCAGGGCGAAAGGGGTTCGTGGCTGGCATTTCTGGGAAGAGTTAAAGAAGGATGGGAGGCTTAGGCCTCAGTCGGGGATGCAGGTTCATTGTGGTTGTGCCTACGAGCGAGTGGGTGGATCGGCTGGAGGTAAAAGAAACCTGTGTGCATGGTCAGTGGGGGACCGCCAGTGGGCTTGTTAGGCTCCGAGGACCTCCTCTGTGGATGGTCAAGTTGTATTTACTATGTTTGTTTATATGTTAATATGAATAAAATGGCCATTTTAATCCATTCTGATTTTATGTGTTCATTTGAAGGGTATGGGATGGGAGGAAGTGGAGAGACTTGGCAGGGTCTTCTCTCAGCTCAGTCTAGCGATCGTTTTGGGTCTAAACACTGGTCAAAATTTGTGAAAAGTTTTTTTTTAAAGTTACAGAGGCCAACTGCTCCACTGTTCTTTTGCTTATAAGATATAATTAGTAACTAACTAACTAACTGCAACTCCCAAATGTAATTAAAAGAAGCGATCAAAATGTCACATCAAAACAAAAATGGTACTGTTAAAACTGAAGATTGGGGCACAAAAAAAAAAGAGCCCTCATACAGGCCCGTATAGGGAGAAATAAAAAAGTTATAGGGGTCAGAACATGATAAAATTTCCCCCGCATATGGGTATCCTGTGTAGTGTTGCTCGCGAATATTCGCAATTCGAATATTATTCGCGAATATAGCGCTATATATTCGTAATTACGAATATTCGTTTTTTTTTTTTTTTTTTTCTTCACAGTACACATCACAGTGATCACCCCTCTCTGCTTCCAGCTTGTGTGGTGTAAAGAAGGGTGTAATACTACTGTGTGAGACTGGCGTGCAAGAATTCGCATATGCGAAAATTAGCATATGATAATTTTCGCATATGCGACTTTTCGCGTATGTTAATTTTGTATATGCTAATTTTCACATATGTTAATTTTCGCATATGCGAAAATAAAACGAGAATATAACGAATATGCGAATATTCGCGAATATATGACGAATATTCGTCCATATATTCGCGAATATTCGCGAATTCGAATATGGCCTATGCCGCTCAACACTAATCCTGTGATGTCAAGCATATATAATCAATCATGCAAGTTACCATGGCCGGTATTTTTTGCAAGAAAGGTGGCAGCCCTACCTAACCCCCCCCCCCCCCCAGATGTTTTGGAATCTCCGATCAGAGGTACGTAAAGAGGTTTTCCTAATGTATAATTCTGATAGAAGGCTCCAACGTATGCTGTCATATAGGCATGGAGGCATACATTGTCCACTGGTCCTCAAAGAAAGTGACCACTAGCCTGAGACACAGAGTAAGCATTCTATATAAAGCTTAGTTCACATCACGTTTTAGACAATACGGGACCACATAAACTGAAACCGTATGCTCCCGTATCCCTGCCGTATGCGGCCCGTATGTAATGTATTTCAATGAGCCGACTGGAGTGAAACGCTGACTCTGGTCGTTTCATTTTTGCCCCGGAAGCGGTTTTCCCACCGGACCTAAAACCGTGGTCTACCACGGCAAGGATACGGGAGCGCACGGTTTTAGCTCCCCCCCAGCCGCATGCGGTCCCGTATGGTCTAAAACGTGATGTAAACCCAGCCTAATTCAGGAAAAATAAAAATATATGTTTCATTATTTTAACTTTAACACATTACCTCTTTGTCCTAAGAAAGTTTTTCTTCTATCCCTGTCTTTGAGATGAGCCTCTTCTTGCTGCTTATCTTTATCCTTTATAGATTTGGGAACATCGAGGAACACGGAGAGAGTTGCCATCATGAGCCTACCATCTCATCACTGAGGAAGACTGAGGATGCTGCTCTTCTGCTCCACATAGACATTAGGTAGCTTAGGTAGAATGCGGTCGTTCTTATTTACATTAATTTTGTCAGGTAAGCCAGGAGTAGAAGCTGAAAGGCAATATGACTGAGAAATCAGACTACACTGAATTCGCTTGCTGTCTGTTACCATGGAAACATAGGCCTGTATCTAGGAATCTATCCATTGATGATGTGCCAGAACAACTCTGTGACTGCTGCAACCAATCTCAACCCTCAGCAGTCTCGCCATACATCTCTGGGGCCAGTGATTGGCTGTGACCGTCACATGGGATATACTGGCACATTATCAACACAGACAAGTAAACAAAGAGCAGCAGGGAGACTAGAGCAGTGGTTTAGCCATGTTTCTTCCCAACTCAGAAACCCCTTAAATGATGCAGTAACTTTTGGCCTTCAGTGAACAAATAATTTACTCTGTGTACAAATACAAATACATTTTCTGTGTTTCTCCTGAAAATGTGAGTTTACTGCATAACACCAATGTTGGTCTGGTGGCTGGATAGTTGTTTTAACCCCTTAAGGACCAGGACCATTTTGGCCTCAAGGACCAGACCAATTTTATTTTAGCATTTTTCTTTTTCCTCCTCACCTTCTAAAAATCATAATATTTCCATCCACAGACCCATACGAGGGCTTGTTTTTTGCGTCACCCATTGTACTTTGTAATTACATCACTTATTTTACCATAAAATGTACAGCAAAACCAAACAAATATTATTTATGTGGGAAAATTGAAAAGAAAACAGCAATTTAGCACATTTTGGAAGGTTTCGTTTTCACGCTGTACACTTTCTGGTAAAAATGACGTTTTCTTTATTCTGTGGGTTAATACGATTAAAATGATACCCATGTTATATGCTTTTCTATAATTGTACCGCTTAAAAAAAATCTCAAACCATTTTAACAAAATTAGTATGTTTGAAATTGCTCTATTTTGGTCACCTATAACTTTCTAATTTTTCTGTATATGGGGGGTATGGGGGCTCATTTTATGCGCCATGATCTGTAGTTTTTATCAGTACCACTTTTGCTTAGGTTTTACATTTTATACATTTTTAATAAAAAAATTTTTTAATAAAATGTGACAAAAAAGCAGCAATTTGGGATTTTTTAAAATTTTTTTTACATTTACGCCATTCACCATACAGGATAATTAACAATATATTTTAATAGTTCAGACTTTTACGCACGCGGCGATACCAAATATGTGTATTGTATATTTTTTACGCTTTTATTAAGGGGGTAAAATGGGAAAAACATTTTTATTGGGGGTGGGGATTTTTCAAATTTTTTATTTTAGTCATAGCAATTAGTTGATTGCTAATACTGTTCAGTGCTATGTATAGGACATAGCACTGATCAGTATTATCGGTGATCTTCTGCTCTGGTCTGCTCGATCTCAGACCAGAGCAGAAGACCCCGGAAGACGGCCGGAGCCAGGTGAGGGCGATCCGATCATCCATTCAAAGTACCACACTGCCGCAGATGCCGTGATCTGTATTGATCACGGCATCTGAGGGGTTAATGGCGTACATCCGCGCAATTCCGGATGTCTGCCATTACCGGCGGGTCCCTGGCTGCTGATAGCAGCCGGGACCTGCCGCTTATGACGCGAGCACTGCTCAGGTGCTCGCGATCATAGTGGCGCGTAAATGTACATCATGGTGTGTTAAGTACCACGTCCCCATGACGTACATTTATGTCCATTGTCGTTAAGGAGTTAAAGGGGTACTCCAGATGAAAAAAAAACATGTTTTAAACTGGTGACAGGAAGTTATACAGATTTGTAAATTACTCTTATATAAAAATAAATCTTAATCCTTCCAGTACTTATCAGCTGCTGTATGCTCCAGAAGAAGTTGTGTAGTTATTTCCAGTCTAACCACAGTGCTCTCTACTTACACCTCTGTCTATGCCAGGAACTCTCCAGAGCAGGAGAGGTTTGCTTTGGGGATTTGCTCCTGCTCTGGACAGTTCCTGACACGGACAGAGGTGTCATCAGAGAGTTATAAGACTGGAAAAAAACTACACAATAGACATGTGCAATTTGTTTAGAAAAAAATCACAAAATCCTGAAAAAGCATACGAATACGAATATACAATTAACAAATGCATCCTTTAACGAACAACGAATGCATTCGTTATCAGTATACCGAATGTCGGGGCTATGCATCAACTGCTATCCGGCAGTGCATAATGCTTAAGTTGCTGCCGGTTAGCAGTTGAAGCAGCCCGGGCATGTTCACCCACCTTTCCGCGCTGCTCTGGGCCTTCCTCCGGTGGGTCCTGAGCTGGTCCGGGGCCTTCATACGGGTCTCCCTCTGACGTCGTTATGACGCCACCGCGCACGCCGTCCCGTCATCCAATAGGAACGGCGTGCGCAGGGACGTGATGATGTCGCTACGGAGGCCCAGTAAGGCCTTGCGGCAGACAGCGGAGGACCAAAGAAGACCAGGAGAGCCAAGCAGAGCCCAGCGGAGTACCGAAGAGGACTAGAAGAGCTCAGCAGAGGCCCGGGGACACCATCGGGAGCAGCGGGGACAGGTGAGTAGGACTTTACTTTTTTACATTGCACGAATCCCTCAACATACGAATTACCATCGTATGTTGAGGGATCACTAGACATGTGCAGAACAAAAAATCTGAATTAACGAATGCATTCGTTGTTTTTAACGAATGCATCCGGTTTTTTAAACGAATGCATCCAAAAACGGAAAAAAAATTTGCGGATGCATCCGAAAACCGAATATGACGAATGCACAGCATTCCGAATATTCACAGAACTGAAAATAAAAAAAAATAAAAAAAACGAACAAGACAAAAAAAACAACCTTTTTGGTTCTGCACATGTCTACTACACAACTTCCTCTGGAGCACACAACAGCTGATAAGTGCTGGAAGGATCAAGAAGCAATAGAAGTAAATTACAAATCTGTATAACTTTTTGGCACCAGTTGATTTTAAAATGTTTAGATCTCCCGGCAACTTCGGAACTTCAAGACTTTTCCGAGACTAAAGCAATCAGGATGCAGATTTGCCGTAAGTCCTATTGACTCTATGGGACTTTCGGCAAATCTTTATCGTGATCAGTTTATTAGCAAAGTTATGGGGAGATTTAAACAGACATCCTGCCAACATGGAAGTTACTCATTGATGTATTGTTATATCTGTTATGTATGTTATTTGTAAACATTTCAGAAAACTTTATTTTAATAAAAGGTTAGTTTTTTTTCCCAGGACTTTTTCTCTGTGATCCTCAAGATTGGTCATCAATATCTGATCAATGGTGGTCCAACAGCTGGCATCCCTAGAGATCAGCTGTTCAATGGAGCCGAAGCACCTTTATACAGTATAGGCAACAGAGCAAACAGTCCCAGCCGTATTCATTGTGTAGTGGCTGTGGCAAGTTACTGCATCTCAGCCCCTATTCACTTAAAGGGATACTCCACTGCTCAGCATTTGGAACAAACTGTTCCAAATGGTGGAGCTAGCGTCGGGAGCTTGTGACGTCATAGCCTCCCCCCACTCATGATGTCACGCCACGCCCCTTCAATGCAAGTCTATGGGAGGGGGCGTGGTGGCTGTCACGCCCCCTCCCATAGACTTGCATTGAGGGGGTGGGGCAGGATGAGGGGGCAGGGCTATGACACCACAAGCTCCCGATCTCGGCTCTAGCATTCGGAACAGTTTGTTCCAAACGCTGAGCAGCGGAGTACCCCTTTAAAAGAAGCACTCCAGGATTTTTTTTTATTATTTAGCTTTTATAGTGCAGCATAGTGTAGTGAGTATATCTGTGTTTGCTGATGTGTCAGGCACAGGTTTTCAGCCATCTTGACTCCTATTTCCCCACTGGTATAGTTTCTTAATCCTGCCTACATTTCCCATGATAAATATGGCTTTTCAGAGAGGGTGGAAAGCGTCATCTTGGCACTTGCTTTGAGTCCTATTCTCTTTCTTACATGTGGTAGCCCTTTGGGGGGTGTATAGTAGTGGGGATGTTGTATCGGTATATGAGGGGTTAATGTTAACCCTTTAGTTTATGACGCCAGGTAATTCTCTGGCCTATCGCTGCCCTTCCCAGTAACGAGAGGTGCATGAAATGACTGAGGTTCACAAGGAGATTTAACTTGAACAACTTTACTTAAGTGCTTACGGTACATCCAAGGCACAGTAACAGTCTAATATAACAGTCCTTATATTGCTCAGTGACTGACAGTTGTTGCGGACCTTGAGGTATTTAGAAAGTCTCTGAATTTAGGATAGATATTGCAGATCCATCCGGATTTAGGGGTTATATTAGGTCCGGTGATCCTGCAGAGTGTCTGATACACTCTCGATTTAGCATTAATCAGCCGTTGCCGCAAGGCTCGGGCCTAACTCACTGTGAGAATAGCTGCACAGGTCCTTCTCGGTTGACAGCCCAGGAACAAGAGAGAGAATAATGGCCACCCCTCCCTTATATGGGCAGGGGCGGGGTGAATCTGATTGGTCCGAATACCTGTCATTCACTCGTACACAGAATGATGGGATTGCATACGTCATAGGGACCTTCACAGGTCCTCAATCAGAATACCACAGAGTTCACCTAGTCACGTGACCCGCAGGTCCTGGTACGCTACGCGCAGGTAATTAACTGGTGGTGGAGTCTGTCTGTATGTAAGAAGTGGTATGAAAGTCAATGTGAACGATGCCATAGTGTGTGATGATTCTGAGGAGGTGGAATCACTGTGGGTAGAATTACGAAAGGAGGGAAATACTGAAAAAATAATATTTGGTGTAATTTACAGACCCCCTAATATCACTGAAGAGATAGAAGGTCGGCTGTATAAACAAATAGAGAGGGCCGCCCGGGCAGGTACAGTGGTAATAATGGGAGATTTTAACTATCCAGATATAGATTGGGGCCGGGGGTTGGCTAAAACTACAAAGGGGAGAAAATTCCTAAATTTATTGCAGGATAATTTTATGGGCCAGTTTGTGGAGGACCCAACAAGAAGTGATGCCTTGTTGGATCTGATCATTTCCAACAACGCAGAGCTGGTTGGTAATGTAACTGTGAGGGAAAACCTTGGTAATAGCGACCACAATATAGTTACTTTTGACTTAAAATGTAGAAAACAAAGACAGACGGGGAAAGCAAAAACATATAACTTTAAAAAGGCAAATTTCCCTGGGCTGAGATCTGCACTACAGGACATAGACTGGGGGGAGGTGTTCTCAAATGCTGATGCAGAAGGTAAATGGGACATCTTTAAATCAACTCTAAATAACTATACAGCTAAATATATACCAAAGGGGAACAAATATAAACGATTAAAACTAAATCCTACATGGCTGACAAATGAGGTTGAAAGAGCAATAAACAACAAAAAAATAGCCTTCAAAAAATACAAATCGGATGGGTCAGCTATAACATTTAAACAGTACAAGGAGCTTAATAAAATCTGTAAAAATGTAATAAAAACAGCAAAAATTCAAAATGAGAGACAGGTGGCCGAAGAAAGCAAAACTAATCCTAAATATTTTTTTAGATATATAAATACAAAAAAACCAAGGACAGAGCATGTAGGACCCCTTAATAATGATAATGGGGAGGTTGTCACGGGCGATCAAGAGAAGGCGGAGCTACTGAATGGGTTCTTTAGTTCTGTATACACTATGGAAGAAGGAGCTGACATTGGTCAGGTCAGTGCTGGTAACACATCATATAATGTATTGAACTGGCTTAATGTAGAGATGGTACAAGGTAAGTTAAGTAAAGGTAAATGTAAGCAAATCTCCAGGGCCGGATGGACTACACCCAAGAGTTCTTAGAGAGGTAAGTTCAGTAATATCTGTACCCTTGTTCATGATATTTAGAGATTCTCTGGTGTCTGGTATTGTGCCAAGGGACTGGCGCAAGGCTAATGTGGTACCAATCTTCAAGAAGGGCTCTAGGTCTTCGCCAGGCAATTATAGACCGGTAAGTCTAACGTGCATTGTGGGTAAATTGTTTGAAGGACTTATAAGGGATTACATACAGGAATACATAGGGGATAATAGTATTATAAGTGATAGCCAGCATGGGTTTACTAAGGATAGAAGTTGTCAAACCAATCTAATTTGCTTTTATGAAGAGGTGAGTAGAAGCCTTGACAGAGGAATGGCTGTGGATATAGTGTTTCTGGATTTTGCCAAAGCGTTTGATACTGTCCCTCACAGACATCTGACAGGTAAGTTAAGGTCCTTGGGCTTGGAAACTTTAGTTTGTAACTGGATTGAACACTGGCTCATGGATCGTACCCAGAGAGTGGTGGTAAATGATTCGTACTCTGATTGGTCCCCGGTTATTAGTGGTGTACCCCAAGGTTCAGTACTGGGCCCGCTGCTGTTTAATTTATTTATCAATGATATAGAGGATGGTATTAACAGCTCTGTTTCTATCTTTGCAGATGACACCAAGCTTTGTAGCACGGTACAGTCTATAGAGGATGTGCATAAGTTACAAGATGACTTGGATAGACTAAGTGTCTGGGCATCCACTTGGCAAATGAGGTTCAATGTGGATAAATGTAAAGTTATGCATCTGGGTACTAATAACCTGCATGCGTCGTATGTCTTAGGGGGGATTAAACTGGCAGAGTCACTGGTAGAGAAGGATCTGGGTGTACTTGTAGATCACAGACTACAAAATAGCATGCAATGTCAGGCTGCTGCTTCCAAAGCCGGCAGGATATTGTCATGTATAAAAAGAGGCATGAACTGGAGGGGCAGGGACATAATACTCCCCCTTTATAAAGCATTGGTACGGCCTCACCTGGAATATGCTGTTCAGTTTTGGTCGCCTATTCATAAAAGGGACACTGCGGAGTTGGAAAGGGTGCAGAGACGCGCGACTAAACTAATATGGGGCATGGAACATCTTATCTATGAGGAGCGATTAAAGGAGTTACAATTGTTTAGTCTTGAGAAGAGACGTTTAAGGGGGATATGATAAACGTATATAAGTATATAAATGGCCCATACAAAAAATATGGAGAAAAACTGTTCCAGGTTAAACCCCCCCAAAGGACGAGGGGGCACTCCCTCCGTCTGGAGAAGAAAAGGTTTAGTCTAAAGGGGCGGCACGCCTTCTTTACCGTGAGGACTGTGAATTTATGGAACGGTCTACCTCAGGAACTGGTCACAGCAGGAACAATTAACAGCTTTAAAGCAGGGTTAGATACATTCCTGGAACAAAATAACATTAATGCTTATGCAGAATTATAAAACTACATCCCTTTCCCTTATCCCCTTACATCCTTCCCTTCAATCCCCTGGTTGGACTTGATGGACGTATGTCTTTTTTCAACCATACTAACTATGTAACTATGTAACTATGTAACTATTCATTTACATTTATATAACTATATTTACATAAACCTTGCATAAGTTACTGATTTACTAGATGGAATAGAGGTGACAAGGGGTAGACTATACAACATGGACCTCTACGTCCAAGGGACTCTGGCTATGGGGACCCATACACATAAAGGGACCGCATAAGATGCGGTACCGGGTCACCACATACACTACAGAGCATTATAAGATACAGCTGCAGCCTGATTCTTTTTCTCCCTGTTTCTATAGTTCTTACACACTGGAAAGCAGTGTCAGCCTAAATCACTCAGGAGACATTATAAAATGAAGTGAGATGCATAACTATATAACTCTGCAGTAACCAGTGTTTGGACTCACTACAATACATCCTGGTCCCATAGAGCTAAAAAGAGCAGCAGCTTCATACAGATAGAGCTGGGAGGTGAGTGACAGCTGCCAGGAGGGATCTGATAGGGGATGATACCATCCTGTAGTTTACCGTAGGACAGCTGACCCTGGACTGACCCTTTCCTGGAAACACACAAACCCATGTCATTTTCTGGTAGCTTGATTGCTGGTGACTTGATGACCCAGCTGTAGTAATGAAATGTCTGGATACAGCAGAGTCGAAACAAAACAGATGGCACTGTGAGAATAGTGGTGGCCAGAGTACATTGTATGGGGGAAAAAAAAATATATATATATATGTGTGGTTGACCACCGGGTGAATGGCGGGACCACGGGTGTGGCGGTGTAGGTTGGTGGAATCTGATGTTATTAACCCCGGGGTTCAGATGGTATTAATCCCTATGTGTTCGTGACGCCAGTGTGGTTTTAGGGTTCCGGAACACCACATGCCCGGATTCTCCGCTATCCCACGGGCTAGTAGTGAATAAAGAGTCCACAACCAGTTATGGTTAAACAGAGGCTTTACTGAGTAGAAGACAAGGCCAGATAAGGCCAGATTTCCCAGAGCGGTGGCCAGGACCCAGAGGACCTCGCAGCTTGCTGGGCCAATACTTGTACTTGACTTGACTATGTGCAGGACTTGACTAGTTTCAGTGACAGCAGACATAGACTTGAGACTTACCGGAGAGACTGAAGCTTTTGGGCCTTCCATATGCTGATCACTTGTCCTGAGATCTCTGGTAGATGAGCTCAGTAAGGTAGCTGGAGGTATGTGATAAGAGCTGCTTGCAGCAGAAGAGCTGGTAGCAGAAGAGACAGAATTGTAATGGCCGCCCTTTTATATTGTGGTTGGGCTGGACCAAAGCCCATTGGTCAAGCTGTGGGTCATAGGTTAAGCTGGTGCTCTCTGAGAGTACATGTGACAACAAATCATGTGACTGCATAACATAACATGTGACAACTTACACACAGGTCTTTGAGACCTCCCACAGGTCCTTTATACTATCAAGACATAGGGATCCTGTCTAAGCATTAAAGTGACATACCCACCATATAAAACAACAGGGAGACAACAGGGGGAGACCCTGCAGGGGAGCCCCCAGGTCACTGAAGGACTCAACCTGACAGGGCTTACAGGTAGTACAGGACTGTGTACCTGTACTGGGACATAACAAATAAATAAAACGGCACCAGTGTATGTTTAAAGCTACCGGGCAATCTTGTTGCCCAAGACTGATGAGATCAGAGGAGGAATTTCCCAAAGCCTTATGCAAAGTTAATGGGAGCCTTTTTGTTAATATATAAATAAGGCGGAAGTGCTGAGGGGGCATTCCCCAACAAAGCAAGGGCCCATTTCTTCTTATTTGCTGCCTTCACACTTAGGACAAGGGCTAGTAACCCTGGGCACTTCGGTCTTATTTACATATTAACAAAAAGACATACCTTTTTAACCTTCCTAGTCCTTTCCAGCATAGAGTTATAACTAGAATTAAAATGAGAAGCCCTGTCTACCCTTGTGTTCATTTATATCCGTTTAGCTGCTGACAGGTCCCCCTTAAATTGGAGCTGAGCTTCAGTAACCCAGTATGGCTACCACACAATGCTCAGAGCCTGATGACAGATAGCAAACAGCATCCCATTCCCTGAACAGATGCCCTTCCAGCCATCAAGCTCTACAGGGAACTGTGGTAGGTTTAAAGGGGTACGCTGGTGGAATTTTTTTTTTTTTTAATCAACTGGTGCCAGAAAGTTAAACAGATTTGTAAATTACTTCTATTAAGAAATACTGTACTTATTAGCTGCTGAATACTACAGAGGAAATTATTTTCTTTTTGGAACACAGAGCTTTCTGCTGACATCTCTAAATCTGTTTAAAGGGGTACTCCGGTGAAAACCTTTTTTCTTTTAAATCAACTGGTGGCAGAAAGTTAAACATATTTGTAAATTACTTCTATAAAAAAAATCTTAATCCTTCCTGTACTTATTAGCTGCTGAATACTACAGAGGAACTTATTTTCTTTTTGGAATGCTCTCTGATGACATCATGACCACAGTTCTCTCTGCTGAGGTTAGTATAATAACGCTTTATTTATTGTTGTCTTTAGTGGGATTTGAACCCAAATCCCCAGCACTGCAAGGCAGCAGTGCTAACCACTGAGCCACCATGCTGCCCTTAGCATACATCTGCTATGCATGGTTGCTAAAATGGACAGAGATGTCAGCAGAGAGCACTGTGTTCGTGATGTCATCAGTGTTCCAAAAAGAAAGGAATTTCCTCTGTAGCATTCAGCAGCTAATAAGTACTGGAAGGATTAAGATTTTTTAATAGAAGTAATTTACAAATATGTTTAACTTTCTGCCACCAGTTGGTTTAAAAGAAAAAAGGTTTTCACCGAAGTACCCCTTTAACTTTCTGGCACCAGTTGATTTAATAAAAAAAAGTTTTCCACCGGAGTACCCTATAAGTAAATAGATAAAAGTTTTCTTTTTTAATTTACCCTCCTTCTCTCTGTTTTTTTTTCACACCTGGACAACTCCTTGCCCCCCGTGATCAGACATCTTATCCCTTATCCTTTGGATAGGGGATAAGATGTCTTTGGCCGGAATATTCTTTTATTATGTAGCACATTGTATAACATGAAGTTATAAACCTTTTTGATACACTTTGGGGAAGATTTACTGAGACTGGCATTTCATTTGCCGGTGTTATGTAAAACTTCGCCCTTGTTCCCTGTGCTGGATTTACATTCCGTGTGCGCAAGAAATCTAACCCAGCTTGGAGCTGGTGTAGATTCCTGTAGCGTTTTTCATGTAAATTGTGATAAATGTGGAGTGTGCAAAGCCATGCCCAAACACCTTGGTGTCTGTGGCGCAGACTGAAAGAAAAAAAAATGTTGAAAGTTAACATTAGGATCGGAATTTCCGTGCAGAATTTTGATTAGAATGTCTGTATGGAGATTCCAGAGCAGAAGAGTCCTGTTGAATTCAATGGGATTCTGCTGCGCTGTGGACATGGCAGAATTTCTGTGCCAGACGTTTCCTGCACGGAAATTCCATTTTCCGTGCCCACACAAAGAATGAACACGTCTATCTTTGCGCGGAGTCCGCAGGGTATGCTTAGCTATCTATGAGACGGCGCAGTCCTAGCATAATATGCAGGTGCCCCACAGTTTGCGGAATGTCCACACAGAGATTCTCCGTGCTGACATACCATAGTGTGAACACAGCCTAATAGTTCTGGGAAATGATATAGTATTAAAGGGGTACTCCAGTGGAAAACAAATGTTTTAAATCAACTGGTGCCAGAAAGTTATACAGATTTGTAAATTACTTCTATATAAAATCCTTAATCCTTCCAGTCCTTATCAACTGCTGTATGCTCCAGAGGAAGTTGTATTTCTTTCTGGAATTCTTTTCAGTCTGACCACAGTGCTCTCTGCTGACACCTCTGTCTGTCTCAAGAACTGTCCAGAGTAGGAGCAAATACCCATTGCAAACCTCTCCTGCTCTAGACAGTTCCTGATACGGATAGAGGTGTCAACAGAGTGCACTGTGGTCAGGCTAAAAAAGAACTGCAGGAAAAAAAATACAACTTCCTTTGTAGCATACAACAGCTGATAAGTGATGGAAGGATTAAGATTTTTAAATAGAAGTAATTTACAAATCTGTATAACTTTCTGGCACCAGTTGATTTAAAAAAAAAAATATAGTTTTCCACCGGAGTACCCCTTTAATTTCAATGGGAATCTGACTTCTGGGACCCTCATCAATCCCAACAACAAAAAGGCAGAAGCTGCTTCTTCTCTTTTCTTCAAGGCCGTGCTCAGCCTCACAATTCAACATAATGGGGCTATGCTCTTGCCTGCAAAGCAGATGGCCGAGGTGCTGGAGTTTATGCATAAACTTAGCTTATAAACGTGGCTTTTTTATTCTGAGGATCAATGAAGTCATGATGGTATAATATAGTCATAGTCTGTTACTGGCAACAGGACAGAAAATCCCTTTAACATTATTCCTTTGCAGAGGTCTAGAGGCATTAACCCTCGCACTATTACACTCTCTCCAGTCTCAGCTGGACCAATTGGGTGTAACAGTGACAGTTCTATTGGAGCAATAGTAAATCAATGTTCAGTATCTTACCTCCTGCACTACACATGTGGATTCTCCGATATAGGGATCATTACATTCCTTCAGCTAAAAAATTCCTCAGCACCTTCTCAGTGCACGCAGCGTTATTACGTGACTCTCCCTCACAGACCGCCTCTGGCCACCTCTAGGTTTCTGTTCCTTTATGTCATTGGCAACGGAATGTGAATGTGTATAGTCACCAAGGTAATCTGTCAACACTTCAGAGGGCTGGGGAGGTGACTTGTAACTATATTGTGAGAGGCAAGCTATTGACACAGAACACTCCAAGAACATGACATAAGGGGTTAAATGGGCATTGAGATATAAAAACTTTTTATATGTTGTACATCTTGGCAAAACAATAGTTTTTCTAATGTACTTTAAAAAAAAAAAAAAAAAAAAAAAAACATTTTATTAAAGAAAATTGTCTTTGAAAATCCCATCACTAGGGATCCCCATAAGTCCTGGGACACTGATGAGTCCCACAGCAGCATGAGCATGTCCAAGGGTCATGGACACAAGATGGCTAATTGACAAGGCTATAGGAGGAACACAGCCTGCAGCAATACTACTGTAACACAGAGTTTTACCAAACATGTGCCCCCAGCTGTTGCATAACTACAACTCCAAGCATGCCTGGACAGTTAAAGGATGTCTGGGCATCCTGGGAATTAGGTTTTGCAAAAGCTGTAGGCAGAGTCAGGGAAGGGAAGGAGTAATCACAGTGCAGGCAAGAGATGGACACGCCCCCTCCCTTGGAGAAGATAGAAAAGTCATTGAGCAGCTGTAATATGCTATATGGGCGATGGAGAAATAAAAATTACATGTACATGATCAGGATTAGGTGCCAAGCAACATACGTTTTTTTTTTTTTTTGCTGTTGTGGGATCTAAAAGATACGCTTTAAAGCTTTTACATATTAATTCATATGTATTCCAGTTTTAATCCAGGACATCTAAAAAGAAGAAGGCAAACGCTCCATAGTGTAAAACACACCAGAGAAATGGTCAGGCGGATAAGGTCAAATGCCGCTTACCACAGTTGGTTGCGTAGCCTTATACACAACTATGGAAAGAGAGTATCAGGGTATAATATTGTCCTCTCTCCAGCCTTCCTGTTATAGAAAATACGGGCTTCAGAGTGGATGGCAGGATTCACACGGCACTGAAAGGACCAACCTCGGCATAGACGGTAAAAAGGTCCATTGGTAAGAATGAAACACGTTTTACTGCTTTTGCGCCGTGAAACGTGTTGCATTATTACCAATGAACCTTTTTACCGTCTATGCTGAGGTTGGTCGTATTGGTGCCATGTGAATCCTGCTATCCACTCTGAAGTCCGTATTGTTTGCTCTAACCCAGAACATGACGTAGCGATCATAGGATCCGTGAAGGCTAACACTTTAGACACACAGTTTCATGTACTCCATTTAATGGAGCTAATATGCATGTTTTTTCAGCTAAAACCTGCAAAAATTATAAACGTTTTCTTCATTATAATTTATGATAAATTTTTTATTGATTTATTTTGCTGCAGTACAGTCATCAGAGCGGGAAAAAAAATTGGCGATTATGTAGATTCCTCATTGACTTCAATGGAAGGCGGATTGCTTGCAGATTTTAGTGTAAAAATACATATGAAATCAATTTAACAAGTAGTTGAATAGGGGACAGTGCTTGGATTTGTAGTCCGTGGGGTGCCCAATCTTCAAAACCTGACGAAGGTTAAATCATCCAAACTTAAAGAATGGGAAATGTTACTCCATGTGGAAGTTTTTTAATAAATTGGTGTCAGAAAGTTATATAGATTCGTAAATTACTTCTGTTAAAAAAATCTTAATCCTTCCAGTACTTATCAGCTGCTGTATTCTACAGAGGAAGTTGTGTAGTTCTTTCCAGTCTGACCACAGTGCTCACCTCTGTCCATGTCAGGAACTGTCCAGAGCAGGCGAAGTTTGCTATGGGTATTTGCTCCTGCTCCGGACAGTTCCTGACATGGACAGAGGTGTCAGCAGAGAGCACTGTGGTCAGACTGAAAATAACTACACAACTTCCTCTTCAGCATACAGCAGCTGATAAGTACTGGAAGGATTAAGATTTTTAAATAGAAATAATCTACAAATCTGTTTAACTTTCTGGCACAAGTCGATTTAAAAAAAAAATCGTTTTCCACCGGAGTTCCCCTTTAAGTGGAAAATGAAGAGTTTTTATTCACTCATCTAATAGCAATGCAACGTTTCAACCTCACCATGAGCTTGAGAAAGAAGTCATGTGAGGTTGGAACATTGCATTAACTATTGGTGGGTAAATAAAAACACGTCACTTTTCATATGAAATCAGGAATGTGTGTATGGGGGCCTGACACATGGCTCTGAAATTATTGACCACAAACAGCAGATCACTATTCTAAGGGCTTTGTGATTGTAATCATGCTTTATAAGCAATATATCCCTTTAAATTAGATCTATAGTGTTAATTTTTCAGAATCCCCGTTGCCCGGGCTTCAAAATGTAACAAAACAAACTTTAACTCACCTTCTGATGTTCCCCCCCATTGCGCCGATATCTGTGTCCCAATCCTTCGGTACCGGTCTTCTTCCTGCTTCCTGGGGACGATAAGTTATACTGCGCTCAGAGTATTGTTGGTCGCAGCGATGTCCTGCCTCGGCCGGTAATAGGCTGAGTGCACTGTCATGTAACGAGCCCAAGGAGAAGGCGTGGCCCAGGCTTGTTACATGACACTGCACTCAGCCTATCACCGGCCGAAGCAGGAAATCGCTGATGCCGGCAATACGCTGAGCGCAATATGACTCATCGTCCCCAGGAAGCAGGAAGAAGACTGGCACCGGAGGACCAATCAGCATAACGGGGGAACGTCGTAAAGGGAGTTAATGTTTGTTTTGTTACTTTCTGTGGCCAGGGCACAGGGGATTCTGAAAAATTACCACCACAGATCTCCTTTAAACTGTAAATGTAACTAATATAAAGTATACACAAAAGTGATATATGGAGACATTAATAACCAATACAAATGTATTGTAGATTATTGAGTATGATGAATGGCTTCTAGCAGACAGGCCCAAGTCATCCATTGTATCAGTGTTCTCCATTGCTCAGCAGCAACATAGCGGGTAGCTGTGGACTTGCAGATGACAGGTTCTCAATTTTCAGCAGGCTACATCAATCTAACACAAAGAAATTGCCATCAGATTTATGAGAATTTATATATATTACTCTGTAAACAGTGAATAATTCACATTAAGCGCAGTTGGGACTTATTCGAAAACTTCGTGCCATATTTTCAAAAGTGGTGCCTGGAGTTTTGAAAACCTGGTCCACGTTTGTCCCTCACCAAAAACCTATGTTAAACACACTATTTAACTAGTTTACCGCAAATATCTATTGTGAAGTGAAAGAAGATGGTGGAATAGTCACAAAGCACCCAGGTCCATGTGCTGGTGCCCTCGCATATAGCAGGGATGCTTAAAAAATTCTTAAGTAAACACTGCCAGCAACAGCCCAAATTTACTTATGCCTCCTAATAATGCTATTTTCTGATAATTTTATCACTACTTTTAAGTGCCCATTGGGGACTATTACAATTTTTTCAATTACAAATACTTCCAATGCTATGCCATAGCATGGCCTTATTGATTATTGTTGGCTCTGTGCTTGCATAGCCTGCCCAGGAAACCTGTATAGTAAGAGCACTAATCTGACCCCTGGTAGGAGGGTAAGGGACCTTGATCTGTCATGTTATCTTCTTTGGAGCCAAGGAGGTCAAGAACAGCCTCACTATCTGATCGACAACATCATGAATGTGGCATCTGGTGCCCAACATTAGTGGTGAGTCCTGGCTGCCTATAGCAGCTGAAACTCAGCGAGTATGAAGCAAGCTCAGCTTGTGAACACACTTCATACTCCAGGAACACAATTGGGTGTACATGCTGTATATGTCTGATTTGGGGCTTAAAACTGTGGAACAGCCTATTTAGGAACATGAATTGACATTTAACAAAAATAAATATTTTTTCCAAATTAGTGTGAAAAAAGAATGCACAAGCTTTTTTGAATAAAAAAAAAAAAAAAAAGTTTGATTCAAAATAGTAAGGCACTGTTGCAGGATGGCACAGTTAACACCAGTAGAACTATGGTATTGACCAACACTTGTGTGTGCCAGAAAGTGGGGAAAAAAATGCACACAAACTTGGGGCCACACCCTTTTTAAACAAATTGGTTAGCAAGGTGCTAAAAAAATGAATATCATGTGTAAAATATCCGAATATGTGGCGCTTATAATGTGTGCCACATTTCATGCAAATGTGGCACAGATAAAAAAAAATTAAAAATAAAGTGGTACTGAAGTATTTGAATATCCCTCCCAAACATTTATTTACTAAGACAGAAAATTATAACAAAGAAAAAAAGTTGCATAGCAATCAGTAAGCTGCATGTTGGGAAATCCCCCTGCACATCTTACCTGCACATCTCATTGAGAACCAAGAGAATCTGTCAGCTCTATATCCTGCTCAGAGCTGCAGACATGAGCAGATAGCTGATAGGGAAATTATACAGCTGATGGCTGTTTTCACAGTTTTAAAATCATATTTTCCTTCAAAGCTCCCTCGCCTTCCCTGCCTTGCAAGATAAATGTTCAAGGTTCAGTGCTGGAAGCCAAGTAGGGACGGATGGACGCTGGTGTTGGAGCAGGGCTGCAAGGTAGCTGTTCCAGCAGGAAAAAGATGATGCTATAATGGGCCACCTGGGAGAACAATACTCCATATCCCAGTCACAGGATGCTGGAGTGAAGATGCAGAGAACGCGTATGATAAACATTTCCCTTTATTTGGACAATTTTGACAACGCATTTCACGAGGGGTCCCTTGCTTCGTCAGGGCGTGATAACAAAAATAAAACCACTCTTTATATACATGTGCACATTGAAAAAGTGCGGGGGAAAAAAACATCATGATGATGTCATTTGATTATTGGATGTGATGTATCGGCATGGACATCGTATCCCTGTAAGTGATCTAAACTTCATATTACATATACACATAAAAAATGTTCAAAGCAGTGTTGTAAGTGTGATAAGTATAAGGTTATGATAACAACAAATATAAAGGAATAGTTATTCTTTATAACATAGCTATTTGCTACACGTATACTTTTATGGAGTGCATTGCATTGGCATAATCACTCATCTAGGCTGCATCCACACCATGTTTTTGTAATACATTTCCCGTATACGTTTTCAATGTGAAAAACATATGGAACCGTATTGTAAACCGTAATAATTGAATCTCCATTGAAAATAGTATGGCAAAAGATGCATCAGGTTGTGTCCGTTTTGCATCCTGTACAGTTTTGTCAGTTTTTTTCCCGTACCCAAAACCGTAGTCCACCACGGTTTTCGGTCCGGGGTAAAAAACTGTATTAAACCATATAGTTTTTTATTTTTTATTTATTTTTTTAACATGGGAGTCAATGGGAACTGTACAGAACTGTATGTGCGTACGGTTCCATCCGGTTTTCACCATACGGTTTTTGACTTTGCACAGTTTTTTTTCTTGAAATTTCAATCAAACAAGTGAAACTTTATTCATAATGGAGTGAAAAGTTAAAAACGTAACCGGACATCATTTTTTAAACCGTATACGTTTTTTTAACTGTATACGGGTTAAAATTTGTACACATGTTTTGATACAGTTTAGTCTGGTTTTGAGGAATTCGTTTTTCATCAAAAACCTGATACGGGAACTGTATTGCAAAAACGTGGTGTGAATGCACCCTACAGTGCAACTAGTCTGGAATTTCTGCTACTAATGGATGTGTTATTAGAGAGGTTAATGTGCTTCTTAGCTCGTGTTATGCAGCTACTGATGATCTCTATACACTTTTTTTGCCATATCTCAGGCAAGAGATTGCTATCCTTCATTCATAGTATCAGGCTGAGCATGGATTGGCTGCAGTTTGTTTACATAGACACGTGGATGATTGTGATTGGTCCAGCAGCTTTATTTTCTAGCGCAGCATCTCGTGGTTTCTTGTTGATAATACTTATGAGAGTGTAACGCCTCCGGAGTGCTGCTTTAGGGGCCGGATGGCTGTGTATAATGTAAGTATAGGTTTTATATTTGGAATAGGATATTTCTGCCATATTTAGTGGTCAGGAGAAAAAAATCATTTGGTGTTATTGTGCAAGGGTAATGTATGTAATATATATATATATATATATATATATATATATATATATATATATATATATATATATACGCAGACCACGGTATGCGAATATATAGATAACGCATCCAGAGTTCGAATGGTATTCACACTGACATCAAGTTAATACCAGGATAGTGCATATGTCTGGGCATATAGTAGATTTCATGATGTAAAAAGCTGGTGCAGTACAGAAGCATGGTGTTGACGTTATGCATATGTAATTAGATATTGAAAGTTATGAGAATTATAGTAGTATTGAGCAAGAGAGCATGGATTTGAACAGGGGCATATGGGGTTACATTTCAAGGCGGATGGTGTCACAATCCAATATAGAATAAGGCAGGATTTGCATGATGAATATTCCTGCAATGGTAAATGCAAAGATCAGAATGTGGCATTCCAGGATGCATGGTGGATATGCCCAGGAAGGTGGATGCAATGCCCGGGATATTGAATTACTGGATGGGGAGTAGCAAGAGATGCATGATGGATGTGCCCGGGATGATAAATGCAATATCCTGGATAAAGAAGAGAGGTTTCCCATCCATTGTTATCAGATAAGTTCCGTGGCTTCATTTAGACCTCTAGGGGCTAAAGTGTCAAGATGGAATATCCAATACATCTCCCGCTTCATGAGCTCTTCAAATGTGTTGTGGGTTGCCTCATCGATCTATTGGATATATCCATATTGGGTCATTCATTCCTGCAGGTTTCTCCCGGCAGTGTCGGGAGACGCTGTATGGAAGGTACCCTTTTTTTTTTTTATGTTTGGCCTGTGGTTGTTCAGCCTTGAGTTGTACTGCTGGCATATTGCTGCCCACAGCAGCATCCGACCACATAGATCATATAACTATAACGGCAATCCAAAGGGTGTTTTATGGTATAAACTTCTCCCGAGGTGTTGCTGATGTGAGCTTTTAGATCTGCTTTTATAGTGCTGCAGCATAAGCAACGTTTTGTGTTACACTTGTATACACCATTTTGCTTCCCTGTTTTTTATTTTCTTTTTTTTGCGCTGTTTTAATTTGCGCGGTGCTAGGATGGATTTAGGAGTCGGTCTCTTCTGAAGGTCACGTTTGGACCAGAAGGTAATGTATCCAAAAGAATCTGATCAGCCTGCAGACTATGCCTATGTTTTTTTTTTTTTTTTTAGAATTGCCTTAATTTGACTGTGTGCATGGTTATAAGTAGTGACAAAATTCAACTTTCTTGAAGTATGTAGCAGTATGAATTTCAGAAGAGTTGTGTGAAATTTCTAGATCCAAGTATTCTATTTTTTCTGCAGATTTTTGGGAAGTGAGTGTAATCCCCCAAGGAGTGTTGCTAATGGCATGCCCTTTGTATAATTCTTGAGAAGTTATAAAAAGTTCCTCAAATCTGCCCAGAACGAGATTTGCATATGACACCTTGTACCCATCGCGGTACCACGTGTATGGTGGTAGGTGGCACAGTCATAGCTGAAGAAGTTGTTAGTGAGGTTCATCTCCAAACATTTCAATAGGAACTGTTCCTGTGAGGTTGGTATGGAAGAATCATTACTTAGGACATCGTTGATGCACGCCAGACCAATCCGATGCTTGATGTTACTATATAAGGCGGTCACGTCCATGGTAATGAAGATGTAATCAATATTCAATTTGATGTCTTGTAGAAGGAGAATCAAGTCATCCAAATTTTTGAGAAAGCTCAGCAGTGCCTGCACATGATCCTGCAGAATAAGATCTAGCTATTGGGACATGTTGGATGTGTGGCTGTTTATGCCCGATATTTTCGGGCATCCTGGAGGGTTATTGGAATTTTTGTACACCTTGGGAAAGTGGTAATAATATGGTTGTGAGGGGTTATTGATAACCAGAAATTTCTTTTCTATGTGCTTCTTCCATTATAGTGATTGTCTTCTTTTGCAGACCTGGATAGAGATCTTCACTCATTTTCTATAGTAATTGATGTCCTCTAAGATGTTCAGGGCTTCTTTATGATCATCCCTATAGTTCTGAACAACAATACTACCTCCTTTGTCCGCCGACCCGATGTCGATATCAGGGTTGTTCTTGAGGGTTTTAAGCGCTTGTTGTTCTTTCCTGGAAAGCTTCCCTTCTTTCAGTCCGGGAGTTCTAGTTGGTAGTTTTTTTTAGGTCATTTGCTACCAATTCATGGAAGTATTTTATCATATGACCCTGGTTGTATGTTGGGTAGAATCTTGATTTATTTTTTATTTCTGGATGTTTTCCTGGTGGTTTGTCTTTCGCGATATCCAAATCTGTATCCGCTAAGATATTCTTCATCATTTGTGTCAAGCGGTCTTACAAGGCTCTTATAACAGCGATCAGATAAGCGCTAAACTTTGTTACATGATATGCATTACAGACAGAGCTGTGGCTAGCTCTTTTTGCTCCTGAGGTGAGAACAGAAAATTGTGGGTGTACAGGTGGTCCACAACCAACTCCGATATGCTGTAGATATGGGGGACCATACTAAGGGGTTCCTGTGTGAATTGTTGCTCGTCGTCTTAAAATGCAATGCATTCCAGTTTGACCAGAAATGGTTCAAACAGCAGGCGGGCACAGCGATGGGGACACCTGTCACCTCTACTTTCGTCAATCTCTACCTTGCAGAATTTGAGGCGCACACAGTGTATACCCCTATGAATCCTTTTACTTCCCTCATTAAGTTATACCTTAGGTATATCGATAATATCATCATCATCGTGTGGGCAGGGAGTGAATCACAGTTTGGTGAGTTTGTCAGCTCTCTCAATAACAAAATTTTCAGTATGAAATTCACGAGTGTGTATGGGGGGGGGTCATAAATTAAGCTTCTTAGATGTAGAAATTGATACTAGTTTGGGGAAACTTGAAACCAGGGGGTACCAGAAACCCACTGCTGTCAATTCCTTGTTAGATTTTAACAGTTATCACCCGGACTACGTAAAAAAACTCTCTACCATACGGACAGTTGGTTAGATTACGCCGAAATTAATGACAACATTTCAGTCTTTGACCAACAGACGACCGAATTAATACACGCTTAGAAGAGAGGAATTACCCAAAAACTCTATTGGCAAAAGCGTACCATGTGGCGAGGGCTCTTGATAGAAGCACGTTGTTCAAGAAAAGAAAAAAACGCAGCGCCACTCCGAGTGACAGGTGCTTTGTTTTTTCATTTCAGCACAGTCCTATGGGACAAAATTATTAAGAACTCTATTCAGAAGAACTGGTACGTGTTGGCTCAGGATGATATCCTAAAAAAAAGTGGTTCACAATAAGCCTTTAGTTACCTTTAAAAAAAAACAAAAAGCCTTCGTGATGCACTTGTGAAGGGCAAATTCTCTAATGTGAGACACAATTGGCTGCGCAGGGATTTACCTAAAGGGAACTTTAAGTGTGGCTCCTGGCGTTGGTGTCAATACTTGTGCCCTGGCCAGAGCATACAATTGGGATCAGAATATCTCTGCATTAACCACCATATAACATGCCGCACATAGTCTGTGGTTTATGCCCTCAGATGTTCGTGTGGCATGTTCTATATTGGGAAAACAATCAGTGCGTTAAATGTCCGGTTTTCTGAACATGTGAGATCGCTAAGCACAGGAAAGAGCTTCCCACGCTTCATCAAACACGTATGTGAGGTACATGATGGTAGGATCACTGACACTCAATTCATGGGTCTCGTCCGTCAAGATAACATCCCCGGGGGGAAGCGAACGGAATAAATTACTATGACAAAAAAAGAGACAGCCTTGATTATTAAAACTCGGGCATTAGGCCCGGGCGGCTTTAATGAGCTCAGCGATATTGATGTGTTCACATAATAATGGAGCCCTTTTCTCCGCTATTTATGATTATAAATAGGATTGTATAGCTACATTAATAGTAGACACTTTGATGCACATGTTTTATTATATTTCCCTGTGTTAATTGCAAGTGCTTGAACCTGGTTGTTCCTGTATAGAAGCACTGTGAACGATCACCAACCCTGGCTGTGCCGAACTTACCACTAGCAACACATGGGTTAATGAAGGAAGTCTTGCTACCATGAGCAAGAAACAATAAAGTTTGTTTGTGATATAAGCATGCTGCCAGGGCTGATGATGTAGGACCAGTTGAAGCGGCCCGCTTGGTCAACATCCTGCAGAACAAAATACCACCCCCCCCCCCCTTCCCCCAGGAAATAGCATAGCTTACCCTCCTCCTTCTTCCCCCACTTTTCATCGGTGCAAAGTCAAGCACTGCCATGGTGATCTCTGGTTGTGATCTGACATTGGAAAACTTGGTGGCCGAGAACACACAAATATTGTAAGATTCCTGCATATAGGTGGTATGACATGTACTATGTGTGGCGTATGTACTAAATCTTGTCGTCAAACATTCTTTGAGAAATGTTGGCGGCCTTAAAGGGGAACTCCGGTGGAAAAAGGTGGAAAACAAATGTTTTCAAATCAACTGGTGCCAGAAAGTTGTACAGATTTGTAAATTACTTCTATTTCAAAATCTTAAGCCTTCCAGTACTTCTCATCTGCTGTATACTACAAAGAAAATTGTGCAGTTCTTCCAAGTCTGACAACAGTGCTCTCTGCTGACACCTCTGTCGGTGTCAGGAACTGTCCAGATTAGAAGCAAATCCCCATAGAAAACCTCTCCTACTCTGGACAGTTCCTGACACGGACAGAAGTGTCAGCAGAGAGCACTGTGGTAAGACTGGAAAGAACTTTCCAGTTGATTTGAAAACATTTTTTTCCTACCGGAGTTCCCCTTTAATGATAAGCTGGCTATGTGCAGGAAAGTCTGTGTTTTGTTCAGCTGTTTTTATGCTTTTTGACCTACAGTGCCAAAATGGTCTTCCTCCACACTGCCTCATTTGCGACTTTCCAACAATGTGGAACTCAACATTACACATGTTGGACCACCTGTACCAGCAGCGCAAAGCAGTGAAAGACTTCACAATGAAGCCGACAATGATTTTTGGAGCCAGTGTGACCTTCAGCTGAAACATTGGCAGCTAATCAGGGACACCTGACACATGCTCAGGCCTTCCGAAGAGGCATAAGATTTGTCAGCCAGGACAACAGTGGAATTAGTGATATTATGCCACTGATACTCCTTCTGGAGCAAACGCTCACTGTGATGATTGAGCACGGACGGATGAAGGAAGGTTTTCGTCTGGCTGGCAGCAGTATGGATATTCTCTTTGAGGTGCAGTTGGAGGAGGAGGATGAGAAAGTAGGACCTGAGGAGGAGGATTTGGAGATTGAATCTGTCGAAGGGGTAGAAGACAGGAACCTTCACAAGATATTGGAGGATAGTGGAAGAAGAAAGGAAGAGAAGGAGGAAAAAGAGGAGGAAAAAAAATAGTATCAGAACAGAGATGTTGTAATTTTCATTACACAAGTAGCACTTACATGTTACATGTTGTCCTGAGATGTACACTGGGCCTGAGCCAGATGTCAGGAGGAACGTGACAGGCAGTGTGATCTCCAAGTCGTGTACATTAACCTGGGTAAAAAGAGAAAGGGCAAAACATTAAAAGGGTACTCCGCTGCTCAGCGTTTGGAACAAAATGTTCCGAATGCTTAGAGCTGGTGGCGGGAGCTTGTGATGTCATAGCCCCACCCCTCATGATGTCACGCCTCTCCCCCTCAATGCAAGTCTATGGGAGGGCGCGTGACGGATGTCACGCTCCTTCCCATAGACTTGCATTGAGGGGGCGGGACGTGGCATCATGAGGAGCGGGGCTATGACCTCACGAGCTCCCGCCACCGGCTCTAAGCATTCGGAAAATTTTGTTCCAAACACTAAGCAGCGGAGTACCCCTTTAAAAGTTAATAAAAATCCATCAAGACTGACTGAGGATGGCACTACCGAAAATACAATTTTCTTCTATACACAGAAAAAGAAGGGACTGTCTTTGTGAGTACCATAGGGAGAAGAGAAGGTTGGAGGGAGGCAATAGTCACCGGCTGCCCCTGTGTTTGTTCACTTTCCACCGCGATCAAATGAGTTTCATCTACTGTATCTCCAAGACATATCTGCTGGACAACAAAGTTATTAGAAAAAAATAAACCATTCAAACAAACTACTAAACAGCTATAACTTATTCTAGGCCAAAAGGTCATTTTTACCTCAAAGCCAGTTATAAACATTTGAAAGTGTCTGGTAGAAAGATCTACATAGGAAGATGATGAAGAATGAGTCAAAGCAAAACATCATCGTCTATGGGGTGGGATGAGTGTGCATGGACAAACCTTAAAGGATGTCACCAATTGTGGTCTTCAGGATGCTGCAATTTTTAGTTTTTTTTTCGATGTAGCTGCTTGGGGGCTTTTTTTTTTTTTTTTTTTTTTTTTTTTTTTTACTCTTGGGGGCTTTACTCCAGTGAAAAACATTTATTTATTTATTTTAAAATCAACTAGTGCCAGAAAGTTTAACAGAATTGTAAATTACATCTGTTAAAAAAAATCTTATCCCTTCCTGTATGTATCAGCTGCTGTATGCTCCAGAGGAAGCTCTTTTCTTTTTGAATTTCTTTTCAGTCTGACCACAGTGCTCTCTGCTGACACCTCTGTTCATGTCAGGAACTGTCCAGAGCAGGAGAGGTTTTCTATGGGGATTTGTTCCTGCTCTTGACAGTTCCTGAGACAGACAGAGGTGTCAGCAGAGAGCACTGTGGCCAGACAGAAAAGAAATTTAAAAATAAAAGAACTTCTTCTGGAGCATACAGTAGCTGATAAGTACTGGAAGGATAAATATTTTTAAATATAAGCAATTTACAAATCTGTTTAACGATCTGGCACCAGTTGATTTAAAAAAAAAAAAAAGATAATTTTCACCGTAGTACCCCTTTAATAGCGTACCTTTGCTACATTCCTTTGGATTTTTAGTAAAAACAGGGATCTTCTCAAGGATCATTGAACAGCTATTGGTGAAATAATAAACTAGATCATCTAGTGCTATATAGCAAAACCCAGGGATTTTCCCAGGAAGACAGGGATGAAGAACTGGATGTAAAGAGGTGACTAGAACAAAGGAGAGGGCAAGATCTTGGCAAAGTGGAGGTTGTTGATGGAGAGATATCTGGAGAGTAACGAAGACATGCTAGTGTGGTGTCCCGGTACCTGTGTATAGGTCCCCATAGCCAGAGTCCCTAGGACGTCGGGGTCCTTCTTATTTAGTCCACCCCTTGTCACCTCTCATCTAGATATTAGTTATCTTACAGTTTACTCAGGATTTCTATAAATATAATTGTACAAATGAATATAAGTGGTTAATTACTTGTATGGAGCGTAGCAGGACCTGCGGGTCACGTGATCAGGTAAACTCTATAGTTTTTTGCTTAAGGACCTTTGGAGGTCCCTGTTACGTGTTGCACCCACAATTCCTTGTAACAGTGAGTGACAGATATTCGGACGAATTAAAACGGCCCTGCCCATATAAGGGAGTGGTGGCCATAGCTCGCTCTCTTGTTCCCGGGCTTTGACGAGAGAAGGATTTGCGCTGCTGTCATCAGTGAGTTTAGGCCTGAGCCTTGCGGCAACGGCTGATCATTACCAAACCGTGAGTGTATCAATCCCTAAGCACTCTGCAAGATCACCGGACCTAATCTATCCCCTAAATCCAGACGGATCGTTGCAATTAACCCTAAATTCAGAGACTTATAACAAAAGTCAAGGTCCGCAACAACTGTCAGTCACTGAAGTGTATAGAGACTGTGTTGATGAGACTGTTACTGTTCATTGGATGTACCGCAAGCCTTTAAGTAAAGTTTATCCAAGTTCAAGTTCAGCTACCTTGTGGACCTTCAGTCATTTTATGCATGCACCTATCATTACTGGAAAGGGCGGCGATAGGCCGGAGAATTACCTCAGCATACTAGCCCCCAGCCTGGTGTCACGAACAATAGGGTCAACCTTAACCCCTGATATACTAAAGCAAAACCCTGACTACACTACCACTACCCCAGAGGCCTACCACACTTGAATGAGTCCTGGTTATCCAAGTTTTGGAGATAAGGGGCATCAGTTTAGTTGTGTTCTCTATTTAGTATGGCTCTGTTCACATGGGACAGGAAAATTAGCTGTAAAACAACAGTAAATCTGTTATGTGTGAATTTAGCCTTACCGTCCACAATCCCAGCAGATGCACCAAGTAGTCATCTTCAACCTCAAACACAAACTTCCTGCACGATGAACTAAGTTCACAACCTAGAAATCCAGACAGATCAGTCAATGTTAGGGTGCTTTCACACTACGATTGTAGTGTACGGTTGCTGGATTCGGTTGGGAGGGGCGAAAACCGGCCGCTCCCGTATCCCAGCTGGATCTGGCCTGAACCCCATTCATTTCAATGAGCCGACCGGAGTCAAACGCTGACTCCAGTTGTCTCATTTTTCCCCGAATACGGTTTTCTGACCGGACCTAGATAAGTACTGGAAAGATTTTTCAAATAGAAGTAATTTACTAATCTGTATGAACTTTCTGGCACAAGTTGATTTAAAGAAATAGTTTTCCACCGGAGTACCCTTTTAACCCCTTAAGGAGGTCGGGCGTATCCATACGCCCCCTTTTTAAAGTCCTTAAGGACTGAGGGTGTATGGGTACACCCGTGGGAATTCCGGTCCCCGCCGCTCGCCGGGCGGGGTCCGGACCGGGGTGACTGCTGTTATCTATCAGCAGGCATCCCGTGCAAACCCCTGGGGGGGTCCCAAGACCGATCGAGTCTCTGGTGACCCGGAAAAAAGGGTGAATGGGGCTGTCCGAGACAGTCCCATTCACCCTTACCCAGCAGGAGTGAGGTGACGCGGGTGCCGCCTCACAATCACGTGATTGATCAGTCAGAACGACCGACCAATCACGTCCCTGCTGGGCGGCGAGCGGGACGGTGAAGATGGCGGTGATCGGCGTTGGCGGGGGTCTCCTACCTTGCCCTGGTCCGGCAGGTGGCGGCGACAGGAGCAGCATGATCGGCTGCAGCGGTGGTGGTCCCTGCGGCAGGATACAGCAGGAGGTGAGGCCTATTCACTTCCTGCTGTTGCTTACCAACAACTCACAGCATGCACAGCCAAAGGGCATGCTGGGAGTTGTAGTTTTGCAACAGCTGGAGGCATACTGCTACAACTCCCTGCGGCAGGATACAGCAGGAAGTGAGGCCTGTTCACTTCCTGCTGTTGCTTAGCAACAACTCACAGCATGCACAGCCAAAGGGCATCCTGGGGGTTGCAGTTATGCAACAGCTGGAGACACTTTTTTTCTATGCTGTTGCATAACTACAACTCCCAGCATGCACAGACTACCAAATGGCATGCTGGGAGTTGTAGCAGTGTGCCTCCAGCTGTTGCAAAACTACAACTCCCAGCATGCCCTTCGACTGTCCATGCATGCTGTTTGTTGCAGTTTTGCAACAGCTGGAGACACACTGGCTTTAAAACCGAGTTTGTTACCTAACTCAGTGTTTTGCAACCAGTGGGCCTCCTGCTGTTGCACTGAGAGACTGTACGTGCTGGGAGTTCTAGTTTTGCAACAGCTGGAGGCACATTGGTTGCAAAACACTGAGTTAAGTAACAAACTCTGTGTTTCGCAACCAATGTACCTCCAGCTGTTGCATAACTACAACTCCCAGCATGTATGGTCTGTCAGTGCATGCTGGGAGTTGCAGTTTTGCAACAGCTGGAGGTTTGCCCCCCCCCCCCCCCCCCCATGTAAATGTACAGGGTACATCCACACGGGTGGGTTTACAGCGAGTTCTGCTGCAAGTATGAGATGTGGCAAACTCATTGTAAACCTCTGCCCGTGTGAATGTACCCTAAAAACACTACACTAAAGGGTAAAACACTACATATACACCCCCTTACACTGTCGTCGTCCCCCCCATTAAAAAGAAAAAAAAAAAAAAAGTATTGAACGGCAGTGTTTCCAAAACGGAGCCTCCAGCTGTTGAAAAACAACTCACAGTATTGCCGGACAGCCACTGACTGTCAAGGCATGCTGGGAGTTTTGCAACAGCTGGAGACACCCTGTTTGGGAAACACTGCCGTAGGGTATTTTTGTAGCGAATTCAAATCCCCAATTTAGTCCTCAAATGCGCATGGTGCTCTCTAACTTCGGAGCCCTGTCGTATTTCAAGGAAACAGTGTAGGACCACATATGGGGTATCTCCGTACTCGGGAGAAATTGCATTACAAATTTTGAGGGGCTTTCTCTCCTTTTACCCCTTATGAAAACGTAAAGTTGGGGTCTACACCAGCATGTTAGTTTAAAAAAAAAAAAGTTTTTCACTAACATGCTGGTGTTGCCCCAATACTTTTAATTTTCACAAGCTGTAAAAGGAAAAAAAAATTACCCCCAAAATTTGTAACACAATTTCTCCTGAGTACAGAACTACCCCATATGTGGGCGTAAAGTGCTCTGCGGGCGCACAACATGGATCAGAATTGAGAGCGTGCCATGTACATTTGAGGTCTAAATTGGTGATTTGCACAGGGGTGGCTGATTTTACAGCAGTTCTGACCAACGCAAAACAATAAATACCCACATGTGACCCCATTTTGGAATCTACACCTCTCACAGAACGTGACAAGGGGTATAGTGAGCCTTAACACCCCACAGGTGTTTGACAAATTTCCATTAAAGTTGGATGTGAAAATGAAAAAAATAAATGTTTTCACTAAAATGCTGGTGTTACCCTACATTTTTCATTTTCACAAGGGAAAATAGGAAAAAAGCCCCCAAAATTTGTAGCCCCATTTCCTCTGAGTAAGAACATACCCCATATGTGGATGTAAAGTGCTCTGTGGGTGAACTACAATGCTCAGAAGAGAAGGAGCACCATTGGGCTTTTGGCAAGAGAAGGTGTCTGAAATTGAAGGCCATGTGTGTTTACAAAGCCCCCATAGTGCCAGAACAGTGGACCCCCCCCCCCCCACGTTACCCCATTTTGGAAACTACACCCCTCACATATTGTAATAAGGGGTACAGTGAGCATTTACCACCCACAGGTATCTGACAGATTTTTGGAACAGTGGTCCGTGAAAATGAAAAATTTTATTTTTCATTTGCACAGCCCAATGTTCCAAAGATCTGTCAAACGCCAGTGGGGTGTAAATGCTCACTGCACCCCTTATTAAATTCTGTGAGGGGTGTAGTTTCCAAAATGGGGTCACATGTGGGGGGTCCACTGTTCTGGCACCACGGGGGGCTTTGTAAAGGCACATGGCCTCCCACTTCTATTCCAACCAAATTCTCTCCTAAAGCTCAATGGTGCTCCTTCTCTTCTGAGCATTGTAGTTCGCCTGCAGATAACTTTACATCCACATATAAGGTATTTCCATACTCAGAAGAAATGGGGTTACACATTTTGGGAGGCTTTTTCTCCTATTACCCCTTGAGAAAATGAAAAATTTGGGGTAACTCCATCATTTTATTTTTCATTTTCACGTCCAACTTTTGTGGAAATTTGTCAAACACCTGTGGGGTGTTAAGGCTCACTGTACCCCTTGTTACATTCCTTGAGGAGTGTAGTTTCCAAAATGGTATGCCATGTGTTTTATTTTTTTTTTTTTTTTGCTGTTCTGGCACCATAGGGGCTTCCTAAATGCGACATGCCCCCCAAAAAATATTTCAGCAAAATTTGCTTTCCAAAAGCAAAATGTGACTTCTTCTCTTCTGAGCATTGTAGTTCTCCAGCAGAGCACTTGACGTCCGCACATGGCCTATTTACATACTCAGAAGAGATAAGGTTACAAATTTTGGGGGGCATTTTCTCCTATAACCCCTTGTAAAAATGTACAATTTGGGGGAAAACCAGCATTTTAGTGAAAAAACTAATAAATTCATTTACACATCCCACTTTAACGAAAAGTCGTCAAACACTTGTGGGGTGTTAAGGCTCAGCGGACCACTTGTTACGTTCCTTGAGGGGTTTAGTTTCCAAAATGGTATGCCATGTAGTTTTTTTTTTTCTGTTCTGGCACCATAGGGACTTCCTAAATGGGACATGCCCCCCAAAAAGCCATTTCAGAAAAACTCACTCTCCAAAATCCCATTGTCGCTCCTTCCCTTCTGAGGCCTTTAGTGCACCCACAGAGCACTTGACATACACATATGAGGTATTTCCTTACTCGAGAGAAATTGGGTTACAAATTTTGGGGGGCTTTTTCAACTTTTACCCCTTGTAAAACTGAACTGGTCCCTGAAAAATTCAGATTTTTAAAATTTTATGAAAAATTTGAAAATTGCTGCAGAACTTTGAAACCCTCCGATGTCTTCCAAAAGTAAAAACATGTCAACTTTATGATGCAAATATAAAAGTAGACATATTGCATATGTGAATCAATATATAAATTTATTTGGAATGTCTATTTTCCTTACAAGCAGAGTTTAAAAGTTAGAAAAATGCTAAAGTTTCATGAAATTTTGGGATTTTTCACCAAGAAAGGATGCAAGTAACGACAAAAATTTACCAGTGTTAAAGTAGAATATGTCACGAGAAAACTCTCTCAGAATAATCGGTAAAAGCATCCCAGAGTTATTAATGCTTAAAATGACAGTGGTCAGAATTGCAAAAAAGGGCTCAGTCCTTATGGTGAAAAAGGGCTCAATCCTTAAGGGGTTAACCAACATTGTGTCATCAACATCCAATGTTTGTAGTGACCTTTATTTTGTGATCATACTACTTTACTTAAAGCCTACTTGGAAAAAAATAAAAAATTATATATTTGAACATGTCCTAGGGCGGTGTTTCCCAAACAGGGAGCCTCCGGCTGTTGCAAAACTACAACTCCCAGCATGCCCAGACAGCCGAAGGCTGTCTGGGCATGTTGGAAGTTGTAGTTTTGCAACTGTGGCAAATCCCAGGGTTCCCCAATCAAAGTGCTAGCTCTCCGGCCATGCTGGGAGTTCTAGTTTTGCAACAGCTGGAGGCACACCAGTTGGAAAACACTGGTATGGCCAGGTAGCTTGTATTAGGGGTACCTGCTCTGCTATAAACAGCACATATGACACAACACTCACCCCATATTTCGCACACTTGTCTTGCTGAGGCTTCTGAATAAATGCTGGATAAACTGAAAAACTGCTCTCTGGCCATTATATCCATATATACCGTATACAAGGTGCAGGCCCTGAAGATGTTTGTTATTCAAGAGGCATCATGGTCGTCTCCACCATCTCTGAGGAGCAGGACTAATGCAGATCACATGAGGAGGGACCTCACCTTCTGCTGATTGACAAACACAAGGGTGGAGTGCGAGCCCACAGTCTAATTCCCCCTCAGACATACATATTTTTGCATCCACATAGTGGCAGGTTCACATTGCATTAGCGCCCTTGTTAGTCGTATCAGTCGGCATCCCGCCGAAAACAAGATGGCGACGTATACTGTTCACGGAAGCAGTGGACTCCATTGAATTCAATGACTGAACTGAGTCATCTTGTGACTCTCTTCAGGACTTCAAAAGAGTAGAAAACCGTGCTTTTGAGTCTGCGTTAAAAAAAAAAGCGCATGCGGCCGAACTGGGTCACTAGGTGAAAACCTCCATTCTAAGGCTATCTTCACCCGGCAGAATTTCCGCAGAATTTCTCAGAACACAGACTTTATCTGAAAATTTAAGCCCCATCGTCTTCAATGGGATTCCGCCGCAGAATTCTGCAAAATATAAGACCTATTAGACTGGTCTTATTTTTTTTTGCAGAATACGGAAATCAGAATTTCCACAGCGGACTGCCCGTTGTGGAAATTCGCTGTCTGAATGAGACCGCGGAATTCAATTGAAATCAATAGGTAGTAAATTCCACACTGAAATTTCACCCTGTGAATAAAGAGGGCACAAGTGGACATTTCTGCAACCAATCTGCTGTGTGTGAATATACCCTTAGGCCCCATTCACACAGCGAAATTTCCGGTCGGAAATGCGATTTCTCCATAGACGGTTATGCATTCATGAGAGGATTCCACAAAAAGAATTGACGTGTTCATTCTTTCTGCGGAGCTCGGAATCTCCACTGCAGATGTTTCTGCCTGTGGAATTCTTTTCTATGGCAACCAATCAGATTGCTTCTTTCATTTTCAAAGAGACCTGTGAAAAATGAAAGAAGCAATCTGATTGGTTGCTATGGGAAACTGCACTACTCTTCCTCTACACAGGTTTTGATAAATCTCCTCCAATAATGTTACAGCCTGTCTTTTGTAACCCAGTATGGTTTGGACCAGGGGTGGACTGACAGGTCGGGCAGTCGCTCACTGCCCGAGGGCCCAGGGGTTGAGGGATGCCCGCCCAAAACAGGACTTACTGCTTCACAAGATCAGGGAGCATGCAAACTAGATATATACAGACCTACACCATGCATCCCTGATCTTCTTCCAGTTAGTGCAGGAGTACAGCAAGGGGGGGGGGGGATATGTGGCCTGGGGGCATATAGGGAGGGGGCGTGGTTCACTGTACATGCCTCAGCCCCTCCCTCAGAATGCTGTCTGCTCCCATCTACCCTAGCATTAGCAAAACTACAACTCACAGCATGTCCTCAATGCCAGGGCATGCTGGGAGTTGTAGTTTTACTAATGCTAGGGGAGATGTGAGTAGGCAGATGGTTACATTTGTGGTGTCGGGTGAGGTTAAAGTGTAAATTACCTTTTTGTGATGCCAGGGCCTGGTTGACCTATACACCACCCGAGGTAGACCAGCTTCTCCTGTGCCAGGCACAGGGCAAATAATTACTCTGACGCAAGGTTACAGGTAATTGGCTTTACTGAGGTTGGAAAGGTGGTACAATACATTCAACTCAGATTAGCAGGATGGAGATGCAGGGTGAACTTTGAGAACCTTATCGGCTTGCTGGGACTTGTAATGGTATGATACTGCGACTGACTTGCTGTATGCAACCCACTCTGGACTGTAGTTAATTGAAAGACACTTGACTGACTGACTAACTTGCTGAACTCGACTTGAATTTAATCCCCAAAAATGTATTGCTTACCCCCAGGCTTTGACCTTCACCCAGGCACAGGGGTTAACTGGTAGTAGACACGTGGTTGTTGGACTAGGCCTCTGGCCTCCCTCATAAACACCTCACAGACTCCTCATACTTCTCTGAACTGTACCTCAGCATTAACTAACTTCTAAACTCTGGTTACACTATATATGGGAGCAATTTAGAGGGGTCTCATTGGCCAGATTAGTCACCTGGTTCACCTTTGCATACTCCCCCAACAACAAGGTCCATGACAACAGAATCTTTAAAGTAACAGGTGCATAGAAAATACAGATACATTAACCATTGCATAACAGTGCATTATACTGTGAAATATAGAGTCCTGAGGAGTGTGGGCCCAAGATGGATATTGGAGCAGCATCTGCTACACAGGATGAGCAGGAATACAGAATACTGGGTCACCACAGACTCCCCCTCTAAAGGCAAACTGTCCTTGGCGTAATGTTCTGGAGGGCGGATGTTGCTGAAGTGTCCTAATGGGTCTAATTAGGACAAACAAAATAGTTCCTGGGGCATTAATGAAAACGTCCATCACAGAGCTATATACATTTTTCCTGGGGCATTGGTTAGAATGTCCTTCACAGGGATGTAAACAGTTGTAAGAGTTCACGTGGCATTTTATATGAATGTCCTTACATACTCCAGTTGAATATAACAAAGTCCTTTGTTGTAGAGAAAAGTAACGGGTAATTGATACCTTTATACTAACACAACCCTTATATCACTGATACTGAAATTTTTTTGTTTCTGTGTAATGAATAGAAATACTTCTGATTGGGCTGCCAGAGGCTTTCTACCCAGATGCCTGTGCTACGGGGCCCATCGGCTTTTTGCTACTTCTTTGCGTAACATAGAATTTTTTTGAGTATATTGTGGTATGGACAACAATGACTTCCACTGAAGATGCTATTTTAACTTACCAGGTGCTCTCTATGGCCACTTAGAGAACCCTGTGCACAGTGTACAGGAAAAAACTATTAGTATTGACAATACACATTTCGGTATTGATATGGACTGGAGTTTAAATATACTGACTAGGAGATAACAGTCCTGACGTGAGACATTTTCAATACTGTACACCAACTCACTATCTGTACACAATATGAATTATATATATATATATATATATATATATATATATATATATATATATATTTCTGACTATTATAATTAGTGTTGAGCGGCATAGGCCATATTCGAATTTGCGATATTTCGCCAATATATGGATGAATATTCGTCATATATTTGCTAAATTCTTATATTCATAATGAGGGGCATTTACTAAGGGGTTTAGTCATTTTTTTCTGACTATTTTTGGCGCTAAATAGTCGCAATTGCGCCTACCCTATTTTTTGTGCGACTTTCTCTAGCAAGAGCTATAAAGTCAAATTTTTTTTCCGCTTAATTTACGCAAGTTTTCAGTTTTTACTTGCAGTGGTCAGGAATTTATTAACTGAGACAGTCGCAGTTGCGCAATAAACTGTCGCAACGGCCGTAAAAATTGACTAAATTTACTCCAGCTCCAACATGGAGCAGGAATTGGAAAAGCTACTGCCGCTCGGGCTCCGACATACTTTCTCCCCGCTACCCTCACTGCGCTACCGGGACACTGCAGTGATTTACATCCCCCTCTCACCTGCCAGCGCCACACAACTCCCATCTTTCTGCTGTTGCAAGACTACAAGTCCCAGCATGACCTTACAGTGAGGACATGCTGGGAGTTGTAGTCTTGTAGCAGCGGGAGCTGAGCGGCGCGGGCGGGAGACAAGGGGGGGGGGGGTAGCGGGGAGGCCGTATGAGAAGCCCGGGCGGCTGCACTGTAATGTCAGCCCGGGCTCCTGCCCTGAGAGCCAAAGGCTTTGGCTTTCAGGGCATGCTGGGTGTTTTGGTTTTGCAACAGCTGGAGGGCCACAGTTAGCAGACCACTGGTTTGTGGTCTGTAAACTGTAGTCCTCCAGCTGTTGCACAACTAAACAGCTGAAGGGGACCGGCGAAGACGTCCACTTAACCTTCCGAGGCTCCAGCGACGATCGGTGACGGAGATCGTCGGGCGGCACTGTCGTGCGGCAATGTCGTACGGCGCTGGATCCTACGGAAACCGGTAAGTTGCCCAAGCTTCCCAACCAGGGTGCCTCCAGATGTTGCAAGACTACAACTCCCAGCATGCCTGGACAGCCTTTGGCTGTCCAGGCATGCTAGGAGTTGTAGTTTTGCAACATCTGGAGGCACCCTGGTTGGGAAACACTGGCCTAAAATAGTGTTTCCCAACCAGGGTGCCTCCAGATGTTGCAAAACTACAAGTTCCAGGTTGGGAAACACTGTGCCCGGCCTCCGCCCCACCTTACTGTAAGGGCATGCTGGGAGTTGTAGTCCTGCAGCTGGGGGCAGGGGACAAGCTTGTCACTTGCCCACACATCTCCTGCACCACACAACTACAACTCCCAGCATGTCCTTACTGTAAGGGCATGCTGGCAGTTGTAGTCCTGCGGAGCGGGAAATGTGTGAGCAGGTGATAATAAATGTACTAACCCATTTTTTTTTTCTTCTCATTTCAGATCTGTGTATCCTGTGGACTCCTTCGGATTCGGTGGACTACTTCGATGACCAGCGTTTTTCTTTGTTTGATTTTAATAAAATGGTTAATGAGGACTTGTGGGGGAATGTTTTTTGTAATAAACATTTTTTAAAACCTGTTGTGTTTTTTCCTTACTTTACTAGACAGGCTTAGTAGTGGAAGCTGTCTTATAGACGGAGTCCATTACTAAGCTGGGCTTAGCGTTAGCCACAAAAACAGCTAGCACTAACCCCCTATTATTACCCCGGTACCCAACGCCACAGGGGTGCCAGGAAGAGCCGGTACCAACAGGCCTGGAGCATCAAAAATGGCGCTCCTGGGCCTAGGCGGTAACAGGCTGGCGTTATTTAGGCTGGGGAGGGCCAGTAACAATGGTCCTCGCCCACCCTGGTAACGTCAGGCTGTTACTGTTTGGTTGGTATTTGGCTGAGAATGAAAATAGGGGGGACCCTATGCGTTTTGTTTTTTTTAATAAATAATTAAATATTTTAAAAAAACACATAGGGTCCCCCCTATTTTTATTCTCAGCCAAATACCAACCAAACAGTAACAGCCTGACGTTACCAGGGTGGGCGAGGACCATTGTTACTGGCCCTCCCCAGCCTAAATAATGCCAGCCTGTTACCGCCTAGGCCCAGGAGCGCCATTTTTGATGCTCCGGGCCTGTTGGTACTGGCTCTTCCCGGCACCCCTGTGGTGCTGGGTACCGGGGTAATAATTGGGGGTTAGCGCTAGCTGTTTTTGTGGCTAACGCTGAGCCCGGCTTAGTAATGGACTCCGTCTATAAGACAGCTTCCACTACTAAGCCTGTCTAGTAAAGTAAAAAAAAAAAAAACAACAGGTTTAAAAAAAAGTTTATTACAAAAAAACACTCCCCCACAAGCCCTCGTTAACCATTTTATTAACATCAAGCAAAGAAAAACGCTGGTCGTCGAAGTAGTCTACCGAATCCGAAGGAGTCCAGAGGATACACCGATCTGTAGAAGAAGTAACAAAAAAAAAAAAAAAAAACACGTGTAAGTACATTTAGGGAGAAAAAAACTGTGTTAAAAAAATGTAATAAACACACACACACACACACACACACACACACACTAAATGCAGTTTACCACTATTCTGAGCCATAACTACAATTTAGTTATTGAATGATTTACATGTGGTGAAAAAAGCTAAAAAAAAAACTCAAAAACAAAAGATCCAGAAGGAAACCTAGCAGCCAAACCTATTCAGACAGCAGGAAAGAGGAACAGACTATTTTTTCTACTACATGAAGTACATTTCCCACTTTTGCCTATGTGTGCCAAATTTATTAATGCCGTGCAACAATTTAGTAAATTTGTCGCACATAGTCAAAAATGAAGTAGAAAAAAACAGGGTAAAAACCAGACTACATAGTAAAAGATTAGTAAATGCCCCTCAATATTCGTGTTTTTTTTCTCTTTGCGAAAATTCGCATATGCGAAAATTTATAAACTTTATAGTAAGTATATCAGTGTAACTTGATAGAAGCAGTAGAAGTACAAGTCATACAAGTATCATCTATCAACATGGTTCTCAGCCAATTTGCGAGGAAGGAAGGAAGAATCATCATCAGTGTAATTATTTTCGCATTACTTTTGTAGTTGTATCTTGTGAATTTATTTTTGATATATTCGCACATTAGAAAAACTTGCAAAACTACAACTCCCAGCATGCTGGGAGTTGTAGCTTTGCAACATCTGGAGGGCCACAGTTTGGAGACCACTGTGCAGTGGTCTCTAAATTGTAGCCCTCCAGCTGTTGCAAAACTGTAAATCCCAGCATGCCCAAACAGCTGTCTCGGCATGCTGGGAGTTGTAGTTGCGTACCTCCAGCTGTTGCATAACTACATCTCCCAGTATATGCTGGGAGTTGTAGTTTTGCAACAGCTGGAGGCACACTGGTTGGAAAATATTGAGTCAGGTAACAGAACTTAACTGAAGGTTTTCCAACCAGTGTGCCTCCAGCTGTTGCAAAACTACAACTCCCAGAATGCACTGACAGACCATACATGCTGGGAGTTGTATTTTTGCAACAGCTGTAGACACACTGGAGGGAAACCACTGAGTTAGGAAACAGACTCTAGTTCATTGATTCCAGCCCGTGTCCTTCCAGCTGTTGCAAAACTACAACTTTCAGCATAAACTGACTGATTGGGCATGCTGGGAATTGTAGTTGTGCAACATCTGGAGGGCTACAGTTTGGAGACCACTGTATAGTCGACCACGGTTTTCGGTCCGGTTGGAAAAGCGCATACAGGGCAAAAATGAGCCGACCGGAGCGAACGTTTCACTCTGGTCAGTTCATTAAAATGAATTACCATACGGCGCATACGGCCGAGATACGGGAGTGCACAGTTTTAGCTCCCCCCAGCCATATGCGCATTCGTATCCCGTATGGGTAAAAACGTGGTTTGTACCCACCCATAGCGAAGGGGTGGGATACTTTCCTATTGGTTGCTGGGTATGTTGCTAATCTCCGACAACTGTATTTGCATCATTCTCATTGGCCCACAAGCTAAAAGAAGGGAGGGATCAATGGGGGGCATTTACTAAGGGGTTTAGTCATTTTTTTCTGACTATTTTTGGCGCAAAATTGTCGCAATTGTGCCTACCCTATAAATTGTGCGACTTTCCCTAGCAAGAGCTAGAAAGTCAAAAAAAAATTTCCCGCTTAATTTACGCAAGTTTTCAGTTTTTACTTGCAGTGGTCAGGAATTTATTAACTGAGACAGTCGCAGTTGCGCAATAAACTGTCGCAACGGCCATAAAAATTGACTAAATTTACTCCAGCTCCAACATGGAGCAGGCAAAGCTACTACCGCCCGGGCTCCGACATACTTTCTCCCCGCTACCCTCACTTCGCTACCGGGACACTACAGTGATTTACATCCCCCCCCTCTCACCTGCCAGCGCCACACAACTCCCATCTGTCTGCTGTTGCAAGACTACAAGTCCCAGCATGGCCTTACAGTGAGGACACGCTGGGAGTTGTAGTCTTGTAGCAGCGGGAGCTGAGCGGCGCGGGCGGGAGACAAGGGGGGGGGGGGGTAGCGGGGAGGCCGTATGAGGAGCCCGGACGGGAGACAAGGGGGGTAGCGGGGAGACCGTATGAGGAGCCCGGGCGGCTGCACTGTAATGTCAGCCCGGGCTCCTGCCCTGAGAGCCATAGGCTTTGGCTGTCAGGGCATGCTGGGTGTTGTAGTTTTGCAACAGCTGGAGGGCCACAGTTTGCAGACCACTGGTGTGTGGTCTGTAAACTGTAGTCCTCCAGCTGTTGCAAAACTAAACAGCTGAAGGGGACCGGCGAAGAAGTTCACTTACCCTTCCGAGGCTCCAGCGACAATCGCTGACGGAGATCGTCGCGCGACACTGTCGCGCGGCAGTGTCGTGCAGCGCTGGATCCTACGGAAGCCGGTAAGTTGCGCAAGCTTCCCAACCAGGGTGCCTCCAAATGTTGCAAGACTACAACTCCCAGCATGCCTGGACACCCTTTGGCTGTCCGGGCATGCTGGGAGTTGTAGTTTTGCAACAGCTGGAGGCACCCTTGTTGGGAAACACTGGCCTAAAACAGTGTTTCCCAACCAGGGTGCCTCCAGATGTTGCAAGACTACAACTCCCAGCATGCCTGGACAGCCATTGGCTGTCCGGGCATGCTGGGAGTTGTAGTTTTGCAACAGCTGGAGGCACCCTTGTTGGGAAACACTGGCCTAAAACAGTGTTTCCCAACCAGGGTGACTCCAGATGTTGCAAGACTACAACTCCCAGCATGCCTGGACAGCCATTGGCTGTCCAGGCATGCTGGGAGTTGTAGTTTTGCAACAGCTGGAGGGCCACAGTTTGCAGACCACTGGTTTGTGGTCTGTAAACTGTAGTCCTCCAGCTGTTGCAAAACTAAACAGCTGAAGGGGACCGGCGAAGAAGTTCACTTACCCTTCCGAGGCTCCAGCGACGATCGCTGACGGAGATCGTCGCGCGGCACTGTCGCGCGGCAGTGTCGTGCAGCGCTGGATCCTACGGAAGCCGGTAAGTTGCGCAAGCTTCCCAACCAGGGTGCCTCCAAATGTTGCAAGACTACAACTCCCAGCATGCCTGGACACCCTTTGGCTGTCCGGGCATGCTGGGAGTTGTAGTTTTGCAACAGCTGGAGGCACCCTTGTTGGGAAACACTGGCCTAAAACAGTGTTTCCCAACCAGGGTGCCTCCAGATGTTGCAAGACTACAACTCCCAGCATGCCTGGACAGCCATTGGCTGTCCGGGCATGCTGGGAGTTGTAGTTTTGCAACAGCTGGAGGCACCCTTGTTGGGAAACACTGGCCTAAAACAGTGTTTCCCAACCAGGGTGACTCCAGATGTTGCAAGACTACAACTCCCAGCATGCCTGGACAGCCATTGGCTGTCCAGGCATGCTGGGAGTTGTAGTTTTGCAACAGCTGGAGGGCCACAGTTTGCAGACCACTGGTTTGTGGTCTGTAAACTGTAGTCCTCCAGCTGTTGCAAAACTAAACAGCTGAAGGGGACCGGCGAAGAAGTTCACTTACCCTTCCGAGGCTCCAGCGACGATCGCTGTCGGAGATCGTCGCGCGGCACTGTCGCGCGGCAGTGTCGTGCAGCGCTGGATCCTACGGAAGCCGGTAAGTTGCGCAGGCTTCCCAACCAGGGTGCCTCCAGTTGTTGCAAGACTACAACTCCCAGCATGCCTGGACAGCCTTTGGCTGTCCAGGCATGCTGGGAGTTGTAGTTTAGCAACAGCTGGAGGCACCCTGGTTGGGAAACACTGGCCTAAAACAGTTGGGAAACACTGGCCTAAAACAGTCACCCTGGTTGGGAAACACTGTTTTAGGCCAGTGTTTCCCAGCCAGGGTGCCTCCAGATGTTGCAAGACTACAACTCCCAGCATGCCTAGACAGCCTTTGACTGTCCAGGCATGCTGGGGCTTGTAGTTTTGCAACATCTGGAGGCACCCTGGTTGGGAAACACTGTTTTAGGCCAGTGTTTCCCAGCCAGGTTGCCTCCAGATGTTGCAAAACTACAACTCCCAGCATGCCTAGACAGCCTTTGACTGTCCAGGCATGCTGGGACTTGTAGTTTTGCAACATCTGGAGGCACCCTGGTTGGGAAACACTGTTTTAGGCCAGTGTTTCCCAGCAAGGTTGCCTCCAGATGTTGCAAAACTACAACTCCCAGCATGCCTAGACAGCCTTTGACTGTCCAGGCATGCTGGGACTTGTAGTTTTGCAACATCTGGAGGCACCCTGGTTGGGAAACACTGTTTTAGGCCAGTGTTTCCCAGCCAGGTTGCCTCCAGATGTTGCAAAACTACAACTCCCAGCATGCCTAGACAGCCTTTGACTGTCCAGGCATGCTGGGACTTGTAGTTTTGCAACATCTGGAGGCACCCTGGTTGGGAAACACTGTTTTAGGCCAGTGTTTCCCAGCCAGGTTGCCTCCAGATGTTGCAAAACTACAACTCCCAGCATGCCTAGACAGCCTTTGACTGTCCAGGCATGCTGGGACTTGTAGTTTTGCAACATCTGGAGGCACCCTGGTTGGGAAACACTGTTTTAGGCCAGTGTTTCCCAGCCAGGTTGCCTCCAGATGTTGCAAAACTACAACTCCCAGCATGCCTAGACAGCCTTTGACTGTCCAGGCATGCTGGGACTTGTAGTTTTGCAACATCTGGAGGCACCTTGGTTGGGAAACACTGTTTTAGGCCAGTGTTTCCCAGCCAGGTTGCCTCCAGATGTTGCAAAACTACAACTCCCAGCATGCCTAGACAGCCTTTGACTGTCCAGGCATGCTGGGGCTTGTAGTTTTGCAACATCTGGAGGCACCCTGGTTGGGAAACACTGGCCTAAAACAGTGTTTCCCAACCAGGGTGCCTCCAGATGTTGCAAAACTACAAGTCCCAGGTTGGGAAACACTGTGCCCGGCCTCCGCCCCACCTTACTGTAAGGGCATGCTGGGAGTTGTAGTCCTGCAGCTGGGGGCAGGGGACAAGCTTGTCACTTGCCCACACATCTCCTGCACCACACAACTACAACTCCCAGCATGTCCTTACTGTAAGGGCATGCTGGCAGTTGTAGTCGTGCGGGGCGGGAGATGTGTGAGCAGGTGATAATAAATGTACTAACCCATTTTTTTTGTTTTCTTCTCATTTCAGATCCGTTTATCCTGTGGACTCCTTCGGATTCGGTGGACTACTTCGATGACCAGCGTTTTTCTTTGTTTGATTTTAATAAAATGGTTAACGAGGGCTTGTGGGGGAGTGTTTTTTGTAATAAAAATTTTTTAAAACCTGTTGTGTTTTTTTCTTACTTTACTAGACAGGCTTAGTAGTGGAAGCTGTCTTATAGACAGAGTCCATTACTAACCTGGGCTTAGCGCTAGCCACAAAAACAGCTAGCGCTAACCCCCTATTATTACCCCGGTACCCAACGCCACAGGGGTGCCGGGAAGAGCCGGTACCAACAGGCCTGGAGCGTCAAAAATGGCGCTCCTGGGCCTAGGCGGTAACAGGCTGGCGTTATTTAGGCTGGGGAGGGCCAGTAACAATGGTCCTCGCCCACCCTGGTAACGTCAGGCTGTTACTGTTTGGTTGGTATTTGGCTGAGAATGAAAATAGGGGGGACCCTATGCGTTTTTTTTTTTTTAAATAAATAATTAAATATATTTAAAAAACGCATAGGGTCCCCCTATTTTTATTCTCAACCAAATACCAACCAAACAGTAACAGCCTGACGTTACCAGGGTGGGCGAGGACCATTGTTACTGGCCCTCCCCAACCTAAATAACGCCAGCCTGTTACCGCCTAGGCCCAGGAGCGCCATTTTTGACGCTCCGGGCCTGTTGGTACCGGCTCTTCCCGGCACCCCTGTGGTGTTGGGTACCGGGGTAATAATTGGGGGTTATCGCTAGCTGTTTTTGTGGCTAACGCTAAGCCCGGCTTAGTAATGGACTCAGTCTATAAGACAGCTTCCACTACTAAGCCTGTCTAGTAAAGTAAAATAAAAATAAAACACAACAGGTTTTAAAAAAAATTTATTACAAAAAACACTCCCCCACAAGCCCTCGTTAACCATTTTATTAACATCAAGCAAAGAAAAACGCTGGTCATCGAAGTAGTCCACCGAATCCGAAGGAGTCCACAGGATACACAGATCTGTAGAAGAAGTAACAAAAAAAAAAAAAAAAGTGTAAGTACATTTAGGGAGAAAAAAACTGTGTTAAAAAAATGTAATAAACACACACACACACTAAACGCCGTTTACCACTTCTGAGCCATGACTACAATTTACAGTGATCCCTCAACTTACAATGGCCTCAACATACAATAGTTTCAACATACAATGGTCTTTTCTGGACCATCGTAAGTTGAAACCAGACTCAACATACAATGCTACAGACAGTCCAGATCTGTAAAACGTGTCAATGGCTGGAAGAACCAACCAATCAAAATGGGCATTCACTGGTAAAACCCTTGTATTACTGAAGTGTATGCACTGACTGGTGTCTGGTATTACATGTTCTGTACACTTTACCTGTATCAGGGTTAGCTGCTCTTTTGGACACCAGGTGAGGGCGACTCCATTACTTGTTTGGGACATTGCCTGTACTGTACAGGACCCCTGAAGAAGCTCCTGTCCTCTACATAGACCAGTGTTTGCCAAGCAGGGTGGCCCCATCTTTTGCAAAACTACAACTCCCAGCATGCCCGGACAGCCTTTGGCTGTCCAGGCATGCTGGGAGTTATAGTTTTGCAACAGCTGGAGGCTCCCTGCTTGGGAAACACTGACATAGACAGTGATTTACAGCTCCCAGCAGATCTTTATTACTTTTATATGGAAGGATTTGCTTTATCTATATCAGTTATCTACTTATTTTTCTTTGTCACTTTTTCCTATTTTGGATGACATTTTGGTGCCTTTAGAACCAATTACCACGTTTCCATAGAGTTATGGTCTCAACATACAATGGTTTCAACTTACAATGGTTTTCCTGGAACCAATTAATATTGTAACTTGAGGGACCACTGTAGTTATTGAATTATTTAGATGTGGTGAAAAAGCTAAAAAAAAACTCAAAAACAAAAGATCCAGAAGGAAACCAGCAGCCAAACCTATTCAGACAGCTGGAAAAAGGAACAGACTATTTTTTCTACTACATGAAGTAAATTTCCCACTTTTGCCTATGTGTGCCAAATTTATTAACGCCGTGCAACAATTTAGTAAATTTGTCGCACATAGTCAAAAATGAAGTAGAAAAAAACAGGGTAAAAACCAGACTACATAGTAAAAGATTAGTAAATGCCCCTCAATATTCGAGAATATTCGCAAATGCGAATATTTGCCCGGCGGTCTCACACAGTAGTATTAGAGCCTTCTTTAGACCACAAAAGCTGGAAGCAGAGAGGGATGATCACTGTGATGTGTACTGTGAAAAAAAAAAGCAAATATTCGTAATTTCGAATACACAGGGCTATATGCGATGTTCGCGAATAAAATTTGAATTGCGAATATTCGCGAGCAACACTAATTATATGTACTTACTTTACTTTTCTGACTGTACATAAGACTGATACTTTTATTGACACACTTCCGCAACATTTTATATTTTACCCTGTGATTTAATGTAATACCTTATAAAAGTTCTAGGTACTGTAAGTCTTAGAAGTTCACTTAAGAATATGTTTACAGTTAGAGTTCTTGGCATGGTTGGCAAGCACATCTTCTTGAACGTTGCAAAACTGGAAAACAGAAGACAAAACAGCACTCCAATTCACTTTACTTTCAGTGAAAAAAGATTAGAAAAGTTAAGCGCTTTTCGCGATAAGGACAATTAGACTGGATATTTTCCATCCCAGCCACGCCGATCTCCGGTCTTTCTGGGCTGGGACATGAAACGGGGCCCTCTTGCTTGGACCCCCACTATAGGATTGACAGTGGTATTCCATGACACCTTGGAAAGATTGGAGTGGGAGATGGTGGGACTCACAGTGACCACCATTTGGACAGCAGTGGTTTGCGCCACTTGGGGACAGACTGTTGGGCCAACCAAACTTTGGGTCTAATGGGTCGGCCAAACCTCCTCAACGACAGGAGTAGGCAGGGGGACATCAGTAGTAGACTTCTCCTTCGGACCAGACACATACTTCGGTGCTGTGACGGGCATCTCGGACAAGGTCGCAGGAATTGGGGGATGCTCCTTTCTGGGCAGGAGATTCTCATGCATATACTGTAGCACCTGGGGGTCATCACGGAACACCCACCATGGCAGCGGGGGTGATCGGGGATGTGACACGGGCTCTGGGACCTGGGGGGGCTGACTCTGGGCTAGAGGGCATAGACGGTGTGGAAAAGTCAGCTTCTGCAGGGGTACTCACATCTGACTACTCCGTAGCGATTTCGGCCCAGGATCCCTAGGTCCGGTGGTGGGGCGAGAACCTCACCGGTGATGCCTCTCTAGATGATGGCAGAGTTCCTTCAGGCATTCTGCTGACTGGGGTAGCTGACCAGCTAGCGTCGCTCTCAGGGAGTGGAGTCTGCAAACACCGATCCTCCAGTGACACCTTCTGTAGGCAATCCGTCAACACCTGGAACACTTGAGCGGTGGCCGCCGCGACTTCACCAGCGCTGCATGCCATCTTGGTCTGAAGAGGTCCGGATGGTCACTGCCTTTTATAGAAGACTCCAGCAAAATGGTTGCCGGCTGGAAACACGTCAGCAGTGCGACCTCTTCCGCGGCCCCTTGGGCAACAGAGGAATGGCCCTTTAGGTTCCACCTTTGGTTCGGCACGGAGTCTTGACTTCCACACCCAGGGGCGGGATGCTGACTTTCGCGGGCATACTTTGTGCACTTTTCTCCGAATCTATTAACCCTTACAGGTACAGCATACATTATAGGTCGCAGCATGACTTCTGTACAAATTTTACACATGGCGGACACAGTCTTATTTCTTTCACAGTAACTTGAATAAACTTTTCCTCTCCCCCTCTTTTCACAAGCGCCTTTTAACATAGGTATTTTAGACAGACAAAGTCCTGTACAAGACTGGTGGATAGACTGTCGCACGGACATGTGTTTTTCTTCAATTTGGATGCAGTTCAGACGGGGGGGGGGTTCTTGCCTAAGGCGCACACCCGTATCCAGTTCGTAACGCCAAAAGCTGTGTCAATGTTCTGCTGATATTTTTTGATCCGAATTTTCTGACGGAAATTCTGTCCTGTGGGAATGGGTTAACGGAAAACCCATTCACCTGCATATTACCCTCAAGCAGTGGAATTTTCGACTAAAATTTAGAAGCGGAATTCCGGTCGGAATTCCACAGGCATTTGTAACATACCCGGCAGCAGAAAAAATCAGAGAGCACCAGACGACCTTAACCTGTTCCCTGGTATGTAGGATTATCCGGTCAGCATGTTGTCAGCACGAGGAGGCCCCTAATAATGAAGGCTGAATGGAGCCTCATATGCATATTTATGAGGATCTCTGCGTGAGTGAAATAATGCAAATAATAGCTGAGCGCAGATTATATGTATTATTGTATATTGTTGTACTGGAGCAAATATTTCATTGTGATGACAGATGTTCTTTAATGTTCCACAGACATGAATGTATGCAATGTAAACCCCAATAGAATGCACCAGATGCATCTAAAGGAATGAATATATATATATATATATATATATATACGGTATATATATATATATATAAATTACACAATTCGTAACAAATTGATTTTTCATTACTTTTCGTAGTGTTTGTACATTCAGATCCATATGAAAAAAACTAAATCATTAAGATCATATATGCAAACAAAACAGATAGTCCGAATACGAAAAAGGAAATGACTTAAATCCAAATGATGCAGGCGACTAAAATGACAAAAATGAAAACTCTAATAACAAATACAATCAAATATTTTCGTTACATTTCTGCCGAGCATAATGATATTGCATTCAGATTTAATTGATTAGTTTTTTTTTTGGATGGGCAGTGTTATTGTCATGTGTGTATTGTCAGCATATCCCTTCTGTGTTTCTGTCGACCAGACTGCAGACAGGGAGGGGGGTATTAAGGTTTTAGGAGGAGGCCGAGCAGATCTTGTGACCGAGAGAGAAGTTAGGGGAGATTTATCAAAACCTGTGCAGAGGAAAAGAGGAGTAGTTGCCCATAGCAACCAATCAGATTGCTTTTTTTTTTATTATTCAGGGCCTTTTTAAAAATAAAAGAAGCTATCTGATTTGATAGCGTAAATGCTGTGTATTTGATGCAATGTTTTTCTGTGCTAGCAATGTCTATGGGAATAATAATGAACACCCATATACTTTGCTAGCACTGAAAAACACATGTGCGTCAAATACGCAGGGACCCTACCCTTAAAATGATACATTTGCCTCTCTATGGTTGCAGACTACAAATACTCCTGCATGTAATCAAATTCTGTTCTGTCTTGGGGACACATGGGCCTTAGGGCCGTCTCTGATGCCTTGTGGAAATAAAAGCCACAACATGTCTGATATTTACTATTTCGCCAGACACCAGGAGGTTGACAAAAAAATGTTAAGTTACTACTATGTGCTATAGAAATATAGTTGAGGCTTAAGTGATGTGTAGGCGCCATCACCACTGATAATGGATGGTCTGCGCTCGGTCTAGATGCAAGAATACAGAAAAAGTCAGCACCAGCACCATCTACCCTATGGGTGATCAATCAGTATGCCAAACTGGAAGAAGGATCTGGAAAGATCACAAAGTTGAAAGCTGAAGTTTTTTTTCCACCATACAAAAACAGATGTGACGTTTTAGCAAAAGTGCTTTGGGAAGAAAAGAAACTTCCGCTTTTGTGATATTTCTGGACCTCTGATCCTTGCAGTGACCATATATATATATATATATATATATATATATATATATATATCTCATTTTTTTTTCCACTAGTTTTTCCACACACGGCCAGCAGATGTCAGTGTTCTACAGTCTACTGTTGCTGTATCATATAATGCAGCTTGTGTAAGTACAATAAAATCTCCCAATAGCGGACACTCATGTGGAAAAAAGTGTCCGCTATTGAGAGATGTCCCCTATTGGAAAAAAAGGCTAAAAAAATCTATCTAAAAGATGAAATACTGTCCTGTACTCACTCCAGAGTGTAATTACCTATAAAACACAATAAAAAGCAATATTACAGTAGAATCTCCAAGTGCCGTTTACTCAGTCACCCCTTCTTACCCCTCTGTACCATTTCATCCGCCCCCTCTTGATCCCTTTAATGCCACTTCATTCCTCCCCCCTTGAACCCCCTGTGCCATTTCATTCCCCTTTTATAACCTTTGCCACTTTATTCCACATGCCCTGTGCCAAATCATGCCGCTTTACCCCCTGTGCCACACCATTTGCCCCTTTATTACCCTCTGTGCAAATTGATAACCCCCTCTTTACCACCACCTGTGCTATTTCATTCCCCCTGTGTCACTTTATTCCCCCTGTGCCAAATCATACACCTCTCACCCCTGTGAAATAGCACAGGGGAGATCAATGGGGTATGATGTGACACAGGGGGTAATAAAGGGAGGGATTATTTTACACAGGGTAGTAAAGTGGCACAAGGGGGTCGAGTTGGAGGGGCAAATGATGGATGTGGCTGGTGGACTTACAGAAGCAGGAGACCACTGTTGCAAGGGGGGGGGGGGGGGGTTAGCAGGGGCCAGGCCCTGGAACCCATGGCCCCTTACTGGGGTATTGGCTCTACCCCCTGGCGCCGGCCCTGTGTATGTACAAGGTAGGGCACATTTCTTTTGCTCATAGAGTTAAAGAGGAAGTTCATGGTCTCACGTAGGATGTTCTTTTATGTATATATCTTATAATCTTCTTGTTTGTAGATCAGTTATCTCTGCTTCTTCTTTTGCTTTATCAGTGTATTAATAGAAATCCGCTCCTGATGAGCTTGTAATGAATTTGCATTGTAACACGGTGCAAATCCTTAGTAGCAGAGCAGCAGTGCAAAGTATGGAGGTTAGAATAATCTGTCTGAGCTCCTGATGAGACAATAGGTATGTAGACTATCCAAGACTTCACATAGTCCATACATCTGAGGTTATATGGTTATCTAAGACAACTTCTTTATAATAATGCTGCACCCGGCGTTCGTGTAGAACAAAGTTCGCTCCGTGCACTGGATGTCTGAGGTGCCACAGCAGAGAAGCTGGCATACGGTTAGGATGGTCCATAGTCTACAGGTATTGCTGCTATGTAAGACTTGTGAAGGCCAATAAGATTGTATAATGATGTAGAAGGGGGACATATGGGAGCTCTTTATTTTAATTTGGATCCTTCACGTACAGTATGTAGTAAACTAATATATAAGGTTGGGGCACTTTGATCTATCACATTTTCCATTACACTGATTCCAGGTATGACAGTACAATTGGCCACACTTATACAGAAGTGGTTTGATGTCTGGGAGTTGCAGCCAATATTCAGTTCCTCTTTAATTAAGAAATAAAAGCCACAACATGTCTGATATTTACTTTTTCACCAGACACAAGGAGGTTGACAAGGAAGTATAGAGTTACTACTATATGCTGTGCTAAAAGAAATATAGTTGAGTGATATGTAGGTTCCGCTGCCGCTGATAATGGATTGACTGCCCTCAGTCTAGATGCAAGTCCTTATTAGTGTTGCTCGCGAATATTCGCAATGCGAATTTTATTTGCGAATATCGCATATTCGCGAATATAGCACTATATATTCGTAATTACGAATATTGTTTTTATTTTTATTTTTTCACAGTACACATCACAGTGATCATCCCTCTCTGCTTCCAGCTTGTGTGGTGTAAAGAAGGCTCTAATACTACTGTGAGAGACTGGCGTGCGGATTTTCGCATATGCTAATTTTCGCATATGCGAAAATTCGCTTGTGCTAATTTTTGTATATGCTAATTTTCGCATATGTGAATTTTCGCTTATGCTAATTTTTGTATATGCAAATTTTCCCATATGTAAATTTTTGCATACGCGAATTTTCGCATATGCGAAAATAAAACGAGAATATTACGAATATGCGAATTTAGCGAATATATGATGAATATTCGTCCCTATATTCGAGAATATTCGCGAATATGGCCTATGCCGCTCAACACTAGTCCTTATACAGGTTGTCGATTATACAATTTTTTTATGTAGATTGCAATCTTGCCATCGTGCAGCATGTCCTGCTGCTTACCTCGGCCAAGCCTTTCTGCTTTAGAAATAAATGACTCCGATTGTTGACCACGCCTCTATCTGCTGTTCAAGTCACTTCACCTGGCTGCATCTGAGCTCCTCAGCTCTGCTGTTCTAGCAGCTCCAGCTCATCTATATGCCAAGTCATCTTTGCTTCATCTGACTCCATTGCTGTGCTCATTCCATCTATTGCTTAAAGGGGTATGCCGGTGGAAAACTTTTTTTTTTTTTTTTTTTATTAACTGGTGCCAGAAAGTTAAACAGATTTGTAAATTACTTCTATTAAAAAATCTTTACCCTTCCAGTACTTTTTAGCAGCTGTATGCTACAGAGGAAATTCTTTTTATTTTTTTTATTTATTTTTTGTGTTGTTCCCAGTGCTCTCTGCTGACACCTGATGCCCGTATCAGGAACTGTCCAGAGCAGGAGAAAATCCCCATTGCAAACCTATCCTGCTCTGGACAGTTCCTGACACGGACAGAGGTGTCAGCAGAGAGCACTGTGGACAAGATTAAAAAGAAATTCAAAAAGAAAATAATTTCCTCTGTAGCATACAGCTGCTAAAAAGTACTGGAAGGGTAAAGATTTTTTAATAGAAGTCATTTACAAATCTGTTTAACTTTCTGGCACCAGTTGATTTTAAAAAATATATATTTTCCAACGGAGTACCCCTTTAAGCTTGCCCCACCTGCCTGTATCTTTGGTACTTGGAGTGTTCTGGCCTGCCTGACCAGCTGCCATATACCGGGACCATTTTTGCGGTAGCAACCAGTTGTCTACCCTGAAATCCAGCTTCCGCATCCTGCACTGGGATAAAGGGTGAACATATGGGCAATACTTAGACTCAAAGCTAAACCGGTAAGTAACACAGCGAGTCCACACCAATTGTGGCATTACATCACATACAGACGTGGACAAAATTTCTAGTACTCTTCCGGTAAAGACAGAAAAACCCACAAAGCTCCCTGAAATAACTTGAAACTGACAATAGTAATAATGAATAAAAAATTACTGAAAATGAGCAGATGAAAATTAGTAAATTAGCTTGTGAATTGTGGTTCAACAGAATCAAAATGAAGAAGTTGGCCTGGACAAAACTATTGGTACTCTGCACAACCTTTTGAGATAGTCACTGCAATCCAGAGATTTCTGTATCTCTCAGGCTATGCTCACATGGTAAATGTGCTAGGACCGCTCAGAAATGTGCCATCTCACAGACGGCAATGCATTTCCTTATGGAATCCGCAAAAACATTGAACAGGTTTCAAGTTTTTGCGGATGCTGGAATTAGGATTTCCGCGGCAGAGGTTGCTGCAGCTGAAATTGTTCCATGCGAAGAGCAGCTGAATCCCATTGACTTCAACTCTGCTGCTGCAGAATGTCCATGCAAAATATTCATGTAGAATTCTGCATGGACATTCTGCCGTGTGAACCCCGCCTCAATGAGACTTCTGTACTTGTCTTCAGTTATCTTGGCCCACTTGTCATAAAATACTGCTCCAGCTGTCTCAGGTGTGACAGATTCAAGACACCTTGGAGGAGATTTATCAAAGCCTGTCCACAGGAACAGCTCGCTTCTTTCATTTGGGATGTCCCAGTACGGGATTTGTTCCTACAGTCCTGTCAGGTTGAGTCCCTGTATGTTTTCAGGGCTCTCCTGCAGTCTTCCCCCATAATGTGTATAGGTTGTATATTAACTCCTCGGGGACAGAGGGCGTACCTATACACCCTCAGCCCGCTCCTTGTCTATAACGCGGGGCCACGCCGTGTCGAGTCGGGCCCGTGGCTAATAGCCACTTTGAACGCTGCATCTAAAGGGTTAATAGCGTGCGGCACCGCGATCAATGCCGTGCGCTATTAACCCCTTACATGCATCTAAAGTGAAAGTAAAGCAGTGCCGGTTAGCTCAGGGAGCTGTTCGGGATCGCCGCGGTGAAATCGCAGCATCCTGAACAGCCGACACGATAGCTGGAGGGTCCCTACCTGCCTCCTTGCTGTCCGATTGCCGAATGACTGCTCAGTGCCTGAGAAAAAAAGTGAATAAAGATCATTTAACCCCTTCCCTAATAAAAGTTTGAATCACCCCCCTTTTCCCAATTAAAAAAAAAAACTGTGTAAATAAAAAAAAAATAAACATATGTGGCATCACCGCGTGCAGAAATGTCCCAATGATAAAAATATATTGATAATTAAACCGCTCGGTCAATGGCGTACGGGCCCAAAAATTCCAAAGTCCAAAATAGCGTATGTTTGGGTCAGAAGATGACATTTTTAAACGTATACATTTTCCTGCATGTAGTTATGATTTTTTCCCGAAGTACGACAAAATCAAACCTATATAAGTAGGGTATCATTTTAACCGTATAGACCTACAGAATAAAGATAAGGTGTAATTTTTACCGATATATGCACTGCGTAGAAACGGAAGCCCCCAAATTTACAAAATGGCATTTTTCCTTCAATTTTGTCGCACAATGATTTTTTTTTTCGTTTCGCCGTAGATTTTGGGGTAAAATGACTGATGTCATTACAAAGTAGAATTAGTGGCACAAAAAATAAGGCCTCATATGGATTTTTAGCTGCAAAATTGAAAGGGTTATGATTTTTCAAAGGTAAGGAGGAAAAAACAAAAGTGCAAAAACTGGAAAACCCTCCTTCCCCAAGGGGTTAAGTGCAAAGGACCTTTGAAGTGGGTCACATGATTGTTAGTCATATGATAATGTTTGTCACATGTTTAAGTCATATGTTTGTTACCCAGAGAGCACCAGGTGACCCGCAGTTGGCCTATGGGCTCCTTGCTCAGCCCCCCTTTATAAGAGGGGAGGTACTACAATCCCTCTTGTGTTTCACTTTCTGCTGAGGTCAAGTCCAGTCCAGAAGTATCAGGGTCAGTGTCCAGCACATCTGGAGGCCTCAACCTAAATTGCAGCCACAAGTCAGTAAGTCAAGTCGTCTTTATCATCTCATATACACAAAAATCCCCCATAGGGTACCCAGGGTATTTAATTCATAAATTCCAATTCCCTTCAGGGTCGGAGACCCATCCGGGATTAAAACCCCCAACTAGGGTCCCCTTTTTAAAACTTCACTTTTATTTATTATTAAAAAAAACAAATTATAGTGCAAAAATAATACAAAAAAGAAAGGTGTTTTAAAAACACAATAAATAGGAATTGGATTGGTCCAATAATCGTTCCACTAATTTAATTTTAGCTCAGGCTTCTATGTTAGGGACTCTTTTATTCCATTATTCTGGGTCCTAAGACTCCAATTTTAACGGTCCACATAACATATAACTTCCTCTATTTTGTCTATCAATTCCTATTATTGCTTATTAAAATTAGTTGCTCCCTAGCATCCCCCCCCCGACGTTTCGCTGGAGAGACCCAGCTTTATCAAAGTATAGGACACTAATTAGTGTCCTATACCTTGATAAAGCTGGGTCTCTCCAGCGAAACGTTGGGGGGATGCTAGGGAGCAACTAATTTTAATAAGCAATAATAGGAATTGGTAGACAAAATAGAGGAAGTTATATGTTATGTGGACCGTTAAAATTGGAGTCTTAGGACCCAGAATAATGGAATAAAAGAGTCCCTAACATAGAAGCCTGAGCTAAAATTAAATTAGTGGAACCATTATTGGACCAATCCAATTCCTATTTATTGTGTTTTTAAAACACCTTTCTTTTTTGTATTATTTTTGCACTATAATTTGTTTTTTTTAAAATAATAAATAAAAGTGAAGTTTTAAAAGGGTGACCCTAGTTGGGGGTCTTAGTCCCGGATGGGTCTCCGACCCTGAAGGGAATTGGAATTTGTGTCTTTATCATCTGTCATCATCTTCAGTCAAGTCAAGTATAGTCAGCGTGTCCTGCACCTATAGTCTCTCAAGTAACTGCAAGTCCCTGCAAGCTTGGAGGTCCCCCGTGTTACTGGTCACCTTTCTGGGATCCTGGCCTAGCTGTATAGACTGTACCATCTGTCTACTTCAGTAAAAGCTACTGTTAACCTTAACCTGGCCTTTGACTATTATTTGCCCCTGCCTAACCTAGGACTAACGGTGCTACCTTCGGGTGGTTACATAGGCAAACCATACCCTGGCATCACAAACACGAAGGGGTTAATACCATCTACCCCTGGGCAACACCATCTGCCCCTTACACCTCACCTCACACCCCATGGCTCACCACACATTTTTAACAAGGCCTCTGCAAAATGAAGGAAACAATCAGATTGGTTGCTGTGGGCTGAGGATCCCCCATATCGGCGGGATCAGATTGCCGCTGATCGCCAGTAAATACTAACCGGCGGTCTGCGGCGGTTCCGGGTCATCTGGGTCATGTGTGACCCGATGACCCGGATAATGATGATGATCGGTGGTGTAATATACACCACCAATCATCATCCGTACAGTACTGGGGGGCTGCACTATTGCCATCCCCCAGTACAGCAGTGATTGGATAGCTGCAGTGACCGCACCAATCACTGCAGTATAGGGAGGGAGAGGTGGGATCAGGTGCACGCTGCTCCGTTCTGCCCACAATTTTCCAGAGATCAGGTGTCCAGGACGGAGCCCTGTACTGCCATCTCCCCCCTCAGTTAGAAAAAAGGGAAAAAAGTGCCCCCTTTCTGTGGCCCCTTGGCACAGAAAGCAGTCAGGGAAAGCATTAGATTAGATGGGGACAGTTAGGGGTTAAAAAAAGATAATTTTTTTTGCCGCACCACCTGTAGGTGTCTGTGGGTCCGTAGCACCTTTAGCTGCGTGACCCCGGCCCTACAGGGTCGCCACGGTCTGCCCCCAGCTTTTTTTTTTTTGGGCTGCAGACCTTTTTTTTTTCAGCATACTATCTGTAGGTGTCCGCAGGTCCACAGCACCTTTAGCTGTGCGACCCCGGCCCAACAGGGTTGCTGCGGTCTGCCCCCAGTGTTTTATTTTGGGGGCGCAGACCTTTTTTTTTTTTTTTTTTCTAAACATGTGGCGGGCCCTCTTAGCTATAAAAGAGTGGTCCGCCACCATTAGCTAAAGTCCACCTGCCGCTGATCAGTCCCGTAGTACTGATCAGTGTTTTTTTGTGGTGAAGGAGCTTTTTCGGGGATTGAATCGTCTTTTTAATTTTTTGCACCTATAGGCGGTCCGTGCCACCAGTAGCAGGCCTGTGCTGTGTGGACGAACCGTACCTGTGTGTGAGGCCTGCCCCAAGGCTGTCAGTGATTTCTCATTGATTAGCAATTTTTTTGGGGGGTTCAGGCAGGTGCCTTTTGGGGGGTTTTAATCTTATTTTATTAAATTTTTTTTTTTTTTTTTGTGTGAAGGTTTGTATAAGTGCCATCAGCCACTGTTCTGGGCTGAGTGGCCAGACCCCCCACTTTTTTTTAAAGTTTCTTTTTCTTTTCTTTAGTTTAGTTTTATTTTATATTTTTGTTCTTAGGGCGGGTTAGTTAGTTAGGTTAGGGCAGGTTAGGGTCGGAAGTATCACACCACACGCAGCACACACACCAATAAAGTTTGCCCCCCACATATATACATTTCACCCCCCATTGGAGTAGGGAAATGGCCCGCAGGGCGTTTTCAGCGGAGGCATAAGCCTTACTTGCCTCCGACTCTGAAAGCGCCTCAGAGGACGAGGAAGATGCCACCTTCCTTATTTCCTCGTCCTCCTCATCATCTTGTGATGATGATCCACCAAGGCGGCGGAGACGCCGCCATCTGAGGCCGCAAACCTCCTCTGCTCCTGACCCTGTGCCCCATGCTAGTATGAGTCCCCCTGGCGCTCATACTAGTCAAACCCCCCAGCCAAGATTACTGGTGCCCCGTACCGGCGAACTTGTCTGGACTCAGCCCACGGACCACGAGCCTGTGTGTTTGTTGGCGACTCAGGAATCATCTTTGGTGACCACCAAGGAGTGGGTCAGAGCACCTCTGGAACTGTGGGCCCCCGGATCGTCCCAGGTCAACACTTTCCAAGTGAGATCCCCCACATTGGAAAGAAGGAACGATTCCAGAAAAAATGCAGTAATGCAGTATGTAACAAGAGGGGGATTCGGAAGGACACCACCACTCAGTGTGACACTTGCCCGGGCCTCTGCATTAAAAACTGCTTCAGGGAGTATCACACTTCTATGGAGTACTACATTTTTAATCCTTTTCCCTAATTTTAATTCCCCAGAATTAGACTCCAATGTACCAGTCCAGAGTACACCGTCTTCCAAATTTTAAAACCAATCCCCTCCCCCCCAAAAAAAATTCCCAAAACCTCTTTCCCAATACCCCTGATATCTTCCTCCCCCCCTTTCCCCCAAAAAATGGGTCATGGGACACAGAGTCAACAGCATTGGGGGTTTGAAGTTGCCTTAAATGCACAGCACTCTCTCCCCACCTGAGCGGGGTGCGCATTTGAGGTAACAGGTTAAGGACGGCCACACACATCACATTCCCAGAATCATGATTCGGAGCATAGGGTTTGGGTCAGGCATAACTTTTACTTTTGGCTATACTCATCATTCTGGGAATTGGCATAGCAGTATGCAATTTTCATCCCCCCATAGTACACTTCATCCATTCCTGGAAAATAAATTTAGGGAACACCTGTCTGTTCCAAATCTCCACTTCACCCTATACACCTTCCCTAGGGGGTGTACTGTTTGTAATAATCTCACATGTGGGTGTTCCTTTCTTGTATTTTCCTCTGAATGTATGTAACTGTTAGGTCCGTAACAAACATCCGCCTCAAATGCGAAGAGTTCTCGCTGAGCTCTGTCGTATTTCCAGGCGACAATTCGGAGTCACATGTTAGTTGTTTCCAGAAAGATGAAGCAGAGCATAGGTTGAAAATTGCAATTTTCAAAAGCTACCCTTCATCCATTCCTGGAAAACAAATTTAGGAAACACCTGTGCGTTCAAAATGTCCTCTTTACCCCTATACCCATTTCTCAGGGGGTGCTTTCTGTAATGGTGTCACATGTGGGTGTTTCATTTTTGTATTTTCCTCTGAATGTATGTAACCGTCAGCTACTGATATGCCATAGGCCTCAAATGCAAACAGACCTCTATGCCTTCTGAGCCTTGTTGTGTGCCCGTCCAGCATGTTACCCCATATGTGGATGTATTTCCATAGTCAAGGGAAAAAGCCCTTAAAAATTTGTAACCCAATTTCTCCAATTACCCCTCGTGAAAATGTAAAAAATTAGGTAACCCCAGCATTTTAGCGTAAAAAAAATCTATTTTTTTCATTTTACGGACCACTGTTCAAAAAACCTGTGAGGTGTAAGTACTCACTGTACCCATTGTTACCTTCCTTGAGGGGTGTAGTCAAAATTGTCACTTGCCAGGGTTTTTTATTTTAGATTTTACATCTGAACCTCAACCATTGCAGTGCAAAGCACCACTTTAGGCCTCAAATCTCATCGATGCTGTCTCACTCGTAAGCCCTGTTTTGCACTCGCATAGGGCTGTACTGCCATATATATACTGCCTATACTGGGCTTCATATTTTGGGGTCCATTTTCTCCTATTACACCATGTGAAAAAGAAAAATTTGGAGTAACACCATTATTTTAGTGTTAAAAATAAATGTTTTCACTTTTACAGCCCACTGCTCAAAAAACCTATGAAGTGTAAGTACTCACTGTAACCCTTGTTACGTTCCTGGAGGGGTCTAGTTTCCAAAATGGTGTCACATGTGGGGGTTTCAGCTGTTCTGGCATCATGGGAGGTTTGAAAATGCACATGGCCCCCGACTTCAATTTCAGCAAAATTCCCTCTCAAAAAGATCAATGGCGCTCCTTCTGTTCTGAGACCTGTAGTGCACCAGCAGAGCACTTAACATCCACATATGGGGCATTTTATTAATCGGGAGAAATTGTGCACTTAACATCCACATATGAGGCGTTTTCTTAAATGGGAGAAATTGGGCTTCAAATTTTCTCCTATTACCCCTTGTGAAAATGAAAAATTTGGGGTAACACCATCATTTTAGTCTTAAAAATCTAATTTTCCATTTTCCCGTCCAACTTCAACGCAAAGTCGTCAAACACCTGTGAGGTGTTAAGGCTCACTATACCCCTTGTTACCTTCCTTGTTGGAGTTTCCAAAATAGTATATAGTAGAATTTTTTTTTTTTTTTTTTTTGCTGTTCTGGCACCATGACAGCAAAATTTGTTTTAAAAAATCCCACAGTTGCTCTCTCCCTCTTGAGCCATGTTGTGAGCCCGCAGAGCACTTTATGTCAACATATGAGGTATTTCCATACTCCAGAGAAATTGGGCTACAAATTTTGGGGGGCATTTTCACCTAATTCTACTTTTAAAAATGAAAAAAAAAATGGGGCTACAAGAACATGTTAGTGTAAAAAATACAGATTTTGATTTTTCTCCTCAAATTTGCTGCTATTCTTGTAAAACATCTAAAGGGTTAACAAACTTTCTGAATGTCATTTTAAATGTTTTGAGGGGTGTAGTTTCTATAATGGGGTCATTTATGGGGTATTTCTCACAGAAAGGCCCCTCAAATACACTTCAAACTTAACTTGTCCCTGAAAAATTTGAAAAAGATTTTGAAATTTTCGTGAGAATTTTGAAAATTGCTGCTATACTTTGACATATTGTATTTGGGAATCAATATAAAATTTATTTGGAATATCCATTTTCCTTACAGCAGAGAGTTTCAAAGTTAGAAAAATGCTAAGTTTTCAAAATTTTCATGAAATTTGGGAATTTTTCACCAAGAAAGGATGCAAGTATTGACGAAAATGTACCACTATGTTAAAGTAGAATATGTCACGAAAAAGCAATCTCAGAATCAGAATAATCGGTAAAAGCATCCCAGAGTTATTAATGCATAAAGTGACAGTAGTCAGAATTGCAAAAAAGGGCTCAGTCCTTAAGGGGTTAAAAAGGAAAGAAGCGATCTGATTGGTTGCTATGGGCAACTGCACCCCCTTCCTCTACACAGGTTTTGATAAATCTCCCCATAGTACCTAGTGTAAATAATGGAGGAGCTTGGTTACATTTGGGGGGCTGCTTTGCTGCATCTTGCACTACACTGAACCTCAGCTTTATCAGATTGGCTCCTGTGTATAGGCACAAGCCCACCATTCTACCACTATTCTACACCTCTACACCAAAGGCTGTCGGGGCATGCTGGAAGTTGTAGTTTTGCAACAGCTGGAGGGACCCTGGTTGGCAAAAGCTGTTTTAGAGCTTGTTACACGGCAGACAGAATTTTGCACAGGATCTAGTCCATGTTTAGCACAAAAAAAAAAACTTACAATTAAAAGAATGTATTACCTGAAAGAAGTTGAAGGCATGCAGTGTAATGAGAAGGAATCTTCTAGAATTACTCATGCAGGGCAAGTGATATGAATATGGATGTAAATGGTAGAGCCATGGATAGGGGTATTATGCCGCCCCTCATACTAGCAGCGTCTGTCTATAGCTATGACATTTGTTATTTTACGTGAATAATCCAGGCCAATTTTTAGATCACTTTTTCTTTCAGGCTTCACAAACAGGAAGCAAGTAGCTACTCTTGACATGTTCTTGGTATGTGGACTATGAAAACATATATATATATATATATATATATATATATATATATATATATATACTGTAGGAAGAAAATGATTCAGGATATAGTTACATAGGGAGATAGATTAGATAAAATAGATTAGATATATGGATTAGATAGATAGATACGTGGTGTCCCAGCACCAATGGCTGTCCTGTGGCTTTGGACTGCTTTGGCCAGCCTTGGAGCACCGGTGTTGGGCCCACTGAGAAACTGAACGTGGTACTATGGTGGCCCAGTACAGAAGTGGCCCTTCTGTACACTATTGGTCCTATCAGGTGGAATCAGTCCCAGTCCCCTGGCCTCCAAACTCCTCAGAACTCTCTTTACCCATAAAGAGTTAATGTATTGCATGAATGTGTTAATAAGTGTTTGTACCTGTAATGGGGTCCATTATGGGGTATTTCTAACATAAAGACCCTCAAATTCACTTCAAATCTTAACTGGTCCCTGAAAAATTCAGATTTTGAAATATTTCCTGAAAAATTTTAAAATTTCTGCTATACTTTGAAGCCCTCTTATTTCTTCAAAAAGTAGACATATTTATGGACATTTATCAAGGGGTTTAGTCAGGTTTTCTTTACTATAATTGTCGCAAAATTGTCGCAACTGCGACTACGCGATTTTTCGTGCAACATTTTGACTGGAAAGCAAGAAAAGCACTACTTACTACGTAGTAATAACTTTAAAATGGACTACGGGTAGTCAGGTATTTATTAACTGCGATAGTCGCAACTGCGCAAAAAAAAGTCGCAACAGGGTTAAAAATTGACTAAATTTACTCCAGCTCAAACATGGAGCAGAAAAAGCTACTACCAAAGTAAAAAAGGAAAAATTGCTGAAAAAAGGCTGAAACCAGTTGATAAATAAGTCGCACATAAGCAAAAAAAAAGTAAGGAAAAAATTATTAAAAAAAAGAATACATAAGCAAACATTGATAAATGTCCCTCGTTGTATATGTGAATTAATATATAATTGATTTGGTATGTCTATTTTCCTTACAAGCAGAGAGCTTCGAAGTTAGAAAAATGCTATATTTTCAAAATTTTCATGAAATCTTTGAATTTTTCAAAATTTTTCATAAAGTAGAATATGTCATGAAAAAACAATCTCTGAATCAAATTCTTAAGTAAAAGCATCCCAGTGGTCAGATTTGCAAAAAATGCTCTCGTCCTTAAAGGGGTACACCGCTGCTGAACGTTTGGAACAGTTTGTTCCAAATGCTGAGCAGCGGAGTACTACTTAAAGGTCAAAATGGGCTCCGTCCCCAAAGGGTTAAGCAAACACACTTAAACCTCAAAATTTTGGTTGTGGTTTGGAGACTATGTGGGGCACTTACTCTTTTGCAATGCTGCTAGGAGAGATAATGTTGCTTTTTATTTAATGCATATGTGCATGAAGATAAAAGCGCAGAGCTTCCAATAGAGTAGTACAATTAGGTCATAAAATGTCAGATGAACATACAGTTGTGCTCACCTGGAGTTGTGTTGGAAGACACAACAACTTATAGTCGCATGGTTAGATTTCCACAATGGTGGTGCTGCCTCGCCGGAGTCGGCAGTTCAGGAACAAGCTGAGCTGATAAATGTAGTAAATGTTGAACAAAGAAGGAAAAACCCGGGAATATTTTTAGGCACAATCCAGCCAATGTAACTCACATCAAAGCGTGGAGTTAAAGCATAGAGTTTATTAAGCAAAAACACAAACGCGTTTCGAGGTGTATTTTTATCCATATAATTACTGGATGTACCATATTTTTATCTGTTCCTATGTTGTTGTATATTATATTATGTACTGCCACAAGCAGTTTTTTTTTACTGTGTACCGTGACGTTTACAGGACCATCCCACTGATGTCACCATTTGAATCTGGCAAGCTTTTTTTTTTACTGTATAAGGGCTTCGGTCCTGATCTGTACACATGCCATGTTCACATTGAAAAAGACGTAGCATACCTCAAAACGCGTTTGTGTTTTGGCTTAATAAACTCTATGCTTCTACTCCACGCTTTAATGTGAGTTACTTTGGCTGAATTGCGCCTGAAAGTATCCACGTTTTTTTTCCGTCCTTCTTCAACATTTACTACATTTTATTTAAAGATTAGTAACTATCCAGATGGACAGATATACAAATGAAGTAATTTGTGTCAAGGGGCAAAGACTTCAAATCCCTTTCCTCGCTCACTGTCTGTATGTTATTTTCCGTATTATATTATGTCTAGAAAGCTTAGAGTCACCTGTTCTCCATATGTACAAAAGTGCTTTTTGAGAAATATACTTATCCATTTCCACTATTTCCACTGCTTCAGAAGCTTCCATCTCCTTTGAAATCCTGGCACTGTTGGGATGATAAATCACTTCTGGAATACTGACACGTCAACAAACATTTAACTCACTTATTATTTCCACTTTAAACAATCCCACTTTAGTTGATTTGCACTGGGCTCCCCAGTATGTCTTAGACATTGCAGTTGAACAAGTTGCCATAATAAAAGTGCTACAACCTTTCTGAGCAGTCCTTAAAGGAGTATTCCAGGAATTTTTTTTTATTTGACTATGCTACAGGGGCTGTAAAGTTAGTGTAGTTCATAATATAGTGTCTGTACCTGTGTGTGACAGTTTTCTCACAATTCTTCTGTGATTTTCACCCCAATATTTATTTTTAAAGGCAAACAAAATGACTGTTGTCTCGCATTTTTCCCAGCTTGCAATGCGGCCAAGACTTGACATCACTAGTCAGCTTATGACAGGGAGCCTGTCTGCTTCAATGGGTGGAGCGATCAATCTGCAACTAATGCAACAGCTGTAGGCACCCTGATTGAAAACCACAGGTCTTATGATGGATACAGCTCATTTATGTTTCAATGGGTGGAGTGGCTGTCAGGATTCGGCAGGCTGGAAGTGGATCCTCTGTGTCAGAGAGGGATTGGCGTGGACCGTGTCGGTGGACCGGTTCTAAGTTGCTACTGGTTTTCACCAGAGCCCGCCGCAAAGCGGGATGGTCTTGCAGCGGCGGTAGCAACCAGGTCGTATCCACCGGCAACGGCTCAACCTCTCTGACTGCTGAGATAGGCGCGGTACAAGGGATTAGACAAGAGCAGGGTCGGACATAGCAGAAGGTCAGGGCAGGCAGCAAGGATCGTAGTCAACGGCAAGAGGTCTGGAACACAGGCTACGGATACACAAGGAACGCTTTCACTGGCACAATGGCAACAAGATCCGGCAAGGAAGTGCAGGGGAAGTGAGGTAATATAGGAAAGTGCACAGGTGAACAGACTAATTAAAACCCATGCGCCAATCAGTGGCGCACCGGCCCTTTAAATCGCAAAGAACCGGCGCACGCGTGCCCTAGGGAGCAGGGCCGCGCACGCCGGGACAGCACCGACGGGGAGCGAGTCTGGTAAGCGGGTCGGGATGCGCACCGCGAGCGGGCGCGTCCCACATCGCGAATCGCATCCCGGCTAGAGACATTATCGCAGCACACCCGGTCAGCGGGTCTGACCGGGGCGCTGCGAACAGGAGAACACTGTGAGCGCTCCGGGGAGGAGCGGGCACCCGGAGCGCTCGGCGTAACAGTACCCCCCCTTGGGTCTCCCACTCTTTTTAGAACCTGAAAATTTGTAGATAAGGTCCTTGTCAAGGATGTTGTCCTCGGGTTCCCATGACCTCTCCTCCGGGCCGCAATTCTCCCAATCTACAAGAAAAAATGTTTTACCTCTGACCGTCTTGGATGCCAGAATTTCTTTAACCGAGAAGATGTCAGAGGACCCGGAGACAGGAGTAGGAGCAACAACCTTAGGAGAGAAGCGGTTAAGGATAAGTGGTTTAAGGAGAGAGACATGAAAAGCATTAGGAATACGGAGAGAAGGAGGAAGAAGGAGTTTGTAGGAGACAGGGTTGATTTGGCATTTGATTTTAAAAGGACCAAGATAACGTGGTCCCAGTTTATAACTGGGGACACGAAAGCGGATATACTTGGTGGAGAGCCACACTTTGTCTCCAGGAGAAAAGACAGGAGGAGTTCGTCTTTTTTTGTAGGCATGTTTCTTCACCCGGGATGAGGCCTGTATGAGAGATTTTTGAGTCTCTTTCCAGATGGTGGAGAAGTCCCGAGTCACCTCATCAACAGCAGGCAAACCAGAAGGCGTGGGAGTGGGGAGGGGGGGGAAGAGGGTGACGGCCGTACACCACAAAGAATGGGGATTTAGCGGAGGACTCAGAGACTTTGAAATTGTACGAGAATTCGGCCCATGGTAGGAGATTGGCCCAATCATCCTGGCGGGAGGAAACAAAATGTCACAAATAGTCACCAAGAACCTGATTAACTCTCTCCACTTGCCCATTGGATTGGGGATGATAGGAAGACGAGAAGTTTAATTTGATTTTGAGCTGATTACAGAGGGCCCTCCAGAATTTTGACACAAATTGAACGCCTCTATCCGAGACGATATGCGTAGGAAGCCCGTGAAGGCGAAAAATGTGCACAAAAAATTGTTTCGCCAACTGTGGCGCAGAAGGAAGACCTGGAATAGGAATAAAATGTGCCATCTTGGAGAAACGATCAACGACCACCCAAATAACTGTGTTGCCATGGGATAAAGGTAAGTCAGTAATAAAGTCCATGTCACGATTCGGCTGGCAGGAGGTGGATCCTCTGTGCCAGAGAGGGATTGGCGTGGACCGTGCTAGTGGACCGGTTCTAAGCTGCTACTGGTTTTCACCAGAGCCCGCCGCAAAGCGGGATGGTCTTGCAGCGGCGGTAGCAACCAGGTCGTATCCACTAGCAACGGCTCAACCTCTCTGACTGCTGAAGATAGGCGCGGTACAAGGGAGTAGACAAGAGCAAGGTCGGACGTAGCAGAAGGTCGGGGCAGGCAGCAAGGATCGTAGTCAGGGGCAACGGCAGGAGGTCTGGAACACAGGCTAGGAACACACTGGGAAACGCTTTCACTGGCACGATGGCAACAAGATCCGGCAAGGAAGGGAAGGGGAAGTGAGGTTATATAGGGAAGTGCACAGGTGAATACACTAATTAAACCAACTGCGCCAATCAGCGGCGCAGTGGCCCTTTAAATCGTAGAGACCCGGCGCGCGCGCGCCCTAAGGAGCGGGGCCGCGCGCGCCGGGACAGGACCGACGGAGAGCGAGTCAGGTACGGGAGCCGGGGTGCGCATCGCGAGCGGGCGCCACCCGCATCGCGAATCGCATCCCGGCTGGAAGAGGTATCGCAGCGCACCCGGTCAGCAGGTCTGACCGGGGCGCTGCGATTGCGAGGATGTTGCGAGCGCTCCGGGGAGGAGCGGGGACCCGGAGCGCTCGGCGTAACAGTACCCCCCCCCCCTTGGGTCTCCCCCTCTTCTTGGAGCCTGAGAACCTGAGGACTAGTGTTGCTCGCGAATATTCGCAATTCGAATATTATTCGCGAATATCGCATATTCGCGAATTCGCGAATTTCGCGAATATAGCGCTATATATTCGTAATTACGAATATTCGTTTTTTTTTTTTTTTTTTTTTCTTCACAGTACACATCACAGTGATCACCCCTCTCTGCTTCCAGCTTGTGTGGTGTAAAGAAGGCTGTAATACTACTGTGTGAGACTGGCGTGCGAAAATTCGCAAATGCGAAAATTAGCATATGCTAATTTTCGCATATGCGAATTTCCACATATGTTAATTTTCGCATGTGCGTATTTTCGCATACGCGAAAATAAAACGAGGCTATAACGAATATGCGAATATTCGCGAATATATGACGAATATTCGTCCATATATTCGCGAAAATTCGCGAATTCGAATATGGCCTATGCCGCTCAACACTACTGAGGACCAGACTTTTGTCTAGGATATTGTCCTCAGGTTCCCAAGATCTCTCTTCAGGACCACAGCCCTCCCAATCTACCAAAAAAAATCTTTTTCCTCTGACCGTCTTGGAGGCCAGTATCTCCTTCACGGAGAAGATGTCAGAAGAACCGGAAACAGGAGTGGGAGAAACAAGTTTGGGAGAGAAACGGTTGATGATGAGTGGTTTAAGGAGAGAGACATGGAAGGCATTGGGAATACGAAGAGAAGGAGGAAGAAGGAGTTTGTAAGAGACAGGATTAATCTGGCACAAGACTTTGAAAGGACCAAGATAGCGTGGTCCCAGTTTGTAACTGGGGACACGAAAGCGGACATATTTAGCGGAGAGCCATACCTTGTCTCCGGGAGCAAAAATGGGGGGGGGGGGTTCTTCTTTTCTTATCGGCAAACCTTTTCATGCGGGATGAAGCCTGTAAAAGAGAATTTTGGGTCTCTTTCCATATGGTGGAAAGATCACGAGTTACTTCATCCACAGCGGGCAAACCAGAGGGCAAGGGAGTAGGGAGGGGGGGAAGAGGGTGACGGCTGTACACCACGAAAAATGGGGACTTAGCAGAAGATTCAGAGACTCTGAAGTTGTATGAGAATTCGGCCCATGGTAGAAGATCTGCCCAGTCATCCTGGCGGGAGGAAACAAAATGCCGTAAATAGTCACCCAGGACCTGGTTAATTCTTTCTACTTGCCCATTGGATTGGGGATGATAAGAAGAAGAGAAGTTTAATTTAATCTTGAGCTGTTTACAGAGGGCCCTCCAGAATTTAGACACGAATTGGACGCCTCTATCCGAGACGATCTGCGTGGGCAAACCGTGAAGACGAAAAATGTGTACAAAAAATTGTTTTGCCAACTGAGGCGCTGAAGGAAGACCAGGAAGAGGAATAAAATGTGCCATCTTGGAAAATCGATCAACGACCACCCAAACAACAGTGTTGCCACGGGATGGGGGTAGGTCAGTAATAAAGTCCATACCAATCAGTGACCAAGGCTGTTCGGGGACAGGCAGAGGATGAAGGAGACCAGCAGGCTTCTGGCGAGGAGTCTTATCCCGGGCACAGACAGTACAGGCCCGCACAAAATCAACAACATCCGTCTCCAGAGTCGGCCACCAATAGAAACGAGAGATGAGTTGCAGGGACTTTTTGATGCCCCCATGGCCTGCGAGGTGGGAGGAGTGACCCCATCTGAGAATCCCGAGACGTTGGCGTGGAGAAACGAAGGTCTTCCCTGGAGGAGTTTGCCTGATGGAGGCTGGGGAAGTGGAGATCAGACAGTCAGGAGGAATGATGTGTTGCGGAGAGACCTCTGCTTCCGAGGCATCCGAGGAACGAGAGAGGGCATCGGCCCTAATGTTCTTGTCGGCAGGGCGAAAATGAATTTCAAAGTTAAAACGGGCAAAGAACAACGACCACCTGGCCTGGCGAGGGTTCAGCCGTTGGGCAGACTGGAGATAGGAGAGATTCTTGTGATCGGTGTAAATGATAACTGGAAATTTTGATCCCTCCAGCAGATGTCTCCATTCCTCAAGTGCCAATTTAATGGCCAGTAGTTCTCGATCCCCGATGGAGTAGTTTCTCTCCGCCGGAGAGAAGGTTCTAGAAAAAAAACCACAAGTAACAGCATGCCCGGAAGAATTTTTTTGTAGAAGGACCGCTCCAGCTCCCACTGAGGAGGCATCTACCTCCAATAGGAAGGGTTTAGATGGGTCAGGTCTGGAGTGCACGGGAGCAGAAGAAAAGGCAGACTTGAGCCGTTTAAATGCGTCTTCCGCTTGGGGAGACCAGGACTTGGGATTGGCATTTTTCTTGGTTAAAGCCACGATAGGAGCTACAATGGTGGAAAAGTGTGGAATAAATTGTCTGTAATAATTGGCGAACCCCAAAAAACGTTGGATAGCACGGAGTCCGGAGGGGCGTGGCCAATCCAAGACGGCAGAGAGTTTATCCGGGTCCATTTGTAATCCCTGGCCAGAGACCAAGTATCCTAGGAAAGGAAGAGATTGACATTCAAACAGACATTTCTCCATTTTGGCATAAAGTTGATTGTCTCGAAGTCTCTGAAGAACCATGCGGACATGCTGGCGGTGTTCTTCTAAGTTGGCAGAAAAAATCAGAATATCGTCCAGATACACAACAACACAGGAATATAAGAGATCACGAAAAATTTCATTAACAAAGTCTTGGAAGACGGCAGGGGCGTTGCACAGGCCAAAGGGCATGACCAGATACTCAAAGTGTCCATCTCTGGTGTTAAATGCAGTCTTCCATTCGTCCCCCTCCCTGATGCGGATGAGATTATAAGCACCTCTTAAGTCCAGTTTGGTAAAGATGTGGGCACCTTGAAGGCGATCAAAGAGTTCTGAGATAAGAGGTAGAGGGTAGCGGTTCTTTACCGTGATTTTATTAAGTCCGCGGTAATCAATGCAAGGACGCAGGGAGCCATCTTTTTTGGACACAAAAAAAAATCCAGCTCCGGCAGGAGAGGAGGATTTGCGGATAAACCCCTTTTTTAAATTTTCCTGGATGTATTCAGACATAGCAGTCTCTGGAGCGGACAGAGGATAAATTCTGCCCCGGGGTGGAGTAGTGCCCGGGAGGAGGTCAATAGGACAGTCATAAGGCCTGTGAGGAGGTAAAGTCTCAGCTTGCTTTTTGCAAAATACGTCAGCATAGTCCATATAAGCCTTAGGGAGACCGGTTACAGGGGGAACCACAGGGTCACGGCAGGGAGTACTGGGAACCGGTTTAAGACAGTCCTTGAAACAAGAAGTACCCCAGCTCTTGATTTCTCCTGTGGACCAATCAAGGGTTGGGGAATGGCGTTGAAGCCACGGTAATCCAAGGAGAATTTCGGAAGTGCAATTGGAGAGGACCAAAAACTAAATTTTTTCGTGATGAGGTCCGATGCACATTAGGAGGGGTTCCGTGCGGTAACGCACGGTACAGTCCAATCTTTGATTGTTAACACAATTGATGTAGAGGGGTCTGGCGAGACTGGTCACCGGGATGTTGAACCTGTTGATGAGAGAGGCCAAAATAAAATTTCCTGCAGATCCGGAGTCCAAGAAGGCCATAGTAGAGAAGGAGAAGATGGAGGAAGATATCCGCACAGGCACAGTAAGGCGTGGAGAAGCAGAGTAGACATCAAGAACTGTCTCCCCTTTGTGCGGAGTCAGCGTACGTCTTTCCAGGCGGGGAGGACGGATAGGACAATCCTTCAGGAAGTGTTCGGTACCGTCACAGTACAGGCACAGATTCTCCATGCGGCGTCGTGTCCTCTCTTGAGGTGTCAAGCGAGACCGGTCAACTTGCATAGCCTCCACGGCGGGAGGCACAGGAACGGATTGCAGAGGACCAGAGGAGAGAGAAGCCGGGGAGAAAAAACGCCTCGTACGAACAAAGTCCATATCCTGGCGGAGCTCCTGACGCCTTTCGGAAAAACGCATGTCAATGCGAGTGGCTAGATGAATAAGTTCATGCAGGTTAGCAATAATTTCTCGTGCGGCCAGAACATCTTTAATGTTGCTGGATAGGCCTTTTTTAAAGGTCGCGCAGAGGGCCTCATTATTCCAAGATAATTCGGAAGCAAGAGTACGGAATTGGATGGCGTACTCGCCAACGGAAGAATTACCCTGGACCAGGTTCAGCAGGGCAGTCTCAGCAGAAGAGGCTCGGGCAGGTTCCTCAAAGACACTTCGAATCTCCGTGAAGAAGGAGTGTACAGAGGCAGTGATGGGGTCATTGCGGTCCCAGAGCAGTGTGGCCCATGACAGAGCTTTTCCGGACAGAAGGCTGACTACGAAAGCCACCTTAGACCTTTCAGTAGGAAACTGGTCCGACATCATCTCCAAGTGCAGGGAACATTGTGAAAGAAAGCCACGGCAAAACTTAGAGTCCCCATCAAATTTATCCGGCAAGGATAGTCGTAGGCCGGAAGCGGCCACTCGCTGCGGAGGAGGTGCAGGAGCTGGCGGAGGAGATGATTGCTGGAGCTGTGGTAGTAGCTGCTGTAGCATCACGGTCAGTTGAGACAGCTGGTGGCCTTGTTGCGCTATCTGTTGCGACTGCTGGGCGACCACCGTGGTGAGGTCGGCGACAACTGGCAGTGGAACTTCAGCGGGATCCATGGCCGGATCTACTGTCACGATTCGGCTGGCAGGAGGTGGATCCTCTGTGCCAGAGAGGGATTGGCGTGGACCGTGCTAGTGGACCGGTTCTAAGCTGCTACAGGTTTTCACCAGAGCCCGCCGCAAAGCGGGATGGTCTTGCAGCGGCGGTAGCAACCAGGTCGTATCCACTAGCAACGGCTCAACCTCTCTGACTGCTGAAGATAGGCGCGGTACAAGGGAGTAGACAAGAGCAAGGTCGGACGTAGCAGAAGGTCGGGGCAGGCAGCAAGGATCGTAGTCAGGGGCAACGGCAGGAGGTCTGGAACACAGGCTAGGAACACACTGGGAAACGCTTTCACTGGCACGATGGCAACAAGATCCGGCAAGGAAGGGATGGGGAAGTGAGGTTATATAGGGAAGTGCACAGGTGAATACACTAATTAAACCAACTGCGCCAATCAGCGGCGCAGTGGCCCTTTAAATCGTAGAGACCCGGCGCGCGCGCGCCGGGACAGGACCGACGGAGAGCGAGTCAGGTACGGGAGCCGGGGTGCGCATCGCGAGCGGGCGCCACCCGCATCACGAATCGCATCCCGGCTGGAAGAGGTATCGCAGCGCACCCGGTCAGCAGGTCTGACCGGGGTGCTGCGATTGCGAGGATGTTGCGAGCGCTCCGGGGAGGAGCGGGGACCCGGAGCGCTCGGCGTAACAGTCCATAGCAATCTGAGACTATGGTAGCTCAGGAACAGGCAGAGGATGGAGGAGACCGGCAGGCTTCTGGCGAGGAGTCTTGTCCCGGGCACAGACTGTACAAGCCCGAACAAAATCAGCAACATCTGCTTCCAGGGTAGGCCACCAATAAAAACGAGAGATGAGCTGGACGGATTTTTTGACGCCAGCATGGCCGGCGAGGTGTGAGGAGTGTCCCCACCTGAGAATCCTGAGTCGCTGGCGTGGAGGGACGAAGGTCTTTCCAGGAGGAGTTTGTCTGATGGAAGCTGGGGAAGCGGAGATCAGACAGTCCGGAGGAATAATGTGTTGCAGGGAGGCTTCCATTTCAGAGGCATCTGAGGAACGAGAGAGAGCGTCAGCCCTAATGTTCTTGTCAGCGGGGCGAAAATGAATCTCAAAGTTAAAACAGGCAGAGAACAACGACCACCTAGCCTGGCGAGAGTTCAGCCGTTGGGCAGACTGAAGATAAGAGAGATTCTTGTGATCAGTGTATATAATAACTGGGTATTTGGACCCCTCCAGCAGGTGCCTCCATTCCTCGATGTCACGATTCGGCTTACAGGTAGTGGATCCTCTGTGTCAGCGAGGGATTGGCGTGGACCGTGCTGGTGGACCGGTTCTAAGAGGCTACTGGTTTTCACCAGAGCCCGCCGCAAAGCGGGATGGTCTTGCAGCGGCAGTAGCAACCAGGTCGTATCCACTAGCAACGGCTCAACCTCGGTGACTGCTGAGAAGGCGTGGGACAGAAGGACTAGGCAGAGGCAAGGTCAGACGTAGCAGAAGGTCGGGGGCAGGCGGCAAGGTTCGTAGTCAAGATGGATAGCAAGGGTTCAGGTAACACAGGCTTTGGACACACTAAACGCTTTCACTGGCACAAGGCAACAAGATCCGGCAAGGGAGTGCAGGGGCAGTGAGCAGATATAGTCTGGGAGCAGGTGGAAGCCAATTAAGCTAATTGGGCCAGGCACCAATCATTGGTGCACCGGCCCTTTAAGTCTCAGAGAGCTGGCGCGCGCGCGCCCTAGAGAGCGGAGCCGCGCGCGCCAGCGCATGACAGCAGGGGACCGGGACGGGTAAGTGACCTGGGATGCGATTCGCGAGCAGGCGCGTCCCGCTGTGCGAATCGCATCCCCGACGGCCATGACAGTGCAGCGCTCCCGGACAGCGGGACTGACCGGGGCGCTGCAGGGAGAGAGACGCCGTGAGCGCTCTGGGGAGGAGCGGGGACCCGGAGCGCTAGGCGTAACAGTACCCCCCCCCCCCTTAGGTCTCCCCTTTTCTTTGTCCGGTAACTGCCTCCCCTGGGATGAGGACACCGGGAAAGACTGGAGGGTTTCCTCAATGGCAGGCAGTACAGCAGGAGTGGGAATGGGGAGGGAGGGCAGAGGGCGAAGCCTGGCACGGGGCAGTGTGTCACCAAGACGGGGGCCATGAGGAGGCACTGAGGCTTGCCAGACGGGACTGGGAGGGGGGGAGAGGCACTTCCTATGGCAGGCAGAGTCCCAGTTCTTGATCTCCCCGGTGATCCAATCAAGGGTGGGAGAATGAAGCCGGAGCCATGGCAGACCGAGGAGGACCTCAGAGGTACAGTTGGGAAGGACGAATAACTCAATCCTTTCGTGGTGGGGTCCAATACACATCAGGAGGGGTTCTGTGCGGTAACGCACGGTGCAATCCAATCTGACTCCGTTGACCGCGGAAATGTAGAGCGGCTTGACGAGACGGATCACCGGGATGCGGAATTTATTCACAAAAGACTCCAAAATAAAATTCCCAGAGGCACCAGAGTCCAAGCAGGCCACGGCTGAGAGGGAGGAGTTGGCTGAAGGAGAAATCCGCACGGGCACCGTGAGACGTGGAGAAGCAGACTTAGAACCAAGAGACGCCACACCCACGTGAGCTGGGTGCGTGCGTGCGTTTCCCAGACGTGGAGGACGGATAGGGCAATCCACCAAGAAATGCTCGGTACTGGCACAGTACAGACAGAGATTTTCTTCCCTACGGCGATTCCTCTCTTCCTGGGTCAGGCGAGACCGATCCACTTGCATGGCCTCCTCGGCGGGAGGCCCAGGCGTAGACTGCAAAGGATGCTGTGGGAGAGGTGCCCAGAGATCTAAGTCTTTTTCCTGGCGGAGCTCCTGATGTCTCTCAGAAAAACGCATGTCAATGCGGGTGGCCAAATGGATAAGTTCTTGCAGGTTGGCAGGAATCTCTCGTGCGGCCAGCACATCCTTGATGCGACTGGATAGGCCTTTTTTAAAGGTCGCGCAGAGAGCCTCGTTATTCCATGATAATTCGGAAGCAAGAGTACGAAATTGGATGGCGTACTCGCCCACTGAAGAATTACCCTGGACCAGGTTCAGCAGGGCAGTCTCGGCAGAAGAAGCTCGGGCTGGTTCCTCGAAGACACTCCGGACTTCAGCGAAGAAGGACTGGACTGTGGCAGGATCATTGCGGTCCCAGAGCGGTGTGGCCCAAGACAAGGCCTTTCCTGAAAGAAGGCTCACTACGAACGCCACCTTAGACCGTTCTGTAGGAAACAAGTCCGACAACATCTCCATATGCAGGGAACACAGACAAAAATCCACGGCAGAGTCTGGAGTCCCCATCAAATTTGTCCGGCAGGGACAAGCGGAGGCTAGGAGCGGCCACTCGCTGCGGAGGAGGTGCAGGAGCTGGCGGAGGAGATGGTTGCTGCTGTAGCAGAGGCAGAAGTTGCTGTAACGTGGCGGTCAACTGCGACAGCTGCTGTCCTTGTTGGGCAATTTGCTGCGATTGCTGAGCGACCACCGTGGTAAGGTCAGCGAGACTTGGCAGCGGCACCTCAGCGGGATCCATGGCCGGATCTACAGTCACGATTCGGCTTACAGGTAGTGGATCCTCTGTGTCAGCGAGGGATTGGCGTGGACCGTGCTGGTGGACCGGTTCTAAGAGGCTACTGGTTTTCACCAGAGCCCGCCGCAAAGCGGGATGGTCTTGCAGCGGCAGTAGCAACCAGGTCGTATCCACTAGCAACGGCTCAACCTCACTGACTGCTGAGAAGGCGTGGGACAGAAGGACTAGGCAGAGGCAAGGTCAGACGTAGCAGAAGGTCGGGGGCAGGCGGCAAGGTTCGTAGTCAAGATGGATAGCAAGGGTTCAGGTAACACAGGCTTTGGACACACTAAACGCTTTCACTGGCACAAGGCAACAAGATCCGGCAAGGGAGTGCAGGGGCAGTGAGCAGATATAGTCTGGGAGCAGGTGGAAGCCAATTAAGCTAATTGGGCCAGGCACCAATCATTGGTGCACTGGCCCTTTAAGTCTCAGAGAGCTGGCGCGCGCGCGCCCTAGAGAGCGGAGCCGCGCGCGCCAGCGCATGACAGCAGGGGACCGGGACGGGTAAGTGACCTGGGATGCGATTCGCGAGCGGGCGCATCCCGCTGTGCGAATCGCATCCCCGACGGCCATGACAGTGCAGCGCACCCGGACAGCGGGACTGACCGGGGCGCTGCAGGGAGAGAGACGCCGTGAGCGCTCCGGGGAGGAGCGTGGACCCGGAGCGCTAGGCGTAACACTCGAGAGCCAGTTTTATGGCCAGTAGTTCTCGATCACCAATGGAGTATTTTTTCTCCGCCGGAGAGAAGGTCCTAGAAAAGAAACCACAAGTAACAGCATGTCCGGAAGAATTTTTCTGTAGGAGTACAGCTCCAGCTCCCACTGAGGAGGCGTCTACCTCCAGTGAGAAGGGTTTAGATGGATCAGGTCTGGAGAGTACGGGAGCAGAAGAAAAGGCAGTTTTGAGACGGTTGAACGCCTCTTCCGCTTGAGGAGGCCAGGACTTAGGGTTGGCGTTTTTCTTGGTTAGGGCCACAATTGGGGCCACAATAGTGGAAAAATGTGGAATAAATTGTCTGTAGTAATTGGCAAACCCCAAGAAACGGATAGCTCGGCTGATAGTTTGTCCGGGTCCATTAGGAGTCCCTGGCCAGAGAATAAATATCCTAGGAAGGGAAGAGATTGGCATTCAAAGAGACATTTCTCCATCTTGGCATAAACTGATTGTTCCGAAGTCTCTGAAGAACCATGGGGACATGCCGGCGGTGTTCTTCTAGGTTAGAAGAAAAAATCAAAATATCGTCCAGGTAGACCACAACACAGGTATGTAACAAATCACGAAAAATTTCATTTACAAAGTCCTGGAAGACGGCAGGGGCGTTGCAAAGCCCAAAGGGCATAACCAGATATTCAAAGTGTCCATCTCTGGTGTTAAACGCGGTCTTCCACTCGTCCCCTTCCCTGATGCGGATGAGATTATATGCACCTCTTAAATCCAATTTGGTAAAGATGTTGGCGCCACGTAGGCGGTCAAAGAGTTCCGAGATAAGAGGCAGGGGATAGCGTTTTTTTATAGTGATTTTATTAAGACCGCGGTAATCAATGCATGGTCGTAAGGAGCCATCTTTTCTGGAGACAAAGAAGAACCCTGCTCCGGCAGGGGAGGAAGACTTGCGGATAAATCCCCTTTTTAAATTTTCTTGGATGTACTCCGACATGGCTTGTGTTTCCGGAGCAGACAGAGGATAGATTCTGCCCCGGGGTGGAGTAGTACCAGGGAGGAGATCAATAGGACAGTCATAAGGCCTGTGAGGAGGCAAAGTCTCTGCTTGTTTTTTGCAAAAAACATCAGCATAGTCCAGATAGGCCTTGGGGAGACCTGGTATCGGAGGAGCCATAGGGTTTTGACTGACAGGACTGGGAGCAGACATAAGACATTTTTTGTGGCAAGAAGTACCCCAGTTCTTGATTTCCCCGGTGGTCCAATCAAGGGTAGGGGAATGGCGTTGAAGCCAAGGTAGTCCAAGAAGAATTTCAGAAGTGCAGTTAGAGAGGACCAGAAATTCAATCTTTTCGTGATGGGGTCCAATGCACATTAAGAGGGGTTCTGCGCAGAGCTTCCAATAGAGTAGTACAATTAGGTCATAAAATGTCAGATGAACATACAGTTGTGCTCACCTGGAGTTGTGTTGGAAGACACAACAACTTATAGTCGCATGGTTAGATTTCCACAATGGTGGTGCTGCCTCGCCGGAGTCGGCAGTTCAGGAACAAGCTGAGCTGATAAATGTAGTAAATGTTGAACAAAGAAGGAAAAACCCAGGAATATTTTTAGGCACAATCCAGCCAATGTAACTCACATCAAAGCGTGGAGTTAAAGCATAGAGTTTATTAAGCAAAAACACAAACGCGTTTCGAGGTGTATTTTTATCCATATAATTACTGGATGTACCATATTTTTATCTGTTCCTATGTTGTTGTATATTATATTATGTACTGCCACAATCAGTTTTTTTTTACTGTGTACCGTGACGTTTACAGGACCATCCCACTGATGTCACCATTTGAATCTGGCGAGCTTTTTTTTACTGTATAAGGGCTTCGGTCCTGATCTGTACACATGCCATGTTCACATTGAAAAAGACGTAGCATACCTCAAAACGCGTTTGTGTTTTGGCTTAATAAACTCTATGCTTCTACTCCACGCTTTAATGTGAGTTACTTTGGCTGAATTGCGCCTGAAAGTATCCACGTTTTTTTTCCGTCCTTCTTCAACATTTACTACATTTTATTTAAAGATTAGTAACTATCCAGATGGACAGATATACAAATGAAGTAATTTGTGTCAAGGGGCAAAGACTTCAAATCCCTTTCCTCGCTCACTGTCTGTATGTTATTTTCCGTATTATATTATGTCTAGAAAGCTTAGAGTCACCTGTTCTCCATATGTACAAAAGTGCTTTTTGAGAAATATACTTATCCATTTCCACTATTTCCACTGCTTCAGAAGCTTCCATCTCCTTTGAAATCCTGGCACTGTTGGGATGATAAATCACTTCTGGAATACTGACACGTCCAGGTAGACCACAGGTAGAAATTCAATCTTTTCGTGATGGGGTCCAATGCACATTAAGAGGGGTTCTGTGCGCTAACGCACAGTACAGTCCAATCTTTCATCATTAACAGAGGCGATGTAGAGGGGTCTGGCGAGACTGGTCACTGGCATGTTGAACCTGTTAACGAAAGAGGCCAAAATAAAATTTCCTGCAGATCCAGAATCCAAGAAGGCCACAGCTGAGAAGGAGAAGTTAGAAGAAGAAATCCGCACAGGCACAGTATGACGTGGAGAAGCAGAGTTCACACCTAGAGCTGTCTCACCTTTGTGCGGAATCGGAGTGCGTCTTTCCTGACGTGGAGGTCGGATAGGACAATCCTTCAAGAAGTGTTCGGTACTGACACAGTACAGGCATAGGTTCTCAATGCGGCGGCGTGTCCTCTCTTGAGGTGTCAGGCGAGACCGGTCTACTTGCATAGCCTCCACGGCGGAAGGCACAGGAACAGATTGCAGCGGACCAGAGAAGAGAGGAGCCGGGGAGAGAAACCGCCTCGTGCGAACAAAGTCCATATCCTGGCGGAGCTCCTGACATCTTTCGGAAAAACACATGTCAATGCGGGTGGCCAGATGAATAAGTTCATGCAGGTTAGCAGGGATTTCTCGTGCGGCCAGCACATCTTTGATGTTACTGGATAGGCCTTTTTTGAAGGTCGCGCAGAGGGCCTCGTTATTCCAGGCCAATTCGGAGGCGAGAGTACGGAATTGGACGGCGTACTCGCCTACAGTAGAATTACCCTGGACCAGGTTCAGCAGGGCAGTCTCGGCAGAAGAGGCTCGGGCTGGTTCATCGAAGACACTGCGAATCTCCGCGAAGAAAGAGTGTACAGAGGCAGTGACAGGATCATTGCGGTCCTAGAGCGATGTGGCCCATGACAGGGCTTTCCCAGACAGAAGGCTGACCACGAAAGCCACCTTTGACCTTTCAGTTGGAAATTGGTCCGACATCATCTCCAAATGCAGGGAACATTGCGAGAGAAAGCCACGGCAAAGTTTAGAGTCCCCATCAAACTTGTCCGGCAATGATAAACGGAGGCTGGATGCGGCCACTCGCTGCGGAGGAGATGCAGGAGCTGGCGGAGGAGATGGTTGCTGAAGCTGTGGCGGAAGCTGCTGTAGCATCACAGTCAGTTGAGACAGCTGGTGGCCTTGTTGCGCTATCTGTTGCGACTGCTGGGCGACCACCGTGGTAAGGTCAGCGACATCTGGCAGCGGGACCTCAGCAGGATCCATGGCCGGATCTACTGTCAGGATTCGGCAGGCTGGAAGTGGATCCTCTGTGTCAGAGAGGGATTGGCGTGGACCGGTTCTAAGTTGCTACTGGTTTTCACCAGAGCCCGCCGCAAAGCGGGATGGTCTTGCAGCGGTGGTAGCAACCAGGTCGTATCCACCGGCAACGGCTCAACCTCTCTGACTGCTGAGATAGGCGCGGTACAAGGGATTAGACAAGAGCAGGGTCGGACGTAGCAGAAGGTCAGGGCAGGCAGCAAGGATCGTAGTCAGGGGCAACGGCAAGAGGTCTGGAAGACAGGCTAGGGATACACAAGGAACGCTTTCACTGGCACAATGGCAACAAGATCCGGAAAGGAAGTGCAGGGGAAGTGAGGTAATATAGGGAAGTGCACAGGTGAACACACTAATTAAAACCCATGCGCCAATCAGTGGCACACCAGCCCTTTAAATCGCAAAGAACCAGCGCGCGCGCGCCCTAGGGAGCGGCGCCGCGCACGCCGGGACAGCACAGACGGGGAGCGAGTCTGGTAAGCGGGTCAGGATGCGCACCGCGAGCGGGCGCGTCCCGCATCGCGAATCGCATCCCGGCTAGGGACATTATCGCAGCGCACCCGGTCAGCGGGTCTGACCGGGGCGCTGCGAACAGGAGAACGCTGTGAGCGCTCCGGGGAGGAGCGGGGACCCGGAGAGCTCGGCGTAACAGTGGCTGATATGTGGGAGGGAGGAAAATGGAATTGTGGGATTTGTAGTGAGAAAAAGAAAAGTGAAACAGGAAATACCAGTTCAAAAAAGCTAGTCACAGTGTTATGGTAATCTCTTGACATAGCCATTTAGCTCCAGGACAAGTGCAGATCCTTCCTAAGCATGTCCATTACTGTCTGCCAGGTATGTACTAAAATCACCTTATGGTGGATAATCCCTTTAAGCTAGGGTCGGAGAACTTGAGCTTCACTAGTAGTCCCATTAAATTGAGTAATTTGGCCCTGTGATCCGACCTGCACAACCCCTATAAATCCCACACCCCTCCTCGATCACAGACTGTAATGTATTGTTGTTAAAAATTATTTATTTTATAGCGTGACAGCCTCGCATAGACTTGCATTGAGGGGGCGTGGCCGTGACGTTACGAGCATTCGCCAGTTGTCCGGCATGGAGCGAAGTTCGCTCCGTGCACCGGATGTCTGGGGTGTCGAAGCGGGACCTCCGCGATCAGACATCTTATCCCCTATCCTTTAGATAGGGGATAAAATGTGTAGGGGCGGAGTACTCCTTTAAGCTCTTTCAATACCTTAGCCTGTCCTACTATGACACTTTAGGTCTCTCTTTGGCTACACTTTACCACAGCTTCCCCCACATATGCAACTCAAGGGGTAGCACTGGTCATTTTGGTGAAAAATCACTCTGCACCTCCATGGGTCCTCATGGCCTCCTCATCTCAGGAATCCTTGGTTGTAAGCATGCAATGTGCATCAGAGTTGCACAGTCCCCAGGCCACAGGGTTGAAAACACAATTCTTGTCTAAGTCCTTTAGAAAGGGGGTGTTGTCTCTTTGAAGAACCACTCAATAAAAACTACATTGTCACCAAACTATATTGTTAAAGGGTTACTCCCACCCCAGAATTCTTATCCCCTATCCAAAGGAAATCCGTGATGTCAGGACTCCGCCCCCGTGTGATGTCATGCCCCATCCCCTCAATGCAAGTCTATGAGAGGGGGCGTGACGGCCATCACGCCCCCTCCCATAGACTTGCATTGAGGGGACGGGGCGTGACGTCACACCGGGGCGGAGTCCTGACGTCACGGACTTCCTTTCCCGTTGTAACGACCCAGACCCTCCCGCGCTACCAGACAAGAAACAGGTGGGTGCCGCATGCAACATTGCGGGGGTCCCCAGTGGTGGGACCCCCGCGATCAGACATCTTATCCCCTATCCTTTGGATAGGAGATAAGATGTCTAGGGTGGGAGTACCCCTTTAAATTACTAGCAAATAAAACCTCTGATATGTCACTAAGGTCTCATGGTTGGGATTTTACTGTATGTCATCTAAATATATCACTTCCTGTATACTGTACATATGGGAATCCAAAATAAAAGTCTACCTCTGTATTCTACTGTTTGGGTCTGTCCAATGATAATGTAGATGTATAAAGAAAAACATGGGGTAGGATCCAGCTCCCAGGGAAAAAAGGCATTAAAACTAAACATTTAATAGTTGCATATAAAAGAATGGATCACCACCGAAGTGGCGGGTGACATGTCACTCCTTAAAAATGAGTGAAACGTCGACACGTTTCGAGCTAGTGCTCTTAATCATGGCACTGGCATCATGTCACAGCAGCAGCAGCTATTTATATCTCCGTGTGACATGATGCCAGTGCCATGATTAAGAGCACTAGCTCGAAATGCATCAGCGTTTCACTCGTTTTTATGGAATGACATGTCACCCGCCACTTCGGTGGCAATCCATTCTTTTATATGCAACTATTAAATGTTAAGTTTTAATGCCTTTTTCCCCTGGGAGCTGGATCCTACCCCCGCGGCAGCAGACATTAAAGGGGTACTCTCGTGGGAAACATTTTTTTTTAATCAACTGGTGCCAGAAAGTGAAGCAGATTTGTAAATTACTTCTATTTAAAAATCTTAATCCTTCCAGTACTTATCAGCTGCTGTATACTACAGAGGAAGTTCTTTTCTTTTTGAATTTCTTTCCAGTCTGACCACAGTGCTCTCTGCTGACACCTCTGTCCATGTCAGGAACTGTCCAGAGCAGGAGCAAATCCCCATAGCAAACCTATCCTGGTCTGGACAGTTCCTGACACGGACAGAAGTGTCAGCAGAGAGCACTGTGGTCAGACTGGAAATAAATTCAAAAAGAAAAGAACTTCCTGTGGAGCATACAGCAGCTGATAAGTACTGGAAGGATTAAGATTTTTAAATAGAAGAAATTTACAAATCTGTTTCACTTTCTGGCACCAGTTGATTTAAATAAAAATGTTTTCCACCGGAATACGCCTTTAAGGTAGTGTTCATATTACCATCAACGGTGGACACATCTGTAAGTCACACAGTAGAATTCTGTAATGATTTATATTCTTATATTACAGAATCAATAAAATACAATGGCCCGTGTCAGAGGAGTAATTTGCACCTTCTGGGCCCCAGGTTCCCCCATGTTCTATGGACCATTTCTAAAACTGGTGTCTTTTGAAGTATCAAAGAGGCCTTTGATCCTCCTGAGACACCAATGTCAAGATGCTGCTACCTCAGCACATGGTAGGTGTGGACCCTGTTGCAGAATTGGCATTGGGGGCCCAAAAAGCTTCAAACTATGCCTTTGATTTATCTTAATTACTCCTGATATAAGGACAGAGACACATACGTGTGCGCACCTATAACAGGCATGCACAGACACACACCCTTCGTGTGGATTTTGAGAGTGGCCCCTCATTTTTGGATACTATCCCACTGAAGGTCGCGACCCCTGATTTATTTTACACACCAGTTCCTGAACATTTTCCAGATGTTTGGTTAAAATGTTCAGACATCTGTGTAGCGTAATTGTGGCATCGCGGCACAGTGCCGGACTTATCCCCTTCAGCTAAATAGTTTGTTTTAGCAGTTTACTCTGGATTAGTTAATGGGATAATCCATCCTATAGACGTTTAATCAGATACTGTATGACCTGTGTCATAACTGGTTCCCGTCTGAAGTTAAAGGGATATCATAGTGAATTTTACATGGGTGCTATCAGAATCGAAAACTTTTTATATGTTCTACATCTTGGCAAAGCATAAACCTTTCCAGTACAGTGATCCCTCAACTTACAATGGCCTCAACATACAATAGTTTCAACATACAATGGTCTTTTCTGGACCATCGTAAGTTGAAACCAGACTCAACATACAATGTACAGACAGTCCAGATCTGTGAAACATATCAATGGCCAAAAGAACTGACCAATCAGAATGGGCATTCACTGGTAAAACCCCTGTATTACTGAAGTGTATGCACTGACCGATGTCTGGTAGCGCCCCCTATAGTACAGGGAGGTATTACATGTTCTGTACACTTTACCTGTACCAGGGTTACCTGCTCCTTTGGACACCAGGTGAGGGCGACTCCATTACTTTTTTTTACTTACAGGACCCTGAAGAAGCTCCTGTCCTCTACATAGACCAGTGTTTCCCAAGCAGGGTGGCCCCAGCTGTTGCAAAACTACAATTCCCAGCATGCCCGGACAGCCAAAGGCTGTCCCAGACCCAATTAATATTGTAACTTGAGGGACCACTGTATACTTTAAAAAAAATATGTTAGCAATTGTTTTTATAGACATCATAACTTATTAAAAAAGAGACCACTAGGGGTCCCCATACCATCCAGAACATAGGAGGGGTATTTATCAAAGGATTTATGTGTTTTTTTTTTCACGTAACTTTGGTGCAATGCTTTGGCGCAGTGTCTTTTTGCGCAAAAGTTTGGCGCATCTTCTCCACTGTCATTTTTTACAACTTTCTCAAAATCACACAGTCCTGTGTGTGATTTTAACTTTAGTCAGTAATTCATCATTTGCGCCAATCGATCTTTGGCGCAATTTTGCGCCTTTAGTTTTTTTGGCGCAATTCACCGCCAATAAATTTTGCACATGGAAAACATACATAACAATGTCAGAAAATGTAAAGGCGTCAAAATACATTAAAACATGTTTTTTTGTGAAAGCAGAGACGCCTCCGGGGCTGCGCAATACTATCCTGCGACATAGTTGTCTCTGAGGAACCTTCACCCTCTGTTCAGCCAGCATTGGACATGGCCACACAGGTTCAGGAAAGTTAAGCACTAAAGTAACAAAAAAAAAAAAAAAATAAATACCCAAGTTGAAAATAAAATCCATTTCACATGGTGGCTATAAACCCCACAATAGAAAATAACTCCTGTCGCTTGCTGATATACTGCAGGAGGGACTCCGAAATGGCTGCTTTACAGGGTAAAATATGCGTCCTCTGTGGGGGTAAGTTCTGTGTAAAAGGCGCTGTGAACAGCCGATTTCAACATTTGCACCAAAATTACCAACAACTTGCACCAAATCATAAATTTGGAACATGTCCATGAAAACCAAAGTAAAAAAAAAGGGTAAAAATAAACTGTCAACAGTCAAAATTGATAAATACCCCCCCATAATTCTGACCGGCTGCAGCATCATCTTTGTCCCAGCTGACGCACAGGCTAAGACAAAGTCCAGGATGTGAGGGCGGGACTAGTGCTCACTCCTGTCCTACCTTTTAGACTGCTGTCTGGAGAGGATACAAAGCAGCTTCAGTGATTGGATAAAGAGACCCAGCATGGCACAGCAGATGTGGGAGGAAGTGAATGCATGGTGGGTGAGGGCGGGCTCAGTGCTTGCCTCAGACATTCCCCTTTCTGAGCAGGGGATGTCAGAATGAGTGAGCATGTAACAGGACACGGCAGATGGTGGATCCTCTGGGCCTGTGTGGATGATGACGTGAGCCGTGCCAGGGAGCGGAATCTAAGGTGCCGCTGGTTTTCACCAGAGCCCGCCACAAAGTGGGATGGTCTTGCTGCGGCAGGCGGCACCCAGGTCGCTACCCCCAGCACGACTCGTCCACACAGGTAGCTGGGAGGTGACGTGGCACAGAAAGAGACTGGCAGGATGTGGCAAGAAGGCAGTAGGTCAGGGCAGGTAACACAGGTGCAGGGGAGGTAAGGTAGCAAGGAACAGGTACACAGAAACAGGGACACAGGACTTTCACTATGGCACAAGGTAACCAAAGATTTGGCAGGGAAACAAGGGAGGAGCTGATATTTAAGGACAGGGGACAGGTGTAGACACTTGATTAGTAGATCACTGGACCTTAAGTGAAAGAGCACCAGCGTGCACGCGCCCTAGGAGGCGGGGGTACGTGCGCCGGGGCTGCGAGGACACGGAGAGGCAGAAGATGAGGGAGGTGAGTGATGGGCTGGGATTCGCATGCGGGCGCGTCCCACAGCGGGGACATAAGCAGAGAGCACTCACGGCCGGCGTGTCCGGACAGAGTGTAGGTGTTACAGAGCAGCAAAACAGTGGGTCTTGTAAGCCAAATACAGAAGTTAGACACATAAAAAAAACATGAAAAGCCTCTGCATGACCTTGTGAGTAACATATTAAAACATTATTTTTATTCTGCGATATTGTTTTGTAACCCCCATAGTAACATTCAAATTGTATACTGTATATTAACGAGGTTTTCTTGCTTAAAATGCACATAGTGTACATGTGCAAGACCCTCAGCAATTAAAATAGAGAGTGGCTACAAAGAGTGTGTAACACCAGCACTCACCTCCTGTCAGCCACTCAACTCTACTGAGTGCCCCACTCTATGCCTCACTCTCTAGCCACCATGCTTGTAATGCCGGCAGGCTGCTCCTGCCAATGTACTTCTCCACTCGGCAGGAGTCTCTGTTGGGTTACCCTATGAACCTGCTTTCTATTACGTCCTCTCCCCTCTGCCTCCAGGTTCCCCTGAAGAGCACATATACATTTTGCAAACCTCTTAAAGGAACAGTGTGTGAACTCCATAATCCATATGTGTTTCTCCCCTGCCTGAGTATATTTGTGGTTCAAAAGTGTTTATTGCAAATATGTGCAACACTGATCCTGTCATCTGTATATTGACCCATGCCTGCCTTCTCGATTCCAACTGCAGTGTGCCAGCACTATTATTTTTCTTACTAGTATTTCTCATGTTTTGATGAGACATTACTTGAAGTGATCATACTGTATGTCATATGCAATGTACTGTTGTTTAATTGCACTTTATGTTACTGGGTAATGGCCAGGGCGGGATCATCATAGGCTCCAGGCCCGTGCCCACAGGGGGCCCCCGTCAGATTTGGGACATCCAGGACCAGATTAAGGCTGCCTGGAAGACGGAGCACTTCATTATGATGGAGCCCCCCCGACAGTTCCCCCACATTATGTGCAGTATAGTTCCCCCACATTAGGTGCAGTATAGTTTCCCCACATTAGGTGCAGTATAGTTCCCCACATTAGGTGCAGTGCAGTTCCCCCCACAGACATACAGCCTTCAGCCATATACAGTGTATGACTGGAAGCTGTATGCCTGTTTACTGCCCCACTTCAGTGTTCCGACCCCCGCTCCACCGGGGACTGGGGTCAAGGGCATATGGGCCATAGCAGTAGATCCTGGGACCAGAGGAGTGGAGGTCGGAACACTGAAAATGACGTAACTTACCATGCGCGTGCGTCCTCCTCGATGCTCCGCTTTTCTCCTATTGGTGCACGCACAGGACATCAGTGAGGTCCCTGCATGCGCTACCTCCCGGGGGCCCCTGCGTTTTTAAAGTTAACGCGGGGGCCGCCGCAGAGAGGTAACTGCCGGGACATCCTTGTGTCCTGAAAAGATTTTTCAGGACACAGGGATGTCCCGAATGTGACGGGGGCCCCCTGCGGGCATGGGGCCCGGAGCAGGCGCTCCATGAGCACCAATGATGATCCGGCCCTGGGGACATCCCTGTGTCCCGAAAAATCTTTTCAGGACACAAGGATGTCCCGGCGGTTACCTCTCTGCGGCGGCTCCTGCGTTAACTTTAAAAACTGATGTCCCGTGCGTGCACCCATAGGAAAAAAGCGGAGTGGAGCATCGAGGAGGACGCGCGCATGGTAAGTTACTAGCAGCACGTCATCTTCAGTGTTCTGACCTCCACTCCTCCGGTCCCGGGACCTACTGCTATGGCCCAGTGGAGCGAACCGGAGGAGCGGTGATTGGAACACTGAATTGGGGCAGAAAACAGACATACAGCCTCCAGCCATAGACTGTATATGGCTGAAGGCTGTATGTCTGTGGGGGAACTGTACTGCACCTAATGTGGGGAACTATACTGCACATAGTGTGGGGAACTATACTGCACATAATGTGGGGGAACTATACTGCAACTAATGTGGGGAACTATACTGCACCTAATGTGGGGAACTATACTGCACCTAATGTGGGGGAACTATACTGCACCTAATGTGGGGAATTATACTGCACCTGATATGGGGGAACTATACTGCACCTAATGTGGGGAACTACACTGCACCTAATGTGGGGGAAACTATACTGCACCTAATGTGGAGAACTATACTGCACCTAATGTGGGGAACTATACTGCACCTAATGTGGGGGAACTATACTGCATCTAATGTGGGGTAATTAAACTGCACCTAATGTGAGGGAGCTATACTGCACCTAATGTGGGGGAACTATACTGCACCTAATATGGGGGAACTGTACTGCACCTAAGGTGGGGGAACTGTACTGCACCGAATGTGGGGGAACTGTACTGCACCTAATGTGAGGGAACTGTACTGCCAACCTAATGTGGGGGAACTGTACTGCCAACCTAATGTGTGGGGACTTATATTGCCAACCCAATGCGGGGGAACTATACTGCACCTAATGTGGATGAACTGTGGGGGGGGGGGCATCATAATGAAGTGCTCCGTCTTCCAGGCAACCTTAATCTGGCCTTGGTAATGGTAGATGGTAATAAGGAGTCACATGCATTTACATTCACTTTTTGCTCTCTGCTGCCACCTCTGGTGAAAAGCATTACGGTAGCTGTAACTTCCTTGTATTCTCTGGTATTCTCCAGAATCCACTAGAAAGTTCTAGTTACTAAGTTGTGTTATAACAATTAGCTATAAGTGTAGCTTTCCCAGACCTAAGGGTCTCAAAGTATGGTCTCTAGGCCACATATTCTTCTAGGGAAAGATGCTCCTTTTGTTGTACTATCTGGAGTTAGAGCAAAGTTGGTAAAGCTTACCAGGATTGCATGTACCAGTACCAAATACTCTGCAGATGACTTTACTCTGATCTGAAGGAATTACTTCCCACTTCATTCATTTGAACTTTTACCTGACTTAGGGGATATCGATAATTCAGGGCCCCTTAGCAAATTTGTGCTTTTGTGGACCAATTTAGGAACTGTATACAGCATTGGATTTTTTTTTTTTTTTATAATGGATGTGGCAATACCAATTGTTTTAAAAACAAAACAAAAAAAATAATCAATAATAAAGGCCTGTAAGGGACAAAAATGTTTTTTACTTTATTTTTTATCATTCTTATTTTTTGAATTATTTTCTTTTTTTTTTTTTTGTCCCAGTAGGCGTCAAGATGAATAAGATCAGTTTGGAAGCTTTAGTAAATGTGCAGTTATAGCACAAATGAGGAAAAGTATAAATCCCCATTGACTTTCATAATCCTCTAAAGGTCAACAATGAGCCGGCATGGCTACATCGTAAGGGAAGTCATCAAACACTTACTAGTGCATTTGTTTCTGTGAAAGCCATGATGGGACTTGACATGGTCCACCAGGTGACCCGGTACTTAGCATGTTGGGCAATGCATCTGTCAACATAGCAATGGAATATGAGCTCTTCACCACGTGTAGACATTACTTCATGTGTTTTTCTAGCAGTCTTTGGTACAAGCTTCATCTTGAACCAGACTGGACTGTGGACTAAGGGCAAGAACATCAAAGGAACAGTATTAGGCAAGTGCGCCTGTAAAATTTCGAAAAGATGTGTTTGATCGGACACAAATCACATGATGTAAACAGTTCTCGATAAATACAATGCAGTTTTTATGTTATATATAGGAATATATTAGTAATGTAATAGAACAGTCACTTTATCATGGAATAAAAACTGCAGTTTTTCAAGATATATCCCTGACCTCCTGACTCTGTGACTGTGTTTCTCATGTGTTGGGCTCCTGCAGTCGATCACTTGCGGAGTGGATGGTGTCAATGCTGGCTCTTCTTTTTTCTTCTCAAAAAAGTTTAATATACTGTAGATATCTTTTAGCCCATTAGTTGGGTCATCTGCACCAACAGCTGTAAAAAGTTATATACTATTTTCTTAATACCAGCTATGATATAAATGCAAGGATCTGGAGAACACAAACCAAGGGTAATATGCAGCACCTGCTAAAGTTACAAATATATATATATATATATATATATATATATATATATATACTGCTCAAAAAAATAAAGGGAACACTTAAATAACACAATGTAACTCCAAGTCAATGACACTTCTGTGAAATCGCACTGTCCACTCAGGAAGCAACATTGATTGACAATCAATTTCACATGCTGTTGTGCAAATGGAACAGACAACAGGTGGAAATTATAGGCAACCAGCAAGACACCACCCAATAAAGAAGTGGTTCTGCAGGTGGTAATCACAGACCACTTCTCAGTTCCTATGCTTCCTGGCTGATGTTTTGGTCACTCTTTAATGCTGGCGGTGCTTTCACTCTAGTGATAGCATGAGACGGAGTCTACAACCCACACAAGTGGCTCAGGTAGTGCAGCTCATCCAGGATGGCAAATCAATGTGAGCTGTGGCAAGAAAGTTTGCTGTGTCTGTCACTGTTGCAACAGCCCCTTAAAAAAGCATACGAAATAGTGTTGGGGTACAGAGTAGCGCGATCATGGGTAAGCATACATACATGTATATTATGCACTTTATGTATTTCATTTTTTTGTGTAGATGGAGTCAACATTGGGGGATATTCAGTACCCAATTGCAAGCTTAATTTGCTGCGGGGCATTATAGGATATGTACCAGTAATAAGTTGCTCACTGCACAAAACTCAAGCATTATACAATACAGGTGCTCCCAGATATGCTTTATTTTTAATTTATTATCTCTCTGTTGGTTGCCCGTGTCAATTTTTGTGGTCCTTAATTGGTCCAGTACTAGAGATTGCTGTCCATACACATGTTTTTAATTGTGTCATCAATAAAATTATAAGTTTTATTCAAGCGGCATAGTGTAAACTCTTATTCTTTTTTCTTCTGTGCTGCAGGAGACAGGCCAGTACATCAGGAGACGTGGAGGAGGCCATAGGAGGGCAACAACCCAGCAGCAGGACCGCAACCTCCGCCTTTGTGCAAGGAGAAGCAGGAGCCCTGCAAAATGACCTCCAGCAGGCCAGAAGTGTGCATGTGTCCACTCAAACGGTCAGAAACAGACTCCATTAGGGTGGTATGAGGGCACGACGTCCACAGGTGGGGGTTGTGCTTACAGCCCAACACTGTGCAGGACGTTTGGCATTTGGCAGAGAACACCAAGATTGACAAATTCGCCACTGGCACCCTGTGCTCTTCACAGATGAAAACAGGTTCACAGTGAGCATATGTGACAGACCTGACAGAGTCTGGAGACACCGTGGAGAACGTTCTGCTGCCTGCAACATCCTCCAGCATGACTGGTTTGTCGGTGGGTCAGTAATGGTAAGGGGGTGGCATTTCTTTGGGGGGCCCCTTGTGAGACCATATGCTGGTGCAGTTGGCCCTGAGTTCCTCCTAATGCAAGACAATGCTAGACCTCATGTGCCTGGAGTGTGTCAGCAATTCCTGCAAGAGGAAGGCATTGATGCTATGGACTGGCCCGCCCATTCCCCAGACCTGAATCCGATTGAGCACATCTGGGACATCATGTCTCGCTCCATACACCAACGCCACGTTGCACCACAGACTGTCCAGGAGTTGGCGGATGCTTTAGTCCAGGTCTGGGAGGACATCCCTCTGGAGACCATCTGCTACCTCATCAGGAGCATGCCCAGGCGTTGTAGGGAGGACATACAGGCACGTGGAGGCCACACACACTACTGAGCCTCATGTTGACTTGTTTTACAGACATTACATCAAAGTTGGATCAGCCTGTAGTGTGGTTTTCCACTTTGATTTTGAGTGTGATTCCATATGCAGACCTCCATAGGTTGATAAATTTGATTTCCATTGATCATTTTTGTGTGATTTTGTTGTCAACACATTCAACTATGTAAAGATGAAAGTATTTCATCTCTAGGATGTGTTATCTTAGTGTTCCCTTTTGCATCAATGGAGTATATGCTGGGTCACTTTAAGATTTAATGTATGGCTATGCGGGGGTAGCAATATCTAAGGGTTTATGGTTTAACTTGACCCTTAAAGGGGTATTCTGGTTAAGAAAAAATCCTAACCTTTGGTCCCCTTTTTACATGTATATTACTATTGTACTAGACATGTATGAGTACCTTCACCCATTTTACCAGTTCTCGTCATCACTTCCTCGCAGGAAGTGTTAGAAAATTCCTCACCTATCATCCACTCCATCTCCACATCACTCGCCAAGCCCCATTTCACCACCCAAGACACAATGACAGAGCCTGGAGGTGGCATCAGTATGAGGAGACCATATAGTGGCTGAATGACACAGCATGGAGGTGGCAGCAGACAAGAACAGACCACATAGTGGCTGAATGACACAGCCTAGAGTTGGCGGCAGCATGAGGAGACCATATAGTCGCCGAATGACACAGCCTGGAGTTGGCGGCAGCATGTGGAGACCATATAGTGGCTAAATGACACAGCCTAGAGTTGGCAGCAGTATGAGGAGACCATATAAAGGCTGAATGACACAGCCTGGAGTTGGCGGCAGCATGAGGAGACCATACATATAGTTTCTGAATGACACCACCTGGAGTTGGCGGCAGCATGAGGAGACCATACAGTGGCTGAATGACACAGTCTGGCGTTGGCAGCGGCATGAGGAGACCATACAGTGGCTTAATGACACAGCCTGGAGCTGGCGGCAGCATGTGGAGACCATATGGTGGCTGAATTACACAGCCTGGAGTTGGCGACAGCATGAGGAGAACATATAAAGGCTGAATGACACAGCCTGGAGTTGGTGGCAGCATGAGGAGACCATATAGTTGCTGAATGACACAGCCTGGAGGTGGCGGCAGCATGAGGAGACCATATAGTGGCTGAATGACACAGCCTGGAGGTGGCAGAAGCATGAGGAGAACATATGGTGGCACAATGAGACAGCCTGGAGGTGGCAGCAGCATGAGGAGAACATATGGTGGCAGTATGAGAAAGCCTGGAGCTAGCATCAGCTTGAGGAGAACATATGTTGGCAGTATGAGACAGCCTGGAGGGGGCTTCAGCATAAGGAGAACATAAGGTGGACATATGTGACAGCCTGGAGGTGACATCAACATGAGGAGAACATATGTTGGCACTATGAGACAGCCTGGAGCTGGCAGCAGTATGAGGAGAACATATTGTGGCAGTATGAGACAGCCTGGAGCTGGCAGCAGCATGAGGAGAACATATGGTGGCAGTATAAGACAGCCTGAAGCTGGCAGCAGCATGAGGAGAACATATGGTGCAGTATGAGATCGCCTGGAGCTGGCAGCAGCATGAGGACAACATATGGTGGCAGTATGAGACAGCCTGGAGCTGGCAGCAGCATGAGGAGAACATATGGTGGCAGTATGAGAAAGCCTGGAGCTAGCATCAGCTTGAGGAGAACATATGGTGGCAGTATGAGACAGCCTGGAGGTGGCTTCAGCATAAGGAGAGCATAAGGTGGACGTATGTGACAGCCTGGAGGTGACATCAACATGAGGAGAACATATGTTGGCAGTATTAGACAGCCTGGAGCAGGCAGCAGCATGAGGAGAACATGTGGTGGCAGTATGAGACAGCCTGAAGCTGGCAGCAGCATGAGGAGAACATATGGTGCAGTATGAGACAGCCTGGAGCTGGCAGCAGCATGAGGACAACATATGGTGGCAGTATGAGACAGCCTGGAGCTGGCAGCAGCATGAGGAGAACATATGGTGGCAGTATGAGACAGCCTGGAGATGGCATAGTGGGGCAGTGGATGGCAATACCAGTACTCGGTGACAAAGGTGCATGAAAAAAGGAGACCTTGGCATCAGATGTTGTGAATCAGATGAGTGGCAGGATCAGAATAGTAACTGAGGCAAGTAGGCAGAAGAAAAGGGTCTCTTTTGGTGGCAACATGAGGAGACCATATAGTTGGTGAATGACACAGCCTGTAGTTGGCGGCAGCATGAGGAGACCATATAGGGGCTGAATGACACAGCCTGTGGGTGACAGAAGTATGAGGAGAACAGATGGTGGCACAATGAGACAGCCTGGAGGTGGCAGCAGCATGAGGAGAACATATGTTGGCAGTATGAGACAGCCTGGAGCTGGCAGCAGTATGAGGAGAACATATGGTGGCAGTATGAGACAGCCTGGAGCTGGCAGCAGCATGAGGAGAACATATGGTGGCAGTATGAGACAGCCTGAAGCTGGCAGCAGCATGAGGAGAACATATGGTGCAGTATGAGACAGCCTGGAGCTGGCAGCAGCATGAGGAGAACATATGGTGCAGTATGAGACAGCCTGGAGATGGCAGCAGTATGAGGAGAACATATGGTGCAGTGTGAGACAGCCTGGAGATGGCAGCAGTATGAGGAGAACATATGGTGCAGTAAGAGGCAGCCTGGAGCTGGCAGCAGCATGAGGAGAACATATGGTGCAGTATGAGACAGCCTGGAGCTGGCAGCAGCATGAGGAGAACATATGGTGCAGTATGAGACAGCCTGAAGCTGGCAGCAGCATGTGGAGAACATATGGTGCAGTATGAGGCAGCCTGGAGCTGGCAGCAGCATGAGGAGAACATATGGTGCAGTATGAGACAGCCTGGAGCTGGCAGCAGCATGAGGACAACATGGTGGCAGTATGAGACAGCCTGGAGATGGCATAGTGGGGCGGTGGATGGCAATACCAGTACCCGGTGACAAAGGTGCATGAAAAAAGGAGAACTTGGCATCAGATCTTGTGAATCAGATGAGTGGCAGGATCAGAATAGTAACTGAGGCAGGTAGGCAGAAGAAAAGGGTCTCATTTGTAAAAGTGTTAGTGTGCACAAGTAAGTATTGAGGATATGCATTACGTAAAACTTAACTTTTAATAATATTCCTAGGATAAAATATATGTACCAAAAAAATGTTTTTTATCAAACAAAAGGAAAGATGTGCAAAAAAACTCCATGTGCCACCTACACCTCCAAGTATTGATGTGATGCAAAGACCTCTAAAAGGTGGAAGGGAACAACATATGGTTCATTGTAACCGGTGGGGGTAAAAACTTCCCCTGTAAGGCCCTACTCTAGCATTATTAATTCCCTTCTTGGCAAGTGTTACTCGCCCTAAAAAGGGTGGCCCCATACAGGAACCTCTCCCTATTTCTCCTACAAACACTGCCATTTCCCAGGGTTTTTAGGTGGAAATAGGGAAAGGTTACAGTGTGGGGCCACCCTCTTTAAGACGAGTAACGCTTTCCTCTTAACGGTGGAAGGGAACAACGTATTGTCCATTGTAGCAGGTGGGGGTAAAAAATTCCCCTGTAATTCTCCCTATTTCCACATAAAAACACTGGGAAATGGCAGTGTTTGTAGGTGGAAATAGGGAGAGGTTCCTGTGTGGGGCTTCCCTTTTTACGGCAAGTAACACTTGCTAAGAAGGGAATTAATAATGCGAGAGTAGGGCCTTACAGGGAAAGTTTTTACCCGCACCGGTTACAATGGACCATACGTTGTTCCCTTCCACGTTTTAGAGGTATTTGTATCACATCAATACTTGGTGGTGTAGGTGTCACATGGTGTTTTTTGCACACCTTTCCTTGTGTTTGATTTAAAAAAAAAATTGGGTACATATATTTTATCCTAAGAAAAGTTAAGTTTAAGCTAATGCATATCCTCAATACTTACTTGTGGTTTGAAGGTGAGGAATGTCTGTAACTGCGGAGCAGCACCTTAAATATGTTTAGCACTATCCATATTTGTGAAGTGTTGGTGTGGCGTCAATCTACTCTTATGCGTCAGGTATTGGTGGGTGGAAATCCTGGCTGATCCATGCCTGATTCATCTTCAGGTCAGTCTCTCCACATTTTTCGTGGACAGACAAGTTCTCCTTGGAGTTACTATGGCCCCCGCTGCACTAAACACCCGCTCTGATGGCACACTACTGGCCGGGCAGGACCGCATTCTCAGAGCAAACTCTGCTAGTTGCGGCCACAAATCAAGTGTGGCTGCGTAGAGAAGTCTAGCAGATCTTCAAGGTGTGTTGGCACGGTCATGTCAAGGTATGCCACCACCTGCTGGTTCAGGTCCTGCTCCATGTCTACCTGCTGCTGATGAGTTGCTTCACTATGCGGGTGAAGAAAACTACTCATCAGCGACTGTAGACTCAGGCTTCTGCTGATGGAGCTGGTACTGCACCTGCCACCCCACCCCTCCCAAGCAGCCATGGCAGTGGAAGGTGAGCGCAGAGGGCCCCCCGAGACCTATGAGAGGATGGACATTGACGCAGATAGGCATCGGCCAACTGACTACATAGGATGTCTCTGTAGTAGGTCAGTGTGTCCTCCCTCTCAGTGGGTGTAAAAAAGGCCCCCATTTTGTGCCGGTAGCAAGGGTCCAATAAGGTGAAAGCCAGAAGTCATCCTGCTGCCGAATGGTAACAATTCTGCGGTCACTACGCAAGCAAGTGAGCATGCATTGTGCCATTTGTACAAGTGACTCGGATGTACTCCTGCCTCCATCTCCACTGCATACTGCCATGGTGTGTGTCTGGGTCCTCTGTCTCGCCTTCCTCATAACCCTCTAGCACCTCTGGCTGCTCCTGCTCCTCCTCTCCTGTCAGATGACAAGAAAAACCACCCATCTCGCGAAACCAACACTGTGCTCCACTGTGCCCCTCCCCCTTCTCCTCCTCCTACTCCAGTTCAGCCTCGACAGAGCTCATGTGACCATGAGATGTAGGCGTCACCTCTCCAGTGACCTGACCAGCCATCATTTCCAACAGGTGTTGTAGTAAATGAAGGAGTGGAATGACGTTGTTCATCCCATAATCCTGGCGATTGACTAATAAGGCGGCTTCCTCAAAGGGCTTGAGAAAACGGCAGGTGTCACATATGAGCTGCCACTGGTTGACATTGAGGTTACACAGAGGAGTACCCCTATCCACTTGGATCATCAAGAAATCGGTGATGGCTTTTCTCTGTTCGTATAGTTGGTCCAATGTATGGAGGGTGGAATTCCAACATGTGGCAACGTCGCAAATCAGACTATGTTGTGGGATACCGTTCTGATGCTGCAGCTCAAGGAGGGTATGCTTTGTGGTGTACGAGTGGCTGAAGCGCATGCAAAGTTTCTTTCCCATTGTTAGGATGTCTTGCAGATGGGGGGAACACTTCTGGAACCGCTTGACAACCAGATTGAACACGTATGCCATGCAGGGTGCATGGCTAAGGCTTCCTTGTTGCAGCGCAGACAAAATGTTCTTGTCGGTCACCATGGTTTCCATTTCCAGTTTTCATGGAGTAAGCCATGATTCGATTTCTTGATGAGTGACTTTTAGCAGTTCCTCCTCTGTGTGACTCCGTTCGCCAAGGCAAAACATGTGAAGAACAGCGTGACACCTCTGCGCCCTGCACACATGGTAGGCTGGTGGGGCACTGAGACTTGTCCGTGCAGTGGAGGCTGAGGACACAGAGGAGGATGAGGAGGCGGAGTTGCACACTGTCACAGGACCAACTGCCTGAGAGCAAGAGCGTGGAGGCCGAAGCGGCATTACCTGTCCAAGTTGCAGTTGTGGCTGTGCAGGAACCACAATCACCCAGTGGGCCGTAAAGGACATATATTGTCCCTGACCATAGTTACAGCACCACACATCGGCGCTGCCATACACTTTGGTACACATTGACAGGCTCAAGGACTGGCCCACCTTCTGTTCCACAAATTATTTTAGGGCTCATACTGCCTTCTTCGCAAAGAAATGATGGCTTGGTACTCTCCACCTCGGCTCGGCACAAGCCATCAGTTCTCTGAAAGGTGCAAAGTCCAGCAATTGAAAAGGGAGGGACTGTAGCACCAGCAACTTAGACAGGAGCATATTCAGCTTCGGTGCCGTTGGATGAGTGGGCGCATACTGTTGTCTCTTGGACATAGCTTCGCCAATGGATTGCTGGTGGAATGACTGACTTGAAGTCGGAGGATCAGGAGCATCTGGAGCGACAGAAGATGGGTATGACACACAGCTCCTTTCTGCTGAGGTGGTGGAGCCTTGGCTGGCTGAAACCTTCTGCCGACACATCTTGCCGACACATCTTGCATGTGGCCATGTTAACCTCCTCCGGATGCTTGATGAAAACCTGACACACCACCGAGTAGCTGATTTTCCCACCAACAGTCCGCACTGATTGACTGCTACTGCGGCCGAGTCCGGGAACCCCTGTTCCTCTACCTGCTGGGAAGGTAGGCTGCCACGAAGCAGGTGATCTACCCCAAGCACGTTAGGCTCCAGACTTCCCACTTCTGCCACCATGCTATCTCCCAACCATGCTACCACCTTGCTGGCTCAGTTGGGCAACCTGCCACCCTCTTCTCCTGATGATGATGAAGCCCCTTCTGCACCTGGCTCCCAAGTGTGATCGGCTTCATCATCATCTAGTTGTGTCTGCATGTCACTAATGTCCTACTCAGGTTCCTTAACAGTGTCTACTTCAGGTACCTGAACACTCGCAACACAATCTCCCACGCCACTCTCCTCATCACTACTTGCCCGCCTAGCGGAGGAAGCGGCAGATGTCTCCTCCATATCTTGGATGGGCAGTAGCTGCTGACTGTCCTCTAGTAGATCGTCCTCACTAAATATTGGAGCTGAATCCACAGCATAAGATAATTCTTTAGGGGAGGGAGCAGCATAGGACAGAGGCAATGGGAGGACAGTGACTGCTCCTGGGCCATGACAACTGAGGGTTGTGTCTGAGGAACCCACTGGCTGTTGACTGAGGGTGTCAGATGTCCCTTTTGATGAAGTGGATCAATCTGTTAACCAATCGATGACGGCAGATGGGTTGCTGGTCGAGACATGACTGCTAGCTCATATCGGGAGCTCAGGCCTCTCGCTGTGACTCCTGCTGCCACTCGCCCCTAGTCTGCGGCGACCTCTGCCTGATGAATTTAGGCCTCTACCACTCCTTTGTGCTTGTCCTGGCACTTCTCTGCCTGACATACTTAGTGCGTATATGTGGGGAGTACAACACGCTCCACTACGCTTAAAACAGTATTTGTCTAGAAGAGCAGCAGGTGTACTTTTGGCTGTCCTTTCACAGTATCTAGGCCCTTAAGACTTTAACAGGAACAAAATGGTACACCACTTAGATGTATGTATGTGGTATGCACTTATGAGGGGAGTACAATGTGCTCCATTATGCTTAAAACAGTATTTGTCTTCAACACCAGCAGGTGTGTACTTTTGGCTGGCCTTTCACAGTATCTAGGCCCTTAAGACTTTTACAGGAACAAAATGGTACAACACTTAGATGTACGTATGTGGCATGCACTTATGAGGGGAGGACAATGCACTCCACTACGCTTCAAACAGTAGTGGTCTACAACACCAGCAGGTGTGTACTTTTTGCTGGCCTTTCCCAGTATCTGGGCCCTTAAGACTGTGGCGTCGGGGTGTAAGGTTAAGGGTAGATATTATAACCCAAGGGGCAGATGTTATTAACCCCTTCTTGTCATGACGCCAGGACGTGGTTTAGCCTTAACCACCCGAAGGTAAAACCTGGGCTAGGCACAGGGGCAATGAAGACACAGACTCCAAGTTATGGACAAACAGTAGTTTTTCTGAGGGTAGACAGAGGACACAGTCTATGCAGTACAGCCAATATCCCAAGGAGGTGACCAGTGACACAGGGGGACCTCGCAGGCTTGCTGGGACTTGCAGTAGTGAGACAGACTTTGATGCAGGCCACGGTGTCTAAACAGTAGACTTGAACTAAGAGCATGGAAAGAGAGAGATTGCAGCCCCTCCCCTGGTTATATAGGGGACTGTGCAAGGAGCCCATAGGTCACTTTTTGGTTACCTGGTCATTAGTATCTCCTGGGTAACAATCACATGGAGAGACATTGCCTGACAGGGCAGCAGAAGTATGGGGAAATACGATCCCGTACTGGGCCACCAGAAGACTTTAACAGGAACAAAATGGTACACCTCTTAGATGTACGTATGTTGTATGTACTTATGAGGGGAGTACAATGCGCTCCACTATGCTTAAAACAGTATTGGTCTACAACACCAGCAGGTGTGTACTTTTGGCTGGCTTTTCACAGTATCTAGGCCCTTAAGACTTTGACAGGAACAAAATGTTACACCACTTAGATGTACACAGGTTACACTTAATAAAGGACAATATGCTTTAAGTGCTCTGCTCACCCTAACTGGCTGGCTACTATTAGCTTTTCAGTTGTTGTACACACCAGTTCTGCAGCACACAGTCGCTGTGTTCTATACCCAAAATTGCACTTTATCTCTCAATCTCACTCCCTTTCCTGTCAGTGCTTCTAGGCTTGATTTGGGCTTGAGGTGAATCACTGCTTTAATACACCCACAATTGCACTTTCTCTCTCAATCTCTCTCCCTTCCCTATCTGTGCTTCTAGGCTGGATTTGGGCTTGAGATGAATCGCTGCTGTAAAAACGCTTTTCTGTGCAACACACACTGCTCTCTGTCCCTCTCTCTCTCTGCAGAAGAATGCTGATGTGAGGGCCGCAAGATGGCTGCTGATTATATAGGGCTGTGACATCACAGGGGTGACTGGCTGCTGATATGCTGCATGTTGCATGTGATTCAGTGTCATTCCGTTTACCCTTGTTCCTGTCTTCCCAGGATTCCTTGCCCCATGTCCTCACTTGTGGATCCGCCATTTTAGATGCCCTGGCCCCTTGAGCCTGGACCACACTAAATCGAGTTTAATGAAGAGATTCGCACAATCAAATAGCGGCAATATTCACATTCGTTACCAATCAGATTTTTCCTGAAATTCTTAATTAATTCGGATTTGTCAGATTCGATTCGTCATCCCTATTTAACATCTTCGGAATGAGGGAATCCTCAGAAAATGTGCTGAAATTAACAAAAACACTGAATGCAGGTTAGCTCTGGGGAAGAGTAATAACAATGACATAATGGTACTAATGACCGTTTCCTTCCTTGGGTCTGGAATTCATTGGGGGTCTCGTGAAAATATTACATCATGTACTGTTGGGAGGATCTCATTGCAGGATACTACAGGAAATGGATGGGTATCGGGTTTCTTTGTGTGCAATTTAAAGCAAAGTTATTTAGGGAGGAATGTGTCTTTGTTCCTGCTAGGGGTACTATTATCCTTTCATAGATATTGTCACTGTAATGTTGAGTGACAGGACGAACAATACAGGACACAAATAAACACAATACTACAGCATATTGAACATGTTTATAGATACTGCTTTGAATAAAGAATAAAAGAATAATAGACTGCACTCACCATCCGTCACAAAGCTTTATTGGAGCAGATAAAGCATAACGACTCTAGCAGGCAGGAGCATTCCGGGCAGGGGTGTACAGGACAGAACTGTTTTGCGCAACTTGCGTGCCTCCACGAGCTGACACGGAGTCAGCTCGTGGAACAAGTGTTCAAATTGTGTGTTTTTTTTCTTACTTGGGTATGAGGTCTTGTTCTATTAGAGTTAACTTTACCTGCAAGATGATATCTAACTAACCCTTGGCCTTGTCTGCAGACCAAGGGGTAGTCAACTGTCTACCTTATAGATCCTTCAGCAGAAAGTGTTGTACGGCTGATAAAGAGAACTAAGATGGTCCCAAAAGCTTGCATTTTGCCATGATCCTTTACAATTTGCCATTAAATAGTATCAACTAGTGAGAACTCAATTTATACCATCATTACATTAATTAATGTGGCTCTTGTAATCTATTCTGTCTCCCACAGACAATTCTTATACATTTACTGACAAGTCAGTTATCCATCGCCTGAGAATGTTGTCATACAATGCTCTTTATTAAGAATCATAATCCCCTGGACTGTGTAGGGAAGGCAAATTTCTTAAAGAAATACACACACACACACTGGAAGGCTATGACTAGAGATGAGCAATATTTTTGAAAAATTCGATTCGGATGATTCGCTGAATTTTCTGAAAAAATTTGGTTTGGTCAGAATTTATTTGCGGCAAATCACTATTAAAAACTGCTATTTCCGGCCTACAGAGAGCCTCAATAGGGGTGTAGAACACTTTGCCTTTCTGTAACATGCATATGGAGTGTGCTGGGGTAGTGAAACAATACTGTTATTCAGTATGACATACAGATTAGAGGCATCACTATTAGAATCACTGTCGCAGAGCGGCACAATGACAGAGCCTGGAGGTGGCAGCAGCATGAGGAGACCATAGGGTCTTACAATTGAAAAGATTAAAGGGGTATTCCAGAAAAAAACTTTTTTTTTATATCAACTGGCTCTAGAAAGTTAAACAGATTTGTAAATTACTTCTATTAAAAAAATCTTAATCCTTTCAATAATTATCAGCTGCTGAAGTTGAGTTGTTGTTTTCTGTCTGGCAACAGTGCTCTCTGCTAACATCTCTGCTTGTCTAGGGAACTGCACAGAGTAGAAGAGTGTATGCGAAAGAAAAGAAGTACACGCACTCACCATCCCAGGGACATCAAACGGCAGCTTTATTCGGACACACTGAAGGCATCGACATGATACAAAAAATATGGAGAAAAACTGTTCCAGGTTAAACCCCCCCAAAGGACGAAGGGGTACTCCCTCCGTCTGGAGAAGAAAAGGTTTAGTCTAAAGGGGCGACACGCCTTCTTTACCATAAGGACTGTAAATTTATGGAACAGTCTACCTCAGGAACTGGTCACAGCAGAAACAATTAACAGCTTTAAAACAGGGTTAGATACATTCCTGGAACAAAATAAAATTAATGCTTATGCAGAATTATAAAACTACATCCCTTCCCCTTATCCCCTTACACCGTTCACTTCAATTCCCTGGTTGGACTTGATGGACGTATGTCTTTTTTCAGCCATACTAACTATGTAACTATGTAACTATGTGTAGACAGCGTTCCTATGCAGCAGCAAGTCAGGTGTGAGGGCGAGTGGAGCACAGTCTTGCCATTGTGACTTGTTACACGCACCCCTCACATCGGGACTCAGTCAGGGTGCAGATATCCTAGCAGACCGTGGTCTTTTGCCTGTCCCTGTGGTGCCGCCGCTCTCCTTGCGCCTCTTGTGTATATGACAGAGTAGAAGAGGTTTGCTATGGGGATTTGCTTCTAAACCGGGTGGTTCCCGAGACAGGTGTCATCAGAGAGCACTTAGACAGAAAAGAACAACTCAACTTCAGCAGCTCATAAGTACTGAAAGGGTTAAGATTTTTTAATAGAAGTAATTTACAAATCTGTTTAACTTTCTGGAGCCAGTTGATATATAAAAAAAATGTTTTCCTGGATAACCCCTTTAAAGATATTTTTTTACATTTAAATTGAAGAAATAGATGAACCTAAAAAGTTTTATTTAATGTGCCAGCAGCATGAGGAGACCACATGGCGGTCAGATTCGATTTGCTGATCCCCAGCTATGACCACGGTGCCATATGGCAGAACTGTATAGAAAAAAGAATATAATAATTTCCTGTGATTCATTGGGAGCCAGAGGCATAACTATATGGGGTGCAGAGGTTGCAGTCGCATCAGGGCCCTAGTGAAGCCTAAGGGGACCCAAAGGGACCATAAGAAAACACCAATATTATAAATGGAGCACAGTAGACATGGGGCCCTGTTACAGATTTTGCATTGGGGCCCTAAAGCTACAAGTTATGCCTCTGTTGGGCACAGAGATAAGAGGTTCAGATTAAAGGGGCACTCTAGTGGAAAACATTTTTTTTTAAATCAACTGGTGCCTGAATGTTAAACAGATTTGTAAATTACTTCTTTTTAAAAATCGTAATCCTTCCAGTACTTATCAGCTGCTGTATAATACAGAGGAAGTTAATTTATTTTTTAATTTATTTTCTGTCTGACCACAGTGCTCTCTGCTGACTCCTCTGTCCGTGTCAGGAACTGTCCAGAGAAGGAGAGGTTTGCTATGGGGAATTGTTCCTGCTTTGGATAGTTCCTGACATGGACAGAGGTGTCAGCAGGGAGCACTGTGGTCAGACAGAAAAGAAATTCAAAAAGAAATGAACTTCCTCTGTAGTATACAGCAGCTGATAAGTACTGGGAGGATAAAGATTTTTTAATAGAAGTAATTTACAAATCTGCTTAACTTTCTGGCACCAGTTGATTTAAAAGAAAAAAAAAATGTTTTCCACCGGAGTATCCATTTAATGTCTTTCCATGAACAGGAATGACTGAGAAGGGTTAATATTCTTCGAGTTAGCAGTGATAGAGGAGCAGATAATCAGGAGCAGACATTGGCGCTGTCAGACATGCTATACTGTGTATAGTCTGAGGCTGGAGTGCTTTATCTTCCCGTGCGTGCACATCTCGTGTCATCTCCATAGAGCTGTCACCAAATGCCACAGAATGTCATCCGCACCAACTCCGCTCCCAATATAGCAGACGCACTGACACAGGAGAATGAACCAGACGGCGCTCCTGTGCACACTATACCTCCCGAATGCATGTACCTGGCACATTCTGAGGACAGGGATTTAGGGAAATAAGTAACATGTAAGGCTGGGTTTACACTGCATTTCGTGACTACTAGAGATGAGCGAACTTACAGTAAATTCGATTCCTCAAGAACTCCTCGGCTCGGCAGTTGATGACTTTTCCTGCATAAATTAGTTCAGCTTTCCGATGGGCTGGAAAAGGTGGATACAGTCCTAGGAGACTCTTTGCTAGGAATGTATCCACCTTTTCCAGCCCACCGGAGCACCGGAAAGCTGAACTAATTTATGCAGGATAAGGCATCAACTGCCGAGCCGAGAAGTTCGTGACGAATCGAATTTGCTGTAAGTTCGCTCATCTCTAGTGCCTACATTTAACATACGTGATTTTAAACAGATGCTAAAAATGGATTCTGTTGTGCGCCATACAGCAGAATTCCTCTCCCATTGACTTACATTATAAAAAAACGCCATGCAACATATACATTTTATATTACCGCACACAATAGACCAGACAACTACACTTTACTAAGCAGCAGAAAAAGTCATCATGTCTCTATTCCAGTGTATCCCAACCAGGGTGCCTCCAGCTGTTGCAAAACTACAACCCCCAGCATGCTGGGAGTTGTAGCTTTGCAACAGCTGGGGGCACCCCGGTTGGAAAACCTTGCTCTATTCCATCTCCAATCCCGTTACTCTCTCTCTCTATCCTTTTTCTACTTTTTCCTCTATCTATTCATTTTCTCTTCCATCTCTCTTATCCAATCCCTCTCTTCTCTTCTCTCTTTTTTTTCTCATTCATCCACTTTTTCTCCTCATCTTATCTCCACTATCTCTCCTTGCTTTTCCATTCAACTCTTTCTTCTCCTCTCTTTCCTTGTGTCAGAAACCCCCCTACCATTCATCTGTAGCATGAATGGGGATGCTTGGGGAAATCAAAACTTCATCTTAAAGGGGTACTCCGCCCCTAGACATCTTATCCCCTATCCTGCGGCACCCCAGACACCTGGTGCACAGAGCGAACTTCGGATGACTGATGACTGATGACTGGCGATGCTGGGCGGAGGCATGTGACACCACGGCCACGCCCTGCTTGTGACATCACGGCCACGCCCCCTCAGTGCAAGTCTATGGGAGGGGGCATGATGTCAAGAGCCTCCGACGCTGCTCCGGTGCAGCAGGAAGGGGATAAGAAGTTAAGATGTCTTGGGGCAGAGTACTCCTTTAAGGCTATGTTCCCACAGCGGAATATCCGCTTAGAATTCTGCAGCAGAGTCCCACTGATTTCAATGAGATTCTGCCGCATTGTCCACACGGCAGAATTTCCATGGCAGATGCTTCTGCTGAGCAAATCTCGATTCCGGCGTCCGCAAAAAAATAAAATAGACTTGACTATTCTTTCTGAGGATTTCGCTCAGAAATGAATTAGGCTAGGTCCACACTGCGGAATCTTCAGGCAGAAAATTTCCGCCCGGGGATTCCGAATGCGGCCAGCGCTGACTGAATCAGTCTGCACTAGGACCACGCGGACACTGCAGTCTCCAATAGACTGCAATGTGTTCGGTGAGTAACGCCATTCTTCAGGCGGAAATTTTTAAGCGTATTTTCCATTCACAAATGCCGCTTCACAAATTCCGAAGTGTGAATTTGTGAACGGAAACCCATTCACTACACTAGACATTTTAGTAAGCGGAATTTCTGCCTGTAAATTCAAAGCGGAAATGCAGATGGAAATTCCGTAGTGTGAATCTATCCTTACTGTCTATGAGACGGTGCATTTCTGAGCGGTCCTAGCACCCCCTGGATTATTCAAATGTGCGGAATGTCCGCCCGTGTTCCGCACATTTTCGGCCATGTAAACCAGGCCTTATGCTATGTTCACATGGCAGAATTTCCATGCAGAATCCGGAGGAAAAATTCAGCTAAGAAATTCTGCTACATGAAACTAACATTGTGGTTACTGAAATTTCCACTGTCCCATTCACAAGGCAGATTTTCCGCTGCAGAATCTGCAACTGAAAATCTGCTTTCCGGGTTCTGCAAAAACATTGAAACTGTCTATAGTTTTCGCAGAATTCCGCAGCAAAGTCCCATTGAATTCCATTCGGAATCCATGTGTTGAGCGCAAGATATTCCGCAAGAATTCAACGCACATTCTGCGCAAAACTGCAAAAAATCCGCTGCCAACATGGCAAAAAGGAAGCCACAGAAATTCCCCCATGTGAACATAGCCTTAGGCTATTCCACCCAAATTCCATGCAGAAAAGCAGAATTCCCCAAAACGGAGGGGAATTGTAACTGAATTTCAGTTTTGTCAAAACACAGATCACGCGCCAATTCCCGTAATCCAGAATGCAGAATTTCCACTGTGTGAATGGGATAGCGGAATCCCATTGCACATTATGTGAAGTAAATTTTGCACAATTTCCAAGTGGAATTCTGCTCGGAAATTCTGCCATGTGAACGAAGCCTGAGGGTGTAAGACTGTTTAAAGGGGTACTCCACTGGCCAGTATTCAGAAGTAAATGTTCCTAATGCTGTTTTCGTGCTGTGGGGGTCGGCCACGCCCCTCGTGACATCATGGTCATGCCCCCTCAATGCAAGTCAATGGGAGGGGGCGTGACTGTCGTTCTGAGGGGCATGTTCTGAGGGGCATGGCCGACCCCCGCAGCGCAAAAACAGCATTAGGAACATTTAGTTCCGAACGATGGACAGTGGAGTACCCCTTTAAGTCCATAAATACATAGTAAATAGTGATTTAATACCCTTTTCCATTAGACAGCATATTCTCACTACTACCATTGGGTAGAAAAGCCAGTTTGATCAGACTGTGAATATTCCCTACAGACTCTCTATCCCAGTATACCAGCTTTACTCCAGAACACGGCTCCATCCCATGGCTTTGATGCTGGTGTCACTGACCCCGGTCAGACACTGACTCATTCTCCAAAGCTTCTGCCAAGACTTTGCTGGACTATTTGCTCGGACCGTCACTCAGGCCACCCAGCTAAGCTAGGGGTCAAAACTCAAAATAAAAAAAGCTATGAAATTCATGCAAAGATGTTATTTTTCTTAGGGCTCTGATCCCAATTTGTTCATGGGGTAAGATAATAAGCATGCAGAAAACCTACAACAAGTGAGACGTATTGGGCCATCTGGAAATCATTACATAGAACATTGTATTTTCACGTTCTTTATAGTTGCTGAGGGATATTGTAACATCTTTAAAGTGTACCTGTCATGTCACCGAAAAAATAATGCTTTTATATGTCACTCACTAGGTCATGCAGATGCTTTACATGTCTTTTTATGTGCCTAGTTTCTGTATCTGTCTCGCAAATCGCTCTGTTCTGCTGCTCACTCATTCGGAAATCCACTGCTTGGAAGGGTAAAGCACTGAGCCTGCCCTCACTCCGTCCCTAAGTTTGCTGTGCTGGGTCTCTTCATCCAATCATTGCAGGCTGCTCTGTAACCCCCCCCCCCCCCCCCCTCCTCCTCTCTGTTTTTATGCTGCAGGGGTGAGCACAGAGGAGTGCTAGTCCCCCCTTCACTTCCTGGTCTTTGTCCCAGCCTATACTTCAGCTGGGACAAAGATGATGCTGCAGCCGAACAATATCATGTTCTGGATGGTATGGGGAACCCTAATGGTCTTTCTTAAAAGCCATAATTTCCATAAAAGGGAGATATTTTTTTAATGAAGTATATTAGAAAAGGTTATGTTTTGCCAAGATGTACAACAGTTTTTGATTCCGAAAGTGCCCATTTAAGTTGTTGTTCTCTTTGGATAATACATTTTTGTTCAGATGGCCCTCTTACAATAGGCTGAACCCCCACATGATTAGGTATGATCTAAAGGGGAACCTGGAATCAAGATTTAAATTCCCCTGCAGCGCTCCTACAGGGGAAATGAAGCATTACATGGTGACTATAGATATCAATGGCCTGTCCATGCTATGCATGGATGTGCTGGGTCCCTCCGGTCGAGAGATGATCTTTACGACAATTTTTCCGAGGGCTTCTTCTATTAAAGGGATTTTCCAGGGAAATATAATATTTAAAGGGGTACTCTGCCCCTAGACATCTTATCCCCTATCCAAAGGATAAGATGTCTGATCGCCAGGGTCCTTCCGCTGGGGACCCCCGTGATCTCCCGGCTGCACCTGGCATTTGTTTAAAGCATTGCGTGCAGCGCCGGAGGCCATGCCCCTCCCATAGACTTGCATTGAGGGGGCATGGCTGTGACGTCACGAGTAGTGTTGAGCGCGAATATCCACAATTACGAATATTCATATTTTTTTTCCCACAGAACACTTCACAGTGATATCATCCCTCCCTGATCCAGCTTGTGGTCTAAAGAAGGCTCTTATACTATTTACTGTAATTTAGACTGTAGAGCGAATATTCGCGAATATCGTCACCAAAATTAAATAGGTAGATAGATAGTGACGATATTCACGAATATGACAATATTCAAAATGAAATAGCCTAATAGATATCTAGATATTTTACAAAGCCAAAATAACCGCAAATATATTGAATATGCGAATTTCGCAAAAATATAGAATGAACATTTGTCCATATATTTGCAAAATATCACGAAAACGAATATGACATATGCCGCTCATCACTAATCATGAGCTGGGTGTGACCGCATGATCACAAGCTTCTGCCCTGCATCGCCAGTTATCCTGCGCGGAGCGAAGTTCACTCCATGCACTGGACGTCTGGGGTGCCGCAGCCAATATCCCCTTTGGATAGGGGATAAGATGTCTAGGGGCGGAGTACCCCTTTAACCCCTTGCCTCCCAGTACAGTATTCTCCACAGTATTTGAAGCTGTATTCAGTCTTTTAATTTACATTGAGCCCTGTAGCAGAAAATCCTGCGCAGAATACTGTACATGTGAACACACTGATGGCAATAATGTTTTCAGTCTGTCACTAGTGTTGCTCGCGAATATTCGCAATTCGAATATTATTCGCGAATATCGCATATTCGCGAATTCGCGAATTCCGCGAATATAGCGCTATATATTCGTAATTACGAATATTCGTTTTTTTTTTTTTTGTTTTTTTTTCTTCACAGTACACATCACAGTGATCACCCCTCTCTGCTTCCAGCTTGTGTGGTGTAAAGAAGGCTGTAATACTACTGTGTGAGACTGGCGTGCAAACATTCGCATATGCGAAAATTAGCTAATTTTCACATATGTTAATTTTCGCATACGTGAAGTTTCGCATATGCGAAAATAAAACGAGAATATAACGAATATGCGAATATTCGCGAATATATGACGAATATTCATCCATATATTCGCGAATATTCGCGAATTCGAATATGGCCTATGCCGCTCAACACTATCTGTCACCTAAGTGTAGGAGGACATCCTATACTGACAGACCGAACACAACCCCCATCATTACCACTACAGACCATATAAGAGATTACATACATTTATATCAGGTGACTGACAACAACCCCCATCATTACACTACAGACCATATAAGAGATTACATACAGTTATATCAGGTGACTGACAACAACCCCCATCATTACTACTACAGACCATATAAGTGATTACATACAGTTATATCAGGTGACTGACAACAACCCCCATCATTACCACTACAGACCATATAAGTGATTACATACAGTTATATCAGGTGACTGACAACAACCACCATCATTACCACTACAGACCATATAAGGGATTACATATATTTATATCAGGTGACTGACAACAACCCCCATCATCACCACTACAGACCATATAAGAGATTACATATATTTATATCAGGTGACTGACAACAACCCCCATCATTACCACTACAGACCATATAAGAGATTACATACATTTATATCAGGTGACTGACAACAACACCCATCATTATCACTACAGACCATATAAGAGATTACATAAAGTTATATCAGGTGACTGACAACAACCCCCATCATTACTACTTCAGACCATATAAGAGATTACATACATTTATATCAGGTGACTGACAACAACCCCCATCATTACCACTACAGACCATATAAGAGATTACATATATTTATATCAGGTGACCGACAACAACCCCCATCATTATCACTACAGACCATATAAGAGATTACATATATTTATATCAGGTGACTGACAACAACCCCCATCATTACCACTACAGACCATATAAGAGATTACATACATTTATATCAGGTGACTGACAACAACCCCCATCATCACCACTACAGACCATATAAGAGATTACATATATTTATATCAGGTGACTGACAACAACACCCATCATTATCACTACAGACCATATAAGAGATTACATACATTTATATCAGGTGACTGACAACAACCCCCATCATTACCACTACAGACCATATAAGAGATTACATATATTTATATCAGGTGACTGACAACAACCCCCATCATCACCACTACAGACCATATAACAGATTACATATATTTATATCAGGTGACTGACAACAACCCCCATCATTACCACTACAGACCATATAACAGATTACATACAGTTATATCAGGTGACTGACAACAACCCCCATCATTACCACTACAGACCATATAACAGATTACATATATTTATATCAGGTGACTGACAACAACCCCCATCATTACCACTACAGACCATATAACAGATTACATATATTTATATCAGGTGACTGACAACAACCCCCATCATCACCACTACAGACCATATAAGTGATTACATACAGTTATATCAGGTGACTGACAACAACCCCCATCATCACCACTACAGACCATATAAGAGATTACAAACAGTTATATCAGGTGACTGACAACAACCCCCATCATCACCACTACAGACCATATAAGAGATTACATACAGTTATATCAGGTGACTGACAACAACCCCCATCATTACCACTACAGACCATATAGGAGATTACATATATTTATATCAGGTGACTGACAACAACCCCCATCATTACCACTACAGACCATATAAGAGATTACATACAGTTATATCAGGTGACTGACAACAACCCCCATCATTACCACTACAGACCATATAAGAGATTACATACATTTATATCAGGTGACTGACAACAACCCCCATCATCACCACTACAGACCATATAAGAGATTACATATATTTATATCAGGTGACTGACAACAACCCCCATCAATTACCACTACAGACCATATAAGAGATTACATATATTTATATCAGGTGACTGACAACAACCCCCATCATTACCACTACAGACCATATAAGAGATTACATACAGTTATATCAGGTGACTGACAACAACCCCCATCATTACCACTACAGACCATATAAGAGATTACATACAGTTATATCAGGTGACTGACAACAACCCCCATCATTACCACTACAGACCATATAAGAGATTACATACGTTTATATCAGGTGACTGACAACAACCCCCATCATCACCACTACAGACCATATAAGAGATTACATATATTTATATCAGGTGACTGACAACAACCCCCATCATCACCACTACAGACCATATAAGAGATTACATATATTTATATCAGGTGACTGACAACAACCCCCATCATTACCACTACAGACCATATAAGAGATTACATATATTTATATCAGGTGACTGACAACAACCCCCATCATCACCACTACAGACCATATAACAGATTACATATATTTATATCAGGTGACTGACAACAACCCCCATCATTACCACTACAGACCATATAACAGATTACATACAGTTATATCAGGTGACTGACAACAACCCCCATCATTACCACTACAGACCATATAACAGATTACATATATTTATATCAGGTGACTGACAACAACCCCCATCATTACCACTACAGACCATATAACAAATTACATATATTTATATCAGGTGACTGACAACAACCCCCATCATCACCACTACAGACCATATAAGTGATTACATACAGTTATATCAGGTGACTGACAACAACCCCCATCATCACCACTACAGACCATATAAGAGATTACATACAGTTATATCAGGTGACTGACAACAACCCCCATCATCACCACTACAGACCATATAAGAGATTACATACAGTTATATCAGGTGACTGACAACAACCCCCATCATTACCACTACAGACCATATAGGAGATTACATATATTTATATCAGGTGACTGACAACAACCCCCATCATTACCACTACAGACCATATAAGAGATTACATATATTTATATCAGGTGACTGACAACAACCCCCATCATTACCACTACAGACCATATAAGAGATTACATACATTTATATCAGGTGACTGACAACAACCCCCATCATCACCACTACAGACCATATAAGAGATTACATACATTTATAACAGGTGACTGACAACAACCCCCATCATTACCACTACAGACCATATAAGAGATTACATATATTTATATCAGGTGACTGACAACAACCCCCATCATCACCACTACAGACCATATAAGAGATTACATATATTTATATCAGGTGACTGACAACAACCCCCATCATTACCACTACAGACCATATAGGAGATTACATATATTTATATCAGGTGACTGACAACAACCCCCATCATCACCACTACAGACCATATAAGAGATTACATACAGTTATATCAGGTGACTGACAACAACCCCCATCATTACCACTACAGACCATATAGGAGATTACATACAGTTATATCAGGTGACTGACAACAACCCCCATCATCACCACTACAGACCATATAAGAGATTACATATATTTATATCAGGTGACTGACAACAACCCCCATCATTATCACTACAGACCATATAGGAGATTACATATATTTATATCAGGTGACTGACAACAACCCCCATCATCACCACTACAGACCATATAAGAGATTACATACAGTTATATCAGGTGACTGACAACAACCCCCATCATTACCACTACAGACCATATAGGAGATTACATACAGTTATATCAGGTGACTGACAACAACCCCCATCATTACCACTACAGACCATATAAGTGATTACATACAGTTATATCAGGTGACTGACAACAACCCCCATCATTACCACTACAGACCATATAAGAGATTACATATATTTATATCAGGTGACTGACAACAACCCCCATCATCACCACTACAGACCATATAGGAGATTACATACAGTTATATCAGGTGACTGACAACAACCCCCATCATCACCACTACAGACCATATAAGAGATTACATACAGTTATATCAGGTGACTGACAACAACCCCCATCATTACCACTACAGACCATATAAGAGATTACATATATTTATATCAGGTGACTGACAACAACCCCCATCATCACCACTACAGACCATATAGGAGATTACATACAGTTATATCAGGTGACTGACAACAACCCCCATCATTACCACTACAGACCATATAAGAGATTACATATATTTATATCAGGTGACTGACAACAACCCCCATCATCACCACTACAGACCATATAAGAGATTACATATATTTATATCAGGTGACTGACAACAACCCCCATCATCACCACTACAGACCATATAGGAGATTACATACATTTATATCAGGTGACATCTTCTCTGATCTTGTTCACTTTCCTTTTTTTTCTCCAGCTCAGACGCCATGATGATTTCTTCCGGCTACATCTCATATCTGGAGAACATGGCGGCAAAAATTTTTTTTAGGCTTCGCACTTCCATTAACTATAATGCCCCAAACTGTAATAATTAGTGTTGCTCGCGAATATTCGCAATGCAAATTTTATTCGCGAATATCGCATATTCGTGAATTCGCGAATATTCGCGAATATAGCGCTATATATTCGTAATTACGAATACTCTTTTTTTTTTTTTTTTTTTTACAGTACACATCACAGTGATCACCCCTCTCTGCTTCCAGCTTGTGTGGTGTAAAGAAGGCACTAATACTACTGTGTGAGACTGGCGTGCGCATTTTCGCATATGCGAATTTTCGCATATGTTAATTTTTATATGCAAATGTTCGCATATGCAAATTTTCGCATATGCGAAAATAAAACGCGAATATTACGAATATGCAAATTTAGCGAATGTATGACAAATATTCATGAAATGTCGCGAATTCGAATATGGCCTATGCCGCTCAACACTAGTAATAATACCCCCCTTAGTAGAGCGCATAGCAGCAGATGTCCCCCACAGTAGGCGGCATATTCCCCCCATAGTAGGCGCCAGGAGCCACCTGCCCAACGTCCTTAACATGTTCCTTTGGCATGTTATTTATATTATCTACAATGTTTTAGAGGAGTTAATAAAAGTCCAAATTCATGAAACCTGAAGGGCCCCAAATGATTTCTGCCTAGGGTTGCCACCTTTCTTGCAAAAAAAAAAAAAAATACCAGCCATGCTAATTTGCATAATTAATTATATATGTGTGACATCACAGGATACACATATGCAGGGGGAAATTTTGTCCCATTCTGACATCTATAACTTTTATTTCCCCTTATTCGGGCCTGTATGAGGGCTCTTTTTTTGCACCCCGATCTGTAGTTTTTAACAGTATCATTTTTGTTTTGATGTGACTTTTTGATCGCTTTTTTTTATTCAATTCGGGAGTTGCAGTTAGTTACTAACTACTACTCCCAGCATGCCCTGATACAGCCTGTGGCTCAAGCAGCTGCCCCCAATGAAAACTACAACTCCCCGCATGTTGGACTATGTAGTAGCATATAGTATAGGTCAATGTTTACCAACCAGAGGTGCCTCCAGCTGTTGCAAAACTACAACTCCCAGCATGCCAGGACAGCCTTTGGTTGTCCGGGCATGCTGGGAGTTGTGGTTTTGCAACAGCTGGAGGTGCTGTGGTTGGGAAACACCGGTATAGGCTATGGTGCAACATTCTGGGAGTTGGAGGATTGGTTGGATAAATACCGGCCATTGCATTACTGGTATTTTTAATATAAAAATACCATCAGGGTGGCCAAAATACTGGCTGTGCCGGTATACCGGTTAGGTAGCAACCCTATTTCTGAGAAGACCAGCATTCTATTACTGATGACAAGGGATACTTGGGGACACTGATATAGATTTTGCATTAGGGTACAGGAGCTTTCAAATTAAATCTATGGCCTATTGCAGCAGTTCCCAACTTGGAGTATGTGCACCCCCAGAGGTAATTAGCAGCTCTCCTGGGGGTAGGTACCGCAGACACTGGTCATTGCCTCAAAAGCAGAGAAGTGAGAAGTTTCTTTTGGTATTAGCTGACATCACTGTCACCAGAAGCAGTGTAGGAGGACAGCAGGGTAGAAGGGCGGGCACCAGGCTGCTGTGGGCGGTAACTACCGTTTTAGCTTTGATGTTCAAATGCTTCTTCAGAAGGGGGGACCTACTGCTATGGGTCATAGAAGGAGGTTCTCGAAGCAGAGGAGCATTGAAGCACTGAAGGGGGGCAGAAAACAGCTATTTGGGGACAGTATGGGAGATTACAAATACAGTGATCCCTCAACATACGATGGTAATTCGTTCCAAATAAACCATAGTTTGTTGAAACCATTGTTTGTTGAGGGATCCGTGCAATGTTGAATATAGGAAGTTATAGTCACCTGTCCTCGCCGCTCCGGACCGTCACCGCTGCCCTCGATGTTGCCCTCCATCGCTGTCGCCACGTCCCCGTGGTGTCCCCGCCGCTCCAGACCGTCTCCACTGCACGGGATCGTTGTTCCTTATTGCCGTCATCACGTCGCTACGCACGCCGCTCCTATTGGATGATGGGACGGTGTGCGCAGCGACATGATGACTACGATGGAGAGTGACGGCGATGCAGGGGATCCCGAAGAAGATGGTCCGCAGCGCCGGGGACATGTAAGTGATCGTCACCGGACCACACAGGGCACCTTAAACGGCTATGTCGCGGCAGCTGAAGTAGTCTGCGCTGCCAGATAGCCATTTATGTGATGGCCCGACATACAAAAGCATCGTATGTTGATGCTGCCTTCAACATGCGATGGCCTCTGAGAGGCCATCGTATGTTGAAATTATCGTATGTCGGGGCCATCGTAGGTCGGGGAGTCACTGTATATAGAAGCACAGAGAAACTTACAACTATATTGGGGCGGTGTGGGGGCCTACAACTATATAGGGGGGGTGTAAGGGGCCTAAAACTATATGCAGTGCACAAAGGGAGCCTACTTCTGTATAGAAGCAGTATGGGGACTGCTTACTAATATATGGGGGCACAGGGGGGACACCATCACTGTGGGGCAATACACATAGGGAGTTTATAATGAGATGGGCATTGTTCTAGGGCCTGAGGAGGCAGGGGGAGGAGCAGGGGGCCTGAGGAGGCAGTGGGAGGAGCAGGGGGCCTGGGAAGACAGGGAGAGAAGTAGGGGTCGTGGGGAGTAAGAGGGAAGGGCAGGGGGCCTGGAGAGAGAGGGAGGAGCAGGAGGCCTGGGGAGACAGGGAGAGGAGAAAGGGGCCTGGGGAGACAGGGAGAGGAGTAGGGGGCCTGGAGAGAAAGAGGGAGGAACAGGGGACCCGGGGAGACAGGGAGAGGAGCAGAGTGCCTGGGAAAGCATATGTAGTAAAGAAAGGTTTATAATTACATATATGCTGCTAATATGGGGGGTGGGTGGGTGGGTGGGTTACAATTTTTGGAAAGGGGCTTCCAAGGGGTACTCGGGCAAAAAATGGTTGGGAACCACTGGCTTATTGTAAAGGTCACTTGGTGGGAGACCCATGCTCATTTATATGTTATTTTTCTCCCCCTTTTTTTGTATATTTGCCTATTGCATGTGAAGTTTTATAATTTACATTTGAGAATAAAGCACAAAAAGGAAATGGCAGGAAACATATGAGGAAAGGCTCAGTAATCAGAATGGTGACGGAAACCCTGTACAGTGCAACAACCGGGGCTTTTCTATAGCACAATCGATTATCTTCACTTCAATAGCTGCTTATGAGTTTCCTTTTCTGATAAGACGAAGAGTGGATTAAAGGAGCGCTTTCCGAGTATGTTTATTTGCCTTCCCTTATCTCATATTTTTATTTTGTTTAGCTCCCAAAGATCAAGTCTTCAAGGACTCTCAAGGCTTATGGTCACAACTCAAGAGGTTCTTGCGTTTTAAGGGATCAGCATCTCCAAAATCTAATGTACTGTAAAGCAATTTAAAATGATTATATGCCCTTGGAAAAAGAAACCATAAAAAACGGGGGTTTCTCTCATGTGTGAGTACTGTTTGGGTGAAACAATGCCAAAGGAACAGGTGGTAATGTGGGCAACTTGTGGTCGCAACTCGTAATGACCTGATGTAGAATGAGCAGTTATGGAAATGCTGCCTTTTCCCTCCCGGGTATCACTCCGGTGCAACATAGAACAACAAAGATCAGCCTAGAAGCTGATCAAACAGAACAAAGGAAGTCTTGGGGATTTTAGTGAGTGTTTAAGAAGAATTTCCATACAGTATTCACAGTATAATAGTTACAGTCACTTATAGTCTTGTGTCCCAGTACCTGTTTTCCAGCTACAACATATAAGAAGTTGTTGTGTGGCTGGGGAAACCTACTTCTGCCTTTCTAAATTTGTGTATGATGTACTGTGAGTTGACCTGCATTATTGTTTCTGTGTATTACATTGCCATATGAGTATACACTGAGACATTACAAGAGTGTAAAGGTTAAACACTTGCATAATGCTGTAGATAATGAGTGATTCATTGGTCACATGATGTTCCCTAAAAGTTTCAAGAACAGCTGTGGGAAGAATCCCAAATCCAAACCCCTCTACCCAGAGGTATGGACCCAAAATACTGTAGTTGAGTCTAGTTGTGGCTTTTGCCAGAGCAACATCTTTTAGCTCTGCCCCTGCTAGGCAGACACCTACACCTAGTCAAGCTTTACCAGGATGCAGGACACTCAGCTATGGGATTTCTTTCTCTCTTCTAGCCTAAACATAAAGGTGTTGTCCAGTGACACAAAAAAAACGTATCGCATATCCAGAGGACAGCGGATGAGTATGTTATTGTGGGGGTTGGTGGGTTGGGGCATATGGTCCGAACACTGGGACCCCTGAGATCTCTGTAACAGGACTACATCTTTTATATAGAAGCATATGCTGTAGACAGCATGTTCTCCATTCATTTGCATAGGATAGCCAAAGATATCCAGGTACAGCACTCGGGCATCTCCGGCGCTCCCATAAAAATGAATGGAGCATGTGCTGTCTACAAAATACGCTTCTATTTGAGAGCTGTGGTCCTGTCTGGAAATTACAGGGGGTCCCAGCAGTCAGGCCCTTATTCCTTATCTTGTAGATAGGGGATGATATTTTTCACCAGACAACATTTTAAGTTCAGACCAGAAATGAGGTAGAGAACCCCTAGTCTGGCATACCTCCTGGGACAAGTCTCCTCAGTGTCCTGCGTCACGTTCAAGCTAAAGCCTACTTCGAGCAAGCCACAAGTCCTATTCCAATTGCAAGTAACATCATACCTGTCACCGATCAGGGCCGTGTGTGCAGTGAACATGGAACTGTATGGAGTATTGAGGATTTAGCCCAAAAGGGTGTCTCCCGTCCATGCTGTGTTCAGCTCAGCAGGCATTGCAGGATCTGAAACATCCAAGACACCTTATATACACCTGATAGAGGTGGGTGGGGTGCAAGAGCCAACATGGAGGTAGCCACTACCCCGTATGTGTAATACAACCAAAGGATAAGTTAGCCAGCACTATTGATTCCAAACTATTATATGGACCTGGCTTACAGGTGCACGCTGCTGGGCTAAATATACAGCCACAGGAGAATACAGCAGCACACTGTTAGCACAAAGATATAGATAAAACATGAGTATATAGATACAACATGAAAAGCTATACAGCTATGATACAATAAATGGAAATATAAAATTATGAAGTTATGAAATAGTGAGGTACTTAGCTTGCAATTTGGCGGCCAAATAACTTGGACCACGGTAAGGTGACCTCAGGATTACACATACGGGGGAGTGGCTACCTCCATGTTGGCTCTTGCACCCCACCCACCTCTATCAGGTGTATGTAAGGTGTCTTGGATGTTTCAGATCCTGCAATGCCTGCTGAACTGATCACACAGAGGTATATTCATAGTGTAGGGTCCGTCCCAATGAGGTCACCTTACAGTGGTGGAATGGTCCAAGCTATTTGGCCGCCAAATTGCAAGCTAAGTACCTCACTGTTTCATAACTTCATAATTTTATATTTCCATTTATTGCATCATACATAGCTTTTCATGTTGTATCTATATACTCATGTTTTATCTATATCTTTGTGCTAGCAGTGTGCTGCTGTATTCTTCTGTTGCTGTATATTTAGCCCAGTAGCCTGCACCTGTAAGCCAGGTCCATATAATAGTTTGAAATCAATAGTGCTGGCTAACTTATCCTTTGGTTGGAACATAAGGTTAGGTACACCACCCTGTCATGACAGCACCATATATGATGGACTACTAATCCCAGACAGCCTGCACTATTTCTTTACCTGTGTGTTATAGTATACCTGTATTTCTGCATCAAAGAAACCTGTGGATTTGTTGTGGACTTTGACTCTAGCTTCATATCATAATTTTTTACTAGCCATATAAAGTCAGGGTAAGATGGGAAACAGGAATGATGGCCGTCTGATGCAGTTATCACATTTCTATTTAAATCAAGCGTATAAGAAGGTGAATGGGTAAGGGGCTGGGTCGACTTTCTCACATATGGTTCCAAATGACACAAACGCGACATTCAGCGCTCAGTTTCCATAGTGAATAATTCCCATTATGCATTTTTTTTGTATGTGTGAATTACCTGCATCACAATGGACGTATGACACACACTCCTCATCGGAAATATTTTCATGCTAAATTCATTCTGATTCTCCAAGGAGACGCAATGACACGATTCATTGTGAGGCGAAAATGTATTTTTATATAAGTGTTCAGCTATAAACTTAAAAAAACACCAGTCTATTATAAACATTATAAAGGGAGAACACAACAGAAAAACGGAAGAAATAGAGCCACTAAAATATGTACGTATGACAAATAGCAAAACTTTATTGAAGGGGTATTCCACCTTTAGACATCGTATCCCCTATCCAAAGTATAAGGGGGATAAGATGTAGGATTGCGGGGATCTTGCCGCTGGGGCCCGGGTCCTGCATGTAGATCGCAGGGGGTCCTAGCGGTGGGACCCCCACAATCAGACATCTTATCCCCTATACTTTGGATAGGGGATACAATGTCTAAAGGTGGAATACCCCTTCAATAAAGTTTTGCTACATGTCATTTGTACATGTTTTCGTGGCTCTATTTCTTCTGTTTTTCTGTTGTGTTCTCCCTTTATAATGTTTATAATAGACTGGTGTTTTTTTAAGTTTATAGCTGAACACTTCATTTAAAAATCCATTTTCGCCTCATGATGAATCGTGTCATTGCGTCTCCTTGGAGAATCAGAATGAATTTAGCATGAAAATATTTTCGATGAGGAGTGTGTGTCAAACGTCCATTGTGATGCAGGTAATTTACACATACAAAAAAATTCATAATGGGAATTAATCACTATGGAAACTGAGCGCTGAATGTCGCATTTGCGTCCTTTGCATTGGTGTTAAGTGTGAAGGCCAATTTAGTTTTAGTTTTGGTTATAATCCTTTGACAAAATTTCTATTTCAGTTCTAGGCCTATTTTGGTCATCTGCTTAATTTTAGCTCTTGTCGTATTTTAGTCAACAAAATCTCCAGCAGATTTTAGGCATATAAAATGTAATGGGTTTAAAGGGGTACTCCGCTGCTCAGCGTTTGGAACAAACTGTTCCGAACGCTGGAGCCGGAGCTGGTCACCCCCCCCCCCCCCATAGACTTGCATTGAGGGGGTGGGGTGCGACATCATGAGGGGGCGTGCTATTACCTCACTAGCTCCCAAGACCAGCTCCAGCGTTTGGAACAGTTTGTTCAAAACGCTGAGCATCGGAGTAACCCTTTAATGGACTGACAAAGAGTGATGAGACTTGTAGTGCTGACTGAAAGGAATTGCTGAGACATTTAGTACAGACAGAAGTCCCCCAGACTAACCCTATAGGAGTTAGGTCACTAACTATGTGGCAAAATGAAAAGAAAAAAAACATTACTCACCAGCCACTTTGCTCCCACGCAGCTCCTCGACATCCTTCCGATAGTCGGTCCTCCTCTCTGTATTGGAATTCATATGCCACGCACAGGGACTTCTGTAATTCCGACCACCAGGTGACACACAGTTTAAGCTATAGAGGAGAGTTAAAACTGCAGGTCCCCTTATTGGCCTTGGCCAAATGCCCAACTTATCAGTCTGCACCGGAACGATTAGTGAGCCTTCCATTCTTCTGGGGTGGACTTTTTTTGTTGCAACTTTTGCCCATTGATGAAAATTGAAATGATAATAGTCATAATTTTCATACAGGGAAAGGATTTTTTGTCTTGTTAACCCTTCGTCACAAAAATGATGACAAAAAATGAAGGTCAACAAAATTAACACTGACTCGTATATTCCATTCAGTGTGGTTTTCCAGAGGGGTGGGGGTGACAAGGCTGCATACTACAATGGACTGCCTAGACTTCCAATGGAATATCAGCTGCTGTATGCTCCACAGAAAGTTGAGTTGTTCTTTTCTGTCTGACCACAGTGCTCTCTGTTGACACCTCTGTCCATGTCAGGAACTGTCTGAAGCAGGAGAAGTTTGCTATGGGAATTTGCTCCTATTCTGGAAATTTCCTGACATGGACAGAGGTGTCAGCAGAGAGCACTGTGTCAGACAGAAAAGGACAACTCAACTTCCTGTAGAGCATACAGGAGCTGATAAGTACTAGAAGGATTAAGATTTTCTTAATAGAAGTAATTTACAAATCTGTTTAATTAACTTTCTGGAAACGTTGGAAAGTTGATTTGAAAAAAATAATGTTTTTCACTGGAGTACCCCCTTTAAGAGCAATGCTACTCGGGCAGAATATTTGTGGTATGTTAAAAAAATCAGTACTGTTTTTCTTTAACTCATTAACCCATTAAAGCATACCCGTCAGATCCAAATAAAGAACATTTTTTTTAAATATATCACTCAGTACTTAATCCTGACCATGTACATGTAATTTTTATGTGTCTAGCACCTTTATTTATTTTTTATTGCACTTTTAATTTAGCTCACTAGTCTGAATTCCTCTCAAAGGGAGGGGGCGTGGCCTCACTGTGCAGGTCTCCGCCCCCTCCCTCAGTATGCTGTCTGCTCACATCTCCCCTAGCATTAGCAAAACTACAACTTTCAGCTTGTCCTCACTGACAGTAACGGGACACAAGATGACAGAGGGGGATTTTTCCTTCAGCTCTGAGCCCTGCGCTCACAGCTGTCAATCAAGGAAGTGTGTCCATGACATAGGTGATGATGCATGGACACAGCAGGACTAAAATGTGTCCAAACAGGCAGGGGGGCAGTTGTTTGACTGGATTTTTCAGTATGACTGGCTTGTTTTTTGTGCAACCAGTTGTCCTTTGTAAAGACATCACTCATTTTACCATAAAATGTATGGCGCAACCAAAACAATTTATTCTGTGGGTCAATACGATTAAAATGATCCCCATGATTACATACTTTTCTATTATTGTACCGCTTTTAAAAAATCTCAAACTTTTTAACCAAATTAGTACATTTAAAATTCCTCTATTTTGACGACCTATAACTTAATTTTTTTTTCGTATAAGTGGCAGTATGAGAGCTAATTTTTTTTTTTTTTATACTTTTTGGGGGTAAAATGGGAAAAAGGGACGATTTACATTTTTATTGGGGGAGGGGATTTTTCACATTTAAACTTTTTTTTTAACCTTTTTTTTTACTCTTTTTATGTCCCCATAGGAGACTATTTATAGTAATCATTTCATTGCTAATACTGCTCAGTGCTATGCATAGGGCATAGCACTGATCAGTATAATTGTCGATCTTCTGCTCTGGTCTGCTTGATCTCAGACCAGAGCAAAGGACTCCTGGAGATGGACAGAGGCAGGTGAGGGGACCTCTGTCTGCCATTATGGATGATCGGAAACCCGCGTCAGCGCCACGGGCAATCTGATCATCCATTTTACAGGTACAGATATACCCTTGATCCTTAAGAGGTTAAAGTGTTACAGTTATTAAAATGTTGCTGAGACACCCCCTTCCCTATTCCTAGAAGGAATCGGATTTCCCTTTCAGCAGCTCACATACAGTTCCCCATGTTCCCTTCCCTGGTGCTAGACTAGGTTAGACAACGCTAGAACAATGGATAATTACAATGTGACAGAGGAAATATTTTGGGAAGATGAGAATTGTCATCAGGTATGTCAGCTCAATACAGACACGGCTGAAACATTATCCGCTTGTTTCCTCTCTAAAGGGAGTCGAGAAGAGAGACCATCATTTAGTTATCTGCTATGTGTTGTCACGCAACCCTTAGCTGTCTGTCTGCAACCGCACCATCCGCAGCCCACAAGTCAGCAGGCACTTAGGCAGCCATAATTAAAGGGCTGAAGCATTCCTGTTATCTGATCCCACTGAGCCCAAGTGTGTAAAAAAAAAAAAAGCAAATAACAACTACACACATCTCTCAGGTAAGGACGGGTACAGTCCATGTCTGCTTCAAAATAATCAAAACATATATAGTTACCACTTGGATAGTCTTTAAGTCATAGGCCAGAACACGCCTATTTAAAGGGGTACTCTGGAGAATTTTTTTTTTTTTTTCAAATCAACTAGAGACAAAATGTTATACAGATTTGTAAATTACTTCTATTTAAAAATCTTAAGCCATCCAGTATTTATCAGCTGCTGGATACTACAGAGGAAGTTGTGTAGTTCTTTGTTAAGTTGTGAAGTTGTGTAGTGCTCTTTGCTGCCACCTCTGTTCATGTCAGGAACTATCCAGAGGAGGAGAAAATCCCCGTAGCAAAAATCTAAAATGGGCTCTGTCATTAAAACAAATTTTTGCTATTGCTATTTGCTTAAAAAAGCTGCCACTAGGTGTCTCCCTACTTGTCCAGAGCACATTTACCCCTATGTTTTGCACAGACTTTGGACTCCTGCTGGTTGGGCAAAAGTCCAAAATCAGGAAATGCAGTCTGGAGTGTTGAGGGGGGGGGGGTGCAGCCTTAGCCAATCATAGCTCATCTTATGATGTATGTATGATGATGCTGTATGTAGCAGAGTGAGGGAGGAAGTTCTCCCCTGTTTGGCTTCAGATGATGTCCCGCCTGCTGGGGAACGTCCCTTCCCAATTTGTGCATCTGACTGAGACTGAACAGGAAATATGGAGCAATATCAGGTAGAAAACAAAAAAAAAAATAAAAAAAATAAAGGCAGGGTATAGTTTATCATGATGGGGCAGTGAACTGAGAGGATTATAAAATGTAACAATATCATGACAGGTACTCTTTAAGCCTATCAGTACTTATCAGCTGCTGTATGCTCCAGAGGAAGTTGTGTGTGTAGTTCTTTCCGGGCTGACCACAATGCTCTCTGCTGATACCTCTGTGTCAGGAACTGTCCAGAGCCGGAGCAAATCCTCATAGCAAACCTCTCCTGCTCTGGCAAGCTGAACGTGCACTTTCCATCCGGAAGGCACACTTTTTCCACCCCCCTCATGGCCCTGCCTGTCACACAGCACCATCCCAGCATCAACCTGGGCCACAGTTCAGGGAATCAGTCAGGTGGGCATGAATTTAGGTTTAATAATTGGAGTGAAGGACAGGATTATACAGTCAGAGAGTGTGTATCTTGTACATTCAGGAGCGAGTATGCCTAATACACCCCCCATGACTGTATAATCCCGCTCATCACCTGATAGCCACTCCCATTATTACAATTAAGTGACTGTAACGCATGCCTCCAAGTGCAAAACTCACTGCACACATAGGGCTGCCTCTGGAAAGCCCTGCGTGTATAGTGAGTGAGGAATACTCAGCAGATTTCCCGCTGCTGCCGCAAATTTTGTGCAGCGTGAAATACGCTGGGAATACGCCAGGTGGGAACGCACCCTAAGTGAGTATGCTGCAGGAAGACAAAGGGAGTGAAAACAAACCGTGCCCAGTGCAGAAGACATGACTGAAGGCTGTTACTGTTCGAAAGAAATAGGGATGCCACTGGTATAGTATGAGAGGTTGGCACTGTTACAATAGTATAGTAAGAGAGGTTGGCACTGTTAAGAAAGCATGTGGCATTCAGACCTACAGTATGAGGCATGTGGCTAGTATAAATGTAGAGAGCTATAATTGAAACTTATATTGAACATTATGGAAAGGTTTTTTTGTGTTTTTTGTAATAAAGTACTGTAGGTGTTCATGTTTGCTCATTCTTTCTGTTGGCAAAATCCAGTATGAACCCCTTAGTTTTACTCTGTCCTATAGAAACGCTATGACCTGTAGAAAGCTTCAGCTATGTGTAACGGATTAGGAGGCAAGATCTCTCTAGACGCTGGACTGTTCTGAAGTCAAGATCTAGATCCTACAAGAAATGTCAGAGGTCAAATAGGAAGGTCAAACTTTTATCCCATCATCTCAGTTTCCATCCACCTATGAGGTAGTGAATTGATACATAGACTGGAGTCTTCCGAAAGATTCGTACCGTGTTTCCCAACCAGGGTGCCTTCAGCTGGTGCGAAACTACAATGCAAAACTACAACTCCTGGCATGCCCGGACAGCCGAAGGCTGTCCGGGTATGCCGGGAGTTGTAGTTTTGCCCCAGCTGGTGACATCCTGGTTGGGAAACACTGTTTTAGGAACAGAGGCTTTGACCACACCATCTTCAGATGTCATAAGGAAGAGAACATGACAGCTGCGACCCAGCACTGAACCTTGGATCTCTCTGTTCTGAGGTTGATGTTAACTTCAATGTGATAAATTAAGGTCTATCCAGTCTTTACATATACCGTACAGTAGGATGTTTTGCGTTTTTCATGCATACCTTAGCGAAAGCTGGAAAATCAGTTTAGGGTGGACTATGGAGTTGAGCAGAACTAATTTCTAAATGTAGGTTTTTTATTAATATTTCAGGCTTTCCAGAGGAAATGTGATATTATGACTCCTATCACTTTAGTAAGCAATTGAAGGTTTCATCTTGTCAAGAACAAACAATTTATTGGAAAACCTAAAGGGGTATTCCAGGAATTTTGTAAACTTAGTGTAGTTGATGATATAGTGTCTGTACCTGTGTTTGATAGTGGTCTCGTAATTTTTATATGATCTTTGCCCCAATGGTTTTTTTTTAAGCAGCATGCAAAATGAGTTGGAGGGAAGGAATTCCAACAGAAAACGATCATTTCACAAAAAGAAATTAGCTGCGTTATGGTTGACAACACAGTCATTTAGCCCCAAGACACGTCCTTCCTCAGCATGTCGTCTGGCAGGTAAGTACTAAAATCACCTTATGGTTATAACCCCTTTAAGGGTAGCCCCACACTGCATTCCTGCCCTGGTTATCGTATCCGTCAGCATCCTGCCAAAAATGGGATGCCCAAGTGTACTGTTAATGGGAACAATGGACCCCATTCACTTCTATGGGCGAACAAAATCACCCCTAGTGACTCTTTTCAGAATATATGCTATTTCAAAAATGCCTTAGGGTGCGTTCACACTTAGCAAATCAAGAGGAATTCACGCAGAAAAATTTACTGGCGGAAAAAATAATTTTATTTTTGCGTGAAATTTGAGTGAAATTTCCGCAGAATTTGCGCAGAATTTGCACGGAATTGCGCCTGGATATGGGAGAGAAAGAAGTGAAGGGGTTTTCAGCCATTTCCGCGCGAATTCCGCACAAATTTTGCACAAATTCTGTGCGAAAACGATGTCGGGCGGAATTTTTTTTTACCATTGACTTCTATTGATTTCTGCTAGCGGATTCCGCTTGAACAATGAACATGCTCTTTCTTCAAGTGGAACGGAATTCAGCGTCGGAATTCCGCTAGCAGAATTTCCGCAGTGTGAACAGGACAGCTGAAAAAACATTAAAGTCAATGGGCAGAGGAGATGTGAATTAATTTGGAGCAGAGAATTCAAGAGGAATTACTAGCGTAAATTCTTCTTGAATTACTCAGTGTGAACGCACCCTTATAAGTCTTTGTTTAAAACACAATAGGGTAATTTCAAAGGGTTTATCCAACACTAGCTTTTGCCCTATAGTAATGAGGCCGCTCTGGGTAAAGTCTACGGCATCCAAACAGCCCGAATTCTTTCAACTTTGATCGCCGCATCTAAAGAGTTAATGCCGGATGTCCGGCATTAGCCACGGGTGCTGGCTGCTGATAGCAGCCGGGACCGTGTGGGTATGATTCAAGCTCAGCTCCTGAGCTCGCTTCATAACCATCCCGTGCTGCAACGACGGCTCGTTTCACCCCTTCAGGGGTGGAATTTTAGAAAGTGTTAAAACACGTGTTTCTTTATCTCTACTTGTTAGCATAAAAATTAAGTTTCATGCTTCTAGCTTCAAAAATGATGGACTTTCAACCCCTTTCAAACTTTCAACCCCTTTTTCACCCCCTTAAGGGTTGAATTTCAAAACATCCTATTTTATTCCTCATCTACATCTTAAAAACAACACCTGTGAAAAAATGTAGCATTCTAGGTCCAAGGGTTTAGGCTGGGCATTGATGAGTCAGGCCTTCTATTTTTATATATAATAGATATACTTACCTGCCAGACAGTAATGGACAAGGTTAGGAAGGATCTTTGCTTGTCTTGGAGCTAAATGGCTTTGTTGTGTGTCCACCATAACGCTGCTGCATTATTTTTGTGAACTGGCTATTTCCTGTTGGAGTTTCCTCCCTCCAACTAGCCCCAGGATCCCTTGTTTTAAGTGTGGGTCACTTTTCTCCCTTCCACACATCAAATACAATTCCCTGCAGTCATGTGGAGAATGATCTCCCTCCCATTCAGCGGTCGCTCCACCCATTGGCACAGACAGGCTTTCTGACTAGAGATGTAATGTCTTGGGCTGCACTGCAACCTGGGAAAAGCTGAGACAACAGTCATTTTTTATGCTGCTAAAAATTAACATTGAGGCAAACATCACATAAGAATTGCAAGACCAGCCATCAAACACAGGTACAGACACTATATTATGAACTACACTAACTGTAGCACAGTCAAATAAAAATACAAATCCCTGAATACCCCTTTAAGGCAATTTGAACCAGAAAGCTGGCATTCATGCCTTGAATCACAGCCAATGGCTGTCCGGGCATGCTAGGAGTTGTAGTTTTGCAACAGCTTGAGGCACACTGGTTGGGAAACACTGAGGTAGAGAATACAATTTGGCACTTAAATGTCTTGCTCTTAGAATTTATTCATAAGCAATCCATTGTTACAATCTTTTGATAACACAAATATAAGGATTCACAAATAATGTACAACAGAAATATGCAACAAAACAAAATGCAAAGTAATACAATGAATTATTATAATGCAATAACTAACCGCAGTGACATAGCGGCGCTTCATGTATTTGCAAACAAATGTTATCTTACTTGTAGATTATCTGATGAAGGTCAAAGTGACCGAAACGTTATTTATAACACTAACAAATCTGAATTACTCGTAAATTAATGCTACATTTTATTCTCCATATAAGTACAGAGTGGGATCCTACTTTAGCACCTACTAAGCTTCCAGAAGTTCTTTATTTTATAGCTATTGTTGTTTATACTAATAAATGGCATTAGGTGACTCCAAATCATGAATGTATGTTTACCAACTTACTTACTATAACTAAAATCAATTACATTTTTTTACATAGGTATCTGTGTATGTCTAGTGGTACATGCTGTATTATGCTGTCGTATAGACCTAGAGGATAAAGGGGTTACCAGTTTAGGAAAGTGTTTCCCCTATCCAAAGGAAAGGTGATAAGTGTCAGATCGCGGGGGGACCAATGGGACCCCCCGCTATCTCCTTCATGGTGCTCTGGTTCTCTGGGGGGTTGGCACGAAACCTCCATGAATCTCTATGGGAGAGCCGGAGCACTGTAGTCGTGTATCTTCCATGCAGATGCATGGAGGGCACTTGTCGACCACTGCTTCATGCAGTGGCGTGCATGGGGAGAGCCGAAGATCTGATATTCAAATACCCACCACCACCCACCATGCACCAATGAGTCCTTTGCACAACAGACCCCAATGGGTTCCTATAGACCCCATTGACTAAAATGTGGTCCATCTAATTTTCCATTGTTTTGGGAGTATTAAGCTAAAAAACAAAAAACAAAACTGTAGTATGTTTCCTCTGCTGAAGTCCCGTACTATTAATGGACTAAGCAAACAGAGTTGCCCTGGATGATTGTGGAGCTACAAGTTCAGAGAACAATTGGTCTCCTTATTGAAGCTGCTCTCCTCGATCTGCTTCCTTCTCTCAATGTACCTGATTCTCCTCACTCCACTCTCACACATTGACATGGTCATGTGGATTGTCATGTGAGAAAAACATACCTGCTCTGACCACGGACGTCTCTACAGTGCTTTGGTTACCAAGATACATGGAAAACCTTACTGCAGCATCAGAATACAGTATGTACTGGTTTTATTGTAGACTACAACCATAAAACAGCAACCGCATCAACCTGGTGCACACAGTTTTACCACAGGTATTTGTGTAAAGGTAAAAATGTTTTAAAAAGTAAACATACTCTTACTATATGAGAAATTCCAGAGACGTATTGATGCACTAAGGAGAGTCCTGACTCAAACAACACATTCCACTTTTCCTGGCTGTCACCACAATGATGTTAGAAGGTGGATGTTTGTGGTACACTGCCAGCCAGTCAAGAGTGCACTACTTAAAGAGTACCTGTCATTAAACCATATTTTCTAAACTAACTCAGATTATATTCCCTAACTATTCCTAACACCCCTCCTTTCTGAGCTCTTAGAAGCTCTGTATCATACCTTTCCCCTTGTTACATTGTTTGAGCTCCCGGCAGGAGAAAGTGGGTGTTCCCAAGCAGACACAATGTCACTAAAGCCTGCGAGAGCTGTGCCTCCCCATGCCCTGCATGCACTTCCTGAGTTTGGTCTCCTGCCAGGACAGGAGGAGATCAAACTAACTGTTTGACTTGTGGCAGGGAACAGAACAGAGCCACCTAGTGGCCGTTTTTTCAATCACATTAAAAACATATAAAGGTTGAGAATTTTAAGAGAAAGTAAATAGCAAAGTGTCTTATAATTATCTAAGGAACAATGTTAGGTACTCTTTAATGGGGCTGTCCTACCATGAACACCTCTATCCTATCCACAGGAGCAGCAGCCACGCATGTACACTGTCTTTGGAACTGCCAAAGATAGCCAAATGCAATGCTCGTCAATCTCTGGCAATCCCATAGACGAAAAATGAAGCAAAATCCATGTGTGACCACTATTCCATTCCAACAGGAGACTAACCCTCCTTCACCTCCAATTATACACTTATATCCTAGCTTGTTAATAGGGCATAGGTTTTACGGTTCGTTAACACCTAAGAAATTTGGCAAGAAATTTCTTTGAATAATTTCCTCTGTGGATCTGCAACGTTAAAAATGATCAGGAATCAGCACCTCACTGACAGATTCCGCTGGGGGGGGACTGACATGTTCGGTCTTCCTCCAGAATCCAATTCCTTATCGGAAGTTCCATTGCCGAACTTCCATCATGTGAATAGAGCAGTGGAATTCCTATTGAAATCAAGAGAATGGGAGGATGCTTCAAGTGGAATTTCCATAGTGTGCATGTGGCCTTGATGTTGACAAAACTCCTTAAATTGGGCACTGTCAGATTCAAAAACTTTTATATGTTGTTACTGATGAAAATCACAGATTTTATTAAAAATCCTATGTAGACAATGCTGGAATATCTGGTCTGATCCTTAGGAGTTTTTCCATATAGTATAGCTATAAAGGCTTTGGTTTCTACATGGCCTCTTTTTCCTGGGCGCCATAAACCGATGTTGCACAAATGATTGCATGCGTTATGCCTCCACATAGTGATGTCATGCTTCAATCAATACTAGATACTTTCATCATGTATATATCCCCTACTGAGTGATGTAATGGAGTCTGGAACCATTTCAGCTCATGTCGAGGGCCCAGGTAAGGCATTTCTACTGAATTACAGGAGCTTCTCCTCTCAGTATATTTACTCCTTAACCCCTTAAGGATCGGGTTTTTTCCATTTTTGCATTTTCCTTTTTTTCTCCTCACCTTTAAAAAATCATAACTCTTTCAATTTAGCACCTTAGAATCCATATGATGGCTTATTTTTTGCGCCACCAACTCTACTTTGTTATGATGTCAGTCTTTTTACCCAAACATCTACGGCGCAAATGGAAAAAAAAATCATTATGAGACAAAATTTTTTTTTTAAAAGCCATTTTGTAACTTTTGGGGGCTTCCGTTTCTACGCCGTACATTTTTCGGTAAAAATGACACATTCTCTTTATTCTGTAGGTTAATACGATTAAAATGATACCCTACTTATATAGGTTTGATATTGTCGTACTTCTTGAAAAAATCATAACTTCATGCAGGAATATGTATGCGTTTAAAATTGTAATTTTCTGACCCCTATAACTTTTTTTATTTTTCCGCGTATGGGGCGGTATGGGGGCTAATTTTTTTGCGCCGTGATCTGAAGTTTTTAGCGGTATCATTTTTGTATTGATAGGACATATTGATAATTTTTTCATGATATAAAAAGTGACCAAAAATACGTTATTTTGGACTTTGGAATTTTTTTGCGCGTACGCCATTGACCGTGCGGTTTAATTAGCAATATATTTTTATCATTCGGACATTTCCACATGCGGCGATACCACATATGTTTATTTTTATTTACACTTTTTTTTTTTATGGGAAAAGGGGGGTGATTCAAACCTTTATTAGGGAAGGGGTTACATGATCTTTTTAACTTTTTTCACATTTTTTTTGCAAAGTTATAGCTCCCATAGGAGGCTATAACACTGCACACACTGATCTTTTACATTGGTCAGTAGTTTCTCATAGGAAACCATTGATCAATGATTCTGCCGCTTGACTGCTAATGCCTGGATCTTTGGCACTGAGCAGTCATTCGGTGATCGGACACCAGGAGGCAAGGTAAGGAACCCTCCTGCTGTCTCACAACTGTTCGGGATGCCACCATTTTGCCGCGGACATCCCAAACAGCCCCTTGAGCTAACCAGCAATGATTTACTTTCACTTTAGATGCGGCGTTCAGCTTTGACGCCACGTCTAAATGGTTAATAGCGTGCGGCACCGCGATCATCCACGGGTACCGGCCATGCCATGGCCCCGCGTTAGAGAACGGGAGCGGACTCATGATGTACTGGTACGTCATGGGTCCTTAACAGGTTAATACTAGGAATGAGTGAATCGAATCTGACAAATCCGAATTCGTTAAGAATTTCAGGAAAAATTTGATTTGTAACGAATGTGAATATCGCCGTGATTCGATTGCGCAAATCGCTTCATTAAAGGGGTACTCCGGTGCTTAGACATCTTATCCCCTATCCAAAGGATAGGGGATAAGATGCCTGATCGCGGGAGTCCTGCCGCTGGGGACCCCTGTGATCTTGCACGCGGCACCCCAGTTAAAATCAGTCCCACGCTCCGGGTCTGATTACCCGCGACCACAGGGCCGACGGCGTGTGACGTCACGCTCCGCCCCTCAATTCAAGCCTATGGGAGGGGGCGTGACAGCTATCCCGCCCCCTCCCATAGGCTTGCATTGAGGGGCGGAGCATGACGTCACACGGGGGCAGAGGCGTGAGGGTCCCTAGCAGCGGGACTCCCGCGAACAGGCATCTTATCCCCTATCCTTTGGATAGGGGATAAGATGTCTAAGCACCGGAGTACCCCTTTAAACTCCATTTAGTGCAGTCCAGGCTCCAGGGTATCTAAAATGGCTGATCCACATGTGACGACATGGGGCAAGGAATCCTGGGAAGGCGGGAACCAGGGTCGGTGGGATGACCCTGAATCACATGCAGCATGCAGCCTATCAGAAGCCAGCCATTCCTGTGATGTTACAGCCCTATATAATCGGAAGCCATCTTGCGGACAGTCACATCAGCATTATATTACAGAGAGAGGGACAGAGAGCAATGTGTGTTGCACAGAAAAGCATTTTTACAGCAGTAATTCACCTCCCAGTCACATCAACATTCTATTGAAGAGAGGGACAGAGAGCAGTGTGTTGCACAGAAAAGCTTTTTTACAGCAGCGATTCACCTCAAGTTTTAAGGGCCTAGATACTGTGAAAGGCCAGGCAAAAGTACACACCTGCTGGTGTTGTAGACAAATACTGTTTGAAGCGTACTCCCCTCATAAGTGCATACCACATACGTACATCATACGTACATCTAAGTGGTGTACCATTTTGTTTCTGTTAAAGGGGTTGTGCACTGCCCTGCCTTTCGGAGCTCCGCTCGCAACGTCCGGAAGTTCATTACTCCGAATGCTGTGTGCGGGCTTCAGTGTTCGCGGCCGCCCCCTCGTGACGGTCGCGCCCCCTTCCCATAGACTTTCGTTAAGGGGGCGGGCGTGACGTCACGAGGGGGCGGCCGCGAACACGGAAGCCCGCACACAGCGGTCGGAGTAATGAACTTCCGGACGCTGCGAGCGGAGCTCTGAAAGGCAGGGCAGCGCACAACCCCTTTAAAGTCTCCAGCCACCTCCAGGCTGTCTATTTCTGCAACGAGGGGGCGGCCACGAACAAGGAAGCCCGCACACAGCGTTCGGAGTAATGAACTTCCGGACGCTGCGAGCGGAGCTCTGAAAGGCAGGGCAGCGCACAACCCGTTTAAAGTCTCCAGCCACCTTCAGGCTGTCTCATTCTGCAACTATATGGTCTCCAAATGCTTCCGCCACCTCCAGGCTGTGTCATTCAGCCACTATATGGTTTCCTCATGCTTCCGCCACCTTCATGCTGTGTCATTGTACCACCATGTGGTCTCTTCATGCTGCTGGCACATTAAATAAAACTTTTTAGGTTCATCTATTTTAAATTTAAATGTTAAAAAATATCTTTAATCTTTTCAATTGTGAGGCTCTATGGTCTCCTCAGGCTGTTGCCACCTCCAGGCTGGGTCATTCAGCCACTATATGTTCCCCTCATGCTGCCACCACCTACACGCTGTGTCATTTAGCCACTTTATGGTCTCCTCATGCTGCCAATAGTGTTGCTCACGAATATTCGCAATGCGAATTTTATTCGCGAATATCGCATATTCGCGAATTCGCGAATATTCGCGAATATAGCACTATATATTCGTAATTATGAATATTTGGTTTTTTTTTGTTTTTTTTCCACAGTACACATCACAGTGATCATCCCTCTCTGCTTCCAGCTTATGTGGTGTAAAGAAGGCTCTAATACTACTGTGTGAGACTGGGGCGTGAATTTTCGCATATGCAAAAATTTGCATATGCTAATTTTCACATATGCGAATTTTCTCTTATGCTAATTTTCGCATACGCGAATATTCGCGTATGCGAAAGTAAAACGAGGATGTTACGAATATGCGAATATTCGCGAATATAAGACGAATATTCGTCCATATATTCGCGAATATTCGCGAATTCGAATATGGCCTATGCCGCTCAACACTAGCTGCCAACACCTCCATGCTGTGTCATTCAGCCACTATATGGTCTCCTCATACCGATGCCAACACCAGGCCCTGTCATTGTGCCGCTCTGCGGCAGTGATTCTAATAGTACCGCCTCAAATCTGCATGTTATTCTGAATAAAAGTGTTATTTCACTAACCCAACACACTCCATATGCATTTTAGAACACAGCAAAGTGTTCTATACCCCCTATTGAGGCTCTCTGTAGGCCAGAAATAGCCGTTTTTAAATTCGGCCGAATAAAATTTTTCAAACATTTGCTCATCTCTACTTAATACCTTTACTCATAATGCTCCAGGTAAAGTATATAAACATCTGGGATTAGCTTCTACCAACAATCTATCCCAGGAAGTTTGCGTTCAGGTGTGAATAATGTTGTCCTGGTATGAGGTGTTATTCTAGGTCCATTCTTTAGACAGACGCTGCATGTCTACTTACTAGAGGAGAGGTCCATTGTTTATAGCGAGGCACAGGGAACATGTAAAGGAGGTGAAGAAACAAGCTGTGAGTACTATGATCCTTTGTCTATACCAAAGTAAAGTAGGTTTCTTAAACATTACTGTCATTTAGAAAAACTTTTGATATGTCACACAGAGAAGTTTTGATCAGTCAGGGTCTCAGGGTTGCTCACACTCCTACTGATCCCTAGATATGCTGAAAGAAGAGAACAGCAGCAATTTTGTTATAGACTTTTCATAGAGCCCACCTCCTGCAAAAAGTGGGATTGAGCAGTGAACCATGCACTTTCCTCAGCTACACTAGAGATTAGTGGGGATCTTGGCACTCAGTCCCTGACTGTTCAAACAGAGGCATAGCTTGTAGCTTCTGGGCCCCGGTGCAAAATTTGCAACAGGGCCCCACATGCCAATTTTATTACTGGTTTCCAATGGGGCAGATGTGCTTTGGGCCCTGGTACGACTGCTACCTCTATAGCTATGCCCCTGCATTCAAAACTTTTGACAAGTCTTGATATGGAGCTTTGTTCTGGGGAGCTGTACGGAAGCACCTGGGCCCATTGGGTCATACTGCAGTTTAGTGAATTTCTGGCCGAGGCTGTGGCTCTCTATCTAGTGACCAAACATTAGCATGACATAATTGTGCAGATAACTATTCCTCCCAAATTCCTCATAAATCTGCATCTTATCAAAGGGGAAAGGGAAATAGGACCCTGCCAGACATCTCCAGCATTAGTTCAGTCCAACTTGCGTGATTCTTCTTTACATTAGATGTAAGAGCAGAGTCAGGACACCCCCATACACATTATTAGTCAGCTGGTCCTGGCTCAAACTACTTTTTTCTAACATGTACAGGCACTCTTAAGCTGACCATACATTTTACCATTGGCCAATACTGTATAGCTACTGGTCTACAGCTATCTCTTCTGATCCTAAGATGCAACATCTCGGCAGATGTTGGTGGAGAGTCAAGTGACCCCCATACACTCTGAATCAGTGTTCTCCAAACTGTGGACAGCAAGCTGTTGCAAAGCTGCAAAACCCAGCATTCCCGGACATCCACAGTTTGGAGACCACTGCTTTACATGGTCAGCAGATTCCATAACTATATGGAATGTAGGGCAGATGTTGTAACCCCTGGGGGCAGATGTTATTAACCCCTTCTTGTCGTGATGACAGGGCATGGTTTAGCCTTGACCACCCAAAGGTAATACCCCTGGTCCTGGGCTAGGCACAGGGGCAATGAAGAGACCGACGCCAAGTTACGGACAACATTAGCTTTACTGGGGGTAGACAGGTGATACAGTCTATGCAGTACAACCAATATCCCAAGGAGGTGACCAGTGACATAGGGGGACCTAGCAGGCTTGCTAGGACTTGCAGTATGTAGAGAAACTTTAGTGCAGGCCACGGTGACTAGATAGAAGACTTGACTTGACTGAATTGACAAATGACATGACGTGAGCTTACTTGACCTGACTTGTGGCTGCAGACTTTAGGCTTGAGGCCTCCAATGCTCTGGACACACTCTGAGATGACTGCACTGGACCTCAGCAGGAGCAAGAATGCTGGAAGAGAGAGATTGCAGCTCCTCCCCTGGTTTTATAGGGGGACTGTGCAAAGAGCCCATATGTCACTTGGGGGATCACCTGCTCACTAGTGCCTCCTGGGTAACTATCACATGGTAACAGCTATTAAAGAAACAGTAAATTTTATTATACAACTTATGTGCATAGGGGATAACACATAAAGGGGCCCTGGGGACATGGAGAGACTCTGCCTCCCAGGGCAGGAGAAGTACGGGGACACTCCATCCCTTACTGGGCCATCACTCTGTGTACAATGAATTGATCCCAGCTCACAGATCCTCCCCATTTCCATTATTCTCCTTATTTTCCTATGATGGTAGATGACTTGTGTTTTACTAGATATCTTTATTATGTTATAGAATTCCCAAAGTTGTTTATTTTTTACTTGACATTTTTGATTCGGTGTCCTCTTCAGGTTAAGAATGATCTTACGTATTGTTTGTTGGTTTTCTGAAGTTACCCTTGATCTCATCTACTGATATTCAAGGTGATTGACTAAATATTACAGAACGGTTCCAGCTGCCTTCTCCTCGAGCTTCATACACATATTGAAGGCATGCCATACATATTTACCTGTGTTACATGACCCGGCATGTCTCCTACAGCACGCATGAAAAACAATGGGGACACGGAATTTGCACTGTGCTGGGTACACACTTTTGTGTGAGCTCCACGGTAGGCTTGTGTAACATACACAGACAAACAAGTGGCGTACTTAACACATTTCCTGCCAGTTTTTTTTCTCCTACGTGTTGCTATATGATCAGGATGTATAGCCCCAGGACCAAGGTAATGGATGGATTGAAGAATTACAAACTTCCTTTTAAGTGCTCAATCTTACACGTTGTCTTACACCTTGAAGACACGGCCAATTTTAAGTTTTTGTGTTTTCGTTTTTTACTCCTTGCTTCTTAAGAGCCATAACTCTTTTATTTTTCAATCCACAGACCCATACGATGCCTTTTGTACTTCTGTGCAACCAATTGTGCTTCGAAATGGCACTTTTTTTTTTTACTATTAAATGTACGGTGCAACGAAAAAATAGAAATTTAGCTTCTTTTGGGGGTTTCATTTTTACGCAATGCCCTCTATGGTACAACTGACATATTCTTTATTCTGTGACTCAATACGATAAAAATGATGCCATTATCCATGAGGTCCCGGCTGCTAACTGCAAGGGGCTTGTTCCAAATGCCATGTTGGAAGATTCGGTGATCACGTAACCCCACGACATACATGTACATCGCTGTGTGTTAAATACCAGGGCACAGAAACACACATATACGTTGCGTGTCCTCTAGGGGCTAGGAGAAAAGAAAACTTGTATTTAAATACATCATAAAGGTTCTCATGCATGTAGGTGACTATATGACCCCAAGAATACTCCATAAGTTCAAAATGGTTTACTGCTCTTACAACTTACTTTCCAATTAGAGTAGGAATATCAGCTCTGGAAAACATACTGCTGCTCTTCATCAATGACTACACGTATTTCATTTTGAAATCGGAAAGGCAATACAGTTACTCCAATGGGGGAGATTTATCAAAACCTGTGCAGAGAAAGAGTGATGCAGGTGCCCATAGAAACCAATCAGATCGCTCCTTTCATTTTCAAAAAGGCCTCTCATAAATGAAGGAAGCAATCTGATTGGTTGCTATGGGCAACTGCACCACTTTTCTAAATACACAGGTTTTTATAAATCTCCCCCCTTGTCTTCCTTAATTACACTTGTCTGTGGCAATAAATGCCACCTTTATAACTTAATTGATCATGGGTGTGCAGATCTATGCAGAAGTGGGACAAGTTCACATGGTGCCTACTGAAGTAGTTACAGAATTTACCCCAAACATACCCTTGTTCCCTGAAGAATGATTTACCCGCTGGTCTCTTCCTGGAAGGCCAGTGATTGGCTGCAGTATCACATGCTCGGAGATTACTGAAAATTTTCTGGTGGAGGAAACTAAAGTGGTGGCAGCAATGGAGAAGAAGCACTCTAAAAAGCCAAGACAGCCTATATGTTATTGGTATCCCTTTTAAGCGTTATAATATTTTCAAAAGAGTTTTGAAAATCTTTCATGGCTTTTTTACGCTAGACATTCAGTGACAAGGTGATTTTACATATCTATCTGCTGTTATTCAGCTCCTGAATGTCCCCTACATGGTTCACAGGTATTTTTCATTTTCTACATTTCAAGGGGCTGGAGATGAGCTGGATTGTTTGCCAGCAGTTCTCACACAGGTACCTCCTTTTCCTTACTTTTCTGGTCAATGACAACCAGCATCTACTCACAAGCCCTCCTGCTCTCTATCATACCTAAACAACTTTGGCATTCACTTCCAGGCCTTGAAGAGAGAGGTGCTGTTTGGTAACTATAAAACCAAGTATATCTAGCGATTGTCTGAGCTAGTGATTGTGTGTCTGTATACAAGAGTGTGACGTATACAAGTGAGTACGTTTAAAAGTGAGAGGGACTTAAAATTTAAGGGACTTTAAATTCGGGGAGTTTAATTGAAATATTTGATTTTTATTTTATTAAATATATTTTTTTTTATACTGTTAATACTTTCAATCACCAAATCTATTATGGCCTCCATGTTGGAAAATGCAGTCCAGTGGACATCTTGCACAATTTATGCAATCCTTGAACAGCAGTTTGTGGGTGCATATTGTTGTGAGAGATGTGTGCGAGTTCCTCATTTGGAAGCCCAGATCCTGGATCTAGAGGAGCAACTGGCAACACTGAGAAGCATTGACAACTTGGACTTGGAGAGGAGTCTCCTGCTCACTGAGCAGGTACTCTCTGGAGTAGGGGTGGGGGAGGATAGTGGGACGGAGGTGCAGGACAGTCAGGCAGCTAGATGGGTTACAGTAAGAAAACGCAGTAGAGGGAAAAGTGTCAGGGAGGCTAGTCCTGAACTGTCACACCCCAACAAGTTTGCCCAGTTGGCAGATGAGGGGGATGCCATTTCAAAGCTAACATTACTGCAGCAGGACTCTGCCTCTGACCACCAGGGGGTTGTCTGCTCCAGTAAGAAGGGAGGGAGGAGTGCAGGGCAGGCCAGACAGGTACTCGTAGTGAGGGACTCAATTATTAGGGGGACAGACAGGGCAATCTGTCACAAAGACCGGGATCGCCGAACAGTGTGTTGTCTTCCTGGCGCTCGAGTTTGGCACATCGCGGATCGGGTTGACAGGTTGCTGGGTGGGGCTAGAGAGGATCCAGCAGTCATGGTACATATTGGCACCAATGACAAAGTAAGAGGTAGGTGGAGTGTCCTTAAAAATTATTTCAGGGACTTAGGCTGCAAGCTTAAGGCAAGGACCTCCAAGGTAGTATTTTCAGAAATATTACATATACCAAGAGCCACACCAGAGAAGCAGCGGGAGATTAGGGAGGTAAACAAGTGGCTCAGAAACTGGTGCAGGAAGGAGGGGTTTGGGTTCATGGAGAACTGGGCTGACTTCGCTGTCGGTTACCAGCTCTACCGTAGGGACGGGCTGCACCTCAATGGGGAGGGTGCAGCCATGCTTGGGGAGAAGATGGCTAGAAGGGTGGAGGAGTATTTAAACTAGGGACAGGGGGGAGAGAACCTATAACGTAGAGGGTGAAGATAGTGTAGATAGAGAGGGGGGACTTAGTAATATACCTGGAGGTGGAGCGGAGGGAGGGGTTAGAATAGTTAATAGGGATAGGCTTTATAGGATGAAAATTCATACACCATTGTATTGCAGGATGACTAATGCCAGAAGTCTGCAATAAAACAGAGGAGCTGGAGTGGTTGATGTCTGAAGAAAATTATGACATAGTGGGTATAACAGAGACTTGGTTGGACGATAGCTGTGACTGGGCGGTAAACATACAGGGTTATAGTCTATTCAGGAAGGATCGGACAAAACAGAAAGGGGGAGTAGTTTGTCTTTATGTAAAGTCCAGTCTGAAGGCCTCACTGTGGGAGGATATATGGGAGGGAGACGATAAGGTGGAGTCATTATGGGTAGAAATATATGGAGATAAAAATAAAAAAATTCTGGTAGGGGTTTGTTATAAGCCACCAAACATAATGGAAGAGGCAGAAGATCAACTACTGAAGCAAATAAACAAGGCAGAAAATCAACATGAGGTGATAATAATGGGGGACTTTAACTATCCTGATATAAACTGGGAGACTGAGACCTGTGAATCTCATAAAGGAAACAGGTTTCTGACTATAGCTAAAGACAATTATCTGTCCCAAATGGTACAGAACCCGACTAGAGGGGGCGCCCTACTGGACTTAATATTATCCAACAGACCTGACAGAGTAACTAATGTGCAGGTAGAAGGACACCTAGGAAATAGTGACCATAATATAATCCATTATAACTTGTTCTTCAATAAGGGAATCTCTCGAGGGGCCACAAAAACAATGAACTTTAGGAAGGCAAAGTTAGATCAACTCAGAGAAGCCCATAACAATATAAAATGGGATATTGTCCTCAAAAACAAGAATACTGACACTAAATGGGAGACTTTTAGGAACAGCTTAAATTCTCACTGTAAGATGTATATACCTTATGGGAATAAAAAGGGTCAGAAATAAAAGAAAACCAATATGGATGAATAAAAATGTTAGGGGGGCAGTAAATGACAAAAATAAATCATGTAACCCCTTAAGGACCCTCATTTAACCCTCATTTAACTTAAGGTTTTTGCACTTTCGTTTTTTCCTCCTTACCTTTTAAAAATCATAACCCTTTTAATTTTCCACCTAAAAATCAATATTATGGCTTTTTTTTTGCGTCGCAAATTCTACTTTGCAGTGACATTAGTCATTTTACCCAAAAATGCACGGAGAAACGGAAAAAAAATCATTGTGCGACAAAATCAAAGAAAAAACGCCATTTTGTAACTTTTGGGGGCTTCCGTTTCTACGCAGTGCATATTTCGGTGAAAATTACACCTTATCATTATTCTGTAGGTCCATGCGGTTAAAATGATACCCTACTTATATAGGTTTCATTTTGTCGCACTTCTGGAAAAAATCCTAACTATATGCAGGAAAATTTATACGTTTAAAAATGTCATCTTCTGACCCCTATAACTTTTTTATTTTTCCACGTACAGGGCGGTATGAGGGCTCATTTTTTGCGACGTGATCTGAAGTTTTTATCGGTATGATTTTTGTTTTGATCGGACTTTTAGATCACTTTTTATTCATTTTTTAATGGTATAAAAAGTGACCAAAATGCAAAGTGACCAAAATTTTTTGACTTTGGAATTTTTTTGCGCGTACGACATTGACCGTGCGGTTTAATTAATTATATATTTTTATAGTTTGGACATTTACGCACGCGGCGATACCACATATGTTTATTTTTATTTTTTTTACACTGTTTTATTTTTTTTTATGGGAAAAGGGGGGTGATTCAAACTTTTATTAGGGAAGGGGTTAAATGACCTTTATTAACACTTTTTTTTAAGGGACCTATAACACTGCACACACTGATCTTTTACACAGATCACAGGTGTGTATTAACATGCCTGTGATCAGTGTTATCGGCGCTTGACTGCTCCTGCCTGGATCTCAGGCACGGAGCAGTCATTCGCCGATCGGACACCGGGGAGGCAGGTAAGGGCCCTCCCGGTGTCCTGTAAGCTGTTCGGGACGCTGCGATTTCACCGCGGCGGTCCCGAACAGCCCAACTGAGCAGCCGAGTCACTTTCACTTTCACTTTAGAAGCGGCGGTCAGCTTTGACCGCCGCTTCTAAAGGGTTAATACCGCACATCGCCGTGATCGGCGATGTGTGGTATTAGCCGCGGGTCCCGGCCATTGATGAGCGCCGGGACCGTCGCGATATGATGCGGGATCGCGGCGCGATCCCGCTTCATATCGCGGGAGCCGGCGCAGGACGTAAATTTACGTCCTGCGTCGTTAAGGGGTTAAACTAGTAAAACAGGATGGCAGTGAAGAAGCATTAAAAAGATATAGAAAAAAAGTTATAATATGTAAAATACAGATAAAAGCCGCAAAAATAGAGACAGAAAGACTCATTGCCAAAGAGAGTAAAACTAACCCCAAAATGTTCTTTAACTATATAAATAGCAAAAAGATCAAAAATGCCCTTTAAAAAATGATAAGGAAGAAATTATAAACGGGGATCAGGAAAAAGCTAATATACTAAACAAATTCTTCTCCACTGTATTCACCGAGGAAAATGAAATGCCAGTTGAAATACAGTATGATAAGGTAAACTACCCAGTACAGGTCACCTGTCTAACCCAGGAAGAAGTACGGTGCCGCCTACAAAAAATCAAAATAGACAAATCAACAGGTCCAGATGGCATTCACCCCCGTGTTCTAAAGTAATTAAGTATTGTAATAGACAGACCCCTATTCCCGAGGACTGGCGCATGGCAAATGTGGTGCCAATATTTAAAAAGGGGACAAAAGGTGACCCCGGGAATTACAGACCTGTTAGTTTAACCTCCATTGTATGTAAATTGTTTGAGGGTTTTCTAAGAGATGCTATTTGGAGTATATTGATAAAAATAAATGTATGACTCCATATCAGCATGGATTTATGAGGGATCGGTCCTGTCAAACTAATCTGATCAGCTTTTATGAGGAGGTAAGCTCCAGACTGGACCAGGGGGAATCGCTGGATGTTGTATATCTGGATTTTTCCAAAGCATTTTATACGGTGCCACATAAAAGGTTGATGCATAAAATGAGAAGGATTGGGCTGGGGGAGAATGTGTGTAGGGGGTAAGTAACTGGCTCAGTGATAGGAAACAGAGGGTGGTTATTAATGGTACTTATTCTGATTGGGTAACTGTTACTAGTGGGGTAACACAGGGGTCAGTCTTGGGTCCTGTTCTATTTAATATATTCATTAATGACCTTGTAGAGGGGTTGTATAGTAAAGTAGCAATCTTTGCAGATGATACTAAACTCTGTAAAGCAGTAAACACTATAGAGGACAGGGCACTGTTACAAATGGATCTGCATATGTTGGAGGTTTGGGCTGGGAAGTGGCAGATGAAGTTTAACACTGATAAATGTAAGGTAATGCACATGGGGAGGAAAAATCCGGGACGGGGTTATATATTAAATGGGAGAACACTTGGGATGACTGACATGGAAAAGGACTTAGGGGTCTTAGTTAATAGTAAATTTAGCTGTAGGGACCAGTGTCGGGCAGCTGCGGCCAAGGCAAATAAAATCGTGGAGGGCATCAATAGGGGCATAGAGGCCCACGACAAGGAAATAATTCTACCACTGTACAAATCACTAGTCAGACCACACACAGAATACTGTGTATAGTACTGGGCACCAGTGTACAAGAAAGATATAGTGGAGCTGGAGAGGGTTCAAGACGGGCAACCAGGGTAATACGGGGAATGGGAGGACTACAGAACCCAGAAAGATTATCAGAATTAGGGTTATTTAGTTTAGAAAAAAGAAGGCTTAGGGGTGACCTAATAACTATGTATAAATATATCAGGGGACAGTACAGAAATCTCTCCCATGATCTATTTATACCGAGGACTGTATCTATAACAAGGGGGCATCCTCTAAGTTTAGAGGAAAGAAGGTTTCTACACAACCACAGATGGGGGTTCTTTACTGTAAGAGCAGTGAGACTGTGGAATTCTCTCCCGGAGGAGGTGGTCATGGTGAACTCTGTAAAAGAGTTCAAAAGGGTTCTGGATGCATTATTGGAGAATAATAACATCGTCGGTTATGTATACTAGATTTATAGGGACAGAACGTTGATCCAGGGATTTATTCTGATGCCATATTTGGAGTCGGGAAGAAATTTTTACCTCTAGTATGAGGGTTTTTTACCTTCCCCTGGATCAACTCAGTAGGGACTTATTAGGGATATAGGTTGAACTAGATGAACTAGATGGTCTTTTTTCAACCTTATGAACTATGTTACTATGTTACTATATAGAGGAGATTGTGCTCACAGTGGATACTAGGGAAAAAACTGGACTGCTTACATTGTGTTAGAGGTTCATTTGTAGTACAGTACTAAGCATAGCATGTGGGGAAGAAAGGGCTATTGATGTACTGGGTTTATACAGTGAAGAATGGAAAGATGTTAGCAGAAAGGAAACAAACAGCAGCAGAGAGTCATAAGGATCTCCGCAAGGGAGATTACATCACAAAAGCAGCCCTGGTCTAAGCAGTAGATTGCTGATAATAACAAAGATGATAATGATAATCAGCAAATCTAAAAAGGAGGGGGGGGGATACATTCAGGAGGCATCACTTTGTAAATAATAAGACCACTAATATTTTTACACAAAGAAAAACTTTATGGGTGCGAAAAGATAAAAAGGAATCCTTAATTTATCTTTCAAGCATTACAGGGACCCTCTGGAGGAGGCTCAGGTTTCATGCAAACACTGTTCATCACAGCAGACAGGCTGCACTGTCTAATCCCGCCCTATTTCCTGTGTTCCATCTTAGTCTTGGTTAGAGATGCAATTCCCCTAACAACAGGCAGTAGACAGCAGTTTGCATGCAAGTGAGGCACCTAGTGGCCAAGATTATTGGTTATTTTCTGAAGTGAAGTGTTAATTTTGATAAATGGAGTAAAAATAGAAATATGTTAGAAATCACATAGGCTTCTACAGGGAGGGAAGGTGTTTAAATGTTAGTTATAGGGATCATTTAAGGACAAAGCATAGCGTTTCCTACCTGCCCCAACCCTAACTGTAAATTTGATGACAAAAACATAGTTTAAGTTACATTTTGCATCTAGGTTGTCGGTGTTGTTAATATTTGCCTTGCAATGAAATGCCTGACCTGTGTGAATACCTGTATCCAACCAGGATAACAATGAAAATGTTTTCTTTAGTTCTGCCTCACACAGTATTTGTGGGAATGGAAGAATAGTACATGATCATTCAGGTAAACAAGCCAAGCATGATGCCGATGCCTCTCCATATGTGTACATGGGAAAAAGCAGAAGCACACATGACTTGTTACAATACCTTTCATCAGTCTTATTTCTAGCAGTGTCATAAATGTATCGGCCATTGTTATCAGTACTTAAACAAGGGAGTGTCCTGACCACACAGAGTGCAAAGCTCTGCGGTATTTTATAGTCAAGTAAACCCTTTAGAAAACACATCCGAGTCATGAATCAGTGTAACACATGCAAGGGCAACAAGTTTTAAGACATGGCACAGAGTTTATTAAAGAAGTCACAAATCAAGGGAACATCTATGATGTGGGTGAACTTAAAGGGGTAAAACATTTTTTTTTTTTTTATTTAAATCAACTGGTGCCAGAAAGTTAAACAGATTTGTAAATGGCTTCTATTAAAAAAAATCTTTACCCTTCCAGTACTTTTTAGAAGCTGTATGCTAAAGAGGAAATTATTTTCTTTTTGAATTTCTTTTTTGGCTTGTGTCTATGTGTAAAAATAAAATAAAAAATAATATATATATATATATATATATATATATATATATATATATATATAAAAAGATAGCAATGCTGGTCCATTATGTTGTTCATAACAGTCCATAATGGTCATTATATGAGGCCTACTGCCACAGTAATGCATAAGACCTCTTTGTCCGTTGGTCTGAGGATTGGGTTGTGTCAGGCCAGAATCAGCTTCGAAAGCCTTCAACGAATATTCTGGAGTATTAATGTATTTTATGCTTAGAAGACCTCAATTTGGTATAAAATAGAAAAAAAAACTGTACTTACCTACCTCTGATCCCCCACCAGTTGTGGTCTGATGCGCTTCCTGCTCTCGATCCCGACACAGAAAATACCTGCACAACCAGTCAGTGGCTGAGGTAGGTCACCACTATGGCCACTGATTGGCTAGAAGTGTGTTTTCTATGTGTTGTTTTGGGACATAGAGAAGGAAGCATTCAGCAGTAGGGACTAGCACAGTTAAAACTGTACTGGTGGGAGAACAGAGGCAGGAGAGTACAGATACATTTTTCTTCTTCAGACCCCCATAAGGTTTTCTAAGTAAAACATTCAACGGGTATTCTGCCCACAGACATCTTATCACCTATCCAAAGGACACAACGTCTCCGGCCGCGGAAACTCCGAATTCTTAACATAATGGAATGTTGGGTGCGGTACGGGTACTGCACGGAGATCGCAGGGGGGGACCCCAGCGTTAAAACATCTAATCGCCTATCCAAAGGATAGGGGATACAATGTCTGTGGATGGAGTATCCCTTTAATGCTCTGGAATATTGCTTAACCTCTTAAGGACCAAGGGCGTACAGGTACGCCCTTGGTCCTGCTCTCCTGATATAACGCGGGGTTACACAGTAACCCCGCGTCATATCGCGGCGGGCCCGGCGTCATAGCGAAGCCGGGACCCGCCTCTAATAGCACGCAGCGCCGATCGCTGCGCCGCGCGCTATTAACCCTTTAGCCGCGCGCTCAGAGCTGAGCCGCGCGGCTAAAAGTGAAACCGAAAGTGGCCGGCTAGCTCAGTCGGGCTGTTCGGGATAGCCGCGGCTAATCGCAGCATCCCGAACAGCTGACAGGACAGCGGGAGGGCCCCTACCTGCCTCCTCGCTGTCCGATCGCCGAATGACTGCTCAGTGCCTGAGATCCAGGCCTGAGCAGTCATGCGGCAGAATCGTTGATCACTGGTTTCTTATGAGAAACCAGTGATCAGCATAGAAGATCAGTGTGTGCAGTGTTATAGGTCCCTATGGGAGCTATAACACTGCAAAAAAAAAGTGAAAAGAAAAAGTGAATAAAGATCATTTAACTCCTCCCCTATTAAAAGTTTGAATCACCCCCCTTTTCCAATAAAAAAAAAACACAGTGTAAATAAAAATAAACATATGTGGTATCACCGCGTGCAGAAATGTCCGAATTATAAAAATATATCATTAATTAAACCGCTCGGTCAATGGCGTGCGCGCAAAAAAATTCCAAGGTCCAAAATAGTGCATTTTTGGTCACTTTTTATATCATTTAAAAATGAATAAAAAGTCAATCATTTAAAAATGAATCAATAAGTCCTATCAATGCAAAAATGGTACCGTTAAAAACTTCAGATCACGGCGCAAAAAATGAGCCCTCATACCGCCCCATACACGGAAAAATAAAAAAGTTATAGGGGTCAGAAGATGACAATTTTAAACGTATTAATTTTCCTGCATGTAGTTATGATTTTTTCCAGAAGTCCGACAAAATCAAACCTATATAAGTAGGGTATCATTTTAATTGTATAAACCTACAGAATAAAGATAAGGTGTCATTTTACCGAAAAATGTACTACGTAGAAACGGAAGCCCCCAGAAGTTACATAACTGCGTTTTTTTTTTCAATTTTGTCGCACAATGATTTTTTTTTCCGTTTCACCGTAGATTTTTGGGCGAAATTACTGACGTCATTACAAAGTAGAATTGGTGGCGCAAAAAATAAGCCATCATATGGAATTTTAGGTGCAAAATTGAAAGAGTTATGATTTTTTAAAGGCAAGGAGCAAAAAACGAAAATGCAAAAATGGAAAAACCCCCGGTCCTTAAGGGGCTAATATTTATGTCAATGAAAAGCCTACTGTTACCAATGTGGTAGTCTTGGGTGAGTGTAAACAGTGACAGGGGTGTTGCGGTAATAATGTAGGGTCCCACAAACGGCAGGGAGAAATAAAGGAATGTCCACAGCAGATTTTATGAAGTAAACTTGAAGTAACTTTACTGTATATTTTATGCAACGGCAATGGAACACAACAGTCTTTGCAAGAGAGAACCTCGGTACATGTTCCTCACAGGTTTGCTGGGACTCCGGGATCAATGAGCTTTAATGCTAGCCACTGTGCTACTATTTTTAGGAGATTTGAGTTTCTAGTAGTCACACAGGATTCAGTAGATTGAGCTTGGGTAACTCACGGTTTTGTGGCTAGTAGGTATTAGGCTTCAGGCCTAGCTTGAATTGATGCTGAAGATATGAGATTAGTGCTGCTTGATAGTCCGGAACTAAGAGCCAAAGAGAGCGAATTTAGGGGCTGCAGACCCTTATATATTAAGGGGGCGGGACAAAGCTCATTGGTCAGCAGACCTGTAACTCCTGACCCAGTGAACTCTGTGTATCACATGACCCAAAGGTCCTTAAACCATAATACAATTCAATTAAAGGCACGTGACCTCTAAGGTCCTATACAGAGGTATTCCCATATAACATATTAAATATGTATTTACATTACATTAAATACCATTTATATGAGGCGACTAGGGGTTAGCCCTACAGGAGAGCCCTATTGACATGGAGGGACTCTGACTGAGGGGACAGTAGACAAAGGGAAAGGACCAGGTCCTGTACCGGGACACCGCACCAATGTTTAAGTAAATTTGTTATTGCTAAGTATTGGAAGGAGTCAGAGAAGTCACAGTCAGATTAGGAGTATGGAGAGGTTTACGGACTCCCCCATCCTGGAATTAGACCCTTTTTATCCTAAATGATGGTTCACAGCTCAACAGAGAAGCACATGGATTCTTTATGATACTTGGTTAAAAAAAAAGTCAAGATCTCAGTCAACAGATGATGAAGTGCCACCAAGGCCAACTAATGGTTTGAACAAACTATTGAGAGAAAAGTTTACCATTTGGCTCAAAATTATATAATGTTGTGGCCAACATTCACCTACAAAAACTGGTGACTTGAAAGATTTCTTTTCATATTGGCCATGGCAGTATTGATTTAGTAATTACAGAACTTTACATTCCTGGCCAAGACTCAATATTTATAGTGTTTGCCCCTTCTCCATTTTATGACTTCTGCTCTTTGCCCTTTCATGCTGGACATCAGCTTCTGGGCCAAATCCTGACTGATGACAACCCGTTCTAACCTGATCAGTGCTTGGAGGTTATCACAATTTCTGTGCTTTTATTTGTCCACCTGATTTTGGAGCATTGACCATAGGTTCTTAATGGGATTAAAATTTGGAGAGTTTCTCGGTCATGGACTCGATATTTCAATGTTTTGTTAAAAAAATCACTTAGTTACTACTTGTGACCTTGCTCCATTATACTGAAAAAAGCCTTGTTCACTCCCGAACTGATCGTTGGGGGAAGTTGCTCTTGGAGGATGTTTAGATATCATTCTTTGTTGATGTTCTTAGAAAAAATTGTCCATTACTGGAATAAAAAAGCACCCCGCATATAAATGCTCTCAGGATGCTTTCCTGTTGGCATGACACAGGATTCATGGTAGCAGCATGACCTTTTCTTCTCCAGTAATTTTTCCGATGTCTCAACCAGTGTAAAGGTGGTGTTCATCTGAATAAATATCTTTACCCCAGTAGTTCAATCTCTGTACTTCCTGCAGCGTGTCAGTTGGTCTTTTATGTTTTTCTTGGAGAGAAGGGGTTTCTTTGTTACCCTTAAAGGGGTAGTCCGCCCCTAGACATCTTATCCCCTATCCAAAGATGTCTGATGCACCCGGCATTCGTTTAGAGCGTCGGGTGCAGCGCTGGAGGCTCGCAATGTCACGGCCGTGCCCCGTTCATGACATCACGGACATGCCCCTCAATGCAAGTCTATGGGAGGGGGCGTGATAGCCATCATGCCCCCTCTCATAGACTTGCATTGAGGGGGCATGGCCGTAACGTCACGAGTGGGGCGTGACCATCACGAGCCTCTGCATGGCCAGTCATCTAGCACAGAGCGAAGTTCGCTCCATACAACGGATTTCTGGGGTGCCGCAGCCAAGGTGATACATCTTAAATGGTAAAATTGCCACAAGACTCTTACAACCATTTATATGACACCCGATATTTACGGTTAGTCTGGAAAAATTATATCACAGAACGGACAATCGGGGATAAGTACAATAAGACACACAGGGGATGACAAGGGAATTGGTGTCCATCCTGTTCTAAGGTTGAATATTTTTTGACACCAGGCACTTTCAAAAGTCTTGTCCTCACTTTGCGTGCAGATGCTCTAAAACCGCTCTGCACTAGTGTTGAACCGATCCAATGGCAGAATCCTCTTTAGGAATACGGCCATGGCACTTGCTAGTATCTAAACATCCTGAAGCAACCTATCCCAATGATCTAGGAGCAATTGGTGATGACCAATGCTTTTTCCAACATGATGAAGACCATGTCACAAGGCAAAAGTGATAACTAGGTGGCTCAGTGAACAAAACATTTACATTTTGGGTCCGTAGCCAGGAACTTCCAAAAATCTAAATCCCATTTGAGGTCAATCCCCAAAGAGTGAGTGGACAAACAAAAACACAGAAGATAAGAATGAGTTGGCACCAGTCAAGATTTGTCCCAGGAGCTGATAACCAGCATGCCAGGGAGATTTTCCATGTCTTGGAAAAGAAGAAGGGTAAACACTGAATGTTGAGTCTTTGCCTAAACTTGATGTATTTGTCAAGAAAAACTTAAACACTTTTGAAATGCTTATAGTTGTACTTCATCATGCCATAGGGATGTCTAAAAAAAAAAAAAAAATGAAGCTGCAAACATAAACTTTCTGTCAGTCACAAAACTTTTGGCCATGACAGTGCAGGTCAAGCCTCAGCATTCTCAGCTTGGTAGGATTTAGAAGGAATTAATTTGACAAAGCCACAGCAGGCTTGGGTCCCTGATGAAGGCCTGGTATGATGACATGTGAAACAACAAGCCTCTGCCAGACAAAATATGCTCTGCTTGGAAGTGAGATGGAAGAACATGATACTGTGGAAACTTCCAGATATGTTAATGGATTCTGCGAACTGCAAAAGGGAAGCATATTTTAGGGAGAGATAAGAGCAGAAACACAGGCTACATGGTGACAGCAGCCTCTCAGAACCATGAAGATGCATGGCTTCATAGGTTACGGGCTGCTCAACGTGGAACCGGTCCTGGCAGATATACCCGATAACTTTGAAAAAAAATTATAGCAGAATTTGATGTGTCCATACTGTGCCATGGTGAAAGATCCGAGACACACGGAATAGTTATTCTCATGGACTATGGGAAAATCTAAGACCAAAGATATAATGGCATGTTCCCACACATTGCATCCCTCAACAGATGTAATATCGTAACGGTCACACTATGCCCATAGACATTGTATCAAAGGCAACATCACCCATTGTACTTTTGGCACTCATTGTAGTTTCTTAGTTGATCCATTTCTTAAAGTGTTACTTCAGAAGAATTTTAACAGTTAAACAGATTTGTAAATTACTTCTATTTAAAAATCTTAATCCTTCCAGGACTTATGAGCTGCTGTATTCTCCAGAGGAAGTTGTATAGTTCTTTCCAGTCTGACCACAGTACTCTCTGCTTCCACCTCTGTCCGTGTCAGGAACTGTCCAGAGCAGGAACAAATACCGATAGCAAACCTATCCTGCTCTGGACAGTTCCTGACACGGACAGAGGTGTCAGCAGAGATCACTGTGGTCAGACTGGAAAGAACTACACAACTTCCTGTGGAACATACAGCAGCTGAAAAGTACTGGGAGGACTAAGATTTTTAAATAGAAGTAATTTACAAATCTCGTCAAGAATAGGAACAAGAGCACCTTTCTACGTAACTCTCAGTATACCTATGTCAGCATGTAACAACACTTCCGCTGGTATAGTGCTGTGGGTCAGTGCTGCAACGTATCACAGTCATTGGTAAAACATCACAAACATAGAGAAACAAAGCATGGAGTACTGACCAGTCTGTAGCATCAGGAATCTTTATTCAGATCATCCAGATATCCATGTGCAGGGGGAGAGCGGACAGTGGGTGAGACTTCGAGCAGGGCCTGAGGAAGCGCTAACGCGTGACACGGTCGTTGCCCGAAGTCTCACCCACCGCCCGCTCTCCCCCTGCACATGGATACCTGGATGATCTTAATAAAGATTCCTGATGGTACAAACTGGTCAGTGCTCAGTGCTTTGTTTCTCTATGTTCGTGATAATTTACAAATCTGTTTGTTTTGAAAAAAAAATGTCTTCCTTCGGAGTAACCCTTTATATATATGAGAGGGAGAGGGAATATATGAATGCTGGGAGTTGTAGTTTTGCAACAGCTGGAGGCACCCTGCTTGGGAAACACTGATCTGCCAGTTCATTCAGTCATTTTGCTCATGGGGGTCTTTCATATGATGGACTACTGATGGGCCGCATTGTGGCCGATCCATGACCAGCTTAAGACACTGTATTGTTTTGCGCCATGCTGTGTGCTGTTTTATTGTTTCACTTCTGGCTTCTAATAACGTCTCTTTAGTTATTATGAACTTTGCAAAAAACGTTTTCAGTTCTGTTTTTCGGTTCACACAAGGTTGACCTGTGGATACCAAGTGGGAAAGATACAGTGAATGACCCCGTTCTTGGGCTTCGTTCCCACAGTATAATTCTTGAGCGTAATTTAACATGCAGTCACATGTCATAATAAGCTACAAAGACAAGTGCAATGCCTATTCCATTATGTTCAATGGGGTTACCCACTGTTGGACACACTGTACATTTTAGCTCATCATTTTTTGGGGTGTGTATTTCAAATACAAAAGAGTAAGTGACCTGTCAATTATTCCACATGGACAGATTGCCGGTAAGCCAGGATGTGGATAAGCCCTGTTGAATAGGGTAGTTTGTTTCCAAAACTGAAAAAAAACACTGTAAAAAATTAATATATAAATTAATTAATTAATTAATTAATTTAAAAAAAACTACCACAAAAAACGTGGTCTCAAATGGCAGGAGGTGCTCAACCCCAAATGCGGTTGTGCATTTATACTGGGGGAGCAGATCCTGCCCTTGTAGTCCGTTGCTAGGGGCGATCCCCAGCATAAAAATGCATACAATGGAGGATGCCTGCAGCGGACTACAAGTGCCAAAATAGAATCCTACACCAGATAGACGGTGTGGATGTGTAACAATTAGAATAATACAATACAGGAATATGGGTGCACTACTGTGATAGATGTATACAAAGGCATTGGCTATCCCTCAACACTGATGTTAAAATTGAGACATTCGCCAGTGTATCCTTATATGAAGGACATACCAGAGCCCGCACACCAACGCCAAGGTTTCTCAAATGGCACGGGACCTAACGCTAACCTACCTGTGCGTGATAAGCAAAAACCAGGGGCCAGTGGGCAATTACAGCAGCATTAGGCCGACATGCAGTCTGCTCCCCGTTGCCTCCAGTGTGACTGAGCACACATACAATGGGAGGAGGGAGAGACAGGCTTGAAAAAGGCTCTAGTGTTGAGCTGAAACGTTGCTGTTGGTAACATGTGGTGAATAAACTCAGTTTCTTTTGGATATTTCGTTGGAGTGCTGCGCCATTTCATTGTTGGATATATATGTGTATATATATATATATATATATATATTTTTTTTTTTTTTTTTTTATATATATATATATATATTGTTTTCATTGTAATCCCCTTTCCCTGGCATGCCTTATGTGCTTAATTCCCCAGAATTTATTTATTTATTTTTTTAATTTTCCCATCGTCGACTTCTAAGTGCCATAACTTTTTATTTTTCTGTCGACAAAGCCAAATGAGAGGCCTGTGTTTTTCAGAACAATTTGTACATTTCTGCTACCATTTTAGGGTTTATATATCTTTTTGGTTCACTTTTATTTACTCTACTCTTTTTTTGCTGCTCAAAGGGGAAAAAATGCAATTTTCTCAATCAGTTTTTTCTAAATTGACATCATTCACCGAATTTTGTGGATCAGTAAAATTACAACTATACCAAATTTATATAGGTTATTTTTTTACTACATTGCCATTAGAGATGGGCGAATTTTTTGAAAAATTGCATCCGGGCAATTCGCCAAATTTACTGAAAAAGCTTTGTTCAGTACAAATTTATTTGTGGCAAATCTGTATTAAAAACGGCTATTTCTGGCCTACAGAGAGTCTCAATAGGGGTATAGAACACTTTGCCTTGCTGGGTTAGTGAAATAATACTGTTATTCAGTATGACATGCAGATTAGAGGCATCGCTATTAGAATCACTGTCACAGAGCGGCACAGTGACAGAACCTGGAGGTGGCATCAGTATGAGCAGACCATATAGTGGCTGAATGACCCAGCCTGGAGGTGGCAACAGCCTAACAAGACCATAGGGCCTCACAATTGAAAAGATTAAAGATATTTTTTTTTAATTTAATTTGAAGATTTCAAATAGATGAACCTAAAAAGTTTTATTTAATATGCCAGCAGCATGAGGAGACCACATGGTGGTACAGTGACACAGCCTGGAGGTGACGGAAGCATGAGGAGACCATATAGTGGCTGAATGACACAGCCTGGAGGTGGCAGAAGCATAAGGAGAACATATGGTGGCAGAATGAGACAGCCTGGAGCTGGCAGCAGCATGAGGAGAACATATGGTGGCAGTATGAGGCAGCCTGGAGTCAGGAGTCCTGAAAGTGACCCGGTGACATAGTGGGGCAGTGGGTGGCAATACCAGTACCCAGTGATGAAGGTGGGTGAAAAAAGTAAAACTTGGCATCAGATGCATAGCATCAGGTAGGTGGCAGGATCAGAATAGTAGGCAGAAGAAAACGGTCTCTTTTATAAAAGTGCTAGTGTGCACAAGTATTGCGGATTAGCGTTGCTCGCGAATATTCGCAATTCGAATTTTAATCGTGATTATCACATATTCGCGAATTCACGAACATTGCGAATATAGCACTATATATTCGCAATTACGAATATTCACTTTTATTTCCACAGTACACATCACAGTGATCACTGCATCCCTCTCTGCTCTTCGCAAATGCGCATATTTGCAAATATTGAGCTCTCCCTTCTTTAATGGCATAGAGAACTAATGGGCTAGTGCAGTGGTCTCCAACCTGTGGAACTCCAGATATTGCTAAACTACAACTCCCAGCATGCCCGGACAGCCGTTAGCTGTCCGTGCATGCTGGGAGTTGTAGTTTTGCAACATCTGGAGGTCCGCAGGTTGGAGACCACTGTACTAGTGCATTAATTGTGATTTTTTGCCTGTTGAAACCAATAGGCCCATTGTGGTCTATGGGGATCTCATGGTATGTAAAACTGTAAGATAAGCAATAGGGTCTTGGCAGTACAGTGGATGGGAGACCGTGCGGTGGTTCAAGTCTTGGGGTGGGACGGAGTGTTACAGTGATGTGGTTTACCTTTTTTACTCGTGATTGACAAATGTAGGTCAATTGGTAATTAAGAAAGCCTTTGAACCGTGGGAATTATGGGGTTCCAAATATGGGTATTGGGGTTAATTGAAACTGGATGTAATGTGTAATGCTGGGTATGAATGAATGAATGAATGAATGGGAGGTTAAGGAACATAATGGGATATTTATTAATACCTGTGCAGAGTAAAGGTTGCCCAGTTGCCCATAGCAACCAATCAGATTGCTTCTTTCATTTTTCAAAGGCCTTGTTAAAAATGAAAGAAGCAATCTGATTGGCTGCTATGGGCAACTCAGAAACTTTTCCTCTGGACAGGTTTTGATAAATCTCCCCATAGGGGGAGATTTATCAAAACCTGTGCAAAGGAATGTTGTCCAGTTGCCCATAGCAACCAATCAGATCGCTTCTTTCATTTTTCACAAGGCCTCTGCAAAATGAAAGAAGCGATCTGATTGGTTGCTATGGGAAACTCAGCAGCTTTTCCAGGAAAGTAAAGGTAAACCACAACACTGTAACACTCTGTCCCAACCAAGTCTCAAACCACCACAAGGTCTCCCATCCACTGTACTGCCGAGACCCTCCTGCTTATCTTACAGTTTTACATACCATGAGATCCCCATAGCCCACAATGGGCCTATTGGTTTCAATGGACAACAAAAATCACAGAGTTAATACACTAGCCCATTAGTTCCCTATACCATTAAAGAAGGGAGGGCTCAATACTCGTGAATATTCGCATATACGCATATATTTTCGCATGTGCGCATAGAAAAAAAGGAAATATAACAAATATGCAAATTTTGCAAATATATGACGAATATTCGTCCATATATTCGAAAAATATCGCAAATTCGAATGTGGCCTATGCCGCTCATCACTATTGAGGACTTTTAATAATATTCTTAGGATAAAATATATGTACCCAAAAAGGTGTGCAAAAAACACCAAGTGCCACCTACACAACCAAGTATTGATATGATGCAAAGACCTCTAAAAGGTGGAAGGGAACAACGTATCGTTCATTGTAACCGGAGGGGGTGAAAACTTCCCCTGTAAGGCCCTACTCTCACAATTATTAATTCCCTTCTTAGCAAGTGTTACTTGCCCTAAAAAGGGCAGCCCCACACAGGAACCTCTCCCTATTTCCAACTGCAAACATTGCCATTTCCCAGGGTTTTTAGGTGGAAGTAGGGATTGGTTCCTGTGTGGAGCCGCCCTTTTTAAGACGAGTAACACTTTCCTCGAAAAGTTGGAAGGGAACAACGTATTGTCTATTGTAGCAGGTGGGGGTAAAAAATTCCCCTGTAAGGCCTACTCTTGCCCTATTAATTTCCTTCTTGGCAAGTGTTACTCGCCCTAGAAAGGGCAGCCCAACACAGGAAACTCTCGCTATTTCCACCAAAAAACCCTGTGAAATGGCAGTGTTTGTAAGGGGAAATAGGGAGAGGTTCCTGTGTGGGGCCGCCCATTTTAGGGTGAGTAACACTTGCCAAGAAGGAAATTAATAGGGCAAGAGTAGGCCTTACAGGGGAATTTTTTACCCCCACCTGCTACAATGGAGCATACATTGTTCCCTTCCACCTTTTAGAGGTCTATGCATCACATCAATACTTTGTGGTATAGATGACACATTGTGTATTTTGCACACCTTTCCGTTTGATTAAAAAAAAAAATGTGGGTACATATATGTTATCCTAAGAAAAGTTGTAGCTAATGCATATGCTCAATACTTACTTGTGGTCTGATGCCAAGGAATGTCTGTAACTGGGGAGCAGCACCTCAAATATGCTTAGCACTATCCATATTTGCGAAGTGTTGGTGTGACACCATGGTCAATCTACTCTGATGCATCTGGCATTGGTGGGTGGAAATCCTGGCTGATCCATGCCTGATTCATCTTCACAAAGGTCAGTCTCTCCACATTGTTCGTGGACAGATGAGTTCTTCTTGGGGTTACTATGGCTCCCGTTGCACTAAACACCCGCTCTGATGGCACACTAGTGGCTGGGCAGGACAGCTTTTCCAAGGCAAACTCTGCTAGTTGCAGCCACAAATCAAGTTTGACTGCCCAGAAGTCCAGCGGATCTTCAAGGTATGTTGGCATGGTCATGTCAAGGTATGTCACCACCTGTTGGTTAAGGTCCTGCTCCAGGTATACCTGCTGCTGATGAGTTCCTTCACTATGCAGGTGATGAAAGCTACTCATTAGCAACTGTAGACGATGGCACAATTCAGACTATGTTGTGGGATACCATTCTGATGCTTCAGCTCAAGGAGGGTGTGCTTTGCGGTGAACGAGTGGCTGAAGTGCATGCAAAGTTTCCTTCCCATTGTTAGGATGTCTTGCAGATGTAGGGAACACTTCAGGAACTGCTTGACAACAAGATTGAACATGTGTGCCATGCAGGGCGCATGCATGGCTCAGGCTTGCTGGCGGAATGACTGACTTGAAGTAGGAGGAGCAGGAGCATCTGGAGCTACAGAAGATGGGTATGATACACAGCTCCCTTCAGCTGAGGTGGTGGAGCCTTGGTTGGCTGAAACAGGGAGCGGCGTGCCACTGGGTGATGCAGCAGGCTGGACCACTACATCAGAGCCATGGTTTTCCCAGGCCGCTTTATGGTGACGCTGCATATGTTGATGCAGGGCCATGGTACCAACATTGGGACCCTGGCCCCGCTTCACCTACTGCCGACACATCTTTCATGTGACTAGGTTAACATCCTCTGGATGCTTGATAAAAAACTGCCACACCACTGAGTAGCTGATTTTCCCACCAACAGTCCACACTGATTGACTGCTACTGCCACCAACTCCAGGAACCCCTGTTCCACTACCTCCCAGGAAGGTAGACTGCCGCGAAGCAGGTGGTCTACCCGGGCACATTTGGCTCCAGACTTTCCACTCCTGCCACCATGCTGACTGCCAACCATGCTTCCACCTTGCTGGCTCAGCTGCTGCCTCATGAGCAACCTGCAACTCTCTTCTCCTGATAGTGATGATGAAGCCCCTTCTGCCCCCAGCTCCCAAGTGTGATCGGCTTCACCATCATAGAGTTGTGTCTGCATGTCACTTATGTCCTCCTCAGGTTCCTCAACAGTGTCTGCTTGAGGAGCCTGAACGCTCGCAACACCACCTCCCACATCACTCTCCTCATCACTATTTGCCCGCCTAGAGGAGGAAGCGGCGGATGTCTTCTCCACTTTTTGGCTGTGCAGTAGCTGCTGACTGTCCTCTAGTATATCGCCCTCACTAGATAGTGGAGCTGAACCCACAGCATAAGATGCTTATGTGGGGTAGGGAACAGCATAGGACAGAGGCAATGGGAGGAAATGGATTGCTCCCGGGCCATGCCAACTGAGGGTTGTGTCTGAGAAACCCACCTGTTGATTGGGGGTGTCAGATTTCACTTGTGAAGAAGTGGATGATTGTATTAACCAATCGATGACGGCAGATGGGTTGTTGGTCGAGAAACGACCGCCAGCTGATACCGGGAGCTCAGGCCTGATGAATTTAAGCCTCTGCCACTCCTCTGTTCACGTCATTGGCACTTCTCTGCCTGACATACTTAGCGCGTATATGAGGAGAGTACAATATTCTCCACTACTCTTAAAAGAGTATTTGTCTACAACACCAACAGGTGTGTACTTTTGGCTGGCCTTTCACAGTATCTAGGCCCTCAAGACTTTATCACGAACAAAATGGTACACCACTTAGATGTATGTATGTGGTATGCACTTATGAGGGGAGGGCAATGCGCTCCACTACGCTTAAAACAGTATTTATCACAACAATTGCCCAACAGGGGGTACCAGGGTCATAATATATTCACAACTATTTTAGGGGAAACCCCCAGGGGGAACCCTTAAACTAAGTGCCTCCTAAAATGTAACTTTTATTGATCCTATTAAAATATTAAACTAAATAGTAATGTGTAATTTTCCTTATGGTGTAATCTACACCACTAATTATTTAAAATCACAGCCTCAGATCAGCTCCCCTTGTAATATTATAGTAGTGACTGCAATTAATGTCAGAATAATTGCACAGCGATCATCATCTTGGGATATGATGAACTGTTTATGGGGAGTTGTTAGTGGCTGCTAATTAAAAAAATCAGAGCATTAGCCAGCGCCTCCAACGTTTCGGTGTCCCGTGGTTCCTTATATACTACGGCGTCTGATGTCATTAAAACTCGCCGCGGCCCCTCAGCCTATCTCCACTTCTCATGTATTAACCTATCCTAGCAGAGCATCCAGGTCACGTGTTTTTTTGTTATTGTTCTCATGGCCAATCACGATATGTTCCCAAGTGCGTCACGTGATCACGTGAGTAAACACGCGCGTCACTGACAAGCGACGCGCATGTCATCCAACTGTATTGAAACCCTGTGTATACTCACTGTGTTCACGAGTTACTCTTGCGCATGACACTGGACTTAGATTCTGTTTCGTTTCCATTGGGGTCACTGCGCATGCCAGCGGACTTAGTATTATTCAACTGACATGGATGTTTGTGCGCATGCCGTCGGACTGTCCTCCTTCGGACTGTCCTCCTGTCCTATCTCACTCCTTTCCCTATCAGTGCTTCTAGGCTTGATTTGGGCTTGAGGTGAATCGCTGCTGTAAAAACAAAAAAGCTTTTCTGTGCAACACACTGCTCTCTGTCCCTTTCTCTCTGCAATAGAACGGTGATGTGACTGGGAGGTGAATCGCTGCTGTAAAAATGCTATTCTGTGCAACACACAGCGCTGTCTGTCCCTCTCTCTGTAAAAGAATGCTGATGTTACTGGCTACAAGATGACTGCGATTATATAGGGCTGCGACATCACAGAGGTGGCTGGCTTCTGATAGGCTGCATGCTGCATGTGATTCAGGGTCATCCCGGCGACCCTTGTTCCCACCTTTCCAGGATTCCTTGCCCCATGTCCATACATGTGGATGTGCCATTTTAAATGCCCTGGAGCCTGGACTGCACTAAATGTAGTTTAATGAAGCTGTTCACGCAATCGAATCGCGCGTTGATTACGAATCAAATTTTTTCTGAAATTCTTAAAGGAAAACTGTCACATATTTTCTCCCGCACTATCCACAGGTATTGGTGGATAGTGCCGGAGACGCTGATTAAAACGAGCCCTACCTTGGTCTGATCCGCGCCGCCATTCGCCCACAATTGTAGTTTTAATCTCTGAGCATATTCTGCAGTAACTGGCAAAGGCGGTGCTTCTGCGGGCTAATGGACACTGACGTCAGCGCCGCTCATGAATATCCATCCCTACCTCTGGTTAGGAGCGGCGAAGAGAGGGAGAACAGGAGGGATGAATATTCATGAGTGGCGCTGACGTCAGTGTCAGTTAGCCCGCAGAAGCCCCGCCTTTGCCAGTTACAGCAGGATATACGCAGAGATTAAAACTACAATTGCGGGTGAACGGCGGAGCGGATCAGACCAAGGTAGGGCTCGTTTTAATCAGCGTCTCCCGCACTATCCACCAATACCTGTGGATAGTGCAGGAGAAAATATGTGACAGTTTTCCTTTAACGAATTCGGATTCGTCAGATTCGATTCGCTCATCCCTAATTGCCATAATAGAAAATAATATTTGGTTTCGCCATATTACAAGATCCATGACTTTTTTTATTTTTCACTTGATGGTGCTATTTTAGGTCAAATTTTTTACCAGAAAACTTGTAGTATTTGTCAGTACCATTTTGTAATATGCATGACTTTTTGATTGTTTTCTTTTACGTTTTTTAGGAGGTAAATTTACAAAATACCGTAATCATGCTGTTTTATTTATTTATTTTATTTTTTCAGTGTTTAACTTGCGGGATAAATAATAACATTATTTGTATTGCTTGGATCAGTATGGATGGGGCAATACCAAATTTGTGTATTTTTATTTTTTTCAGATATAAGAAGGGATATAAAGGGAAAATATACCGTATTTTTCGCCGTATAAGACGCACTTTTTCTTCCCTAAAACTGGGGGGGGGGGGGGGAAGTTGCTGCGTCTTATACGGCGAATACACACACCTATCGCGGTGGTCCCTGCGGCCACCATCGTCCGGGACCCGCGGCTAATACAGGACATCACCGATCGTGGTGATGCCCTGTATTAACCCTTCAGACACAGCGATCAAAGCTGACTGCCACGTCTGAAGGGAAAGTGACACTAACCCGGCTGCTCAGTCGGGCTGTTCGGGACCCGAACAGCTTACAGGACACCGGGAGGGACCTTACCTGCCTCCTCGGTGTCTGCTCCATGCCGGGATCCCCTGCATGGCCGGTGCTCTCCTTCGACGTCATCACGTCGTCGCGCACGCCGTCCCGTCATCCAATAGGAGCGGCGTGCGTAGTGACGTGATGACGGCGACGTGATGACGGCGACGGAGAGCGTGGATCCCGGGGAAGAAGCTTCAGGGACACCACGGGGACGCGGCAACAGCGATGGAGCGACATCCAGGGCAGCGGTGACGGATCCGGAGCGGCGGGGACACGTGAGTATTACCTCCTATACCAGTGGTCTTCAACCTGCGGACCTCCAGATGTTGCAAAACTACAACTCCCAGCATGCCCGGAGAGCCAACGGCTGTCCGGGCATACTGGGAGTTGTAGTTTTGCAACAACTGGAGGTCCGCAGGTAGAAGATCACTGTTAGGTTCATAATATTTTTTTTCTAGATTTTGCACCTTTAAAATTGGGTGCGTCTTATATGCCGGTGCGTCCTATAGGGCGAAAAATACGGTACTTCAAATTTTTTTTGGGTGGGTGGGATTTTTATTACATTGTATTTTATCTCCTTTTTTATAAACTTTTTACTTGTCTCACAAGGGAACTGACATTGATTACCTGATAACTGGTATAATACTCCGCACTATTACATATTGCATAACGCTAACAGTCAATGTACCCCACCATGCTGCACAGCACCCGGGCTAACGATGGCTAGGGATCGTGGCACATGAATGGTTAATCTACCCCAGAAAAGTTTCTGCCCTTCTATATTTTTCTTGAAAACGGTGAAGGAGTAGTAATTGATTGCGTCTTAGCATGTCATGTGACCTGCATCACAAAGGACCAGGTGGAAAAATAATGTCATTTGCTTCAAGTAAAAAAAAGTAATGACATTTTTTAACGTTCCTAATTTTTTAGTAATTTTATTATTATTATTACTTAATGCCTTTATGATGTCATTTTTTATTAAATACATGGTTATAAAATTAAGGGCAATAATACATTAAAACTAATAGTAGAAAAAAAATAAAGTAAATGTATGCTTGTAAAATAAGAAACTATAAATTAGAAAAATGAAACTATAAAAAAAATTCCCACTGCTTACATTTGAGCGCCTTTTCTATGTCGTCCCCACAAATTAACTCTAAATGGAGAGGAAATTAGAAAATCCTTGACATTTTTTGAATACCTGGAAGTGTCAGTCGCCTTTCATTTGATAAATGCCTTCTCTGAGAAAGTTTTATATCCATCAACACTTCAGCTGAAAAATAGGTTGAAGCAAGTCAAATGTCGAATGTGCTAATCGCCATTCACCGTACGTTCTCCTATTGGGTTATGACAATATCGCTTTATGTTTTTATCATGGAAGGTAACAAAAAATTATACAGTGTGTTTGTTTCTGGATTTCCCAACCAGGGTGCCTCCAGCTGTTACAATGGCGCCAGCAGGTACTGTGTCCACTGTTTGAATGGGAACAGCATTTGAATAAGTGCGATCTTGCTCCATTCAAAAAAATCTAGCCAGAGATTCCGAGTGCCGCCCAGTGCCGACTGAATCAAATGGCGCTAGGACCACACAGACATTGCCGTCCAGATAGACGGCAGTGTCTGCGGTGCAGATTCCGCCAGAACATTAGGCAGGCTCAATATTCTGGCGGAATTATTTGATCAGAATTTTCTGTCGGTAATTCCGACCATAACATTCTGCAGTGTGAATGGGTTACCATAAAACCCATTCACCTACATGTTAACCTTCACGCAGCAGAATTCCGGTCGAAAATGTTGTCGCATGAACCCGGCCTTACAGTACAGCTCCTATGCGGACCTATGTCACTACAATAGGCTGACTACAAACAGAACTACAGAGTATGCAAGAAATAATGGGGGAGTCTTTTCTATGTAATTTTTAGGTCGCTTTTGTTGCGTTTTCTTTCTTTCTTTTTTTGTGGACATGCATATAAATTATCGTATAGTCTCACGCTGTGAAAATGTTAAAAATTGAGATATTTTTTTCCCCAAGGTCATGTATTTCATTTTTAAATTAGCAATTTACTATTTTGGGCATTTTTGACTTTGCTGCTTTGCTTTACTGTCATAGTATTGCATTTGTCTTTGCAGCAAATAAACAATATTCTAATAAAATAGGACAGTTAACCATGATTTGCTACATTTTTCACCGCAATTTTAGAAGATCGTGGTAACAACATGGCAGTATCACAATGTTGCTACAACAGTACTGCAAATAAAATGCACAGCCTAAATATAGGCAAATATTTAACTTGCCTGGTCAATAAGTTTATCTTTTTCTGCAAGTAAAAATCTTTTTTGTGGGAATTTTTCCTTTTTTGGCCTTTTTACCAGACACTGGTTGTAGATTGTACACTGGTTGTGGATTGTACACTGGTTGTGGATTGGACATTAGATGTAGATAGTACACTGGGTATAGATTGTACACTTGTTGTGGATTGTACACTGGTTGTGGATTGGACATTGGATCTAGATAGTACACTGGGTATAGATGGTACACTTGTTGTGGATTGGACACTGGTTGTAGATGGTACACTGGGTGTAGATGGGACACTGGTTGTGAATTGGACATTGGTTGTAGATAGTACACTGGGCGTAGATGATACACTTGTGGGTTTGACGCTGTGTGTAGATGATACACTTGTTGTGGATTGGACACTGGTTGTAGATGGTACACTTGTGGATTGGACACTGGTTGTGCATAGTACACTGGGTATAGATGTTACACTTGTTGTGGATTGGACACTGGGTGTAGATGACACACTGCTTGCGGATTGGACCCTGGTTGCAGATGATACACTTGTTGTAGATGGGACACTGGTTGTAGATGGTACACTGGGTGTAGATGATACACTGGTTGTGGATTGGACACTGGTTGTAGATGGTACACTGGGCATAGATGATACACTTGTTGTGGATTGGACACTGGTTGTAGATGGTACACTTGTTGTGGATTGGACATTGGTTGTAGATAGGGTTGCCACCTTTCTTTCGCAAAAATACCTGTCATTCGAATTTGCATAATTAATAATATATGTGTGACATTACATTAATCCCCCCCCCCTGATCCCCCTGTGCCATAATCATTCCAGTTAACCCCCCCATGCCATCTTTTATTCATTTCATTGATCCCCCTCTGAATCCTGTATCATAACCATTCTGACTGATCCCCTTGTGTCATAACCATTCCAATTGATTCCCGCACCCTGCGCCATACTCTTTTGCAGGGCCAGGGCAGCAGAGCTAAGGACGCATTATTTGATTCTGACCACAGTGGCCAGGGGCTACTTCCTAAAAAATACTGGCTTTTGCATATTTTTTCTACAAAATTACCAGCAGAGGCATTAAAATACGGGCTGGGTGGCAACCCTAGTTGTAGACGGGACACTGGTTGTAGATAGTGCACTTGTGGATGGAACACTGGTTGTAGATGGGACACTGGTTATAGATGGTACACTGGTTGTAGATGGTAAGCTAGTTGTAGATGGGACACTGGGGGTTCTGTTGGGGGCTCATGTCCATAGGATAAGTATTTTGTCCATTGCTCTGATCCTCAGTCTGCTCTGCATAGCCTTTGTCCAGTTTACCTTATACCTTGTTGTTAGAGATGAGCAAATTTTTTTGAAAAATTCAATGCGGCCGATTTGTCGAATAAAAAAAAAAAAATTTGATCAGAATAAATTCTTTGTGAGTGACACTCGCTGGGATCTGTCCTCAACTGCAGGTACTACTGCTCCAAACATAGAGCACACTCTGCTCCATGCTGGGAGCTGTAGTACCTGCATTAATAGACAGATCGCAGTGGGTGTTACTTCTGACACCCGATGCGATCGTCCTGTATAATGTATAGATATGGGCTGCCGGACGCTCTTCTCTGGTCCCACTGTATGAGTATATGCAGTATATATATACCTATTATTCATATTTCCCGCAGAGAGCTGTGAATGGCTGGAACCATCTGGCCAATCACAGCTCTCTGCGGAAAATATGAATAAGTGATGTGAATTCTATTCTATATGCGAGTGCAGGAGAAAGCAGCTTCATCTCTGCAATAGAAAGGACAATCGCATCAGGTGTCAGGAGTGACACCTGCTGTGATCTGTCTATTAGTACAGGTACTACAGCTCCCATCATGGAACAGTCTGTTCCATGCTGGGAGAAATAGTACTACCTAAAAAAATGTAAAAAAATAGAGAGAAAAAAAATGAAACTCACACACACGCACTTTATTAAAATACATTACTAATAAAAAAAATGATAAAAAATTTATTATAAAAAATATATTATTTTTACATTTAAATGGCCCTTTCTACATTTTTATTATTATGGGCTACATTTTTAGGTCCTTGCCCGCCCACATACATTGATCCCTGTTTAAAAATTAACATTAACATTTTTTTTTTTTTTTTTTTTGTGGCTTTATAATTTTTTATACACCCAAGAATGGAGTCTACATTTTAGGCTGCTTTCACACTATGAGTATTCATCCGTTATTAAATAGCCGTTTTCTGTATTGCATAATTAAAAAACGGATGTATAATAACGGATGATAAAACGGATGATATTGGCTGAATAATGTCAGTCAAAATAACAGGCATATTCATCCATTAAGACCCGTTATAACATCAGTTATGTACCATTATTTTATGGCCGTTTTAACAACTCTGCCTACAGACTCCCAAAGCCGGGACTACTACCACTCCCATCATGGAACAGACTAGTTTCCAAGATGGGAGTAGTAGTTCCTCAGCTGCGGGAGTCGGACGGTGGCTGGGGAGGCTACATTAGTGTTTGTACTACTACCACCATCATGGAACAGACTCTATTCCATGATGGGGGTTGTAGTACATGGGCTGAGGGATTGATCGCACCAGGTCTCACTTCTGAGACCCAATGCGATCAGAAGTTGTTAAACAGGGGAGCGGGCAGCATGCGCCACTCCCCTGCGATGTACGGTGTATTTTTACTTTCAATTTTAAATTCCCTGCCGAGAGCCCTGAATGTCCGCCACTGAGGACCCATTCAGGGCTCCTGGTGGAGTTTTTAAACTACTAATTTGACCCCCAAATGTATGCCCCCATGCAGATTTATAATAATTTATTGGCCCCAGTGTGTTTATAATAATTCTTTGGCCCCAGTGTGTTTATAATAATTCATTGGCCCCAATGTGCTTATGCTTATCCCCCCCCCCCCCCAGTGTCCTTATTTCCCCTCCCGCTGCCTGCTCCTCATCTTCTTGGAGCAGGGCAGCAGCAAGACATGTTGGGAACTGGCGGCAGTGAATGAATGAAGCCGACATGTCCCACAAGTAGGCTTTATTCATTCACCACCACCGCCCGACATGTCCCCGCTGCTGCCCTGCTCCTAGCACAATCAGCGCACCACCGGGACATGTCTATTCTCTGCTGCTCATCTCCGTACGGTTCCCGACATGTCCCGCCTCTGCCCTGCTCCAAAAAGATGAGGAGCAGGCAGCGGGAGGGGAAATAAGGACACTGGGGGGGGGGGGGGGGATAAGGATAAGCACAATGTGGGGCATATGAAATATTATAAACACACTGGGGCCAGTGAATTATTATAAACACACTGGGGCCAGTGAATTATTATAAACACACTGGAGCCAATTAATTATTATAAACACACTGGGGCCAATTAATTATAAATATGCATGGGGTGCATACATTTGGGGGTCAAATTAGTAGTTTAAAAACCCCGCCAGGAGCCCTGAATGGCTCCTCGGTGGCGGCCATTCAGGGCTCCCGGCGGGGTTTTTAAACTACTTAGCACCCGTTATTTCATCCATTATTATACAGCCATTTTTTTTATTATACAATACAGAAAATGGATGTTTAATAACGGATGAATACTCATAGTGTGAAAGCAGCCTAAAATGTACACTCCATTCTTGGGTGTATAAAAAATGATAAAGCCACAAAAAAAAAAATGTTAATGTTAATTTTTAAACAGGGATCAATTTATGTGGGCGGGCAGGGACCTAAAAATGTAGTCGACAATTCTAAAAATGTAGAAAGGGGCCATTTAAAAGTAAAAATTATATATTTTTTATAATCATTTTTAACATTTTTTTTTATCAGTTATGTATTGTGTTTAATAAAGTTGTGTTTCACTTTTTTTTCTCAATTTTTTAAATTTGTTAGGTAGTACTACTACTCCCAGCATGGAACAGAATGTTCCATGATGGGAGCTGTAGTACCTGTACTAATAGACAGATCGCCCCGTGGGTCACTCCTGACACCCGATACGATCATCCTATCTATTGCAGAGATGGAGCGGCTTTATCCTGTGCTCACATCTCTGCACTATACTCCGGCCGGCCAGTAACGTGAATAGAATTCACATCACTTATTCATATTTCCCGCAGAGAGCTGTGATTGGCCAGATGGTTCCAGCCACTAACAGCTCTCTCTGGGAAATATGAATAATAGGCATATATACGGCATATACTCATACTACAGTGGGAACAGAGAAGAGCGGCCTGCCACCCGCATCTACATCTATGCATTATACAGGACGAACGCATCGGGTGTCAGAAGTGACACTCTCTGCGATCTGTCTATTAACCCCTTAAGGACTCAGCCCATTTTGGCCTTAAGGACTCAGACAATTAAATTTTTACGTTTTCGTTTTTTCCTCCTCGCCTTCTAAAAATCATAACTCTTTTATATTTTCCTGGCCAGACTAGTATGAGGGCTTGTTTTTTGCATGACCAGAAATCCTTTGTAATGACATCACTCATTATATCATAAAATGTATGGCGCAACCAAAAAACACTATTTTTGTGGGGAAATTAAAAAGAAAAAAGCAATTTTGCTAATTTTGGAAGGTTTCGTTTTCACGCCGTACAATTTAAGGTAAAAATGACTTGTGTTCTTTATTCTGAGGGTCAATATGATTAAAATGATACCCATTATTATATACTTTTATATTATTGTTACGCTTAAAAAAATCACAAACTTTTTAACCAAATTAGTACGTTTATAATCCCTTTATTTTGATGACCTATAACTTTTTTATTTTTCCGTATAAGCGGTGGTATGAGGGCTAATTTTTTGCGCCATGATCTGTACTTTTTTTTGATACCACATTTGCATATAAAAACTTTTAATACATTTTTTATAATTTTTTTTAATAAAATGTATTAAAAAAGTAGCAATTTTTGACTTTTTTTTTTTTTTTTTCGTTCACGCCGTTCCACGTACGGGATCATTAACATTTTATTTTAATAGTTCGGACATTTACGCACGCGGCGATACCAAATATGTCTATTAAATTTATTTTTTATGCTTTTTGGAGGTAAAATAGGAAAAAACGGACGTTTTACTTTTTTATTGGGGGAGGGGATTTTTAACTTTTTTTTAACTTTTACTTTTACATTTTTTTACATTTTTTTTTTACACTTGAATAGTCCCCATAGGGGACTATTCATAGCAATACCATGATTGCTAATACTGATCTGTTCTATGTATAGGACATAGAACAGATCAGTGTTATAGGTCATCTTCTGCTCTGGTCTGCTCGATCTCAGACCAGAGCAGAAGACGCCGGGAGACGGACAAAGGCAGGAGAGGGGACCTCCGTGCGGCGTTCTGAATGATCGGATCCCCGCAGCAGCGCTGCGGGCGATCCGATCATTCATTGAAATCGCGTACTGCTGCAGATGCCGGGATCTGTATTGATCCCGGCATCTGAGGTGTTAATGGCGGATGCCCGCAAGATCGCAGGCGTCGGGCATTGCCAGTGGGTCCCTGGCTGTGATCAGCAGCCGGGATCAGCCGCGCATGACACGGGCATCGCTCCGATGCCCATGGTTATGCACAGGACGTAAGTACCACCGCACCAGGACGTACATTTACATCCTGCGTCCTTAAGGGGTACTCCGGTGAAAACCTTTTTTCTTTTAAATCAACTGGTGGCAGAAAGTTAAACATATTTGTAAATTACTTCTATTAAAAAAAATCATAATCCTTCCTGTACTTATTAGCTGCTGAATACTACAGAGGAAATTCTTTTCTTTTTGGAATGCTCTCTGACGACCACAGTTCTCTCTGCTGACGTTATTATAATAATAATACAATACAATAGTACAATATTGTTGTCCTTAGTGGGATTTGAACCCAAGTCCCCAGCACTGCAAGGCAGCAGTGCTAACCACTGAGCCACCATGCTGCCCTTAGCATACATCTGCTATGCATGGTTGCTAAAATGGACAGAGATGTCAGCAGAGAGCACTGTGTTCGTGATGTCATCAGTGTTCCAAAAAGAAAGGAATTTCCTCTGTAGCATTCAGCAGCTTATAAGTACTGGAAGGATTAAGATTTTTTAATAGAAGTAATTTACAAATATGTTTAACTTTCTGCCACCAGTTGATTTAAAAGAAAAAGATTTCACCAGAGTACCCCTTTAATGCAGGTACTACAGCTCCCAGCATGGAGCAGAGTGTGCTCCATGTTGGGCGCAGTAGTACCTGCAGTTGAGGACAGATCACAAGTGTCACTCCTGAACCCCGCTGCGATCGTCCTATCTATTGCAGAGATGCAAGCGCATCTATACATTATACAGGACGATCACAGGGGTGTCGCTAATGAAAAAATTTGTTGTTTCGTATCGAGTCAAAGTTCGGATTTGGTGCGAATTGAATTTTTCATGGAATGCGGAACGAATTTGACTTCGTCAGATTCGATTCACTCATTTCTACTTGTTATGTATCTGACATGCTGTTTTGTGGCTCAGTAGCCTAGTGGGGGGCTTAGTATTTGCCAGTTCTTACTTATATAGGGTTGGCTTTTCATATTGTATCACAGTGCTGGGCACATTTACTTATTGTTATTTTTCATTGTTTGGTTTTGTTTGGTGACTACTATGGTGATAGGATTCGTACAGGTATGATCAGAAGTGTTTAATTTCCCTCTGACTGTGATATGTGCCATTTTGAGGGTCTGCTTGCCAGCCCCCTCTGTTTTCTGTGGGTATGACTCAAAAGGTTTTTGAGTGGTTTAAGTGTTTTTATTTGTCTGTCTATTTTTTTATTCACTATTTGATTAATAAAGGTATATAAATCATTTTTTTAAACATATGTTGTATGGGTGTGTACTATATATGCATAGGTGTTTTTTATTTCTTCCTTTGTTTATAATAGTTTTCAACACCTTAGTGGCACCCTGACCACTAAGCTGAGGAAATATAGTGCAGCAGTCACCCATTGTTTTCAATGGGATTCTACTGCACCATTTACATTACCGAATCTCTTCAGCATACACCGCGCCGCAAAAATTCCGGACCCCAGACTCCACCAAAAACATAAACATGACCATTCTTTTGGCAGAATGCTCCTAGAAATTCATTTCTGCTTATGCATTCCCAATGCATTCCCAAGCGCTCTTAGCGCCGGCTTGTTCTGCCAGCTCCCACCCCAGATAGAATTTCCGCCCGAAGAAGTGTGAATGAGCCCTCATGCAGTATTTTTAGTTTATGCCTCCACACTTCTTACATAATGAAAATGCACACAGTACCGTGACAGAAGCGTTATATGAGGTCTCTGACAAAGACAAAAATAATATCTAAATATTTTTCATGTTTTTTAGGATTTTAAATAAATGCAAATAAAATAAAGTAAAATTTAGGTACAAAATAGGGAAAAAAGTGACAAGAAACCAGAACCTCACATATTTCAAAACAACACAAGTGAGCTAAAAAAAAAAAAAAAAAAGGTGTGATTAATATTACCGTAACTTACGGTAAAAGTATACAGGTTATTGAATATATATGAATATACAGTACAGACCAAAAGTTTGGAAACACCTTCTCATTAAGAGTTTTCTTTATTTTCATCACTATGAAAATTGTAGATACGCACTGAAGGCATCAAAACATAAATTAACACATGTGGAATAATAGACATAAATAAGTGTGAAACAACTGAAAATATGTCATATTCTAGGTTCTAGCCACCTTTTGCTTTGATTACTGCTTTGCACACTCTTGGCGTTCTCTTGATGAGCTTCAAGAGGTAGCCACCTGAAATGGTCTTCCAACAGTCTTGATGGAGTTCCCAGAGATGCTTATTGGCCCTTTTGCCTTCATTGGGTTCAGGTCTGGTGACTGTGGAGGCCAGGTCATCTGGCGCAGCACCCCATCACTCTCCTTCTTGGTCAAATAGCCCTTACACAGCCTGGAGGTGTGTTTGGGGTAATTGTCCTATTGAAAAATAAATGATGGTCCAACTAAACGCAAACCGGATGGAATAGCATGCCGCTGCAAGATAATGTGGTAGACATGCTGGTTCAGTATGCCTTCAATTTTGAATAAATCCCTAACAGTGTCACCAGCAAAGCACCCCCACACCATCACACCTCCTCCTCCATGCTTCACGGTGGGAACCAGGCATGTAGAGTCCATCCGTTCACCTTTTCTGCATCGCACAAAGACACGGTGGTTGGAACCAAAGATCTCAATTTGGACTCATCAGACCAAAGCACAGATTTCCACTGGTCTAATGTCCATTCCTTGTGTTCTTTAGCCCAAACAAGTCTCTTCTGCTTGTTGCCTGTCCTTAGCAGTGGTTTCCTAGCAGATATTCTACCATGAAGGCCTGATTCACACAGTCTCCTCTTAACAGTTGTTCTAGAGATGTGTCTGCTGCTAGAACTCTGTGTGGCATTGACTTGGTCTCTAATCTGAGCTGCTGTTAACCTGCGATTTCTGAGGCTGGTGACTCGGATGAACTTATCCTCTGCAGCAGAGGTGACTCTTCGTCTTCCTTTCCTGGGGCGCTCCGCATGTGAGCCAGTTTCTTTGTAGCTCTTGATGGTTTTTGTGACTGCACTTGGGGACACTTTCCACCTAGAATACAACATATTTTCAGTTGTTTCACACTTTATTGTTATGTCTATAATTTCACGTGTTAATTCATAGTTTTGATGCCTTCAGTGTGAATCTACAATTTTCCTAGTCATGAAAATAAAGACAAACTCTTTGAATGAGAAGGTGTGTCCAAACTTTTGGTCTGTACTGTATATCTGTGACTATCACTATGTAAGTTTTCTTTCTGGAGGGTTTACAAGATGTTTCTCCTGACCGATTGTTAGTTACGGTATAAGCAAAGTGTTTTACTTATTACCCTAATACTTCACCTTTGTTTCCTTTGTTTATATATTTTGCCATTTTGCATAACCCTTTCCTGACTCATGACGTAAAGATACTAGTGGGTGAGGGAGTTTAGCACGGGCTCATGAGTTTGGTCTGCGCCATAACCTGCAGATGCCTGCTGCTATCATCTCTGGTATCTATTGGTCCCTAGATGTAATCACTAAGTGTCAATGGGTTGTTGGGGAAAACTGAGGCCTTACCTGTTCCTCTGTGTTTTCCCTGGGTCAACGATTGTTGAAGACTGCCTTAGGCAGGATTTAACAATAGAGCAAAGATTACATAGTTCATTGTAATGCAGCAGAATTACATTGATCTAAGTAAGCCATCTACTGATGACCTATAATAGGCCCCTCAGGGGCAAAAATAAAAAATAAAAAAAAGTGGAAAAAAAACTAAAAAACTTTTTCCAAATAAAACCCTGTTAATAAATAAATAAACAAAAAAATTATAAATAAATAGTTCTTTATGGTACAAGCAAAGTGTCTTGCTTATTACCTTATTACCCTGATACTTCACCTTTGTTTTCTTTGTTTATATAGGCCCTGATTTACTAAGAGTGCCGTGTTGTTTTCAGAGTGATTTTTTTTTCTTCCTGACTATTTTTTCTCACACATATTTATCAATGTGCCGCACATGTCGGGAAAACTCTGTCGCATGATATAAAATTCTGCCGCACAGGGAAAAAAAGTGTTGCATGGGAAAAATAAACCATAAAGCAAATAAATAAAGCAATGTAACTCTGCACCAAGACGTAACTTTACATTCATGATCGTTAATGGGTTAACAAACAAGAATAAACATTTTTTTTTTAAAAAAGCATATGAAAGCCAAGAATATAAAAAAAAATTTGAAATAAAAAAAAATGGAATATAAAAAACCTACTAAGGGGACAAAGTAACAGTATTTAAAAAAAAACAAAAAAACTTTTTAACAGATTCCCCACCCCTCAAGGCCTTTTCAAGTTCAGAAGTTCACTATTTTTCTGGTGGGTGTTTAAATACAACTGTCGGGTTTTCAGGAAAATGTTGTGAACACGACCCTAATTATGCAAATTACGCCCCGTTAGTTGAGTTTAAAAAAATACTCAGAGTAATTGGAAAACCATCGGGTTTTTACCAGTAAAATGTGTGGCACAAAGTGTCGCAGAGGACGTGCGACACAAATTGTGTCACATAACCCGATAAAAAGAGTCAGGATCATGTTAGTAAATCAGGGCCATAGTGTTTTTATATTTTGTCAAAAAAAGCTGATTTTTTTTTAACCCCTTCCTGACCCAAATAAAACACTGTAAAATAAAAAAATAAATAAATAAATGTTTATGGTATCCTTGTGCCTAATTGTCCAAACTATTAAATTATCACATTCCTGATTCTGCACGGTCGGCGGTGTTAATGCGAAAAAATAAAAAATACCTAACGCCAAAATTGCTCATTTCTGGTCACATTCTATCCCAGAAATTTTTTTATAAAAAGTAATAGAAAAGACAGAACTGCACAACGGTGGTACCACTGAAAGCTACAGCTGATAGCATAAAGTATAAACCAGTGGTCTCCAAACTGCGGCCCTCCAGATGTTGCAAAACTACAGCTCCCAGCATGCCCGGACAGCCAACGGCTGTCCGGGCATGCTGGGAGTTGTAGTTTTGCAACATCTGGAGGGCCGCAGTTTGGAGACCACTGGTAGAAACCCCAAAACCGCTCTGTAGGTGGGAAAAAAAGTCATAGGGATCAGAACATGGCATTAAACAGAGTTTTTTTTTCTATTCTACTTATTTTTTAAAGTTTTTAAATTATTATTTTTTTTTTTTTACCATAAAACCATAAATTATACAAGTTTGTATCATTGGAATCTTACTGACCCATAGAATAAAGATGGCTTGTCAGTTCTACCTATTTTTAAAACTCAAAAACAACTATTGCCTCACAAGATTGTGCAGTTCTATCTATCTATCTATCTATCTATCTATCTATATATATATATATATATATTATTATTATTATTATTATTACTATTATTATTATTTTTTCAATTTAGCCTTGTAGATAAATTTTTTTTCTGTAATATGATAAAATTAAGTGTGCCAAGTGTGCAAACAAATAAACCCTGATACAACTTGGAAAATAATAATAACAAAAAAAAAACTGGTAAAGGTCTTTGAACGTGAGGGAAAAAAAACGTGAGCTAGAAATCTAAATTCGGGGGGTGGGGGTAGTGAAGTTGTGAAGGGGTTAAACCAATGCAAAAAAGCAATTATTTGCAAAGTTTTTTTTATTTTTTTTGTCTTGGATACATGGGATGAACAAAAATATTAAAGTGTATATATAAAAAAAACAAATATATATATATATATATATATATATATATATATATATACACACATATATATATATATATATATATATATATATATATATATATATATATATGCAGATAGAGTCAGGCTGCTCACCACTCTCGCGTTTGCTGCACTATCTCGTGCTACGGACACCGGTACCGCTCCCGGCTTAGTAGAAATCACACAGGAAAAAACGTCCGGCACTCGGGAAGATGCAGGTAAAACTTGTCAATGGCTTTATTCACACGCTTAAGGCAGGACACAATCTGACGCGTTTCGCACACTCAGGTGCTTAGTCGTAGATAGACATACACTCAATAATGCGGGTTAAAATACACATGAGTTTGGTCACATGACCACATGAATCTTAATTAAAAACAGTTGGTTACAAAACATGGCATTGGGAATCATGATCACATTTGGTCGTTCGGAGAGGGTTCACACAAGGATGCAGGCAATGCGGCTTTAAATTTCAAATTTTGATTAACATTTAAATTTCAATCTCGAATGGTCTAAAAACTAGTTTATCAAATACTACCGATATTCATATTAATTCGGAAGTACATATTTACCGAAATAAATAATTTGAACTAGACCTGCACATCAAGATCCGAAATATTTATATATAGATCAATAACCGCATAATGTGTATCTCACCGTGTGAACAACCCCCTATAATTTGCGACAATTCAAAGTTTATTATATGTTCACAAGAAACGAAGAGTACATATTGGACCGGGAACTAAACATACGAGATTAGTAATAAATTGTATACATCAACTATATTCTCTTATTCAATTTATGCACACGTTAACATTAAATCCAATCTTTTATTTAACCCTTGGGGGTATCTTGTTCCCAAAAGGAACATCCAATGTGCCTCTCTATTGTATAATTTCTTTCTAAGATCGCCTCCCCTAGGTCCTAAGGTGATTTTTTCTACCCCCAATACTCGTAAATGGGTGGTGTCCCCTGAATGGGACTCCATAAAGTGACGTGACAGCATAGACATGCTTGTTAAACTACTTTTAGCATCCGTAATATGTTTCCTAAACCTCACTTTTAAGGAATTACCCGAGCATCCTACATACTGCAAATTACAGGCAATACATGTTGCTACGTATATAATGGATTTAGTGTTACAATTGATATACTGATGTATATTGTATGTCCTATTTGTTGTGCAAGACGTTACGGTATTTGAATTTACCATGTGTGTACATGTGATGCATCTAGTATGACCGCATTTGCGATTACCTATATTCCTCAACCAGTCCCGGTCCTTTACACTTTCCTTTTGACTAGTAAATAGACTAGGTGAGACTCTGGTTCCAATAGTGGGGCCTCTCCTGGACACAATAGTAATACCCTCTGATAATAAGTCTCTTAATATTGGATCTGTTTCTAATACCGGAATATATCTGTTTATTATTTTCTTAATCTGTCTAAATTAAGTACTGTATGATGTCACGAAAAATGGTGGTCTATCCTTATTCGGATTTGTATTTTCATTTTTGATTGTGTTTTTGGCTAATTTGCCTCCAGCCTTATATGAGTCCCTTCTATTTTGATACCTACTGGAATAGGATACTAGTTCCTCGCGCCCCCGTCCCTCTATTCTTATTTCTGCTTTTTTTAGTATTTTTTCGCTATAACCCCTCTGCTCAAATCTAGTATGAAGTTCCTCTGCTGCAATTTTAAATTGTTTCTCACTAGAGCAGTTACGTTTTATTCTACATAATTCGCCATAGGGAATATTATCCAGGACATGTCGTGGATGGCAAGAGGAGGCCAATAAAATAGAGTTAGAGGCTGTATCTTTTCTATAGGGGCAAATTTCTATACCGTCACTCCCACTGATCAACGAGATGTCCAAAAAATTAATTGTATTTTTATCGAAATGTGAGGTAAACCCCAAATTTAAATTGTTGTTCCCAATATACCTAACAAATTCCGAAAATAGTGTCTCCGTACCCCTCCAGATTATCAATAAATCGTCTATATAACGACTGATCCAGTGTATATTATCATAATATGGGGTTTTATCACTGAAAATGAAGAGCTGCTCCCAATGAAACATGTAGATATTTGCAAAAGAAGGGGAATATTTGGCACCCATTGATGCTCCCCTGGTCTGCAGGTAGAAACCACCATCAAACACAAAGTAGTTGTGTTTAAGCAAAAACTCTGTGGCGATGGTGATAAATTCCCGCAGACCAGGGGAGTATGTGCTGAATTTTTCCATATGGACGGACAGAGCCTCTAGGCCCTTAGACCAGGGAATGCATGGATATAAGCCTATAACATCACAGGTTGCCCATGACAACTGCTCATCCCAAACAATTTTTTCTAAGACATTAATCACATGCTTAGTATCTTGTGTAAACGTGGGGGTGATTTTAGTCAGGGGTTGGAGATGGTGATCCACCCACTCCCCAAGGCGCTCACCCAGCAATCCAATGCCAGCAACTATTGGTCGAAGGGGAGGTGGAAATACACCTTTGTGCACCTTGGGGAGTGAGTGGAACACTGGGGTAACTGGATTCTCTACAAATAGATATTCCTCCAGTTTTTTGTTGATTGCCCCCAGGGCTACACCCTCTTCCAATATTTTCTTAAGTTCCATTTGGTACGTTTTAGTAGGGTCATTTTTTAATTTACAGTAAGTTGATGTGTCTGATAACATATCCTCATTGAGTTGTTTATATAACCCTGAATCCAGAACAATAATATTTCCACCTTTATCGGCATTACGTATCACGATAGATTTATTCTCAGATATTTCCTTCAATGCTATACGTTCATTTTTATTTAGATTATCATAAGCATTATCATGAGACACCTCATGAGACCACTTTTCAATACCATATTAGATGTCAATAAATTGGCAAGAGGACTCACTCTCAAAAGACATTTCCACAAGGGGGTTATGAGTCATGAGGAGGGGGAACCTTCAGGTATAGTTGTGGAAGGATCAGTAGCGAGCGATGGTGAGGTTAATGAAGTAAATGTTAATGTTACTAATTTCAAGGATCAAAATGTATTATTACAGCTTACTTGCTTGCAGAAAGAAAATGCAGTTGTTGATGATAGTCTGAATAAAAACTACCGCTCGGCCAACCCTGGTTTCTATCCTGTTGCCTCCCGTTCGGAGGCGCTGGATAGATTCCAGGAGCTGGTCGAGCGGGACCTAGTGAAACTTAATGAACAGGTGTCTCATGATAATGCTTATGATAATCTAAATAAAAATGAACGTATAGCATTGAAGGAAATATCTGAGAATAAATCTATCGTGATACGTAATGCCGATAAAGGTGGAAATATTATTGTTCTGGGTTCAGGGTTATATAAACAACTCAATGAGGATATGTTATCAGACACATCAACTTACTGTAAATTAAAAAATGACCCTACTAAAACGTACCAAATGGAACTTAAGAAAATATTGGAAGAGGGTGTAGCCCTGGGGGCAATCAACAAAAAACTGGAGGAATATCTATTTGTAGAGAATCCAGTTACCCCAGTGTTCCACTCACTCCCCAAGGTGCACAAAGGTGTATTTCCACCTCCCCTTCGACCAATAGTTGCTGGCATTGGATTGCTGGGTGAGCGCCTTGGGGAGTGGGTGGATCACCATCTCCAACCCCTGACTAAAATCACCCCCACGTTTACACAAGATACTAAGCATGTGATTAATGTCTTAGAAAAAATTGTTTGGGATGAGCAGTTGTCATGGGCAACCTGTGATGTTATAGGCTTATATCCATGCATTCCCTGGTCTAAGGGCCTAGAGGCTCTGTCCGTCCATATGGAAAAATTCAGCACATACTCCCCTGGTCTGCGGGAATTTATCACCATCGCCACGGAGTTTTTGCTTAAACACAACTACTTTGTGTTTGATGGTGGTTTCTACCTGCAGACCAGGGGAGCATCAATGGGTGCCAAATATTCCCCTTCTTTTGCAAATATCTACATGTTTCATTGGGAGCAGCTCTTCATTTTCAGTGATAAAACCCCATATTATGATAATATACACTGGATCAGTCGTTATATAGACGATTTATTGATAATCTGGAGGGGTACGGAGACACTATTTTCGGAATTTGTTAGGTATATTGGGAACAACAATTTAAATTTGGGGTTTACCTCACATTTCGATAAAAATACAATTAATTTTTTGGACATCTCGTTGATCAGTGGGAGTGACGGTATAGAAATTTGCCCCTATAGAAAAGATACAGCCTCTAACTCTATTTTATTGGCCTCCTCTTGCCATCCACGACATGTCCTGGATAATATTCCCTATGGCGAATTATGTAGAATAAAACGTAACTGCTCTAGTGAGAAACAATTTAAAATTGCAGCAGAGGAACTTCATACTAGATTTGAGCAGAGGGGTTATAGCGAAAAAATACTAAAAAAAGCAGAAATAAGAATAGAGGGACGGGGGCGCGAGGAACTAGTATCCTATTCCAGTAGGTATCAAAATAGAAGGGACTCATATAAGGCTGGAGGCAAATTAGCCAAAAACACAATCAAAAATGAAAATACAAATCCGAATAAGGATAGACCACCATTTTTCGTGACATCATACAGTACTCAATTTAGACAGATTAAGAAAATAATAAACAGATATATTCCGGTATTAGAAACAGATCCAATATTAAGAGACTTATTATCAGAGGGTATTACTATTGTGTCCAGGAGAGGCCCCACTATTGGAACCAGAGTCTCACCTAGTCTATTTACTAGTCAAAAGGAAAGTGTAAAGGACCGGGACTGGTTGAGGAATATAGGTAATCGCAAATGCGGTCATACTAGATGCATCACATGTACACACATGGTAAATTCAAATACCGTAACGTCTTGCACAACAAATAGGACATACAATATACATCAGTATATCAATTGTAACACTAAATCCATTATATACGTAGCAACATGTATTGCCTGTAATTTGCAGTATGTAGGATGCTCGGGTAATTCCTTAAAAGTGAGGTTTAGGAAACATATTACGGATGCTAAAAGTAGTTTAACAAGCATGTCTATGCTGTCACGTCACTTTATGGAGTCCCATTCAGGGGACACCACCCATTTACGAGTATTGGGGGTAGAAAAAATCACCTTAGGACCTAGGGGAGGCGATCTTAGAAAGAAATTATACAATAGAGAGGCACATTGGATGTTCCTTTTGGGAACAAGATACCCCCAAGGGTTAAATAAAAGATTGGATTTAATGTTAACGTGTGCATAAATTGAATAAGAGAATATAGTTGATGTATACAATTTATTACTAATCTCGTATGTTTAGTTCCCGGTCCAATATGTACTCTTCGTTTCTTGTGAACATATAATAAACTTTGAATTGTCGCAAATTATAGGGGGTTGTTCACACGGTGAGATACTGTTACGCCGAGCGCTCCGGGTCCCTGCTCCTCCCCGGAGCGCTCGCTACACTCTCGCTCCCGCAGCGCCCCGGTCAGATCCACTGACCGGGTGCGCTGCGATACCGCCTCCAGCCGGGATGCGATTCGCGATACGGGTGGCGCCCGCTCGCGATGCGCACCCCGGCTCCCGTACCTGACTCGCTCTCCGTCGGTCCTGTCCCGGCGCGCGCGGCCCCGCTCCCTAGGGCGCGCGCGCGCCGGGTCTCTGCGATTTAAAGGGCCACTGCGCCGCTGATTGGCGCAGTGGTTCTAATCAGTGTGTTCTCCTGTGCACTCCCTATGTATACCTCACTTCCCCTGCACTCCCTCGCCGGATCTTGTTGCCATTGTGCCAGTGAAAGCGTTCCCTTGTATGTTCCTAGCCTGTGTTCCAGACCTCCTGCCGTTGCCCCTGACTACGATCCTTGCTGCCTGCCCCGACCTTCTGCTACGTCCGACCTTGCTTCTGTCTACTCCCTTGTACCGCGCCTATCTTCAGCAGTCAGAGAGGTTGAGCCGTTGCTAGTGGATACGACCTGGTCACTACCGCCGCAGCAAGTCCATCCCGCTTTGCGGCGGGCTCTGGTGAACACCAGTAGTGACTTAGAACCGGTCCACTAGCACGGTCCACGCCAATCCCTCTCTGGCACAGAGGATCCACCTCCTGCCAGCCGGCATCGTGACAGTAGATCCGGCCATGGATCCCGCTGAAGTTCCTCTGCCAGTTGTCGCCGACCTCACCACGGTGGTCGCCCAGCAGTCACAACAGATAGCGCAACAAGGCCACCAGCTGTCTCAACTGACCGTGATGCTACAGCAGCTACTACCTCAGCTTCAGCAATCATCTCCTCCGCCAGCTCCTGCACCTCCTCCGCAGCGAGTGGCCGCCTCAGGCCTACGACTATCCTTGCCGGATAAATTTGATGGGGACTCTAAGTTTTGCCGTGGCTTTCTTTCACAATGTTCCCTGCACTTGGAGATGATGTCGGACCAGTTTCCTACTGAAAGGTCTAAGGTGGCTTTCGTAGTCAGCCTTCTGTCTGGAAAAGCTCTGTCATGGGCCACACCGCTCTGGGACCGCAATGACCCCGTCACTGCCTCTGTACACTCCTTCTTCTCGGAAATTCGAAGTGTATTTGAGGAACCTGCCCGAGCCTCTTCTGCTGAGACTGCCCTGCTGAACCTGGTCCAGGGTAATTCTTCCGTTGGCGAGTACGCCGTGCAATTCCGTACTCTTGCTTCAGAACTTTCCTGGAATAATGAGGCCCTCTGCGCGACCTTTAAAAAAGGCCTATCCAGCAACATGAAAGATGTTCTGGCCGCACGAGAAATTCCTGCTAACCTACATGAACTCATTCATCTAGCCACTCGCATTGACATGCGTTTTTCCGAAAGGCGTCAGGAGCTCCGCCAGGATATGGACTTTGTTCGCACGAGGCGTTTTTTCTCCCCGGCTCCTCTCTCCTCTGGTCCTCTGCAATCCGTTCCTGTGCCTCCCGCCGTGGAGGCTATGCAAGTTGACCGGTCTCGCCTGACACCTCAAGAGAGGACACGACGCCGCATGGAGAATCTCTGCCTGTACTGTGCCGGTACCGAACACTTCCTGAAGGATTGTCCTATCCGTCCTCCCCGCCTGGAAAGACGTACGCAGACTCCGCACAAAAGTGAGACAGTCCTTGATGTCTACTCTGCTTCTCCACGTCTTACTGTGCCTGTGCGGATATCTGCATCTACCTTCTCCTTCTCTACTATGGCCTTCTTGGATTCCGGATCTGCAGGAAACTTTATTTTGGCCTCTCTCATCAACAGGTTCAACATCCCAGTGACCAGTCTCGCCAGACCTCTTTACATCAATTGCGTTAACAATGAAAGATTGGACTGTGCCGTGCGTTACCGCACGGAACCCCTCCTAATGTGCATCGGACCTCATCACGAAAGAATTGAGTTTTTGGTCCTCTCCAATTGCACTTCCGAAATTCTCCTTGGACTACCATGGCTTCAACACCATTCCCCAACCCTGGATTGGTCCACAGGGGAGATAAAGAGTTGGGGTACCTCTTGTTTCAAGGACTGCCTTAAACCGGTTACCAGTACTCCCTGCCGTGATCCTGTGGTTCCCCCTGTAACCGGTCTCCCTAAGGCCTATATGGACTTTGCTGATGTGTTTTGCAAAAAACAAGCTGAGACTCTTCCTCCTCACAGGCCTTATGACTGTCCTATTGACCTCCTCCCGGGCACTACTCCACCCCGGGGCAGAATTTATCCTCTGTCCGCCCCAGAGACTCTTGCTATGTCTGAGTACATCCAGGAAAATTTAAAAAAGGGCTTTATCCGCAAATCCTCCTCTCCTGCCGGAGCCGGATTTTTCTTTGTGTCCAAAAAAGATGGCTCCCTACGCCCTTGCATTGACTACCGCGGTCTTAACAAAATCACGGTAAAGAACCGCTACCCTCTACCTCTTATCTCTGAACTCTTTGATCGCCTCCAAGGTGCCCACATCTTTACCAAACTGGACTTAAGAGGTGCTTATAATCTCATCCGCATCAGAGAGGGGGATGAATGGAAAACGGCATTTAACACTAGAGATGGACACTTTGAGTATCTGGTCATGCCCTTTGGCCTGTGCAACGCCCCTGCCGTCTTCCAAGACTTTGTTAATGAAATTTTTCGTGATCTCTTATATTCCTGTGTTGTTGTGTATCTGGACGATATCCTGATTTTTTCTGCCAACCTAGAAGAACACCGCCAGCATGTCCGCATGGTTCTTCAGAGACTTCGTGACAATCAACTTTATGCCAAGTTGGAGAAATGTCTGTTTGAATGTCAATCTCTTCCTTTCCTAGGATACTTGGTCTCTGGCCAGGGACTCCAAATGGATCCAGACAAACTCTCTGCCGTCTTAGATTGGCCACGCCCCTCCGGACTCCGTGCTATCCAACGTTTTTTGGGGTTCGCCAATTATTACAGACAATTTATTCCACATTTTTCCACCATTGTGGCTCCTATCGTGGCTTTAACCAAAAAGAATGCCAATCCTAAGTCATGGCCTCCTCAAGCGGAAGACGCCTTTAAACAGCTCAAGTCTGCCTTTTCTTCTGCTCCCGTGCTCTCCAGACCTGACCCATCTAAACCCTTCCTATTGGAGGTAGATGCCTCCTCAGTAGGAGCGGGAGCGGTCCTTCTACAAAAAAATTCTTCCGGGCATGCTGTTACTTGTGGTTTTTTTTCTAGGACCTTCTCTCCGGCGGAGAGGAACTACTCCATCGGGGATCGAGAGCTACTAGCCATTAAATTAGCACTTGAGGAATGGAGGCATCTGCTGGAGGGATCAAGATTTCCAGTTATTATTTACACCGATCACAAAAATCTCTCCTATCTCCAGTCTGCCCAACGGCTGAATCCTCGCCAGGCCAGGTGGTCTCTGTTCTTTGCCCGGTTTAATTTTGAAATTCACTTTCGGCCTGCCGATAAGAACATCAGGGCCGATGCTCTCTCTCGTTCCTCGGATGCCTCGGAAGTAGAGCTCTCTCCGCAACACATCATTCCTCCTGACTGCCTGATCTCCTCTTCTCCAGCCTCCATCAGGCAAACTCCTCCAGGGAAGACCTTCGTCACTCCACGCCAATGCCTCGGAATCCTCAAATGGGGTCACTCCTCCCATCTCGCAGGCCATGCGGGCATCAAGAAATCCGTGCAACTCATCTCTCGTTTCTATTGGTGGCCGACTCTGGAGACGGATGTTGTTGATTTTGTGCGGGCCTGCACTGTCTGTGCCCGGGATAAGACTCCTCGCCAGAAGCCCGCTGGTCTTCTTCATCCTCTGCCTGTTCCCGAACAACCTTGGTCTCTGATTGGTATGGACTTTATTACAGACTTACCCTCATCCCGTGGCAACACTGTTGTTTGGGTGGTCGTTGATCGATTCTCCAAGATGGCACATTTCATCCCTCTTCCTGGTCTTCCTTCTGCGCCTCAGTTGGCAAAACAATTTTTTGTACACATTTTTCGTCTTCACGGGTTGCCCACGCAGATCGTCTCGGATAGAGGCGTCCAATTCGTGTCAAAATTCTGGAGGGCTCTCTGTAAACAACTCAAGATTAAATTAAACTTTTCTTCTGCTTATCATCCTCAATCCAATGGGCAAGTAGAAAGAATTAACCAGGTCCTGGGTGATTATTTACGGCATTTTGTTTCCTCCCGCCAGGATGACTGGGCAGATCTTCTACCATGGGCCGAATTCTCGTATAACTTCAGAGTTTCGGAATCTTCTTCCAAATCCCCATTTTTCGTGGTGTACGGCCGTCACCCTCTTCCCCCCCTCCCTACTCCCTTGCCCTCTGGTTTGCCCGCTGTGGATGAAATAACTCGTGATCTTTCCACCATATGGAAAGAGACCCAAAATTCTCTCTTACAGGCTTCATCACGCATGAAGAAGTTTGCTGATAAGAAAAGAAGAGCTCCCCCCATTTTTGCTCCCGGAGACAAGGTATGGCTCTCCGCTAAATATGTCCGCTTCCGTGTTCCCAGCTACAAATTGGGACCACGCTATCTTGGTCCTTTCAAAATTTTGTGCCAGATTAATCCTGTCTCTTATAAACTTCTTCTCCCTCCTTCTCTTCGTATTCCTAATGCCTTTCACGTTTCTCTTCTTAAACCACTCATCATCAATCGTTTCTCTCCTAAACTTATCTCTCCCACTCCTGTCTCCGGTTCTTCAGACATCTTTCCTGTAAAGGAGATACTGGCCTCCAAAAAGGTCAGAGGAAAAACCTTCTTTTTGGTTGACTGGGAGGGCTGTGGTCCTGAAGAGAGATCCTGGGAACCTGGGGACAATATCCTAGATAAAAGTCTGGTCCTCAGGTTCTCAGGCTCCAAGAAGAGGGGGAGACCCAAGGGGGGGGGTACTGTTACGCCGAGCGCTCCGGGTCCCCGCTCCTCCCCGGAGCGCTCGCTACACTCTCGCTCCCGCAGCGCCCCGGTCAGATCCACTGACCGGGTGCGCTGCGATACCGCCTCCAGCCGGGATGCGATTCGCGATACGGGTGGCGCCCGCTCGCGATGCGCACCCCGGCTCCCGTACCTGACTCGCTCTCCGTCGGTCCTGTCCCGGCGCGCGCGGCCCCGCTCCCTAGGGCGCGCGCGCGCCGGGTCTCTGCGATTTAAAGGGCCACTGCGCCGCAGTGGTTCTAATCAGTGTGTTCACCTGTGCACTCCCTATGTATACCTCACTTCCCCTGCACTCCCTCGCCGGATCTTGTTGCCATTGTGCCAGTGAAAGCGTTCCCTTGTATGTTCCTAGCCTGTGTTCCAGACCTCCTGCCGTTGCCCCTGACTACGATCCTTGCTGCCTGCCCCGACCTTCTGCTACGTCCGACCTTGCTTCTGTCTACTTCCTTGTACCGCGCCTATCTTCAGCAGTCAGAGAGGTTGAGCCGTTGCTAGTGGATACGACCTGGTCACTACCGCCGCAGCAAGTCCATCCCGCTTTGCGGCGGGCTCTGGTGAACACCAGTAGTGACTTAGAACCGGTCCACTAGCACGGTCCACGCCAATCCCTCTCTGGCACAGAGGATCCACCTCCTGCCAGCCGGCATCGTGACAGATACACATTATGCGGTTATTGATCTATATATAAATATTTCGGATCTTGATGTGCAGGTCTAGTTCAAATTATTTATTTCGGTAAATATGTACTTCCGAATTAATATGAATATCGGTAGTATTTGATAAACTAGTTTTAAGACCATTCGAGATTGAAATTTAAATGTTAATCAAAATTTGAAATTTAAAGCCGCATTGCCTGCATCCTTGTGTGAACCCTCTCCGAACGACCAAATGTGATCATGATTCCCAATGCCATGTTTTGTAACCAACTGTTTTTAATTAAGATTCATGTGGTCATGTGACCAAACTCATGTGTATTTTAACCCGCATTATTGAGTGTATGTCTATCTACGACTAAGCACCTGAGTGTGCGAAACGCGTCAGATTGTGTCCTGCCTTAAGCGTGTGAATAAAGCCATTGACAAGTTTTACCTGCATCTTCCCGAGTGCCGGACGTTTTTTCCTGTGTGATATATATATATATATATATATATGTATTAGCTGAGTACCTGGTTGCCCGTTTTTTCCTTCATAATCCTTTTTGGGGAGGAAAATCAACAAAGGAGGAAGCTTTTGACTTATCCCAACCTCACATCCCATCCTCATATCCCATCCTCATATCCCTACATCATATCCCGTCCTCATATCCCGACTTCCTATCCTGACCTCATATCCCGTCCTCATATCCCGACCTCATATCCCATCCTCATATCCCATCCTCATATCCTGTTCTCAGGTGGGACTGATTTGTCCCACCTGAGAACACGACCCCGATCCTGCTACAGGTCTCTGACACGTTTCACCAAAGAGCAGGCGGCTTTATCGAGGAGCCTGCTCCTTGGCGAAACGCGTTGGAGACCTGTAGCTGGAGCGGGGGCGAGTCCGGTATACGTGTGCCTATATATACATATATATATGCTGCTATTGTTCTTTGTTTGTCACGCTCACATCCTTTGATGTTTTGACTATAGCGCTTGCTTTATGTAATCACCAGTTAGTCAGCACATTGCACTTTCTAGTTCCACATTGCTGTGCATTATTATTTCTATATGTTTGTATTGTAGTGATTAATTGTATTTGAACACTTGCACTTTACTTCACATTGCAGCTTCTATGATATTTTTATTTATATATATTATTATTTGGTACACATACTTTGCTACCTTGAACGGGTATCCACTGTGCGGCACTTTTACTATATACCTGGATCTCTCTTCCCCTTTCCTTCCCCCTATATCCTGCTACACTAACTATATGTTGTACTCTGAGATGAATTTTTAGATATATATTGATTATGTATTTTATTTAGTCTATTATGCATATATTTTTTAGACTGACGTCCTGTTATTAAATAAAATTATATATTTTTAATATATTGATTTACATTTTATTATTTATTATTTAGTGGGGCACATAGAGTTACGCTTTGGCGTACTGTAGGTATATATATTGGTCTTTTTTTGAATATTTTATCAGGAGCCATTTATATAGGACTTTTTTCTAGGTTATTTAACATGTGACCAAGTATTATCGAAATATCTCCAGCCGTTTGGAAGTTATGCGGTAACATATATTTCCCATAGACTTGTATGGGACTTTAAATAAAAACCCCAACCCTGGCAAATAGTGTGTGTGTGGGGGGGGGGGGGGGGGGTTGAGTAAGGGTTAAATCACCTATCCTGTTTGTTGTTGACATATAAGTAACATGTGTGCCAAGTTTCATGTTAATATCATTAGCCGTTTGGACGTAATGCTGGAATAAACACATATAGTCATATACACACACACATTGGGGGACATGTATCATTATTTGTGTATGGTAGAAACATTTTACCCCTTTTCCCGAATTCTAAATTATGTGCAGAAGCGCTAAATTTATCAATCAAGTGCAATGAGCTTCATAAATTGCGGGTAAATATAGTAATCTCCTAAATCCACTCTTTAGAAAATAGAATCAATGATTTAGAGCATCTTGCTACGTTAAGTCCAAGATGGCTTATACTTGCGCAAAAAAAACAGCTCTTGCGGCAAAATTTTTGGTGTAAAAAAAAAAGTATGCAGTTAATAAATCCATGTGTACTATAGATGTCACTCCAAGGTACCCTGATTCAGCCACATCTGGAGGACATGCTCTACCAAAACGTGCGCAAAAAAATTGCGCAAAAAAAGGGCTTGCGCAAAATTTTGCACAAAAAAATACACACAAAAACAGGGGTAAAATCTTTGATACATGTCCCCCATTGAGTTTTATATACTGTACTAGCTGAGTAGCCGGCGTTGCCTGATCTTTCCTTCCTCATCCTTGTTGGGGAGGAAAATCAACAAAGATGGAAGCTTTTGACTTCATATCCCGTCCTCATATATTGTTGTCATATCCCAACCCCATATCCCTTCCTCATATTGTGTCCTCATATCCTGTCCTCATATCCCGTTCTCATATCCCGACCTCATTTCCTGTCCTCATATCTCAACCTCATATCTCGACCTCCTATCCTGTCCTCATATCCCGTCCTCATATCTCGACCTCATTTCCCGACCTCCTATCTCTTCTTCATATCCCGTCCTCATATGTCGACCTCCTATCCCGTCCTCATATCCCATTCTCATATCTTGACCTCATATCCTGTCCTCATATCCCAATCTCACATCTCGACCTCATATCTCCACCTCACATCCCGACCTCCTGTCCCATCCTCATATCTCCACCTCATATCTCGACCTCTTATCCCGTCCTCATATGCCTTCCTCATATCTCAACCTCCTATGCCGACCTCCTATCCCATCCTCATATTCCTTCCTTATATCTCAACCTCATATCCCGTCCTCCTATCTCGACCTCACATCCTGTCCTCCTATCCTGACCTCCTATCCCATCCTCCTCTCTTTGTGAGATGGGGTGTGGCTTGCAAGCTGGATTGACACATTCACCAGGAGATGCAGGGCGGAGCTTGTGGAGTAAGGTACTGGAAGTACCATATAATCGCATGGGACTTGAAACAAAAACCGATCATTTATGTAAGGGTGTAGGTAAGGGTTAATTTAACTATCATATATTTTTATTTGACATATAAGTAATATGTATACCAGGTATTGAAATATCTCCAGCCGTACGGTAGTTATGTGGGAACATACATTTCCCATATTTTGCATGGGGCTTTAAACAAAAACCTTGACCCTCACAAATGGGGGTAGTTTAAGGTTAAATTAACTATTCTATATTTTAAGTGGACATATAAGTAACATGAGACCAAATATTTTTGAAATATCTCCAGCCGTATGGAAGTTATGCAGTAACATATATTTCCCAGAGACTTGTATAGGACTTTAAACAAAAACCCCGACCCTGGCAAATGGGGTGAGTAAAGGTTAAATCACCTATCCTATGTTTGTTGCAGACATATAAGTAAGGCTGGGTTCACACTATGGTTTGTAATTACGGTTCCCGTATACGGCTGGGAGGAGGGGTGGGCGGGGCTTAATCGCGGCACCCGCACTCAGCCGTATTCGGGAACCGTAGTTAATGTATGTCTATGAGCCGACCGGAGTGAACGGCAGCCTCCGTTTGGCTGCTTTTTCGGCCGTATGCGGTTTCCCGACCGCAAGCAAAAACGTGATCGACTACATTTTTGCTTGCGGTCGGGAAACCGCATACGGCTGAAAAAGCAGCGGACCGGAGGCTGCGTTTCACTCCGGTCGGCTCATAGACATACATTAACTACGGTTCCCTATACGGCTGAGTGCGGGTGCCGCGATTATGCCCCGCCCACCCCTCCTCCCAGCCGTATACGGGAACCGTAATTACAAACCGTAGTGTGAACCCAGCCTAACATGTGTGCCAAGTTTCATGTTAATATCTTTAGACGTTTGGACGTGATGCTGGAACATACACACAAACACACACACACATATACACACATTTACACGCATACACATATACACACACATATACACACACACACACACCTTGGGGGAGATTTATTAAAACCTGTCCAGAGGAAACGTTGCTGGGTTGCCCATAGCAACCAATCAGTTTCCTTCTTTCATTTTTGAAAATGCCTTTGAAAAATGAAAGAAGCGATCTGATTGGTTGCTATGGGCAACTCAGCAACGTTTCCTATGGACAGGTTTTAATAAATCACCCCTATTGAGTTTTATATATACATACATTATATGAATATATATATATATATATATATATATATATATATATATATATATATATTCATATATATATATATATATATATATATATATATATACTTATGGGGAGAATTAGTAAAAACTCTGTGCAGAGGAAGAGTGGAGCAGTTGCCCATAGCAACCAATCAGATCGCTTCTTTCAGTTAAAAAAAAAAAAGGCCTCTGGAAAATGAAAGAAGTGATCTGATTGGTTGCTATGGGTAACAGATTTTGATAAATCTCCGGTTATTATTGCTGCCGATGGCAGTGTTTCCCAACCAGGGTGTCTTCAGCTGTTGCGAAACTACAACTCCTAGCATGCCCGGACAGCCGTTGGCTGCTGGGAGTCGTAGTATTGCAACAGCTGGAGGCACCCTGGTTGGAAAACACCGGCCTATGGTCTTGTTATAGTGCAGTTCTGTGCCTGACGGTCGTGATTTCTGGATTATCCAATGCTGGATTGAAAGAAGTGACACTAGAAGATATAGAAGCACCTATGGTCTATGCATATGGACCAGGGGTGCCATGACAGCCCGCAGAGGTTCACCCCTCCCCACCCCTGCCTCTGGGTTGAATCAGAGGTCAGCGTGGGGTAAATATTTTCATATTACCCCCATAGGATTGGCCCCCAGAAGCCAGGGGAGGGGAATGTGGGTCTCACACTGTTGCAAGACATGCTGGTGCTGTTAGTGTCCCCTCAGACTCAGGAGTCACTACAGGCTAGGGTTGCCACCCTGACGGTATTTTACCGACACAGCTGGTATTTTCATTCAGATTCCGGGCTGTGCCGGTAAGTTTGGATAAAAATACCGGCCATGCAATGGCCGGTATTTTTCATTCACTCTCATCACACTAACCTAAAAAAAAAAAACTCCTGTTCTGTTCGGCGCCGGCACCGCTGGGGCCGCACAGCACCCTGTCTGACTGACTCTGAGGCTGTCCCTGTCTCCCAGTCCCAGTCTAAAACTTTACCTGTGCAATGCTGTGCGGCCAGATCTGCGGAGGGACGTTGCGGAAGTGACGTCACCCCGCAGACCCCCGCAGGACGTCACGTCACTCGCCGAGACAGGCAGACAAAAAACCGTCCCCTCCCACCCTCCCCTTTTTTGACCTGTAAAAAAAAAAAATAAGGACAAATAAAAAATAAAATAAAAAATATCTTAAATGTGTAAAAAAAGATTCAAATATATAATATTTTGTTATAACCTTACCTGTTGTTGTTGTCACAGCTTTATTTGGCGGCAACTCAAGGCCACCAAAGTAGTTGGGGAGTTAGACCTAGAGGTGGTACCTAGTGTTGCTCGCGAATATTCGCAATGCGAATTTTATTCGCGAATATCGCATATTCGCGAATATAGCACTATATATTCGTAATTACAAATATTTGTTTTTGTTTTTTTCACAGTACACATCACAGTGATCATCCCTCTCTGCTTCCAGCTTGTGTGGTGTAGAGAAGGCTCTAATACTACTGTGTGAGACGGGGGCGCGGATTTTCGCATATGCGAACATTTGCATATGCTAATTTTCACTCATGTTGATTTTTTATACGCGAATATTCGCATATGCGGAAATAAAACGAGAATATTACGAATATGCGAATATTCGCGATTATATGACGAATATTCGTCCATATATTCGCGAATTCGAATATGGCCTATGCCGCTCAACACTAGTGGTACCCCACGGGTTCACCTCTCAGGCAGAGACTCGTGTTATACTGGGTTGGAGCTTCGTGCCCGCAGTTTCCTGCGGTAGGCATATGGTTTAAGTTTTACAATAAAATTTCATAATAATAAAGCTGTGGCCTTTACAACCCCAAAAGTTTTTATTGGGGGGGAAGAAGGTCAGGCCACAGTAAGGTTTTTATTTAGAGGGTTGATGCAGGTAGGCTGTCATGATATACACTGTTCACACTCACACCGAGTAAAACACGGCGGACAGCGTTCCCATTGTGCCATAGTACACATTTAATTACATATAGAAAAATAGACAGTTCTGTCAGATATTTACTCCATTAATACTGTATGTACATAACTTAGATGATAATTTATACAACTTTACACATTATACAATAATACCCTCTGTAATGCTATACACATATGTGCGTGTCGTTTCCAAGCATGTGCAAAAAGAAAAAGGACAGCATGCGGGTGACGTTCACTGCGCAAAATGTTGGGTGCCACCGCCAGATATTGGGGGAGATTTATCAGTTGCTGAGTTGCCCATAGCAACCAATCAGATCACTTCTTTCATTTTTGGCATGAATGAAAAATGAAAGAAGCGATCTGATTGGTTGCTATGGGCAACTCAGCAACTTTTCCTCTGGACAAGTTTTGAAAATCTCCCCCATTGTGTATACGGACGGATGGATGTAGCAGAGCTGAATTTGTCATCAAAGACATTAATTCTATACTGTCTTCAATCTAGACACCCCACTTTGTCAGTGTTTCCCAACCAGGATGCCTCCATATTTTCCAAAACTACAACTCCCATCAGGGATGTCTGGGAGGAGTCAGGAGGCTGGCAATCATTAAAGGGACAGGCCCCCTATTACTTCTGCACAGTACACAGAGCACTGGACATGTATAGAGCAGATGTGCAGTGTGACTATACAGCAGTGTTTCCCAACCAGGGTGCCTCCAGGTGTTGCAAAACCACAACTCCCACAACTCCCAGCAGTAGCCTTCGGCTCTCCGGGCATGCTGGGAGTTGTAGTTTTGCAACAGCTGGAGGCATGATGGTTGGGAAACACTGCACTACAAAATTAGGGTCCAGTCTGATAGGCCATTCAGAAGTCTAAAAGAGCTGGGTAGTAGCCTTCAGCTCTCCGGGCATGCTGGGAGTTGTAGTTTTGCAACAGCTGGAGGCATGCTGGTTGGGAAACACTGCACTACAAAATTAGGGTCCAGTCTGATAGGCCATTCAGAAGTCTAAGAGAGCTGGGTAGTAGCCTTCGGCTGTCCGGGCATGCTGGGAGTTGTAGTTTTGCAACAGCTGGAGGCATGCTGGTTGGGAAACACTGCACTACAAAATTAGGGTCCAGTCTGATAGGCCATTCAGAAGTCTAAGAGAGCTGGGTAGTAGCCTTCGGCTCTCCGGGCATGCTGGGAGTTGTAGTTTTGCAACAGCTGGAGGCACCCTGGTTGGGAAACACTGCACTACAAAATTAGGGTTCAGTCTGATAGGCCATTCAGGAGTCTAGGAGAGCAGGCTAATAGTTTTGCAACAGCTGGGAGTTGTAGTTTTGCAACAGCTGGAGGCATGCTGGTTGGGAAACACTGCACTACAAAATTAGAGTCCAGTCTGATAGGCCATTCAGGAGTCTTGGAGAGCTGAGTAGTAGCCTTCGGCTGTCCGGGCATGCTGGGAGTTGTAGTTTTGCAACAGCCGGAGGTATGCTGGTTGGGAAACACTGCTTTATGCATCATAGTGGAGAGTTTCTTCTACAAAGCAGCAGTTCTTGCTCTAGAGACTGAACTACGTGGGTGTTGCATGCAATACTACATTTCGCCTGTAGTGGATGCTGTAGGAGAAATAAGCAGCCAATGGTACTACTGTTTGCTCTAAAAACGCTGCAGCCAGCATTAGCTAGTCAATATAAAAATCCCCATACCTAAATGGCGTTTGTTATTTTGTTTGAATTTTTTGGTGTTCTTTCGCTTTTTAGTGTCACCTTTTTTTTATAGTTTTTTTCCCCAAATTCTTTAACTAAAATTTTTAAATCGCATGATGAAAGAATGACATGACTACTTGTAATGAGAAAAATAAAGGGATAAAAAAATTAAAAAAAATAAAAGTGGGGGCAGTTTTATGTTTTTTCTTTTCTTTTTGGCTTTAAAAACAAAATTTGTGACTGTGGGCAGTCTTAACAGAGTTATCCAAGATTAGAAATACTGAGCTGATTTCTTCCGAAAACAGCGCCACAACTGTCCTCAGGTTGTGTGTAGTATAGTAGCTTAGTTCCATTGAAATGAATGGAGCCAACTTGTAATACCAAACACTACTTTCTTGTTAATTCGTCCCCATTACCATCTGCAAAATGTTTCAAAACTTTACATGCAGTCCTATGTAAAACTAGAGAGTAGACGCTGTGATATGGGCATGGGCTGTGCAAATGTCATTAGAAAGTGAAATGACAAACTCAGCTCTACTGAATCATTCTAGCAATGTAATGTCATAACTGCATGACATGACTAACTGCGCTCTTTTACTACACACGTCTATTCACTGAGCTACCTGGATGCTACATGACAAATTCACCTCTGCTGCTTCTGTTTTAAAGGGGTACTCATTTTTTTTAAATGAACTGGTGCCAGAAAGTTAAACAGATTTGTAAATTACTTCTGTTAAAAAATCTTAATCCTTCCAGTACTTATCAGCTGCTGAATACTACAGAGGAAATTATTTTCTTTTTGGCACACAGAGCTCTCTGCTGACATCACGAGCACAGTGCTCTCTGCTGACACCTCTGTCCATTTTAAGAACTGTCCAGAGTAGAAGAAAATCCCCATAGAAAACATATGCTGCTCTGGACAGTTCCTAAAATGGACAGAGATGTCAGCAGAGAGCACTGTGCTCATGATGTCAGCAGAGAGCTCTGTGTTCCAAAAAGAAAAGAATTTCCTCTGTACTATTCAGCAGCTAATAAGTACTGAAAGGATTAAGATTTTTTAATAGAAGTAATTTACAAATCTGTTTAACTTTCTGGCACCAGTTGATTTAAAAAAAAAAAAAAAAAAAAGTTTTCCACCGGAGTACCCCTTTAAGTATACATAACTTATGACATCAGAAAGCCAAATGACAAACTCAGCTCTGCTGAATCATTCAAGCAATGTAATGTCTTAACTACATGACATGACTACCTGCGCTCTTTACTACACACGTCTATTCACTGAGCTACCTGGATGTGCTAAAGAAAGGTGCTACATGACAAATTCACCTCTGCTGCTTCTGTTTTAAGTATACATAACCTATGACATTAGAGCGCCGAATGACAAACTCAACTCTGCAGAGTCAAACAAGCAATGTTATGTCAGAACTATATGACACGACTAACTCCGCTCTTATATTCGTGATCTATAGTGGAGCGCAATCCATTAACAGGCTCCTTATTTAGCTCTGCTACATACAGCAGAGCAGAGATGACTTTGCTATTTGGCACTGCTGGGTATAACTTGTCAGTTAGTTATCTGCACTTTTACATAGGACCGCTATTTAACCCACAGATTTCCGTAAGTGTCATAATCAGCTCTGCTACATCGGCACACCATCAATAAGTATACAAAGTCTGCCTTTTGGGAGAATAGAGGCAGCTGCTACCCGTCCATACTACTCCACTATTTTACCAGTGGTTGGATGGGTAGTGCCCAGCCGCAGGGTGATATAGTATAGTGATCTGGTGCTGATTTTGTCGCCTTACAGCAGTGTTTTCCAACCAATGTGCCTCCAGCTGTTGCAAAGCTACATATCCCAGCATGCCCGGAGAGTATTGGGAAACACTATTAACATACTATGGACTGGACACTTCATTTAGAAACTGGATATACAAGTTGTTACACAGCAGCATATCCCCTACCCCTATGTAATGGGGGAGGTGCGACAGCATTGTGAGCTATATATAAAGGTGGGGGGAGGGGGGCATAACTAATTACATCAACAACATAAATCCAATTTACCTAACAACAATGTATGTTCTCCTATTAGCATATCAAAAACAAAGTGCATAAGAAATGTCCTGTATGCAGATGTAGCAGAGCTGAATTGGTCATTGGCACAAATCCTACTGATGCCACAATGGTCGTGTAATGCATTCACCTGCAGTGTTATGTAAAACCACACAAGAGTGAACGCACTGCACGACTAGTCGCGTTCCGCCATCTGAAAGGGGATAATACGACAAATCCGTCTCTGCTGCTTCTATTTTTAGGCTACGTAACACAGCAGAACCCAATGTGTCACGATTGTTAGGGACGGTGATGGGCGGAGGTTACACTTGTACGGCAGCTACGAATTATTCTGCAGAATAACACACTCAGCTCTGCTACATGTGTATATATAATTCATTAAAGCTAAAACGATGTGTTTGTTTTTTTTTTGTTTGTTTGTTTTTTCCTAAAAAGGAAACAGTAGTCTTAAATTCAGATACAAAAAGGAATATATAAAAAACAACATACATAACATGTGAGGAGCAGCCACCTCTACCCTTGGATGAGTCCATACAGCAGTGGTCTCAAACGGTGGCCCTCCAGATGTTGCAAAACTTCAACTCCCAGCATGCCCGGACAGCCAACGGCTGTCCGGGCATGCTGGAAGTTGAAGTTTTGCAACATCTGGAGGGCCACCGTTTGAGACCACTGCCATACAGAATCAAGTAAACATGTCTAGTTTGCACAGTTGGTTCCCCCATAACAATGTATTAGTTTAGCAATGCATGAAGCTGCATCTCCTTTGCTTAAGTGTTTTTTTTTTTTTTTTTTTTTTTTGTGCAAAGCGTCATCTTCTGCAAAACTCAGGAGTCATCCCACTGCCTGGGTCACCACAGGGCTCAATGGAGTGAGGACTCAATGGAGTGGGGGCTCAATGGAATGGGGGGCTCAATAGAGTGAGGACTCAATGGAGTGAGGACTCAATGGAGTGAGGACTCAATGGAGTTGGGGCTCAATGGAGTGGGGGGCTCAATGGATTGAGGACTCAATAGAGTGAGGACTCAATGGAGTGAGGACTCAATAGAGTGAGGACTCAATAGAGTGAGGACTCAATAGAGTGAGGACTCAATGGAGTGGGGGCTCAATGGAGTGGGGACTCAATAGAGTGAGGACTCAATGGAGTGAGGACTCCATTCAGTGGCTTACAGGCAGATCTCAAGTCCTGCAGGAATGCATTGGGAACTGAGTTCCTGCACTTTTTCCACCACAGGAACATCGTTCCCATTAGCAGGAGTCCTGCAGGACCAGCCCTTGAGTGAAAATCGTGGGCGAGTTCCTTACACTTTCTTCCCAGGACTTGACCCCTGCTTACAGGTCAGGCTGGTCATGGAGGTGGGAGTTGCCAGGGCTGTTCTTCAGGCTGGTCTCCTCAGTCCTGCTGCTACATCGACTACTACTGCTAAGGCTTCCATTGCCCATTTCGGCATCTGGCAAGTGCTTGGTCCCGTCACAGCTCAGGTTGCTAGAAGCATACTGGCACCTTTTAGGGTCTTTGAACAAAGCGTGGAGCTTTCTTTCTGCCCTGGGGCAACACAAGAGTTTCTTAAAGGCTTTCCTAAAATCTGGACTCCTACAGTAGATGATGGGGTTTAGTCCTGAGTTGACATAGCCCAACCAGTTCAAGAACAAGAAGATGCGGGCATCTATTAAGGCAGTGCAGAAGACTTTGATGATGTTGGCCACAAAGAAGGGGAGCCAACAGAGGGTGAAGGTGCCCATGATAATACCCAAAGTCTTGAGGGCTTTGTGCTCTTTGATGGCCAATAACCCTGAGGGTCTCCTTTTGGAAGTCCTCCTGTTTTTGGTGGAAGGCACTGGTGTCCCATTGTTGAACCTCACCTTGTCCTTCTCTATGAGGTTGACTTGTTTGGATGCCACTATAAATACCCTGCCATAGACGAAGATCATGATGACCAGGGGCACGTAGAAGGAGATGGTGGACGATACGATGGCATAGGGCATGTTGGTGACAAAATCACAGCATTTGGGATCATTGTAACAGTCCTGGGCAACTTGGTTATTGGTATCTCTCCACCAGTGGTTCATGATGGGCAAGAAGGAGATCAAGGCAGATACTGCCCATACAAAACAGACTACCAGCCTTGCCCTGGCTTTGGTCACCAACATCTCATACTTTAAAGGGGAGGTGATGGCGATGTATCTGTCCACAGCTATGACACACAAGGTCTCTATGCTGGCTGTGACACACAGGACATCCACAGAGGTCCACAGCTCACACACAATGGTGTCATACAGCCAGTCCCCGGTGATGAGGATGGTGGCACCAGGTGGCACCACCAGAACTCCCATGATCAAGTCAGCACAAGCCAAGGAAGTGATGAACACGTTGGTCATGGTTTGCAACCTTGGAGTCTTGGCTATGGCAATGATGACCAGAAGGTTTCCAAAGACGATGATCAGGATCATGAAAGCCAAGGCTGCTCCTACCACCCACTTCTCGGAGAGGGTCAGGCTGTGCCCACTTCTACTGCTGCTACTGCCAGGGCTGGAGCTCAGGTTTAAGAGAAGATCCGAGAAGTTGACCTCCTGGCATGGAGCCATGGTGAGGGGTAGGATGGTGGGTCCTTCTACCAGCAGCTCAGTCCTGGTGGTGGTGAGTGCAGAGAGGGCACTGCTGCCCCATGGAGCAGGTAGAACGTTGTGCCATGTCAGGCTGCCTGAGAGCAATGAGCAACTTCAAGCCCCGGACTCAGCTGCTGACTTCACTTTGGCAGGGATGTCGGGGAGGAGTCAGGAGGCTGGCAATCATTAAAGGGACAGGCCCCCTATTACTTCTGCACAGCACACAGAGCACTGGACATGAATAGAGCAGACGTGCAGTGTGACTATACACCAGGGTGTCTCCAGCTGGCTGTCCGGGCATGCTGGGAGTTGTAGTTTTGCAACAGCTGGAGGCATGCTGGTTGGGAAACACTGCACTACAAAATTAGAGTCCAGGAGTCTAGGAGAGCTGGGTAGAAGCCTTCGGCTGTCCGGGCATGCTGGGAGTTGTAGTTTTGCAACAGCCGGAGGCATGCTGGTTGGGAAACACTGCACTACAAAATTAGGGTCCAGGAGTCTAGGAGAGCTGGGTAGTAGCCTTTGGCTGTCCAGGCATGCTGGGAGTTGTAGTTTTGCAACAGCTGGAGGCATGCTGGTTGGGAAACACTGCACTACAAAATTAGGGTCCAGTCTTATAGGCCATTCAGGAGTCTAGGAGAGCTGGGTAGTAGCCTTTGGCTGTCTGGGCATGCTGGGAGTGCTGAGAGTTGTAGTTTTGCAACAGCTGGAGGCATGCTGGTTGGGAAACACTGCACTACAAAATTAGGGTCCAGTCTGATAGGCCATTCAGGAGTCTAGGAGAGCTGGGTAGTAACCTTCGGCTGTCCAGGTATACTGGGAGTTGTTGTTTTGCAACAGCTGGAGGCATGCTGACTGGGAAACACTGCACTACAAAATTAGGGTCCAGTCTGATAGGCCATTCAGAAGTCTAAGAGAGCTGGGTAGTAGCCTTCGGCTCTCCGGGCATGCTGGGAGTTGTAGTTTTGCAACAGCTGGAGGCACCCTGGTTGGGAAACACTGCTATACAGTATGACTATGGGGAAGTCTGCAGCATGCATGGCTGGACCCGTAATATCCCTCTTCTTCTATACAGCTCAGCTAGTACTGAAATGAATATAGAAGGCCAGGATGAGACCTGTAGTCCCACAGTAGACAATAGCTATATAAGTCTTCACCATACCATACCATACAACCTGCAGTGTAAATGCTTAAAAGACAACAATACAAAAGAATATTTGTTACCAAATAAGTAAACTCCATACACTGCAAGAAGTAGTCTGCACCACCACCCTGCTCCTGTATGGCGTTCTGAGCAGCTATCTATATGGTGGGGGTGATGATGATGATGATAGTAATAATAGTAACAATAATGATGATGCTGGTTATAAATAAATTATTATTATTAATAATAATAATAATAATAATAGCATACTTATCTGCATATAATGCAGTGTTTCCCAATCAGTGTGCCTCCAGCTGTTGCAAAACTACAACTCCCAGCATGCCCGGACAGCCAACGGCTGTCCGGGCATGCTGGGAGTTGTAGTTTTGCAACAGCTGGAGGCACACTGGTTCGGAAACACTGATATAATGTAATGTTAGTGTTAAAAATAATTCAGACATGATAATGGATTGATGAATATGTCATCATTATTATATTTTCTATATTATGTAATCACTTTTATAAAGAAATAAAACATCTTTGCTATTATATTATAGTAGTAGTCGTTTATTATTCTATGTATAAATGCAATATTTTTATTAATAGTTTTAGTATTATAAATATTCTTTGACTTATTTTACTTAGTATTATTATTAGAGATGAGCGAACTTACAGTAAATTTGATTCGTCACAAACTTCTCGGCTCGGCAGTTGATGACTTATCCTGCATAAATTAGTTCCGCTTTCAAGTGCTCCGGTGGGCTGGAAAAGGTGGATACAGTCCTAGGAAAGAGTCTCCTAGGACTGTATCCACCTTTTCCAGCCCACGGGAGCACCTGAAAGCTGAACTCATTTATACAGGATAAAGTCATCAACTGCCGAGCCGAGAAGTTCGTGACGAATCAAATTTACTGTAAGTTCGCTCATCTCAAATTATTATCATTATTATTATTATTATTTGTATTGTTTTAAATAATTGTTATTATTATAAAAAAAAAATTTGTATTATTATTTTTATCATCATCGCCACTTTTATTGTGTTACCAATATGTGGTTTCTCAAAGCTGATCTGAAAGGACTATCTCACAGGTCATATTACTGTCCTCCTCTCCTATATTTAGGATGGTAATTTGAAAGGTCAGTGTTATGAGGTCAGGAGAAGTAGATGTGAGGAGACCCTAAGGTCCCTGTAATGTATGTGATCGTGTTTGCCAGTGCTGCCAGCTGTTCCAGAACTACAACTCCAATCATGTCCTGACAACTGGGGAGCCACAGATTGGAGCGCCCTGGTGTATTCAGAGGAGATGCATTCCACGTATTTGCCCCACTGCAGCACGGACTGGAGCGGACCAACTCCAAGGGTTCAAACACATGAAACAGAAGAATGTCCAGCCTGGTAGCTTGGTATAAAATCCTTAACCCCTTAAGGACCCTTAAGGACTTTTTTGCATTTTCGTTTTTTCCTCCTTACCTTTTAAAAATCATAACCCTTTCAATTTTGCACCTAAAAATCCATATGATGGCTTAATTTTTGTGCCACTAATTCTACTTTGCAGAGACATTAGTCATTTTACCCAAAAATCCACGGCAAAATGGAAAAAAAAATAATTATGCGACAAAATTGGAGAAAAAACGCCATTTTGTAACTTTTGGGGGCTTCCGTTTCTACGCAGTAAATTTTTCTGTAAAAATGACACCTTATTATTCTGTAGGTCCATACGGTTAAAATGATACCCTACTTCTATAGGTTTGATTTTGTCGCACTTCTGGAAAAAATCATAACTACATGCAGGAAAATTTATACGTTTAAGAATGTCATCTTCTGACCCCTATAACTTTTTTATTTTACCGCGTACGGGGCGGTTCGAGGGCTCATTTTCTCATTTTTTGCGCCGTGATCTGAAGTTTTTGTCAGTAGCATTTTTTTATCAGACTTTTTGATCGCTTTTTATTCATTTTTTAATGGTATAAAAAGTGACCAAAAAGACGCTATTTTGGACTTTGGAATTGTTTTACGCGTACGCCATTGACCGTGGAGTTTAATTGACAATATATTTTTATAGTTCGGACATTTACGCACGTGGTGATACCAAATATGTTTATTTTTCTTTTTCTTTACACTTTTTTTTGTTTTAATGGGAAAAGGGGGGTGATTCAAACTTTAATTAGGGAAAGGGTTAAAGGGTACCTCTCATCAAAAAAAACTTTTGATATATTATAGATTAATGTATGCAGAATAACTTTACAATTGCATGTTATTAAAAAATATGCTTCTTTCTATTTAATTTTCCACTTTGAAGAAATGACCACTAGGGGTCTCCCTACCAGTCCTGGCAGCAAGCATTTCAGACTCATGCTGGAGTCCTAAACACTACGAGCTGCCAGTCTGCTTTGTTCACAAAGGAGAACACTCAGAGCTGCCAGCCTGCTTTGTTCACAGCCTGTTTGGCTGTGAACAAAGCAGGCTGGCAGCTCTGAGTGTTTAGGACTCCAGCATGAGTCAGAAAAAGCATATTTTTCATTAACATGCTATTGGAAAGATACTTAAAATGGACAGAGATGTCAGTAGAGAGCACTGTGGTCATGATGTCAGCAAAGAGTTCTGTGTTCCAAAAATAAAAGAATTTCCTCTGTAGTATTCAGCAGCTAATAAGTACTGGAAGGATTAAGATTGTTTTTAAGAGAAGAGTCATTTATAAATCCTTTTAATCCTTTATTGTCAAGCGAACAGACATAGAGGGTAACATGTGATGCGTTTCGGCTGTCTTGTGCAGCCTTAGTCGTACAAATGAGTTAAAAAGTGAAGCTCTTATATAGTGGATGCAGGGCGGATCAACCCGATCTCACACCAGCGTAATTAGGGATTAACCCTGCACCCACCACATTCACAGAAGTATTATCATGGACATATAAAATGCAGATAAATATCAAAAAAACTCCTAGCTATATGCAAAAAACGAAAGGACGCATAATGATAGAAAGAACCATATAGAAAAAAACGTAGCGCATGACGATACTGAAGATAAGTTGATATAAAATGGATAATAACCAAAGTGTTGGACAAAGTGTATATTGAATGGTGTATAGTATGTATATAGATTTATGCTAAACAGAAGAAAATATTCTCAACCATTATTATGTGTGTTTAACATACTGATCACTGATCAAAAACCACACCATATAGCTGTGTAAAACACAGTCTACACAATCAGCACGAAAATATAAAAATAAATTTACCATACAGTATATAGCTAGGAAAATGCCAATTATATCCAAGACCTGTAATATAAATATAACCGTGTATATCACCTCGCATACTTCTCAAAAAACAGAGAATAAATAAGGCAAGATCTGAAGTTTAAAATAAGGACTATATGTAAATAAATATGTAATGATAAGTTCATAAATCAATAAATTAATAATGTAACATCACATCTTGTCTTCTATTCAGGCCAATAGGAAAACATGTGTACAATTTTAAGATCCAAAATACCTCCCAGTCCAATAATTTTTGTCTAGAATTACCTCCTCTAATGGGTACATGGCAGTAGAAAGTGGAAAAGTGTTCCCCTGGAATAAAGGCAATGGTCCCGCTGATTAAGATATGTATACTTTATTGCAACGCGTTTCGATCCCAAACTGGGATCTTCATCAGGCATCACAGTGCAATCAAATACATCGATGATGAGAAATATTCTGCCAATTTCATCCCCACTTTTAATGGTCAAACAGACATTAAAAACATACTAAAAAACAATTGGCTTGTGCTTCAACAGGATGATCATCTTAAAGAATCTCTATCTGCAATGCCTGATGAAGATCCCTGTTTGGGATCGAAACGCGTTGCAATAAAGTATACATATCTTAATCAGCGGGACCAGCGCCTTCGTTCAAGGGGAACACTTTTCCACTTTCTACTGCCATGTATCCACACCGGGCCGACTGACGTCATCTCCGGGGGTTCCCTTTGGCGGCTATCCTGCAAATTTGCTTCCACAAGCCTCTGTAGGTGTTGTGCCCTCAGTGCAACACCTAAGGGTAAGAACCCTATATTACAAATTTTTTGCCTTCCATCAAAGCGGTCTTTACTAGGATCACACTCTCTATCTCCTCTAATGGGTGGAAAAACTCTTTCTATTCCTTGTACAGAAAGGGAGGAGTAACTCCCCTGATGTTTCTCAGCACAGTGATGAGTAAACATTGAAACATGACGGGCGTTAAACTGAATGTCCGACAGATGTTTCCAAATTCTAACCTTAAAGGGGTACTCCGCTGCAAACTGTTCCGAACACTGGACCCGGAGGCGGGAACTTGTGATGTCATAGCCCCGCCCACCATGATGTCACACCCTATCCCCTCAATGCAAGTCTATGGGAGGGGGCGTGGCGGACGTCACGCCCCCTCCCATAGACTTGCATTGAAGGGGTGGGGCGTGACATCATGAGGGGGTGGGTCTCTGACATCACAAGCTCCCGGCTCCAGCATTCGGAACAGTTTGTTCTAGAAGCCAAGCAGCGGAGTACCCCTTTAAGGGGAGTGGACGTACAGCCCACATACTGTAGATGAAACTGTTCGCAAGAAATCATGTAGATAACGCCTGACGTGTTGCAGTTGATGAATATCTTGATTCCATAACAGTCTCCATTGGAGGTGTTCTTCATCACATTGCAACACATACAGCGTACATGACCACATTTATAGGACCCCGTTGTTCCCAACCAAGTGGGTGTGGATTTTTTTGAGGTTTTAAATAAGCTGGGAAAATACTCTTGAAGTGTCACCCATAACAATCGGTAAATATTTTCTATATTCTTGACTGTATTGGGTGGAGTTTTTTCTGCTGGCGAGTCCACGAGAGCTGTTTCTTATGTGTAAGAGAATTTCTATTTGAAAGTGTAGCCAGTGCAAGGGCTCTCTGGATACTCCACCTGGAGTACTCCCTTTGTGCCAGACGAGTCCCAATTTTTTTAGATTGTCTGACAAAGTCGTCAAATAGGGTAGAGTTTCACCTGGACCTAGTCATCTCCCCAATCGGGAGGTTGGTAATGACATGGTCCGGGTGACAGGAGGTGGCCTGCAATACAGAATTCACTGCCATATCTTTACTATATGTGGAGATGTTACTATGATGCCCCTCTCTTTGTCACCACACAACCATAAGTCCAGAAATGAAATCCCATTCTCCATGTGGATGACCATAAACAAAAGTCTACAGGGGTTATTGTTCAAGTATTCCCTAAATTGTGGCACGACCGACACACCCGACTTCCAAATAAACAGTAAGGCTCCTTTCACACTTTGAGTATTCATCCGTTATTAAACATTTGTTTTCTGTGTAAAAATGGATGTATAATAACGGATGAAATAACGGGTGCTAACAGCTGAATAACGTTTGTCAAAATAACGGCATACTCATCAGTTCAGACCCGTTATAACATCATTATGTACGGACGTTTTAACACCTCTGCCTATAGACTCCCACAGCCAGGACTACTACTACTCCCATCATGGAACAGACTTGTTTACATGATGGGAGTAGTAATTCCCTGGCTGAGGGAGTCTGCAGACAGCTGGGGAGGTTACATTAGTGTTTGTACTACTACCCCCATCATGGAACAGACTTCTGAGACCCGATGCGATCAGAAGTTATTAACTCCTTAAGGACCCATGACGTAAATGTACGTCATGAGGCCGCACTCGATCTATAACACGGGGCCACGGCGGGTCGGGCCCGGCCTCTAACAACGGCCGGGACCCGTGGCTAATAGCGCGCGGCACTGATCGCAGTGCGGCGTGCTATTAACCCTTTAGACGCGGCGTTCAAAGTTGAATGCCCCGTCTAAAGTGAAAGTAAAACCATACCGGTTAGCTCAGAGAGCTGTTCGGGATCGCCGCGACGAAATCGCAGCATCCCGAACAGCTGCTGGACACGAGGAGGGTCTCCTACCTTGCCTCCTGGTGTCCGATCACCGAATGACTGCTCAGTGCCTGAGATCCAGGCATGAGCAGTCAAGCGGCAGAATCATCGATCACTGGTTTCCTATGAGAAACCAGTGATCAATGTAAAAGATCAGTGTGTGCAGTGTTATAGGTCCCTATGGGAGCTATAACACTGCAAAAAAAAGTGAATAAAGATCATTTAACCCCTCCCCTAATAAAAGTTAGACTCACCCCCCTTTTCCCATAAAAAAAAGTGTACCGTATATACTCGAGATTTTTCGTGCTGAAAACACCCCCCTCGGCTTATACTCGAGTGAACTCTCCATCCGCAGTGGTCTTCAACCTGCGGACCTCCAGAGGTTTCAAAACTACAACTCCCAAGGCTTGCTGGGAGTTGTAGTTTTGAAACCTCCGGAGGTCCGCAGGTTGAAGACCACTGCGGCCTTCGACATCATCCAGCCCCCTCTCACCCCCTTTAGTTCTGTACAGTACTCGCCTCCGCTCGGCGCTGGTCCGGTGCTGCAGGACTGTCCGGTGAGGAGGTCGTCCGGTGGGATAGTGGTTCCGGGCTGCTATCTTCACCGGGTAGGCCTCTTCTAAGCGCTTCGGGCCCGGCCCCAGAATAGTCACGTTGCCTTGACAACGACGCAGAGGTACGTTCATTGCCAACGTACTTCTGCGTCATCGTCAAGGCAACGCCTCTATTCCGGGCCCGCAGCGCGGAGAAGAGGCGCCCCCAGTGAAGACCACTGAGGGCGGATGATAAGAGGATGATGAAGGGGGGGGGGGGGTGGGATGATGACAAGAGGATGATGAAGGGGGGGGGGTGTGGGATGATGAAGGGGGGTGGGGATGAAGACAAGGGGATGATGAAGGGGGGGGTGTTGGATGATTACAAGGGGATGATGAAGGGGGGGTGTGGGATGATGACAAGGGGATGATGAAGGGGGGGGTGTGGGATGATTACAAGGGGATGATGAAGGGGGTGGGGATGATGACAAGGGGATGATGAAGGGGGGGGGTGGGATGATGACAAGGGGATGATGACAGGTGATGATGATGACAAGGGGATGATAAAGGGGGGTGGGGATGATGACAAGGGGATGATGAAGGGGGGGGGTGGGATGATGACAAGGGGATGATGACAGGTGAGGATGATGAGGGTCTGGATGATGACAGGCGGTGATGATGATGAGGATGTTAATGACGGGTCTGGATGATGACAGGGGGGGGATGATGTATTTCCCACCCTAGGCTTATCCCACCCTAGGCTTTATACTAAATAAAAATAAACATATGTGGTATCGCCGCGTGCAGAAATGTCCGAGTTATAAAAGTATATAAAGTTAATTAAGCCACACGGTAAATGGCGTAAGCGCAAAAAAATTCCCAAGTCCAAAATAGTGCATTTTTGGTCACTTTTTATATCATGAAAAAATGAATAAAAAGCGATCAATAAGTCCTATCAATGCAAAAATTTCAGATCACGGCGCAAAAAATTAGCCCTCATACCGCCCCATACCCTACCCGGAAAAATAAAAAAGTTTTAGGGGTCAGAAGTGGACAATTTTAAACGTACACATTTTCCTGCATGTAGTTATGATTTTTCCCAGAAGTGCGACAAAATCCAACCTATATAAGTAGGGTATCATTTTAATCGTATGGACCTACAGAATAAAGAGAAGGTGTCATTTTTACCGAAAAATGTACTGTGTAGAAACAGAAGCCCCCCAAATTTACAAAATGGCGTTTTTTTTCCAATTTTGTCTCACAATGATTTTTTTTTCCGTTTCGCCGTAGATTTTTGGGTAAAATGACTGATGTCATTACAAAGTAGAATTGGTGGCTCCAAAAATAAGCCATCATATGGATTTTTTGGTGCAAAATTGAAAGAGTTATGATTTTTTAAAGGTAATGAGGAAAAACGAAAGTGCAAAAACGGAAAAACCCCAGGTCCTTAAGGGGTTAAGCAGGGGAACGGGCGGCATGGTCCGCAACTCTGCGATGTATCGTGTGTTTTTACTTTCATTTTTAAATCCCCCGCAGGGAGCCCTGAATGGTCAGTACTGAGGAGCCATTCTCCGCGGGGTTTATAAAATGAACATTGTGAGTGGCAGTATGGGCCGTATGTATATTAAAAGCCCTGTAAGGGGCAAGATATATAGCGCTGCGGGGGGGGGGGGCAGACAGATAGCCTATATATCTAGCCCCCCAGTGCATTTATAATATGCCCCCCACAGCGCATTAATAAAGATATGACCCCCGCCAGCGCATTTATACATATAAACCCCCCACCGGCGCATATATATATATATACCCCCCGCAGCACATTTATAATGTGCCCCCCCCCCCCCCCAGTGCATTTGTCATAATATGCCACTGCAGCGCTATGTATGAAAAGCATTTCTATCAGCAGCATCGGGCCGGCCAGCTGCTGCCACTATGCGCTGCTGATAGATATACATTTCACAAATAGCGATGCAGTGGCATATTATGACAAATGCACTGCGGGGGTAAATATATCTAAAAATGCACTGCAGGGGTCATGTCTTTCTTAATGCGCTGCGGGGGGTATATATATATATATATATATATATATATATATATATATATAAAAATGCGCTGGCAAGGTTCTTATCTTTATTAATGCGCTGCGGGGGTATATATATATAAATATATATACAGTGGGGATCAAAAGTTTGGGCACCCCAGGTAAAAAAAAATTATTAATGTCCATAAAGAAGCCAAGGAAAGATGGAAAAATCTTCAAAAGGCATCAAATTACAGATTAGACATTCTTATAATATGTCAACAAAAGTTAGATAGTTAGATTTTATTTCCATCATTTACAATAACAGAAAACAAAAAAATGGCGTCTGCAAAAGTTTGGGAACCCTGCAGAATTTATAGCATGCACTGCCCCCTTTGCAAAGCTGAGACCTGCCAGTGTCATGGATTGTTCTCAATCATCATCTGGGAAGACCAGGTGATGTCAATCTCAAAGGTTTGAAATGCCCAGACTCATCTGACCTTGCCCCAACAATCAGCACCATGGGTTCTTCTAAGCAGTTGTCTATAAATCTGAAACTGAAAACAGTTGACGCTCACAAAGCTGGAGAAGGCTATAAGAAGATAGCAAAATGTTTTCAGATGTCAATATCCTCTGTTCGGAATGTAATTAAGAAATGGCAGTCATCAGGACCAGTGGAAGTTAAAGCAAGATCTGGAAGACCAAGAAAAATATCAGACAAAACAGCTCGCAGGATTGTGAGAAAAACTATTCAAAACCCATGTTTGACTGCACAATCCCTCCAAAAAGATCTGGCAGACACTGGAGTTGTGGTACACTATTCCACTATTGTCAGGATTTGGCAGGCTGGAGGTGGATCCTCTGTGTCAGAGAGGGATTGGCGTGGACCGTGTCGGTGGACCGGTTCTAAGTTGCTCCTGGTTTTCGCCAGAGCCCGCCGCAAAGCGGGATGGACTTGCAGCAGCGGTAGCAACCAGGTCGTATCCACCGGCAACGGCTCAACCTCTCTGACTGCTGAGATAGGCGCGGTACAAGGGATTAGACAAGAGCAGGGTCGGATGTAGCAGAAGGTCAGGGCAGGCAGCAAGGATCGTAGTCAGGGGCAGCGGCAAGAGGTCAGGAACACAGGCTAGGAACACACAAGGAACGCTTTCACTGGCACAATGGCAACAAGATCCGGCAAGGAAGTGCAGGGGAAGTGAGGTATTATAGGGAAGTGCACAGGTGAAGACACTAATTAAAACCCATGCGCCAATCAGTGGCGCACCGGCCCTTTAAATCGCAAAGACCCGGCGCGCGCGCACCCTAGGGAGCGGGGCCGCGCGCGCCGGGACAGCACAGACGGGGACGAGTCTGGTAAGCGGGTCGGGATGCGCACCGCGAGCGGGCGCGTCCCGCATCGCGAATCGCATCCCGGCTGGGGGCATTATCGCAGCGCACCCGGTCAGCGGGTCTGACCGGGGCGCTGCGAACAGGAGAACGCCGTGAGCGCTCCGGGGAGGAGCGGGGACCCGGAGCGCTCGGCGTAACAACTATAAAGAGATACTTGTACAAATATGGTCTTCATGGAAGACTAATCAGAAGAAAACCGCTTCTACGTCCTCACCACAAAAATCAGCGTTTGAACTTTGCAAATGAACATATAGACAAGCCTGATGCATTTTGTAAACAAGTTCTGTGGACCAATGAGGTTAAAATTGAACTTTTTGGCCGGAATGAGCAAAGGTACGTTTGGAGAAGAAGGGGAACAGAATTTAATGAAAAGAACCTCTGTCCAACTGTTAAGCATGGGGGTGGATCCCATGCTTTGGGGTTGTATTGCAGGCACAGGGAACATTTCACGAGTAGAAGGAAAAATGTATTCAATAAAATTTCAGCAAATTTTGGATGCTAACTTGATGCCATCTGTAAAAAAGCTGAAGTTAAAGAGAGGATGGCTTCTACAAATGGATAATGATCCTAAACACACCTCAAAATCCACGGGGGATTACATCAAGAGGCATAAACTGAAGGTTTTGCCATGGCCTTCCCAATCTCCTGACCTCAACATAATTGAAAATCTATGGATAGAGCTTAAAATAGCTTTTGTAAGGAAGTGTGGTAGCTTGGGGGGTGTAGGGTATGGGGAGTGTAGCTGTGCTGGTACTAAAGGGTGCTTGTTAACCCTTGCTATTTGTGATGCCAGGGTGAGGGCTCCTCAATAAAGCTTTTCCTACCGCCGCCCTTCCCAGGAACGATAGGGAGGTAGATGATACTGAGTTTAAGTAGAGAGTAATAATGGATTGTCCACAACCGGAAAGCTTCTGCAAACAGCGTGAACTTTACTGAAGATTTTCTCATCTCCCCAATCGGGAGGTTGGTAATGACATGGTCCGGGTGACAGGAGGTGGCCTGCAATACAGAATTCACTGCCATATCTTTACAATATGTGGAGATGTTACTATGATGCCCCTCTCTTTGTCACCGGACAACCATAAGACCAGGAATGAAATTCCATTCTCCATGTGGGTGACCATAAACAAAAGTCTACAGGGGTTATTGTTCAAGTATTCCCTAAATTGTGGCATGACCGACACACCCGACTTCCAAATAAACAGTAAGTCATCGATATATCGACCGTACCACAGGGGGACTAATCCTGGGAAACTTCTCTGGCTTGGTATAATCCTCCGTTTCACCACATGCTAATCCTCCCATTGCAGCTGTATATAAAATACTGCCATATAGCAGCATTATATACACTGACATATAGCAGCCTTATAGATAAACTGACATATAGCAGCCTTATAGATATACTGACATATAGCAGCCTTATATATACTGACATATAGCAGCCTTATATACACTGCCATATAGCAGCATTATATATACTGATATATATATAAACATTTTATATACTGCCATATAGAAGCATTATATATACTGACATAATATAGCCTTATATATACTGACATATAGCAGCCTTATATATACTGACATATAGCAGCCTTATATATACTGACATATAGCAGCATTATATATACTGACATATAGAATCCTTATATATACTACCATATAGTAGCCTTATATATACTGCCATATAGCAGCTTTATATATACTGACATAGCAGCCTTATATATACTACCATATAGCAGCCTTATATATACTACCATATAGCAGCCTTATATATACTGCCATATAGCAACCTTATATATACTGGCGTATTGCAGCCTTATGTATACTGCCATATAGCAGCCTTATATATACTACCATATAGCAGCCTTATATAAACTACCATATAGCATCCTTATATATACTGCCATATAGCAGCATTATATATACTGACATAGCAGCCTTATATATACTACCATATAGCAGCCTTATACATACTGACATATAGCAGCCTTATATATACTGACATATAGCAGCCTTATATATACTACCATATAGCAGCCTTATATATACTGGCATATAGAAGCCTTATATATACTGACATATAGCAGCCTTATATATACTTCTGTATAGCAGACTTATATATACTGCCATATAGCAGCCTTATATATATACTGACATATAACAGCCTTATATATACTGCCATATAGCAGCCTTATATATACTGACATATATCAGCCCTATATACTGCCATATAGCAGCCTTATATATACTGACACATAGCAGCCTTATATATACTGCCATATAGCAGCCTTATATATACTGACACATAGCAGCCATATATATACTGCCATATAGCAGCCTTATATATACTGCCATATATCAGCCTTACATACTGCCATATAGCAGCCTTATATATACTGACACATAGCAGCCTTATATATACTGCCACATAGCAGCCTTATATATACTGCCATATAGCAGCCTTCTATATACTGCCATATAGCAGCCTTATATAT